>NW_028263389.1:4371250-4992500 GCF_051168715.1 Poecilia mexicana
AAGGGTTGAGGAGGGGAGAGGGGGCGGCAGGCAGAGCCATCCTAATCAAGCAAGTTTATTCAGATCAATGTCAGTCTTTAGCTTCGCTTCAAATCCCAGCAACTTGAACTCTCGAGCTGTTAGCTTGTTTTTTCATTCTTCTTCTTCTTCTTCTCCCTGGCTCTCACTCTGGCTCCTTTCAGCACGCTCTGATAGCGCCATGTGCTAATAGCCCCGTCTGCCTCCTCTTCTTTCATTTTTCCTCTCCGTTTTATTCCCCCCACTGTTATTTTAGACCAAGTGGGAGCGTTCACGCCGGCAGAGGGAGGAGTGGGGCCTGTAATTAAAATTCTGTTCAGCATGACAACGCTGTTTCATGCCTCATTTTTCCGTGCGCGCGGGACGAATGCGGGATGAGCTCGCCGTTTAATAGGCGAACGGCGCTCCTGGAGCCCTGGGTTGGGCGCGCGCAGGTACGGAGGACTGGGGGGGAGCCGATGCACGCGCACGCACACCCTGCCAGCCTATCAGCAGCAGCTGGTGGCGTGTGTTCGGGCTGCGGTGTTTTTCGTGTATGTTTTAGGAGAGGAGGGGAAAAAAACTGATGTGAATTTGTATCTGAGCGCACAGGCTTACTAGTGCAACACAGCTCTGCATGCTTGCTTGCTTGCATGTGCTGACTCTGTGATGTGTTTACTCATTGAAAGGAAGATGTCGAGGGGAAGTAGGTGTGGGGGGCGGGGGGAGGGGGCAACCGAGAGCCTCCTGGGATTCCATCCATGGGGCTTGTCAGCTTCTGTCACTCAGTCATCAACCGGCAATATCCCATGCTTCCCTGCTCTGTTGCCCTCTCTCTCTCTCTCTCTCTCGCTCTCCGACTGCAAAACAAAGACAGCAGCAGGGGCCACCGCTGCTGCATCCAAAGGGACCGTCACTCTCCCAGTCTTTAACCTCTGCTCCCTCCTCTTCCTCCTCATCCTCTCTCCTGCTTCTCCTTCATCAAAGCATTTCTGGCTATTTTGTTTCGCAGCTCTGCCGAGAGTTATTGCTCATGACAACGATCACGGTCGTTTATTTTCTCTCCGCAGCTCGGGCCCCTGCATGCACGCCCGGCTAGTGTTACCCTATGATATTCAAGCGCTCTCTTATTAAATATGCATGAACCCTGGAGATGAAAATTAATTTTGGGAATGTCGCCTCCCCACACCCCCCACCACCCCACCCCACCCCCGGTTTTCTCTCCCTCCGCTCTCCCGTCCTTTGAATGCTCAAAATATGCCTTCGTCTGCCTTTGTGTCGAACCGTGAATTCATTATTTCATTCGCCGGTGATGGTGTAACACAACACCATGTGCTCGGAGGTGGAGGGGTGGTGGCGGCGTTGTAGTTTGTACAGATGGATGTTGCGATACCGATCCCCGCTCAAGCAGGAGGCGACGACAGAAAAACAGGGCCCAGTTAAAAAACAAACACGAGAAAAGACAGAAGCGGGGAGTTTTCACGGAATCTCCCAAGTTCTGGGAAAGTTTGCCCTGAGCTCTTATCGCTCATGAATATTTAGGGGCGGTAAAAATGGGAAAATATTACTTTGAATTATGCATGGAAGAAAACGATAGAAATCTGCAGTAGGACACTGCACAGCTTCCCCCCGCCGTCTGCTTTTTCTCACTACGCGATCATCCGGGGCGAAGCCGGTCCTCCTCGCTCAACCCCAGCGACCTCCAGAAGGTGGGCGCGCGATGGGCCGATACCAGCCGAGCTGCTCCATAAATGGCAGTATTCCTCTGTAAGGAGAGCGAGAACTTCAAACGACGCTGCAGACGCTGACAAACACTCGCGTTGAGCGGGGCTGTGTAGGAGGTGACGCCGACTCTAGGATGAGGGATGAAACAAGAACTGCTTTAAGAAACTCCTCGGAGTGGAGGAACGGAGCTCGGGAAAGCTTTTGAGTTATAGACGTACTGCTGGAGTCAGACTGTCTCACCATTGTCATAATCAAAAACAAAACAAAAAAAAACTTAGTTGTTGCTGTATTCTTTTTTATTCATTGACAGAAGATAGTTGACAAGTGAACGTTTCTAGGCCGCCTCAAACTCCGTTGTTTTGTTGGAAAGGTCAGAAATACGTTTTCAAAGTGCTGTGAAGGAGCAACGTACTTCACTAGTGTCAACCAGTAAATATATGGAATCTCTGAATGAAATGTTTTTTTGAAAACAAGGCAAGGTTATAAAACCAGCTGCGTTCTGTATAGTCATTTTGTTTTACAGATGATTTTAGTGGCTACTTAGCTTGGTCATTGCCTTCCAATATAATTCCACTTGATTCTAACCTGTGCTCCGTCTGGGATTTCTCCCATTGAGGTGGATTTCTTCAGCAGAATTTTTATATATATACTTGCTGTAACAGTAATTGCCCGTTGGGACCTTGAATCTGAACCCGAAGCAGGCCAATCAGCGAATTGAACAGTTATGAACGATGATGTTTTTCTGTGTGGTTTTGGAATCGTAGTCTGCCTGTAGTTTTAGCAACTACAACAGAAAAAGAGAACGAAGCCATTCAGTCCGTGTTGGCCACGCTTCCGAACATTGAATTGTCATTAACAGTCTCTTTGTTCGGCTCTGCACTTGTCTCTATGCTAGTAGAGGCTAACTGTTAGCTGCTGAGAAACACCATCTGCTACATGGCTTCCTGTTGGTGCTGAAGGCCTTTTACAGTTTTGAGTGGATGAAATTGTATTTAATCATCCTATGTTCAAAAATTAAACACGCTGATCCAAATGGATCATTCCACACTGAACAAAAACTCCTTTAAACCGAATATGAGATGTATGATCTTCCCCAAAAGTACAACTAAATTCTTAATCTCGTCTAACTAGGATAGTTTTACCGTCAAATCCTAACATTTCCCTCGTCTGCATTTTTAAAAAATACATTTGCTCATGATTTATCTTTTAAGCAAGAGACTCATCAAAATCTAAATGCTAAACTGCCTCAAGGTGTTAAAATACTGCTCTACAGATATGAATGTTGAATAATGTAACTGTAAGGTGGGTGTCAAACACACTGGGTACAGTTACTGGTGTTTGACTGGCACACTCTCTGACTAACGCAATGAACTGCTGCTGATTTAAGATCGTCTTGAGAAAACAGTTTTTATTTACATTGGTGTACTTAAAAATCAGGACTTAATTCAAATTTCCGTGACAAACTAGCGACCTGTCCGAAGTATACCAAACCTCTTGAAAAGATGGACAGCAAATAACAATGTACCAATGGAGCAGTGCAAAGTTAAAGTAAAAGAAGCTCACTTCAAACCCCTGACCAACTTTATCCATTGATTTAAAACTGTCCCCAGATACAGACATTTCTCTAGAAGTGATTGTCAAGATTCCAACTGGATTCAATCTGATTTCCTTCTGTAGCGTCCTCACAGCCGCTCTGCTGAACTGCAGTAATTTAGATTTTAGCTCAAAGATAGCCAAGATGATGAATAACTGAGCTTTTGGTTCATTAAAGCTGATTAGAAATTATTAGTTTTAAAATCCAATTTCAAACATTAGGTAATTATATTTATATGCAATGAATTGTAACCATTTTTTCCCAGTAATGAAATCAGAATGCATTTTTTTTTCCAGGTCTAAACCTTGAAGAAGGAGCTCGAGAGTTACTGACATCTTTTAACAGTTTTAAACGCTTAAGACAATAAAGAATTTGTAAGATATTTGTTGCCAACAGATGCATACCATGTATGTTCAGTGGCGTAGTGGGGCCATTGTAGAAAGAAAAGAAGTAAACTAGAAATTTTGAGATCAATCTCAGAAATTTTCTAGAAAAAAAAAATCATGGAAATTTCTGCTCTAGAAAGTTTGAAAATTTTCTAAAAAAAAAAAAAAACTTGGAAGTTTCAAAAGCTGAAAATTTGACATGGATATTATCTCAGTTTCACCTGGCTTGAAACTCAGACATTTTTAGATAAATCTCAGAAAAAATATAGAAAAAAAAATTCTAAATGTTCTAGGATTGTTTTTCTAGAAAAAAAATTCTCAAAATGTTTTGTTTTTAGGGAGGAATTTTCTATTTACAGAGAAGTTTTCTCAGTGGCCCTAATACACTCTTCTTTATCCCCCAACAGGAGTAGGAATGCACTACACTGAACAGACATTCCTGGGTACCATTAGTGTAAGCCCCACCAGTCGGACTTACACAAATGGATCCGTCCACCAGCAAATCTCTACCTAGTTAGTTCCTTTCTAGCAGTTATGCAAGAGTTTTTTTTCATCTTGAGAACTGATGCAGGTGGCTATCAGTTGCTTGCAGATAGTCACCTGCAAGCGACTGAACAGCAGATAGTCATCTCCTTCTCTCAAAGTTATTTTCTTTCTGGCAAATCTTTGCAATTTTCATCCCCAAAGGAACCCTGACCAGGCTTTCCAAGATGAACAGCACCCATGCTAGTTCTTACACATTTCTGAAATGTAGACTTTTGTTTGGGTTTCCAACTCATGTGCCACAGAAAGAGGGCAGAGATAGAAAAGAAACCGAGAGTTTCATTAACCTGAAACCATGTGGGCTGTTGACCCTGGACAGACCTATGGCCGCTCACAGAGGCCAAACGTAGAACACCCACAGAGGTGTGAGTCAGAGCTGTAAAGTTAGACGACGGGTGTTAATCATTGGCAAGCCTTCCACATACAAGGAGCTTGTGATCCACAGGTTTTGAGCACATATTAATATTCTGCTGAATGCCCAGAGTTTCTTTCAGTTTACCCTTTTGTTTCCCAGGAGTCAGACTTCCTCGTGTTTTAAATCGAGTTTCGTCGACAGTCAGATCCAGAAACTTTGGCTGTTTTTCCACACATTTCATGGTAATATGAAGGCATTCTGTGAAGCATGAGTTAAAAAAAGAAAAAAAAAAGAAAAGAAGACTCATCAATTTATCAACACTAGCTTAAGAGATTACAAGATACACTCACTCTTTAGAAGCAAAGTGTTTCAAAGATGACGGATGATGCAGGGCACAAAGGCAGAAAAATATGATTATGCACCAGAAAGGAGCCGCCCACTGAACTTAAGATACGGTTTGAATAGCTTTAACTTTAAAATGGAAATAGGGCGTCAGCAGCATTGAACCATGATTCCAAATGTATGGGGATTTTTCTTTCTTTTTTTTTTTTTTTTTTTTTGGTGGAATATTTTCAAACAAAACTGGCACTGTGCATTATTGTATTTCTGTGACTTTGTGTGACACCAGAAGGTTTGTGTCGCCTGGAAGAGCTGCCTGTTCAGCAGAGGGGGAAGCTTTCAGC
Source organism: Poecilia mexicana (assembly GCF_051168715.1). Taxonomy (NCBI): domain Eukaryota; kingdom Metazoa; phylum Chordata; class Actinopteri; order Cyprinodontiformes; family Poeciliidae; genus Poecilia; species Poecilia mexicana. Next base: position 4,376,534 of record NW_028263389.1, read on the forward strand.
TGCCCCACTCCAGCCCCCTGTGGCCTTTATTCAGTCACCCCAAATCCATCTGCATAACTGCATCTTTCATGAGCGCTGGTCAATGCCCGATCCATACTGTACGGCACCGCGTATGTGTATGTGTTCTGAAAGAGTGTGTGAAAACCTGCATTTTATTTTTCCTCTCCTTTTTTTTCTTTTTAGCTCTGCTGCATCTCAGTGTTTTTTTTGTTGTTTTTTTTAAAACATGGTGCGCAACTGAGCACCAAGTCGGTGTTTGTCCTTTGTTTTGGATTACAGTGTTTTGAGTCCGTCGTAGACTAATTGCTCAGGTCAGCGGATGAATGGTCCCTGTTTCGATTTGCTACAAATTAGCACTCTCACCTGTATCTCTTCATCACGTTCATGGTTTCTACTAGTGGCACCTTGTTTAAGCCCAGTCAATATTAGCAAAGAGGAATGCGGGTGCCAGTGGCTGGAAGACGACCCCTGTAGTTCTTATCAGGTAAAGTGGTTTTTGATTAGTGTTAATGGCTCGGACTAAATAGCCTTCAGCTTTTCCACTGGCTACACTTGTTATTATGTGTGCGTGTTGCTGCTCTGCTCAAGGGCATGCCAGCGATTCATCAAGCTGAAAAAGCTGTATCTGCTTTGCAAGGATGAGCGGGGGGGAGGGGGTAGTGGAGGTGGGGGGTGATCTCGCCAGTGCTTTGAAGAAACTATGCACACCAATTGAGTTCACATTTAGTCATTCCTCGACCAGAAACGACCATGGTTTTGTCGACTAACGTCAAATAGTGTGTTTATTGTATAGTGGAAGAAAAATGATTCATGGTTTTCCCATTTTTCTAATAAATGTAGCTGCACTGCAGCTCTGGATGTATTTTTTAAAGTCCTGCTGGAAGGTCAACCTCAACCCCTGTCAAAGCACTGTAAAACATACCGTTCTCAAGACCAAAAAAAATGAAAATTGAGAGTTGTTTTTCTGACAGATCCCATAATTCCAACCATTGTCATGTGTTCCTTGGTCTTCATGACAGTGTCTCTTCAAGGATGTTCTCTTGCAAGCCTCTTTTAATTTTACTTGGAGGCATCAGAGTAAATTAAGCAACTGGCACAAATGCCAAAAATATAAAAACCATTTGTCCCTAATATTTTACAGTAGGATTCTAAAGGTCTGAAGCACCGCAATGGGCTGGACACATGGTGAGCGACGAATTACAGCAACAGGCAAAGGTTTCGCTGTCGCACCTGGGGTGAAACTCAACAAATGGGATGGGATAGCAACAGCAGTGGCAGCAACAAAAGTTGATAATTTTTAACTTTCTTGTCGGTTCCCCAGCCTGTGTGTGCATGTCTACGTGTACTGGCTTCAACACACAATGAGCGACAAACAACAGTGACAGGTGAAAGTTTCCACCGCTTGGGGTGAACCTCAACACACAGGATACTACAGTGATGACAGTGGCCAAAGTTGTACATCTAAATGCACTTTCACTTGGCTGGAGGATGGGAAGCAATTGTCGCCTCCTTCTCCATTCTCCAACTTTCTAGTGTTGCGTCACAAGCTTGCATGTGCACGTCTACGTGTACTGGCTTTGACACACGGGGAACGACGGACGATAGTGTCAGACTAAAGCTTACGCCACCTGGAGTGAAACCCAACCCATGGATGCAATAGCAATGGCAGCTATTTAGCATTTTTCAACTTTCTTGTGTTGCATCGCTACCCCCCCCCCCACCATGTGTACATCCATGTCTACGTCTACATGCATGAATTTCGCTCGTCGCTTGGCTAGCAGAGAGCAAGCAATTGTTGCCTCGTGGCCCAAGTTCCAAAGAAAATTTATAGAGAGGAATCGACGTTGCCTCCTGTTTGTCAAGCCCTCAACACTGCTCCTTTGATTTCAACCAAACCCCCACAGCCAGCGTCTTCTTGCCTTTCCCTCATTCAAGAAAGCTGTATGGTCTCCCCACAGCCACGACGACAGGGGATTCTTAGTGTCAGCAAGAATAAAGACATTAGAAAAGAGGCTTTTCTTGCTCTGCATACATCCAACCATCATCTAGTTGAGGCCCAGAAAGACAGACTGCAGCACCCGCTCTCCAAAACGCTCGGCATCTGGTGCAACAGACAGCCTTGCATGTTAATGCCGAGTTAATATTATTCTTATGAACTGCGAGTGACTTCGCATGTTAGTGAGCGCTCTGTCAAATTAATGTCACTTCCATTAATGCCGCCGTCTATTTCGTGTCATGGGCACGCTCGCGCCCAGCACCACAGTGGATACACACACACACACACACACACACAGTTGCACAAGCTCAGGCAGAGATTTACACCTCTGCATCTCAACAGTGGACAGACACAGTATTTACACGCGCACTTGCGCGCACGTCGTTCCTCTACAGATGCAACAGAGGAGAGGAAAATGAATGTCCCGACTCATTTATCACATAGCCTCAAAAGTACAGATGAATCCTGTGATGAAAATCTGTCCTGAGAAATGTCAGGAAGATATTAACTCCAATACATCAAAGTGGAGCTGCAGTCTCTAAGCTGACTGCCAGCCCCTACCGCCCGCCTTTGGTTAAAGAGGGGGAAGCGCACCGGCGCCAATGTAATTTTTGCCAACTCTGACCATTTGTCACACAGAAACGAGTAAATAAAGACACAAGTCACTTCCATCCCAAGATTAACATCCGAAATGGTGCAGAGCGAATTTCATTAGTGCGCAAATGCCATTCTTTAGATCTGTCCGATCTCAGCGAAGTGTGAGGGAGCAAAGAGAAAGAAAGGAAGACGGGGATGGGGGGGAAATTGCCTTTTCATGTAGATTCCACTAATCGCTTCCCTAACAAAATATGGCAGACTTGTACTAATAAGTAAGTTAAGGCTCAGTGGACAGAGAGAGTGAAACAGCACAGAGGCTAATGGAACTGAGAGCTTTCCATGCCTCCATGGGTGTCTTAATTGTCGAAAGGAGATTCTCAGATGAGCGTTTCGGCGAGCTGCTCAGGCCGCTGGATTTCGGGAGGGCCTTAAATTGGGAGAGCGGACTCACTGGAGTTGTTTTAAGTCTAAGCCTCTCTCATGTGCGCGGGCGGCTGGATCAAATCCCTCAATCCCAAGTCTGCAAACAGGTCCTGTAATTAACGATTGTTTGTGCGCGTCTTTCAGCGCGGCCGACGGGGGACTGCAGTCGGCTCGTATCAAAAATCCATAACTTCTGCTGTTCTGTGCTTTCTCATCCTGCGGTATATGCATCATGCGCTCGTTTATTCTTGCATAGCTTCGCCCTAGCGCTAATTTTCATCACATATGCAAGTAATCTGAGCTTGTTTCTTTTTTTTTCGTTTCTTTTTTTTCCCCCAATCACAGTCAGTCTGGATTTATTGGCTCTCATTGCTATTGTTAACAGGCTACCTTTATGGTGATCTATGTTAGCACTGCTGGCTCCTAACTAGTTATTACAGCTCTAGGAATACCAACCAGCGCGGTTCATTAGGAGGGAAATTAGAGTGCAGCGGAGTCCATGAGAGATACATAATGCGCTTTTAATTTAAAAAGGTCAATGTGCACAAGCCATTTTAGAGATTCACTGCAAGCTTGTAATTGGGGGGCCTTGTCTGAAGACGGCGAAGAATTAAATGAAGACAAAGTTACCGAGCGTGAGGTTGGCCTTTGATGAGAATCAGGAGGTGAGGATGCTTCATTTGCAACCTTTAATCAGTCCAGCGAGATCCGATTCATGTGTGATTGTAGAAGAAGAGAAAGTGTGTGGGGGGGGGGGAGAAATGAAATGGTAATTAGTATTGATTACCTATGTGCATATGACCCCGTGCTCTCTCCTTGCATTCCTAAATCAACCCAAATTATTGAATTTTCTAATTTCATGCTCAGAGAGAGGGAGCCAGCAACACAAAACTGCCTACACGGAGAACCAAGTAGTCATGGAGGAGGAGCGGTGGCGGTGGGGGTCTCAAGAAATTCAAGTGAAGAGAGACCAGTCTCCTTTCCAGAGTGGAGCCGTGTGAGTGAACCTGCATTAACCATACAGGGTCTAAGTCGGAGATAATAATTATTCTTGGACAGTCTGTAGGGAGCAAAGGTGATGCGGGTAGCTTTTTCTTCAAATTACATTTCACGTCACTCCACTGTCGCAAAGCGATGGCCTCAGCACAGCCATATATGTATGTAATTACTCCCAGTTAACACTGGCAAAAAAAAAAAAAAAAAAGTCAATTTAAGCAGTTAAAAAAAAGGGAGCCCAATTACATGTATACACAATTAATACACCCATGGGAAATTGAAATTTTCTTTCAAATGATCAGATTAATTCCTAATTATGGCAACAGACACACACACACACACACACACACACACACACACACGGTTAATCTACTTTAGTAATAAGCCACCATACAGTGGAATTGTGAGAAAAGGTGGACAGCCAGTGATGGAGGGAATCCGTGTCACAGTGGACCCGGTGAACCGGGGGACTGCTGCGGACCCGACGGCACTCTGCCGCCATCTACTGGATCATCTGGTTCACAACTAACTCGGTTTAATCACTGCACTTCTCAGTCCTCCCATCACGACGGTCCGGATGGAGGGAGAGGGTGACCTTCTGTTTCGGGTGAAAATTTCCAAGGTTAGCACTAAAATGGCTGATTGATTATGTAAGATGAAATTAAGCCGATGTTGTTTGTGTAATGATCCAAAACGGCCTGGAGCATCTATCCTCACTGAAGGATTGTGAGACAGCAGAAATCTGGGCAGAGAGAGAGAGAAAGCCAAAGCAACCCCCCCCCCTCCTCCCACCAGCACCACCTCTTCTCAGTGGGAAAACAACTAAAAGACTCCCAGAACGGTAACTACACAACACAGAGCAGCACGGTGCTTTCTCCTGTTAGTTGCAGCTGTTTGGTGTCTTTTCATATTGTTTTCGTTGTAACCATTTCCAAATCTGTGTTTGCAACTTTACTGATCATTTAAAATGTTGTTTTGCGTATTTTTGGACGTCTCTACAATTTGTAGAGCCACTAAAGAGATGCAATTTTTGACTGTTTAGTAAAATTGCATCTCTTTGTCCGTGATTTTCTTGTTGTCTCAGATCTTTTTGTTGTCATTTAAAATCCTTTTGTCATCACTGACCATCATTGTACTTGTTTTCTTCTTGTTCATCTTATATTGTGTTTCAGTTTATTTTTGATTGAAACTCCTTTTAGTTTTCCCTTCCGTAGGTCCGTCCTTTATTTTGTTCTTCTTTTGTTTGCTACTTCTAAGACTGTATTTTAGTTTTTCTAACCGCCTTATGAATATTTGCAACCCATTTAATATGAAGCAGGTTTTTTTTTGTAAACGTAACGACATATTTGACTTACTTCGCAGCAAATTAAAATAATAAAGAAACAAGATAATAAAAAGAAGCAATCAATAGGTTACACTTGTCAAGTCTGATTTTATTTTGTGGTAAACCTTACTCTCATACACATCTAACTCGGATCAATGACGGACAACTATTCATTACAGCATCGCCTACAGTACAATGATTAATATAACTATGCTTACAAGCAAAATAAACAATGTTAAATATATAAATATTAGTTCTCTGTGTAAAGCACAGCACACAGTTGACTTGCAGCATCAGTCGTCATAAATATGCTGGACCCCCACGTTTGTGCTAGTCAGAAACACGCTCTGGTTTTTCCTTTTCTTTTCTTATTTTTTTTTTCCTACTGCAGATAAAGTGTCTACTCTGTCCTCCTGCAGCTCTGCAATCAGAGCCTGTCTACGCAACCAGAGTCAGAGAAAAGTGCAATTAAAAAAAAAAAATAGAAAGAAAAAAAAACAAAAAACAACAACGCTAAACAACCAGGGCAACGGGAACCCGCATATGTATGGCAAGACTGTTGTGTTACGTAACATCGGGAGTACTGGAAGGCTCGGTTAAAATTCATCAGTTGTGATCTGAGGGGAGATGATGGTAACAAGTGAAACGAACACGACGCGCGGCCAAACAGAAGTCAGCTGTTTCGCTGAGCCTCCATTACAACATCTGGACTATCAGCTCCAGAACTTACTAGTCTCTGTCTCGCACACACTCGCACGCACACACACACGCGCACGCACACACACACACACACACACACAGAGAGGCTGGACTTCACGGGACAGCGGACAGCAAAGTGCCTTCACATGGCGACCGAAGCGTCCGAGTCTTTGGGTCGGCTGTGTATGACGTGCTCCACCTGTCCCGAGTCAGACACGTCGTAGCTCGTCTTGTACTTGGCCAAGATCTTCATCAGGGGACGCAGCTTCAGCCACCACTGCTCTTTGGGGATCCTGTGGCTGAATAGAAGACCGCAAAAAAATATTCACCCGGCTCACTACTGGTGCGCTTTTAGAGTGGTTTGTTATCTTCACTTTTAATTGACTTAAGTGTTGATTAATAGTTAGATTAAAAGTAGTTTCAATACATTGACTAATAACGTTTGCTTAGACCTGCTTTTAGTGTTGTAGTTTGCCTGCCATCCAGCAGAGGGCACCGCTGGTCATTCTTAAGCAGAGACAGTTGATACAGAAATAAAGATGACGGGCCATACTAGAGCGGAAAGAAGAACCGGTCCAAACAGAGTGCGGTGTGGGGTGCACATTTAACTTTATGTAGTTCTGATTTGAAATATAAACAAGTTCCTTAAGTTTCACATTACAGCTGCAGTATGTAACTTTTATAAAGAATATGTTTGTACATACTTGTTAAAACTGTCACTGTGTTGTGACACTGTAATATGAGACAGATAATCTATGGGAAAAAAATATATCCTCTGACTTCTCCTAGTGCTAACTAAAACCCACCAATCAGAGCCAGGAGGCGGGCTTAGCACTGCCAATCATGCCTATTTGCACGCCACAAACATCTCTCTGTTCATGAGGAATTTCCTTTTTCTCTTATTTTCCATCTTTCAATTCAGCTAAATAATGTTAAAATGTTTAGATTTTTTTTAACATATGAAAAAATGTGCCCTTTATGTCATAGAAAGATGGTCCATACTCTTCATACAAGAGAAAAATCTCTGGGTTTTAAGAGAACGGTCGCTTGTCTTTCACCTTTAGACTGACACATTAACTGATATCTTGCATCCCTGATACTCACACAAAGTCGGTGTGATCCTTGAGCTCCACGACGGGCTGGAAGACCAGAGCCCTGGCGTGCATCCCCAGCAGACAGCAGGTGTCCTCGGTGTTGGCAAACACTCGGCCTGCGGGGGAAAACATCACGGCAATTACAGGACACACACGAAGGAGCTTTAGCTTCATCCACGGCGTACGAGGTGTCTTAACGAGAAATGATGGCGCTTACTCTACCAGCAACTAAAACAAAACACTAGCAAAATCTAAACGAAAAGAGGTGATCGCGCAGAAATTAGAATTAACTTAAAAGGCTACAGACAGACACGGTATGGAAGAAGATTAGGGCCTCTGGAAAATAAAAATAATTCTCACTTTACTCTCACGTTTTTCTTATGATTCGGACTTTAATCTTCAGACATTAAAAGTCAAAATTCTGAGATTAAAATCATAACTGATGTTAAACTCTGAATTCTAAGAAAAAGTCAGAATTTTACCAAAAAAGGTTGGAATTTTACAAAAGAAAAATTTAAAGAGAGAATTGTGGTTTAAAAAAGTCCGAATTCAGAGTTTAAAGTCAGAATTCTGAGAAACAAAAGTTTTTTGTTTTTTTTTTGCCAGTGGTCCTAATCCTCTTCTGTAACAAGGAGAGGTAGGGGTAGAGGAGAGAAATCCAGCCCATGGCTACACATTTCCAGCTCGTTTTCAGATGAGTCATAATCTGGAAATAGAACTGCATGGCAGCTGCTGATAAACATGAAAGACATGAACACAAATGTGTGTCTGCACAGGAAGTGTGAATTTCTAAGCTACATGGCCACTAAATGGCAACACAGGGACACAGAGATGGTCACGGAGCCAACATAAAAGGCAAGATTTACCTTCATCTTAAGTCATCCGTGTGTAAGAGGGAAACAAAACATAAAAAAACAGCTTTAATTTTAACGGTACTTGGTAATGATTCACTTCAAACATGTTTTGCCTCGATAAACGGCAGCAGATAAACGACAGAGATTCCATGGCAGATCTGCGTCACAGCGGTCACGTCTCTGCAGGGAGGGAGGATCCTGTAGGGGTCCGCAGCTCGGGTTTTTATCTACCAGCAAACACAGCGACTGGTACGCCTTACCTTTTCTGTAAGACTCCACCAGCTTCTGGGAAAGCCACTGCATGGCCTTGGCGGAGATCTTGGTCCCGAAGTTGCGGTCGAACGGCGACGGCGCTCCTCCCTTTCAAAGGAATTCTCAAGTTTAAACACTTTTCTTTCTCCTTTTCTGTAAATGTTTATTATTCATATTTGCTGATGCAGTTGACTTTTTTGCATTTTGTCATTTTACAAGCACAACCTTCATCGTATTTTATAGGTTTTATGCGATAGGCCGACATAAAGTCGACTAGAATTCTGAAAAAGAAAGAAAATTAAACATTTTTAGAATTTTTGGGTGTATTTCTGTCATCTTTATACGCTGGAATAATTTTGTTATCACATCGCTCTTTTCATTGAGTTTTTTTTTTTTTAAACTCAGTCAGATTAGTGGAGGAGTTTGATCAATAAAAATGTTGATTTATAATTTTAGGGCCAAGAAATCTCGGTTAAATTTAGGTCTGGGATTTGACTAGGGCATTCTAACAAATAATTGAGCTTTAAACCAGGGCTACATTGATTGCGTTTTCTTGGTAAATCACTGATCTCTCAAGAAACCTGACCTGCACATTTTGACCAATGCTGATTTTTCTTGTCTGAAAAGTCGCTAAACATTGTAACAGAGTTGCTAAAGCAGAGCAAAAGTGGTCAGTGGCTCATTTTCAGACATTTGCGGAGGAGGATAAGATCAGTTTCATGTTTAAGTATCAGCCGATCACAGACCACAGAGTTTTGCATTTAGGTGAGACATTAAAAATAGACTTTTTCCATAAGCCACATCTTTACCTCTGACCTGCCTGCTGTGTTTCTTGTTCTTAGTGATCCTGTTTGTTCACCAACGTTCTCTAGGAACAGTTGGTTCTTATATTGTTACTACATTACACATAGATGAAGTGTATTTATTAGGTAAAAGCAATTCATTCCACTTGTTTGTCTTTAGGGATCCAGCTTATAGGATCTAAATAAAAATGCAGTCCACACTTTACAGATAGTAATAGTGCCATGCAGGCTTCCTCTTCATTCCACTTAACAATTATGAGCCATTTTGTTTTGGTTTGTCTCATTAACATACATTAAAGGTTGTAGCTTTAAGGTAACAAAATGCAAAAAAGTTCAAGAAAAAGAACACATTTTTTTGGTTTTGTTTGTTTCTGCATATTATTAATTCTCTTATTAAAAGTTCTGTTTGATCCTGCTTTATCTGTGCTAATCTCCAGACGTACACAAAACAAAAGACCTCATTTGGAAACAGGGGATATGAATGCTTCAAACACAAAAACAAATCTTATCACATCCTCCCCGGTCTGTTCTCCCGTCTCCCCCACCGACTCCTAGAATAATCTACTCTGCGGCAGCAGAGCATGCGGCGGTACCTGCTGCATGTGTCCCAGCACGTTCTTCCTGCAGTCGAACACTCCTCTGCCTTCTTCCGTGTACAGCTGGTAGATGAAGTCGGTCGTGTAGTTCACGTTGGAGTTCTCGTTCCTAAACGGACCGAAGGAGGTGTTGTTATGGGTGTTGCATAATGCGAGCTTATGAGCGGTGGACAGCAACATGCGCTCTGTTTAGTGTATAAGCAGCTTAAGAGTCAAAAACCGAGGGACAGAAATACAGATTTATTCTCTAGTCCCAGCGAAAAACAAACAAAAGTCACAATGAAAATAAAGCTAAACTATCAGAACCCTGGTTCTCACCTGAGCACCAGTCCTCTTTGGATGCTGGTCTTCATTTTCTCTGTCAGATGTTCAACGTTAGCCTAAAAGAAGAAACAATGACCAGAATTGACTCCCTTATAAAAGGGATAAAACGACAAGGCGGCCAGTCGGGGGAGTTGGCCTCGTCTTTACCTGTAGATCTCTGATGTCGAACGGCTCCTCGTAGATGTAAGCGGCGTCGGCGCCCGCCGCCAGCCCCCCCACGGTGGCCAGGTAGCCACAGTAGCCCCCCATGGTCTCAATGATGAACACGCGCCTCTTCGTCCCGCTGGCTGACTGCTTGATGCGGTCGCAAGTCTGACACATGCACACCAGGCTCGCAGAGTCAGTTCGTTAAAACATGGACGCAGGCTAACACATTCGCTTTAGTTCAAAAGTCTGGTCCTCTGAGTGATAAATGGATTAAAGTGGATTTTTTTTTTTTTAAACTCAAACCAGCAAGTATACAAGAGGCAGTAATTAGCCATCAAAACTGTTAGCATACTGGAAGACATTCCACATGAGAAACACAACACCAAAACTGCATGCTGGTCATTTGAAATGTTTCACAATTTCATCAGGCTAGATGCTGTTTTTTACCAGACTGACTGGAGTCCTGCAAAGAATGAGAGAGCACATTACATGTAAAAACATCAGAGGGTGTTTTTTGTTTGTTTGTTTATCCTTAGCTTGTGTGAACTTCCTGTTTAATGGCCCAATGCTGATAATTAAGTATCAAGTTGCTCTGCAGTCAGGTAATAGGGCTGTTTGCACCAACATGCATACTTTGAAAGATTTTTGCAAAAAACTCTGATTGTGGGGATGTTATCTACTCGTTTCATCCTCTTCTTTCTTACTTGCTCTAAATGTTTCTGACCGAAAGAGTAAAACAGGTAAAAGAAAAAAAAGGATTCAAGTGTTTTGGAAAAATCTTTAGCCTAGCAATGCTTTAGTCGTGCTTACATTCTTTAACATTTTTGTCATGGTGCAGACCCCCAACTTCATAACTGTGTAGACAGCATTTTTAATTCAATTGTGTCACAAGCCTTAGAAGTTACAACAGTGGCAAAACAAAGATTGATATTCATAATTTCAGTTAGGGTTCACTTCTAACACATAGACTAGAAATATTCACACATTTTACTTTCGCTAATCTTGCAACCTGATATTTTGCTAATTATTAGGACTGGACCATTAGTTCTACTGATGTCTCAGGTCTCGCCCCCTCCCCAATAAATCAGTTGAAACAAAGTAATCAAAGCTTCATCGGCGGTGCTGGCGGCTCAAACTGCCTTACCTCCACGATAGCATTCAGGGCCGTGTCTGCCCCGATAGATAGCTCTGTGCCCGGTACATTGTTACTTATGGTGGCAGGCAGCATACACATTGGGATGCAAAACTCCTCAAAGGTAGAACGGGCGTCACACAGCTGCAGCAGACACTCAAGCGCCTGAAGCGGCAGCATATAGAAAACTTGTTAGAGCCACTAAGAGAGGGTCGGCCGCTGAGAGAGCGATAAAACCCTCTCAGCCCAGTGAGAGCGTATCCTGCCATTCCGGCTTTTCCCGTGTGATAGCTGCGGTGGCTTCCCTTTGGCAAACAGAAGCGGGAGTGTAAACAGAGGAGTGTGGAAGGATAGCAGAGAAGGTAAAATGAAGAGGTATGGATGGAAGGGAGGGGAAAAAGAGAGGGGTTCTGGAGGGGGGAGGAGGGTGAGAGGACAGAAAGAAGAGAAAGAATGACAGACCGGGAGTGTGTGTTTGGTGCGCCTCAGCGGTGATACGGCATATAGCGACCATAAAACTACCAAATCGGCTCTGGAGGTTTTAAACACTGCAAGCCAAACAAGCAGCACTGGTCAAACCCATGAACACAGGGTGGTGGGGGGGGAGGGGGACCCGGGGGGATGACGACCAGCATCATTGTGTTTAAAATGCATGGCGCTTCTTTCACATCTAGCTCATTAGTTTGTACATTTAGAAGCCTAAATACGTGTTAAGACTATATGAGAAATGCAAATAAAAAAATAACTTGTCATATTTTACTCTTTCGCTTATTTCTATGCAATATGAATACAGCAGAATATGTGATTCATTGTCAACTATTGGAGTTAATCTCTGCCTCTCAAAGGCTTGTTCCAACTTAATGTCAGTTCATAAGATCCTACATTAAAATATTTTTAATACAAATTGGAAATGTATGTCAAAAAGTTAGCTTCAGAGTTAAGGCATTGAGGCACAAAATAATAACTGGCTTAGTCACAAAATATTGTTGAAAACCATTAAGTATGGTTAAGTGACTTAAAAATCCTAATTACCAGTCATTGCAATAATTCACGTCATTATTGTGAAAATTTACAGTAGAAATGTAATAAATTCACGTTACTGATACTTGAAAATCCTCAAAACTCACTATATTGTTGAAATGTATTACTTTTTTTATTATTAACACATTTTTCCAGTGAAATTTGTACATTTCAGTGACCTTATTGAATCTCTGAGATTCAATAAGGTCTGATATGATTTAATGCAGTTACTGTGGGAAGTTTTTATTTTTTTGGAAAAGAATCAAACAAGTACCTGGTGCTTTGAAGAAGCCAAATTCTTAAGAGCAGACTTGTAACTTTAATTGTTACCACAATAAATAAGACTTTTTAAGGTCCTACCTTATTAATGCATGAATTTAAGACTTTTTAAGGATGCGGTGGGTTTCTTTTTTGAACTCTGCATGATGCAAAATGTCCAGCAAAAGCCGCAAGTACTGTATTTGCATATTATCTGTAAGAAAATAAAAGCCATAAAAGCAAGCTTAAGAGACGAGCTTTCTTTCTTTATTTGCATTTCTCTGTCCGTCTAACAAGCCAGCAACGCTGCACTCTGTTTGCATTTCATCTTCATGCTAAGAAGAAGGGGGGGACACACACAGAGAGGGGGGCAGGCAGAGCAAACATGGCAGTCACGACACTTGTGCACCTCAAAGCATGCCTCCATGTTCTCACTCACTTACTTACCTGTTAATGAAGGGAGGGATGCTGCTGTACACTGTAACTTTCACCAGTTTGGCCTCTCAGAGCGCGCACACACGCTGAGTGGCTGAATTTCCAGCGCTCCGAGTGGAGCGCCGCTGTAGGCCAGATGTGGCTTACAGACGCTGACCATGACAAGAATTTCTGCCAAATAATTCCCAGACGGGGAGGCAGGAATAAAAAGTCACTGGTGAAAAGACCGAGTGAGCGATCTCTCCCTTCTTGTAACAACTGGCTTTCGCTGCGTCAGCATGTTTGTGGATTTCATGCTTGAGTGCATGTGGGTGTGGTGTTTTTTGTTTTTTTTTTCATCTGTTGGTGTGTTGCTGAGGTCATCTAAAAATCTTGTCGCCAGGCCCCCCATCACTTACAGTAGTGATGGCGTTCAGAGCCGTGTCAGCGCCAATGCTGAGGTCTGAGCCAGGCACATTGTTGGAGACCGTGGCCGGGACCATGACCATGGGCACACAGAACTCGTCATATTTCCCTCGAGCCGCTGACAATTCCAGCAGTGACAGGAAGGCCTGCAGGGCAGAGCCAAGGGCTTTAGTAGTGCGAGGGTGGAACTGTGGCAGGTGGGTTTTGGTTTTGAGAGAGGTGCTACTCGCCACAAGAATAAAAAAAAAAAAAAAACAGAGGAAGGAAAAGGACATAAGTGGACGGTGCCAAGGGGAGGAGCCAGGTCTATCACAACGGACAGCAGCGAAACAGACAGGTACCACTCCACATTCAGCCCCACAAAACACTCATATTCACAAAGGAAGACTCTTCTACTTCCATACATCACAGGAAAAGTCGAAGCTGGTGAGCGTCTAAACAGGATTTGCGTGAAATGACTGGAGAGAAGCACATGTTCACTGTTTCCTAATCAAATCTGTCTCAGTAGGAGAATTATCTATTAAAAATATCCAAATGCTTCAAGTTATTATCACAGAGCATCTGCATTTACAGCAAAAAGAAAAAAAAAAGAAAAAGAAAAAAAAGTAAGCTAATTTGTGCGTCTACTAAACTCATCAGCGCTCTATTTGCGGTTTTAGGCAGAGAAATGACTTTGAAGCATCGATATGAACACATGGAGCATATGGTGATGTGCTGGCATGAAAGGAATAGGGCTAATGGAATACATCAACATTAAACAAGATTCAGAACATAAGCACATCTCATATTAGGAGTAAAGAACAACAGCTGTCTGCTTTAATTTGATGAGGAATAACGCGGTAGCTGAAGTCATAAATATACATCTCTAAAGAGCTTATGAGCTTGAAGCCAAAATGAAAGATAGACCTCAGGAGCAAAACTTAAGCTAATAAACAGGCAGCGACAGAAAGGATTTCAACGTACCTCAAATCCGCCAATTACCAGCAGAGCGTTTATATTGTACTTTCGCATCTGCTCGGCAATTTTGTCGACATGCTTCGCGGGAAGCGTCCTGAGGAGGAGAAGGCAAATAAAAAAGCTGGTTTTGTATTTTATAGTCATTCGATGAGACTTCTAAGAATAATACTAAAAATCCTTGCAAAAACAATAAAGTCATCAGAATACTAGGAGGATATTCAGTCTCTTGTTTTACCTTGGAGCAAAGAGGATAAATTACAGAAGTGACACGAAACCTCTTCAGGTCACAGCCGAACACTGTCACTTTATAAGGCATACCTCAAAATAGTTCATTTTCAATGATGTAATTGATTAAATACTATCAAAAATTAAAACAAAAAATCACCAACCAACCAATTAAAAAATATTTGTCAAACTGTCAAATTATAGTAAATAAAAAATAACTATATGATTCATAAATAAAAAAACTAGTAAAAATTAATAGAAAAAAACTAATTTAATTAATAAATTGCTAAAAAAAAAAAAACTAGGTAGTAAATAAAAAAAAAACTTACCAATGTAAAAAAAAACGCTAATAAGAAAAATAGCCAACTAAAGAAACAACTGTCAAGCCAGCTAATTAATTTTAAAAATGTTAGGTCAAATAAAATATGGCATGGGTATGAGATGAAAAACGCAAATATTAAATATAAATGAAACAAATATACATAGCTAACAGAAAAATGACATATGTAGCTAGCTAACAAGCTAATTGTTTCATTAAACTATAGAAAAAAGACTAATTTACTGAATAAAAACTGAAAGTAAAAATAAACAACTAATAAAAGCATGAACAAACTGTCCATCTGAAAAGCTATCAATAAATAATTTTTTTCCCTCCAGTCCATTACCGTTTCTCTTTAGCTCAGTAAGTGGAATCTTGCTTCTTTCTGAAAAGCTGTTCATGACTTTTTCTTCCTTATATAAAATCACAATTTCTTCTTATAGTTCAGTCATTAACCTCCACTCCTCTTTCTGTCTGTTTTTAATCTTTGACTAGCCGTACTCCTCATTTTAACAGTCCGATTTCGTCTGAACTTGCTTCAGGCTGTAGTCGCGGCTGCCTAGCAACAACAAACAGCTTTTCGCCTCACTCGGTGTTGATTTACTAACTTCAAGGAGTTTTTATAATCCTTCTCATTATTTCAACTGATCGCTCTCTCTTGTTGGAGCCATGTTTTCTTTCCAACAGCACATTAAGCTCCGAGTTCTCTTAACTGCCATTATTTGCATAATTAGACTTGTGCAGGCATTTGTTATAGAAATGTGAATTATGCTGGGAATCCATATTGTCTAGGATTCCATATTGTCCATCTGATCTGGAAAAATAATGCCCCATTTGTTACAGGTAGCATGATTTTTTAATAGGCGTGTTCTACAAAGCCAGAATAGTCAGCTTTTAGATGAATTAGTTTTGTTTCATTAGAACATCAGATGTTTTTCCATATTTTATGTTGCTTTACTTTCCACCTTTATAACCTCCAATCTGAACAACAATCATTACAAGAAAAAAAAAAACTTCTTAGATTTATAGATTTGAGCTTTTTTGTTGGAAATTTTCACCTTTTAGTTCCCAACAGGGAGCCACCCTGTCCAGTCCAGCCTCCAACATCTCCCCATTTAATCTCCTTAATCTGAAAAAAGGACAACAGACACACACGTTTTATCAAAAACTGGAAAGTTTTACATTATAAAATCACGTGATATTATCCAAGTCTGGCAAATGTCATAAGCAACTGAAGATGGTTTAAATTTCTCTACTTCTGTGGACGCCCATGTTTAAAATTTGAATGGGTCAGTATTATAGTAATTTACTGGCAAAAATCGAACGCATTCTGTAATACAGAGAGGATGAGTAATGAGTTCTCTGGACTCCAGACAAAAAAAACAAAAAAAACCCGGCAGTGTTCTGAACCAACTCACTCTCATGACCTGGAGCCCTTTGAGGTTTTCTCAGTAGGGGGAAGAGGACAAAACTAGATCAGTGGGAGGAGTGTGAAACCAGTTCGATCAGTAACAGAACAAAGAACAACAGTCTGGTCTTGGATCAGATTCCCACCCCCTGCAGGTTTCACAGGCATCTACGCTTCATTCACAACTAAATCCCTGTTTGTTTTTGAAGTGGAAATCATCTGCAATTCTCCAGAAACGACATTCTGAGTCAGATCTCCTGTTGCCATCTGGTGGTGTCCTGTGGTACTGCGTTGGCTCTGCCTCATAGGGGAAAGTCGGTGCTGGAAATTGGTTTACATTAATCTGTGTGGATTATCCCCCCGATTATTCTTCAGTGAGAGGAGCAAGCAGTGAAAGTGCAATATCTGAATCATCAAGCCAAAGCAGCACTCCAGATTTCATTCCGATAGGAAATCTTTTTCACGGTATATGATTTTCTCCTTTCGGTCCAGGAGCTCACCTGCCCTTTGTAGAATCCTTCAAAGCCGTCGCTGACGGCAAACATCTTGTGTCCCTCGGAAATCCCCACCCTGACGGCCGACCGGACGGCGGCGTTCATGCCTGCCGCGGGCGCTCCCACGTTCAGCACCGCCACGTTGAAGTTGCTCTGCGGGAGGAACGCGCAAAGCAACGGGTCAACTCAAATCGAGTAGAATCTTGTAACACATTGAAGGAACAAGACAGTTCAGAGTGCTTCAAACAAGCAATAATCATAGCATTTTGTCAAATCAAAATCATCAACTCGCATCAAATACGTTGAGCGATATTCCACTGACTACTAATCAAAGGCAGCTCTAAACACTTAAACTTAGTGTTATCCGCTGGGCAATATTGCCAAAAATTATATCACGACATATTTTTTAAAATACCTCGATAACGATATCACAGACAAACACCAACAAGACTAAAAATAATACATAAATAAATGTATACAAAAATCACACAATGCATTTAGTGCATCAAAGAAAATATAAAATAGATGAATAAATATAAATGCCAACTAAATTTGGACAAGAATAAAACAGTCTGAAATCAGCAAGCAAGTGTAAATAAAAATACTTAATGAAACAAACGGTTGTGGTTCAACAGAACATTAGCTTTATAAGACGATAAAACGTGTTTTAAAGACTCAAACATGATGCGCAACTAAAACTAAGAATTTTGTTTTATTAAAGAAGGAAATCTTCCTTTTAAAAATGCTAAACACTAAAATATAAAGTAAATGCCTGAGCTTACTTCCTAATGACCAGGAACTTTGTTCATTTTCATTCTGGTCCACCTCTCTTAGGTTCCACTGAAGTAATGACTGTCAGTGTTCTGGTTTGTAGCATTCTGGACACCATTGTATTAAAAGATAAACACAAGGGTGAGCTTCTCCAGATCTTTCTGCGACATTAGTCCTTTAATCCTGGAAATGTTCTTTGGGTGATAGAAGACTGACTTTGTAACTGTCTTTATGCATCTGAAGCTTCAGGTCTGGTTTCTAGCTGTAAGAACTGAAGCTGCTTGCTGACTCCGGGTCGTTTCTGCGCTGGAAACAAAGCAGCCGTCAACGCTCAGTCATTCACTCTGCAGCTTTGCTAAATGACACGCCGCACAACGGGAGGAAAGCTGTTGATGTTCCAAAAGAAGAAATCGATGCGTAGCTTCTGGCGTGCTCCCGGGAGCACGTCACAGCTGTCGTTACAGATGCAGAGCGAGTCGGGCCCTGAGGCGGGCTGCTGTCTGCGCGTCTCGACCGGTGTGATCCGCCGCACCTCCTGGCCGGGTTGACCAGGTCGGCTCTCGGAGGGAGGCCGAGGCGTCAACTTGTGTCACATCAAACCGGCTCTGAGCCTCCTGAAGGCCTATTATGCTCACTACAGTTAGAGCTGTTTAGCAAGCAGGTGGATCGTAGCTGTTGGGATTACGTTATTTAATGAACGGCTGCTGAAAACCTGCATCACATGGGCCTAGGCTCGTCGCAACAAGCAGTAAATCAATTAATCGCACGATTAATTAAAACGAGCTCAATAATTTCCATTTGCATTATTTATCGTCTGTCTTCATTTTTCTCTGTTTTTACCAAAATCTGGATGAGAAAAGTCTTCAGTCTGGTTTTTTGGTCTCAACCAGCCCCCTTGTTTTGAAGGACAGTTTTGTTTACTTTCTTTATAATTCGTTTTATTTGCTGTTTTTGTTGTTTTGTTTATTTAGTGTGTTTAAAATGACACCCAGCTCCAGTGTTAAATGTTCAATAGAATGTACAGTTTATCTTTGCAAAATTCAGATCAGATGGAGAGAAATGATTAACAGCAGGGATGTGAGCGCCTGTCGTCTTTCTTTTCCTTTCTTTTAAAATTTTTTATCAATATTTTTATTTATTTATTTTTTACAGTGAATTGTTTAAGGCCCACAGTAGTATTTCTGGATATAAGTCTATACTACCAGATCCCCACATTTTTGTTATTCAGCTCAACATGATAACTGTTAAGCACAGAACTACAGCATGTAACTTTTATTAAAAAAAATGTTTTAAAGGTTTTTTAGCTATTTATTAAATCACTTTGTTTATAATCACATTATAAGACATATAATCCGTGAAAAAAATAGAACTCTTCTGCCTTCTTCCATTCCTTCCAGTACTAACAGAAGTACACAGCTCAGTCAAAAACAACCAATCAGAACCAGGAGAAGGATCTTAATCCTATTGTGTACATGCTGCTCACATCCTCCCTCCTGCTCCCTGCAGTATCTTCCAGACAGCAGATCCCATCATGAATGCTAAAGCTGGTTAGCATTCATGATGGTGGATCGATGACGCTGGATAAAAGTTTTTCCTGGAACAGTAATTTGTTTCTCCACCTTTAGTACATTTAGCAGTGCGTACATGAGCATGATTGACAGAGTCAATGCACTCCTCCTGGCTCTGATTGGTTGTTTTTGAGTGGGAGGGGGATCATTTCTGCAGATGACTGTAGTAGCTCAGGGAGGAGATGGAGGAAGTTCAGTTTTCTTGCATCTGATCCCTAAATGGCCAAAGCTACATATTTAGAGACTTGCTTTGCTTATTTATTGCTTCTTGTTTTGCCAAGAATCCAGCAGCAGCATGGTGTGTGAGGCCTGCAGTATCTGAGTCATTCTTTGTAGCTAGAACCTTAGGACAGTAATAAATAATTCAGCTTATCAGAGGGCTGGGCGAGGCCGTTTTGGCTCTCGGGAGGTAACCTGCTCCTTTGGTTGTGTGTGAAAGTCGTGCGCTCTGCGTTTTCAACTCACAACTGGCAGCTCAGACTCAGGTTTGCGGTGAGCCAGCAGTTTGTACGTCCTCAGGTTGTTTTCGAAACTCCTGTAAAACACGGCCAAGAACAGTCAGCTCTCCTGTTCGATTCGAGGAACACATCAAGACATTTTTTACTTCCATTTAAACTCTTCTTCTCATGCTTATGAGCTGTAGCAACACACAACAGCTGTCCAGACTGATATTAACCAAACAAATCACATCTGTCTATTAATGCTTTATTTGTAGCCGACATTTCTAGGTCACCCATACCTGCCCCGAAGTTTGACGGCCTCCTCAAACCGTTTCTGGTCCATGGCTTTCTGGACCTCTTGAGTCTGAGGAAAAAAGAAAGAAAAATGTTTGTATTCAGTTTCTTACATTTAAAGCATATGAAACAAAAATTAACCACAATCCATTTCTCTCTTGTGTCTGAGAGCCATCATGTCAGATTAAAATGAATTTTATTTGCATATAAACCTCCTTTGGAGACACACCTTCTAATCTGAGAATTTATTTATTCCCATAAACTGATGATAATGGAGCACAAAACTTGAATCCCTATTCAATAAATAAAACAAGGATATTCTTTTATTTACAATACCTTCCTATCAAGAAGAGGTCAAATGAATCTGAGGCCAATTACTGTATATAGAAAACATGGGCTTCTCCTCACAGATCACAAATATTATGTCAGTTTTGTTATGGGGCAATCAAATAAGGAAGTGGACGAGGACACGCCACAGCTGATGTTAAGGCAACAACAGATAGTATCACAATCAGCAGCCAGGCAGTTGCAGGTGTCATTTGTGAGCATAAAGTGTTTTTCCTACTGCTACAACACATCCTTAATATTGATTTTAGAAAGTACTTGCTCCATTTGCAGATTATTTTACTGATGACATGTGGAAAAATGTCTTGTTATAAGTGAAGTAATCTGCCAATGGAACTAGTACTTTTTCCATTAATATTAAGGAATTATTGACTTGTAACAAGAATCTATATCCTGCTGAAAAGTTACTTTCAAGTTAGTCTTCGTCTTATTTCAAGT
Organism: Poecilia mexicana; assembly: GCF_051168715.1. Lineage (NCBI taxonomy): Eukaryota > Metazoa > Chordata > Actinopteri > Cyprinodontiformes > Poeciliidae > Poecilia > Poecilia mexicana. The sequence continues at coordinate 4,397,148 of NW_028263389.1, forward strand.
GTACTAAGATATTTGCACAAGAAACTAAACCAAAGTTACTTGATTAGATTTTGTGTTTTTTGCAAAGTAGACAGAAATGAAAATACATTTAAGCCGAAACACAAAGGAAAGAAATGAAAGAACAATCATATTTGTAATACTATCTAACTGTAACCTATGAAAGAAATCACTTATGAAAGACATAACAAACGGAAAAGTAAGATTTTCCTGTTTTTTATTGAAATAAAAATATTCAGATAAGAGCAGAAATCTTCCCAGGGACATCTGCCAAATTCCAAACATGACTGGTCAACAGAACAACAAAGCTGTTTTCTGTTCCTGTGGAGATGATTAGCTGTTACATCATCGCTCTGGCAGTCATCGCCAACCCCTTCAAAACGCTTCAGAAGATCATTAACCATTAACGACTCATTCTCAGACAACATGGCTTTCTATTTGACAGCCCTTCTGAGCCCAGTTGGCTCCTCTCAGCCCCTGTGCGTTGCTTAAGTGTGTGCACGAAAATTTAAAGGGTGTGTGGATGTCTTGGACCGTTTCCAGCTCGGCGCCACACTCACCGTCTGAACACACTCCATCAGAGGCACGCGCACCGACTGGTTCCCGCAGAGAGAGACCACACAGGCCGGCGTGTTGGCGGTGGTCTCCAGGAGAGCCAGGACGGCCTCCACTCCCATACGACTGGCCTTTGAGGGTGGACAGGAACAGACAACAGTGAGTTATTATCGCTTTATTTTTGCATGCATGTATTTATTAAGACATTTAAATCCTGTTCTGTTTGCTCTTTTCCGGTTCATTTTCACTTCTTGACCTATTTTTGGTAGGCTTGTAGTACGGGCGTGGAAACGTGTCTGCACGAGTCGTGTCCTCGGCCTCAAATCCCATCATGTGCTTAACTCAAATCCCTGACATCATTTCCTTTAAGACAAACACACTGAGGCTTTACCATGAAATACTATACTGCTACTACTATAAGTCTATGGGAGGTATTATCTATTGATATTGATCACATGTATATCACAATATATATTATATTGATTTATTGTCCAGTCCTATTTAAAATCCATTTAAAAAAAATTAAAAATTAGGATTTTTTATTTTACTTTATTTTTGTTTGTTTTTTTAAAAGTTATTGTTTTTAAAATGTGTCAGTTTATGTGACATGCAAATCAAATTTGTAAAGCAAATTGTCTGAAGATCTTTGGCTCTTTAATTGGTATACTCCAAACTAGAAGTAAAAAATTGAATGGTTAAGCAAGACCTTTTGTTTCTTAGTCACAGCACTCATGGTAAAGATGGGTAAAGTTTCTTAAAACTTTGTGTAACCTCAATGGCATGAACATAAGAAAATAGCTGAATAACATCAATGTGCTCACATTTACAGTCAATGCAACAAATGAAGTTGCATTTAACAAATGAAGCTGCATTTAAAAAAAGATCAGAACCAGAGAACTGCAGTAAACATTTTAGTATGCAATGATGCAACAGCAATTAAAAGATAAAACAGATCTACTTCACAAATACATTTTTACTGGGGATTCAAATAATCCTGCAACTGGCACTAATGTAGCTTTAGGAAGGACTTTAAGGAAGAATGCAAAGTAATTTATACTTAGCCCTGCTTTCAGAGCTAGCTTTTAATAACCTTGGCATAAACAGAAATGTGGACTGGTTTGTTCTGGACCCTTAAGGTAAATTCAAGGCCATGATTGTTTATGCTTTCTTTTTTTTAATAAATTGGTTTTGTGTGGAACTATAAAGTGTAGTATTTACAGCCATTAAAAAAAATCATTTTTATGGTAATGAACTATTTCAAATTGCAATAACTCAGCCTGTACTTCAAATATCATGATTAACCTCAAACTTCCTATCTGTTCGGCCTGATGTCGAAGAAATAAAACACGAGTAACCATGGTGACAATGGATATCTTTCACATTCCGAATATTTTATTTGATTAACAATAACAAATGAAAGCAATGTGCTATGTTTTTTTTCTCTCTCATTCCTCCTAGTGAACCTACCAAGATGCGGTCAAAAGCAGACGGCGTCCCTCCTCTCTGCACATGGCCCAAGATGGTGACCCGTGTGTCGAAGCCCAAGTTTTTGACAACAAGCTTTGATGACAACACACAAAAGGATTTAGCAGGAGGTATTGTTGAGGTAAAACATATCAAAAACCACTTTGTATATGCAGATACATTCAAAAATAACTGGGCACATCACACACTCAAAACACAGGCACAATATAAAAGCTAAAGAGAAGGGGAAACTGCAAAGCACAAGCAAGCCATTCTAATTTTTCAGTCATGTTAGCAAAATAGCTTGTACCCCATAGAGGAACCCAGGCAGGATGTGAACCATTAAATAGAAAATAAAGAAAAGAAATACCCAGGTACTGATAAAACAATAAAATTTAAACTTTAACACCAGTTAGTTGAATGAATGAGAGTGTGAAAACTAATGTGTGAAAGCAGGTATAAATAATAGAGATGCACCGAGAACGAGAACTTGATGGAAACAAAAGTCAACAGCAACATGTTTGCACTAACAACAACACTCGATGGAGTGGAAGTTGTTGTTTTATATCAGATGGGATGTTTAAAATAAAGCCACAAGACAAACGCTAGCCTCGCTAATTACACGATATTTCACATGCTAAAGGCAGTTTGCTAACTGCTAAAGCCAGTTTAAAATGTCACCTCAAGAATAATTTTGTCTGTTTTCAATTAATATTAAATTGCTTTTTTACAGATACTGCTGTTTAAAACTTGTTAACCCCCACGTCCTCTGTACCGGGGGAGAGATTTTAACTTTTTTTTTTTCTTCCACTCATTACTTCACCTCCCTTCAGCTAAACATAGACATATTTGGTATTCATGGAGGGAGGAAGACTCTTGGCTAGAAGCTGCTAAAAAGGATTTGGGTGTTTGATTTGAACAGGAAGCATTTGAGTTGGACAGATGTCAGGAACCTTCTGCAAAAAGACATTGTATGGAGCTTTGGTAGTGCCAAAAATGTATATATTTTTTTGTGGTTTTAATTATTTATTTTTTCAATAAAAAGTTTGTTGTATTTATTTTTACACAAGATTTCCAAAGAATACACTTGAATTAAAGTCAAATATAAACATTTGTTATTGTTTTATTATATTGTGATAAAAAATATATCAAAAACAAAAAGATATCCACATGTAATATTAAGTTTAGTAAATTTAGTAAGTAAAAACGCAGAAAGTCCCCAGTTTTGTACTTGTTTATGTATTTTTCACTAAAACTTCTGTAAATATGCTTCAGTTTACCTCAGGTGCATCCGTCTTTGCACAGACATGGTTTCCAAAAGTTCATAGTGTCATTTATGATACTTCTTAAAGGTTTTATACTATGTAATGCCAAAGAAATTCTGACAAAGAATAGCATTTTAAAAATGCTATTCTTTAACTTGAAATTGTGCTTTGAAAATGGTAGAAGCAGACAAAAAAAATTCTTAAAATATGAAGATATTACATTGATAAAAAAAATAAATAAATTCTGATCGGTGCATCTCTACTAAACAAGTGGCAGCTGGTTTGGGAAAATGTGTGTTTGGCTTAATGAGTGTCCTACTGTCGTTAGAGTACAAAACCGTGAAAGCCTTCTTACCAAACTAGTAAGTGTGCCTGATAGAGCATTCCAGAAACACAGCAACAGAGTCAAAAGCCACATCAGGGCAGGGTCAGAGTCATACAGGAGGCTGGAGGCTCGCTGCACACAGCTCTGTACTTACATTCTTAATATAGTCAGTTGTAATGGGTTTGTTGTTACGGTCAATCGCCCCTTCGGCGACAATTATGATATTCAGCCTTTTCATCCCTGCGCGGTTCTACAAAAGGAGGGCGTGGTGGAGAGACAACATGACAGAAAAACTGAGTGTGTGGCTGTGACATGGGCTTTCAGAAGCACGGGAGCCAAAAACAGAGAGAGAGAGAGAACAGCTTCCTTCATGATATAATCAGCTGTATCCTGCTTCTATCGCTGCTTGTCAACACTTTCTCTGTGTGAGATTTAAACGCGGTTGCTAAACAGCAGCAGTGAACGTTTGGGTCAGATCTGGTGGCATCGGCAGGGTCGCCGTGCTTCTGGCTTCCCCTTCTTCTTTCCACACTTATGTACTCACATCCTTGACAAAACTAGAAGTTATAGACTTCCCGTGTCTGTCAATGGCTCCCTCTGCTACTATGATTATGTTCAGCCTTGTGCCCCTGGAACGGGTCTGGATTATAAAACATTGGGAGGTTTTCAAACTGGGAAAACACTGAAACATCAGATAATTTATGTAGTAATTTCTTTTTTTGTAGAGAAACAAAACTAGTCATTCAAATGGCTGGTATATTGGTTCATTTTGGCTGCTGTGGGAATGCGATGGAGTTACCGCAGACAGTTTCTGGCACATCTTCTCCTCCCAGCCGTCCTCCGGAGGCATTTCAGGGATCAGAACCCAGTCGGCGCCACAAGCCAGAGCGCTCACCAAGGCCAGGTAGCTGCCGTGTTAAACACAGATATGTTAGCTTCATGTGAGCACTGCTGACCACGCCCACTGAGTCTGCTGCTTATTTTTCTTACCCACAGTGCCTGCCCATGACCTCCAACACAAACGTCCTCTGGTGGCTGAAAAGGCCAGATGGCCAGATGACGAAAGTGGAATCAGCACAGGATTGGTGTTGGAAACTAAAGCGATGTAGCTTGTTTTGGCTCTCACCTCTGTGCGGTGGTCATGATGGCGTCTACAACCTCAATGATTCTGTGCAGGGCTGAGTCGGTGCCGATCGTCATGTCGGTTCCACAGAAGTCGTTGTCGATGGAGCCCACCATCCCCACGATGTGCAGGGCCGAGTATTTCTGTACAGCGTCGGCTTCAATCAGACCTGAGGGGACCGGGAGGGTCTTAGAAACTTGGCCAACTCTTTGGTTTCATCACATGTTTCTTTCTAGCCCCATGAAGCCAGAAACAAACTGTTTCAGCATTCCTCTAGGTGGCAGTATCATGTACTTTTCAGTAACACAGTGCCATTTTATAACACGGTCCTATGTTACCTTCAGTTATTATAAAAATGCTACATATGATTCTAAAGAAAATTGAGTTAGAAATTTAACGCTTTGAAATTGGGCCTCTGTCTCTTTAAATAGCTCCTGCTCTTCCTGTAGTTCTGCTTTAAGGAAGTGATCACAACAGTGGCTCCACTATTAACCCTTTAACGTTTTTACCAGAGTTTTACTGAGAAGTATCTCCTATAACGAGCTCAGCTAATGCTCAGTTCCACCAGGTGTTTGCTAACTGCTGCTGACTAGTCTGCAGGAGCTGCACTGGAGAATAAAACTTCTTATGGCTTTTTTTTATAGCCAATGTTTTATAAAGCCGACAAATTAGAGATTGTTACCATGGAGAGGGATGTATCGGTTTCCCTGCTGGTCCTATTACTTCACAGCTCAAAGTCAGATAAGAGGAAGACAAAGTTTAAATGGATGGATGATATGTGGGTAACTTAACAGATCTGGCTGCAATTTATTTTGACGGATATCGGCGTAAAAGAGGTTACGTACAAATGCGTGCTTCACCTTTGAGAATTGTTTGCACAAAAACATTTTAAAAGGATGTGGACTTCTCAAATATCCACTGTTTCCTGTTGGTGAAAATAGAAACGGCTGGTATTTTGGTTGCGTTCCACTACCTTGCTGCACCAGCTCAGAGAGCAGGCCGCTCCATTCCTCCCTGAACAGGTTGGCTCCCGTCAGACTGCCGTCGCCGCCGATCACGCACAGGTTGGTGATGCCGCGCTTCACCAGGTTGTGAGCTGCCTTCAGGCGGCCCTCATGGCTGCGGAAGTCTTTGCACCGGGCGCTGCCGATCACGGTCCCACCCTGAAAGCAGCGGAGAAGAAGGCAGGGAAAGCATTTCAGGTCTAAATCAAAAGGTTTATGCTGGTTTATAAGGTTTATGTTGTCAGAGAACTCTGGTTTCTCTCAGGCCTACTAACAAATGATAAAAACAACATTTTTTGTGTTTTCTCTTTGAAAATAGTTCATTCTAAGCAGATACATGTTTATTACCACTTGTAGCATGCTGGAGACACTCTCCCAGGTGGCTTCTCTTATGTTTTCCCCTCCGTCCACCATCCCCTGATACCCCTGAGGGGAAAACATGACAGGAAATATGTCAGAGCCTGTTTTTACAGTCTGCATTGTGCAACAGTGGCTGTACAAAAACTGCACGTTTCTCAATAATTAATGAAAAGACAAGATGCAAATCAGTTAGTGCAGGTGACAGGAAACAAACTGCAGTACTGGAAGAGTTGAGGGAATTTTTGGTAAATACTGGTTGTCTTCTACAGTGAAGATATAGAACAGAGTTTCTTTCACATAAAAATCATTTCAGAATGACTCAAATCTCCCAAAATCTTCTAAGTTGCGGTCCAACTGAAAATGTTAAGTCAAAATCTTAAAATATATTTTCAGTACAGAAAGAATTGCACATTGTCATGACAACGGTGAAACATGGTAGTGGCAGCAGGTCTGCCACCATATTCTGGTCATACTAAGACGTTATTCAGGTTTGATACACTATGGAACTTTATAGAACTCTTTTAAATAATTTTTGAAATTGTGACCCTGGAATATCAGAATCAAATCATTAAGACACTGAAAGATTTGCATCTCTACCGACCCTTACAGAGTTGGCCTGAATTAAAAGTCCAAATAAATAGGAAAAATGGAAAAGAAAAGAAAAAAAGCGTTCGACAAACAAGACGGCGGCCTTGAGCGTGCTGACATCACTGAGAACTATGGAAACCCAAGGAGTGCATTGGTGGAAAAAAAACAAACTGATTTTCCAATAATATGATTAATCAATTAAATCAATTCATCACCCAGCTCTACCATGATGTCTTTTTTTTTTTTACATCACAATGAACTAGAATTTTAACAGAGGTGTGTACACTTTCTAGATTCACCACTTTAGCACTACTTTATCTCATATTTAAGGTTCGTCATTTTGTGAGCTGCAGGAACAGTCAGGCGTTCCCATCAGCCACCAGCTGAAGCATTAAGTCTGTTATGTAACGGTATGCAGAGTGAGCCCAGGCAGGACAGATGAACGGGGATCACAGTACGAGCAGCAGAGCACGTCTGTTGCTTCCCAAAGCTCCGCTTAAATCCTCTCCCTTTAGTACAGATCCGTACCTGCGCAAACGCTGATCACATTCATCTGGGATCAATACACTTCACACTTAAAAATCAACACCTTCTCATGAGTGAGAGCAGGCATAACTAATTTCACACGACAGCATTATGTGCAGAGTCACGCTTTTGTCGGACCTGTGAAGCGGACGGGCTCACCTCATGAATAAAATAAACTTTAGCTCCCACGTACAGCCCCATTCGGACCACGGCGCGGACTGCCGCATTCATTCCTGCAGAGGAGGGGAGAGAAATTAAACAATGCTCATAATAATTAATGACAGAGGAGCTTTGCTGTAATGCAGTGCAGCTATAGTGTAGGAGAGGGGAAGCATGCTTAAGAGCAACCTCAGACAATTTATGTTTTGTAGACTTCTGTGGTTTAGGTCAGTCTGTTTCTTATTGCAGAGTTGAAAGCCTTTTATGGGTACAATGTCTTCCAGCTCGTCCTCGCCCCCTCTGTTACAGTGCGGTTTGTACAAAGTGCGCTCATTAACGAAGAAACTCTGCTATGCGATCTGAGAGTAAATGTAGGGTTAGGAGACCGGAACGGTTAACGCTTCGCTCGCTGGGGGACGGACAGAACACGGCCGACTGGATCAGCTTTAAATCAACAAATTTCTCAAAAACTGGTGCGCTGCCGGAGGGTTGTTGCTTAGCAACGCAAAAGTTCAGGCTGTTGGACAGCAGGGAAGAACATTTACGAAAACAATCTGTGCATCTCTTGGGATTTTTATTTATTTTTTTGTACTCAAAAGCTCTTTGGTGTTTATTTGATAAGTTCTGTGTTTAACTTCAAAGGAGGTAAAGTTTTTGCAATGTCCTGGAAAACAAAAAATGTTAGAAAAAGGATTGTTCTGAAGGGTATTTTGAAGAACTCATTCACAGTCAAGTCAAACAACCTGTTGAGCGGTTACATAACGGTGCACACAAACGCCTATTCAGAAGTCTCTCCCACTCGTCTCCTCTGAGGTTTTTGAGGCCTGAATCGAAGCACCCGATCTCTCATTCTGCATGACTGGCGCTTTCTCCGGCACGCCGCACACAAAGCCTGGAGCAAAGAGCCTGAACAATGCCCCGACGACTCCTGTCATGCATATGCAACTTTACTTTGCTCTGGGGTCCGCTCAGGGTGGGCTTAAGACAAAACCAACACACAAAAATCTATTTTTAGAGGAGATTTTTTTCTTTCTAATTAACTACTTTTCTTTCTATAGTTTTCAAACACTATATTCAGAATTTAGGATAAATTAAAGATTTTTTTTCTTCCAAATTCATCATATGCACCAAAACAAAGAAAACATACTGTTTACACTACAAAAATGTGACCATTTTAACTTGATGCACCCGTTTTTTAATGTCTAAATGACTTAAATTCCTTCATTGTCTGTGGAATTCAAAACTAAAGATATTTTCAATAGAACACGCATCACATCCTTCGTCTTTTCTACTGTTGTTTATCACTAATAACGCCAGCATTGGTTATATGCCATATTTATTTGGAAGGTCTTTATTTAGAGACAAAAAGTAGTTCATACCATTTAGAAAAAAATATAAAATAAAACAAACCATCAAGCAGGCAGTACAAAGCTGGAGGTATGTCAAATATGGCCATGTGTTGCAGGTGACTGAGTTTTTACTGAGTCTGAAAAAAGTTTAATAGTTAGAAATGGAAAGTGTGCATCTGAATAAGCATGCTGATGAACAGTGAGGGTTGCCTACAGTATAATTAATAAAGTAGTCAAATTAATAAGTTCAAAATGCACTCCTTAGCAGTTGAGAGCGTTTGCGTTTCGATAAATAAGAGACGAGCCGGCGGAGCACGTGACTAGGAGTTTCCTCTGTGACGTAGAACCGGCCGGGTGCCGCTCATCACGTACACAGGATGGAGGCTTCCCGCCGCTGGCCCACACTCTGCTGTTTAAACCTCAGCTCTCACCTCTCCTCTCTCAACATTAGCTCAGCCTTTCAGGGCTGCTGGCAGTCGGTGAGCAAGCCGCTGTCGTGACGAGCAGCACGCCCGAGTCTTTCACTTCCTCATTCAAATTAAATGCACCGTAAGATAATTAACGACCTTGCAGGACCTGGTGGAAAACGCAGCACATAACTCGACCTTGACATCTCTCTGAGCTGCTCAGTTTTAGAGAGTTTGAGGATGCGGACATCTGAGTTATCACATTGCGTCATGTTAGCATCTCAGCTAACCGCTGCCTCTTCCTGGATGATTCAACATCATGCTTTTAGTTTACTAGACTGAAGGGCCCACTGCGCAAAGCTTTACAGACATATTGGTGCATAAACATGGCCTTTCTTATCACTGACAACACAGCATCACTGCCGAGGGGGTGTATTTTCGCCCTCTACGGGCATGTCTGCATTAATGCATAGAAATCTCAAAAAACCTGTGTCCGTGAATGCGATAAGTTACCTTGAGCATCTCCTCCGCTCGTGAGCACTGCGATGGCTTTCCCTGCTCCTGACAGGTTCTCAAAGAATATCTTCTTGCTGTCCGGCTGCGCCATTTTCTCGACTGCTTAATATTTATTTCGGGTCAGAGTAGTTAAAAGTCTCCCAACAGTTCTGTACAGGTTGTACCGAAATGTGATGAAGGGCAGCAGTCTTCACAGCCCCCTCTGCCGATAGTATGGCCGTTATGCTTCGCGTGTCTCGGTTCCGCGTCTAGCCGGCGAAGACGAGCTGTCGGGTTGATTGGCAGACCGACGCACTAATCAGGTTCTTACTCTGTGGCCTCAGCTTGATGTTAAACCAATAAGACGAAACGTAGCTGGCATGTGGGCGGGTTGAGCAGTGGAAGGTGCGTGTTTCGATGTGACTGTGGTGGCTGCGGTGTAAACCCAACTTTAAAACGAGCTTTATGCTGCTTTGAGTCACCAGTTCTGAAACTCTTAAGTCGTGAAAACTTGCAACACGTTTATAGACGGATTTTATTATATTTTCTTTGGATACTATCCACTTTCTGTCAATTATCTAACCCTTTTTTTTTTTTTTTTTTTTTTTACATTAATGTTTCTTTTTTCGTTTTGTTTGTTTTATATGCCACTGCTCTGACCCAGGGCTGTCCCAAGGCAGGGCCCTACAGGTTAAGATTTTAGGATCTTCCCACAACAAATGTTTACTAAGGTTCAACAGGTCCTCTTATGTAATCCATATGTGACTGTTCCTGCATTATACATCTAACTTGCATAGTTTACGACACAAAAACAAATAAAATGCAAAACACTAAATGCTGCACCACTAAATCTGCTCAGTTTAAATCCCACAACTCAAGTTATATATGTTTAATATGATAGCATACGGAATGTGACATGTTCAAAAATGTACACTTTTTTCAGTAAGACTATTGCTGGTATAATCTGGTATATTGCAAACCTAACTTCTAAAGTAATTCTAGAGCTCTTGGTTCCCCCATGCTGGTGTGGGGGAAGGGCCGTAGCAGCTGCTTCACTTGCTTTGTCTTTGGTCAGCTCTCCTGAAAAATGAATTAGTCAAAGTCTAGGCTAAAAAGTTTTCTAAATTTAAGGGATGAACCAGTATCTACATATAACAGATGGCAAAGCAGATAAATAACTATTAAATTAGATCTTGGAGCATTTGTTATTTGCAGACTTTAATAAGAACAATGTTCCTATTTCTTTAGGCAAATTATAAAAGGCAACAGTTTGAGGGTCAGAAAGTAGAATTTTGGTAAAAACACCGCAACTCCCAATAAGCCAACTGTAAAAACTTTATTAGATACACCTGTTGAATTTCTTGTTAGCAAAAACTGTGAATTGTCCAGCACACATGAATTTATAAATATAATAAACACATGGAACCTTGAAGCAGATGGACTACAGCAGCAGAAGATCAGACCTGAACATGAAACTGAGACTACAGTTTGCACAGGCATGACAAAATTGGACAATGACAGACTGCAGGAGACACAATTTCAGTCAGAAGTGGCTGATTTGGTTTGAACAACAGATGTGGGGTCATTATAGCTGATCATGTCCAACCCTTTGTGACCCCAGAGTGCAAATTCTATGCATGTTACTGCACTATATAACAAAGCTCAAATAATCTAAAACCGGTTTTGCCTAAAGTCACTGAGTTTTTTTTTTTTTTTTCTTGAACAGGAGATTCACATATGGGTATCCATTTGTCAAATCTAGCAAATGTGTGATGCTTTCATGACAACATAGACTCAAATTCTTCAGAAATGCTGCCATCAACTTTGCTGTTGAATCAATGTTGCAAAAAAACCAAGATAGTTCTCAAGGGAAAATGGGGTGGAAACCAGCAACAAAGTGGCCGGTGAGGACGTTGTAGAAAACCCAGTGCACAAAAAGAACAATGAGAAGTAGCAAAGGTTCAAAAACTCTAGAGGACCTGAAGCAGAGAGAAAATCACAAATGTAGACCACTTAAAAATAGACCAAGACATTTTCAGTTACTGGAAGTGAAACAAAGGAGAAAATGTGGTTGCGGAACAGAATATCAATTGAAAACAGAAAGAAAATAGTTGAGCAGTTACAATGGGGTAATATGATTATTATTATTATTGGTGTTGTTGTTGCCATAGCATTCTAGTTAAGTGCTATTAGGCCATATGCGATCGAATCCCCACTTATCCCACTACGTACTAAAACTCCTAGAGCAGGAGAATTAGAGCTATTTTTTATCCACATATTGAACTGGTTAGTGTGACTACACAACATTGATCACTTTTCAGATTTTTCTCTCTTTGGTTGTCTTCTCTTTCTTTTTACACGACTCAGGAAACTCCTAAATAAACATGACTTATTCCCTATGAAATTCAAAGCAATTTTTTCCAGACCTGCACCAAGTAGTAAAGTTTAGTTATTAGTGGTTCATTCTTTTATGCTTTGATTTGTGCTTGGTGCAGAGATTTACTTCATAGCAGACTCCCAGTGTGAGTCATGCACTTTGCTCTGTCAGACTTACTGTAAAGCACTCGATACTGAGTTTTCCGAGAAGTCCTCTCAGTTCAATATTAAAATGTGCAATTAATGACCTCGGATTGTGGCTCAGTGTCTCCATCGTGAGGCTGTTTGTGCAAACTACAAGTATCTTGTTCCTCTGCCAAATGATGGAAAACTAATTATTGCACTGACTCAGAAAAGCACATAAAAGTTTCTTCGCTTTCAAATTCATAGGAAAGAATGTTGAGTGGCAAACAGATGTGGGAGGCTGGGTCATTGTCGTAATCACCCACTAGAACAAGAGTCCAACGGCAGATCTGTGGATGATTTTCGAGAAATACATAAATGATTGCACACACTCTCCATCTAACTGAGACATTTTGTCTTACTTACAATACTGTGTCCTTTTCTACTTTGCTTCAATAAAATATTTCATGTCTAATTTATTGCAGGACAACTGAAAAGAAAAAATTATTCACAATTTAAAAAAAAAACAAAAAAAACTTTAGTTTACCTTTAGTGGGAGAGTGAAAACACACCCAGACAAAGATATCATACAGTCATGAGCAAGTGTTGAATTTAGAGAATCTTCACCTCGCAGAAAACATTAACTTACAAAAAAAAACCCAAAAACAAACCCGACTTATTTGACATGTAATTATTTAAATAAAATATACTAAACGTTGCATTTTGAGGGCAGTTGTAGGAGCAGAGTGTGAGAATAAAGAATCTTTTTTAAATAAGTCTAATTTAACCAAAAGGCCTTTTGTAAAGTCTTGCTCAGAATATATGTTTCTATGCTTGTGAAGAAAGAAGTATGCTCAAGGCTTTAAAAAAAAAGCAGTTTTTGTGCTTTTTTTTTTTTTTTTGCAGTAGATAGTTGACACACACACACACACACACACACACACACACACACACACACACACACACACACACACACACACACACACACACACAAAAAACACATCCAGAAAGTTTATTTCAATCAAAAACAGTGGTTAGAACGACCTGATTTCACATGAAAGTGATGAGAGTTCTGGTACAGTAGTCTACATTATTAAAAATGTGTCTGACAGTAAAATGCAGCTGACACATCTACAAGTTATAAGTATCATGCTCTTCCAGCACATATGACAACATGCCACAGTCATTTCCCCTGAAAGGCCGTGTGCCATTTCAGATATGGGCCACGACAGTTTGGGGAGGGGGAACGTCGCACGCATGTCACTACAGATTCTGTGTTCCTGCTTGAATACATCAGCCTTCATCTGCGTCTATGAATCCCGCGAAGGCAGCGATCTGTGCTGTCGCGATCGATTCAGACGTTTTGGTGTCCGGGGGAAAATTCCGTTTGAAAACGTCTCACGCGGCATGCTTTCCCCCCAACCCGCTTTTAACATATTTGCAGTACTCATACCCCTATGAAGTTTGCTTAGTTTTTGTCAGATGCATTCTGTTGGGGGATAGATCTTGGCAAAAAAATGAAACAAAAAAAAAAGTACGTAATTGTGAGGTGGAAGGAAATGTTTTATTTTTATTTTTTCTACCCTGAAAACATTTTGCAAAAAAAGAATTTCGAAAGACTAGCTTGTATTTTTATTTAGCCCCGTGTACCTTTAGATTGAAGCAGACAGATCTGCGTTTCCATTGGCCACATAAATTGCACAAATTGGAATTACGAAAATAAACTTGCTTAGCAATCATACAGCAGTTGTGAAAAGAAACATGTTTTTTGATAAAGCGTTTTCGCTTGGACAAGGTGGTTTATTAGGGATCTTGAAATGTGATCAACAACCGGATGTTACCACCGGCGGAAACGACGAAGAAGACGACCAGAATGGTAGAAGGATGATGGCACGGCAGTCTTTTTTTCTTTTGACTTATTGCGTGAACTAACTTATTCACGCGTGATCTTAATTGCATTTCTTATTTAATGGAACAAAACAATTACAGAATTATAAATAATGGAAACGCAAATTTGCACAAATGGGGTGGACGAGGGCGGATTGCAGAAGCTGCAAAAGGCGAACCTGACACAGTGGCACTTAGATTTACCGTTCCTCAGAACATTTTCCAGAATCCACAAAAAGTATTTTATGCATGAGAAGTTTCTCAGTGTTTCAGAATAATACAAGGCGTTTAAATATTTGTTTACAGACTAACCTGGTTGCATGTAGACATGTATTTAATACCAGACTGACATCTGAGAGAATATTCTGATGGTAACATTATCATAAAAATATATTTTTTTGTATGTTTTCTTTTTGTATGGGCCAGGGGGGAGGGGGTGTTCCGTGTTTCCTTTACATTAGCTTGTCTCAGCTCCCTTCAGGCGTTTCCGGGGATCATATGCTCGCACTCAACACGGCTGCTGAGAAGATGGCTTTGGTGGAATCTGCAGAGATGATGACGCTGGCAGCTGGAGACTTGACGCACGGCCTCTTCATCTGTCTGTTATCTGCACTCATCTGTCGTGTTTTTCCCCCGCCTTGGTGTTTTTTTTTTTTTTTTTTGCTTTGTACAACAATAAGCCGTCAAAAGATATCATCTGCCAAAGTACATCATTTAGATCCAGTGGCAACACATCCGGCTGACAGAAAAGATTCCCTCCATGCTACAAATCAGTGTGTATTAAATACTCGGCGAGTTTTAGTTTGTATTTTCACTGCATTGACGTTCAGCATTTTAGGACTTCAACATTATAGCTTACTGTAGCTAAGCATCCATTAAGACTTTTAAGTGGGTTTCTGAGCATCCAATTAAACTAATGACTTTCTGGAGCCTAAAACATACAGAGTAGTCTGTCAAGTGTGATCTTAAAGAGACAGGAACTCTTTATTTTATCCTGAAGCCTTGTGATAGAAATAATAACGAATGGAAAAGGATGCTAAAATATAATAATAAAATCAAGGGAAAAATATATCTTGACATATTTGTAATGTTTGAGGTGATTTGCTGAATTTAAAGGAGCAGTATTATGTTTTTTTCCAGGCAGATATAGTGCCATTTTATAACATAATCAGGTAACTATGTTAACTTTAGTTGTTATGAGAATCCTTTTTATATCAAATATGACCTAAAAGAAAAGTTAATTCCTAATTTAGTGCCATGAAACTGGGCCTCTGTCTCTTTAAAAGCTCCTGCACTAAAAACTGCAGCTCCTAGGAGGAGCTGGGTCTCAAAGGCGGAGCTTGTTCCACCCAGGCGTTTTTCACAGCTGATTGGTTGTCACGGGAGATCAAGGCAGCACTCCAGGTATGTTTTTGATGAGGGAATAACATCATAACATGATATAAAGCTCAGAAAAGTCAATTTTACACAACCCTTTAAGGAGGAGAGGCTGCTTTCTCTCAGCACTACTGAAAACTAGTGAAAAGCAACAGCAGGAATCACCCTTCACTATCGGGCTCTACTTGGTACGTTATTTTAAAAATAAATGAGTGAAATCTTTGTTCAGTTACAGGGTTCACACTTGTTAAGCAGTTTCCTATAGTCACTTCATGTGAAACAAGTACATTTTCATAATCATATAGCACATTCATGTAAAAGTGGAAGAAACACTTCAAGTTCCCTAACAGAGTCAGTGGATCAGATTACTCTTCGACTGACATCATAATATTCAAGATTTATGTGATAACAACTTCCCATTTCGTTACATAGCACAGGTCTGGGGTGGTTGAATTCACAGAGTTTAGGTGGTTTAAAAATATTTAGACATGTAAGCTTTTTAATTTTCTGTAAGATGGAGATACAGTCAATTTAAGGTTAAATTGAGCAGCAGCTGGCTGCAATAATGTGCCTTTAATGCTGTCAATCCAAATGCTAAAAACCTGATTGTCAGTCATGTTTTCCACAGTAATTAGCATGCTGCTAACTTTCCTGTTAGCAGTAAAATATCAAGTAAAGGATTCTGAAAACATTCACAGGTGTACTTAGTATGCTTACCAGTCCTGACGTAGGTTCTATAAAAGGACAGAGCTTATTAATGGCATTAATAAAAAAAAACCTCAACAGCCCAGATGGGTCAAAATTAAGTTGAAGCTAACCAAAACAATCCTCCAACTGAAAGCTAGATATACTTTTAAGAAGCTAACATTAGCCGAGATTTTTTTGACTAAATTTCACTAAATGTGGCAAAAAGTTGCATTGATGCCTCATGCCTGTAGCTTCATTTCATGTTGATGTTGACAAAAAAAATAAGTAAATAAATAAATTTCAGGATGTGTTATCAGATTGAATGTCAGTCCCAGTGTAAAAAAAAAAAGAAGTGACATTCAGATTGCCATAATCTTAGGAATTTAAACAAACATCTGCTTAAATAGAAATCACTACAGTGGCGTCTAAATTTCTGCACACCTGACCAAAAAAAAAAAAAAAAAAAACGAGTTAGGAAACAATAATTTTATGAGCATTAGTGGCCTGGGCTGAGGCTGATTGTTACTATTAACTCCCCGTGGAGGTCACTCACGACACAGCCTCACATCCCAGCAGCCATCTGTCCATTAAGGAAAGGCTCTGCCTGTCAGATTACATTTCCTGTTCCTGGTCATTTTACACCTCACACCTCGCCCCTTATTGCATTGCTCATTGCTACTTTGTGTCCCAGGGGAAATCAGCTGCCAGTTTGAGCGGGTTTTAGGTTCTTATTGATTGGATGTTTATTGGCTGCATGTTGTCATTCAGATTGGTTGTTTTTGTCCAGATTAGGCTTTAGCAGATATTGTGACCTGGAGCTCAATCTTATACGCTGCCTCTCTCATGGGAGGAACTAGGGCAAGATATTGGAAAGCCTTGTTTTCCTTTATACCCCGACAGGGAAACAACTGCAAAGTGTATAGGACAAGCATTTCTCTTATTTCATTGGCTTATTGTTGTTTTTTGGCAGTGCTGGGATCACACACTTTTTGTGATTGAGTTGTAAAATTAAGAAGTTAATCTAGAAGATAACTAATGCTCTACAGGACTTATAGCTCTTCAGATTTTAAACCTACACCTATACAAACTTCAATGTCCTTATTTTGTATTTTACACCTGTACCATGTAGGATCAACGTGTTATTTCAAAGGGTTAGTTTTCATGTGACTTATCATGACTTTGAAAGTCGACGTTATGTGTATCTTAATATTATGACTTTTATTCTTGTAATTATGACTTCCTGTTGGGCTTTTATTTTTTTTCTTTCATGGCAGAAATGGGCTCCCATAGCCGTGAAGATTTAAGTTTTGATGTAATAGATTTACAGACTATTTTGTTCAGTTATTCCAGTCGACAGTAGCTTTTTTGATTTCCTTCGGCATCCTCAGTTATTGATGTGTTTTACCACCAAAATGTCAATTTTAAGTTGAAACATTGGCCATTTAAACCACAGCAACGCAGTAGAAAATGAAATACATTAAACTACACGTGAATAATTCAATGTTCCTTTTACTTAGGCGCCGAAGGGACTCAGTTCAGCTTTACGGACACGTGCAAAGCGATGTGATGTGTTTGTGCTTCTTATCCTCCTCGTCGCAGGAGCTCATTTCCTTTTTATTTCTATTTTCCACATTAAGGAGGGATCAAGCGCCAGACGGACATTGTGAGCAAATGGTGTGTGAAAGGTGCAGAGTAGCGCGCAATATCCTCCAAGAGCAGAGGATTATTGTGCTTTCCGTTCACGTCTGCTGACAGGACGCATCGTTTAGGCTGACACGGGAGGGTTACTTAAAGTAAGCAGAGAAAAATCTGTGTATTTTTGCATGCTGTATAGAAAAAGAGCTGGACTTTATGAATAATAGGAGTAATTCTTTTTTTTTTTAAAAAAAAGAAAGAATTTAATTGAGGGCATTGTTAGTATCTGAGGTACAAAACTGGGACTAATGGAGGTCAGACCTGGCGACGGGATTTAGCGGAAAAAAGAAAAAGGGAAAAAAAAGAAACGCTGGGTGAAAAAGTAACAAAAGAACACAAAGAGACGGTTTATAACGCCAGGTAATAGCGTAAAGGTTGTGAACTGATTTCTTTTCCCGCGCGCTGATTGCCACGTGGGAACAAATGAGCGAGCTGCCAATCTGCTGAACTGATTTCTGGGGGGGGCTCAGGTTTGCTGATTAATGAAATGTGGGAGGACAAAAAGACGACAGCAATCCCTCGCTGCTTTTTTTCTGATTGGGCTAATCACCCAATTCACAACCCCCCCCACACCCACCACCACCACCTCCACCACATCCAGCCTGGGATTCTAGTCTGGGATTCTTTAACACCGAGAAGAAAACTGCATTTCTCTCTCGCTCTCTTATTTATTTATCTTTAATTCACCCTCCCATCATCTCGTTTTAAATCTTGCACCATTACCTCCAGTTTTTCCATAGCCCCTCATGTGTCATCTATCTGGCTCATTTTAATGGCAGCCTCATAATTATTTAGATGATTATGTGTTGCAAGCCATTTAGCATGCTCAATGACACATGTGGAGTTTATTTGCTGCCGCAGCTATACTTCCATAGGAACGGAGGCGAGAGGCTAAAGATGGCGGATGTTGGCCCCAACGCCGCTGCCGCCGCCTCCACCTCCGCCGCCGCCATGGTGCTGTCAGCGAAGCACGTCCGAGCCAAAATTGTTTGATAAATTGCAGCTGTTTACGTAATATGCTATGCCACATCAAAGAGCTAATGCCGTACAAATAAGGTACGCTTCCTGCCGCAGCACTGCGAGGCGACGTTCGGCCGGACTAATGGCGTGTGTCTCGGTTGACCACTGAACCCACATAACAAATCGCGCCATTGAACAAGCTATTAGGACGGGATAATGGGCAGAGCAGCCTGGTGCTGAATATAACCGCGCGTCTCCTTCCAGTCTTCCTAAAACAAAACGGGAAGACTGCAGATGAAATCCAGTTTATTGCTGTGATTTCAAGAAAAATATTTAAAGAAAAATTTATTTTAGAGCTCGTGTATTTAAAAATTTACTTTCTATGTTCTGGGTAAAGGTATTTTTAGGGAAGTATACGGTCGCGCGCATGAAGATAAAAGCAACGGCACTGCCTGGCCTTTAGTGGCTGCAACGATGCCAGACGACCACTAGAGGGAAGCACAGGCTCAGTAAAATGTGAACGGAGGCTGCGAGTCCCGCTAAACCCAGCAGAGTTTGAGGGTTTTAAAAGCTACAAAGCTGCATGTCAGACAGCTGTCATGTTGCTTGTCAGTGTATCTTTTTTTTGCTACAAAGCTATTTACTCCTGAGAGGTTTTCATATTTCCTTTTACTTTCCATGAACATCAACAGGAATCTGTGGCAACTGCAACTATAAAAACACACATTTAGGTTTTACTCAGCTTCTAAAAGAAAGAAAACATTTGTGTTCAGTTTAACATCGACTGGCTTTTTTTCTATTTTTTTTTGGTATGTTTTTTGGGTAAAAAATTGTATCTTCAAAGTATGCTTTGCAAGATTACTCATGCTCCTTGAACTTTTATGCATGTTGTCAGTTTACAACAAAGTACTTTATTAGGACTTCATATGGTAAATCGTGATTGTTGAGGAAGCATCCCACCCTCCAAACCCTCCTCCAGCCCCCTCAAAAAAAAAAAAAAAAAAAAAAAATCTGAAAAGTGTGGAGTGAATGTAAAATAGATATGGCCATGAAAATTAATTTTGTAATTATTGAGAATGGAACAGGTTTATGCAAGACTTTTTTCATCTTCCTACTCCCTTTTCACAAGTATGTGTTGTAAGAGAATGTGTTTGTGGAAAATTTGAACTTTGTTGTTCTTCAACATTTACAATTCAATGGCCTCAGGTTATCCTTTTTTAATGTGACAGATTATGGAAAAGCTCCAGCATAAATAATATGTAAGGCATTGTAATAACAAAAAAAAAAAGCAACAAAAAAAAATTCCAATTGATAATTTACTGGTGCTGAAACTTCTTTTCTGTGCCGAGCCCAGATTGTTCCCTCGCCGCACAGCTTGCAGAGGAGACGTCGGGCGCAGCGTGCTGCAGCTGGGTCTTGACGTGCGCCGAGAGTCTGTCACCGCGCTCGAGGACCCCTCTGTCATCTCGAGCATCTGCCGTGACTCCTCGGTTGGAGAAGCTTCTGGAACAATCACAGTTCTCTGCTCGTCAGCACCTGGCGCTCCTGCCTGCTTCCGCCCACAGCGTGTCAGCCTCTCGACAAACGCACGTTTAACCGCTTGTGTCCCGGCGGAGCG
Source organism: Poecilia mexicana (assembly GCF_051168715.1). Taxonomy (NCBI): domain Eukaryota; kingdom Metazoa; phylum Chordata; class Actinopteri; order Cyprinodontiformes; family Poeciliidae; genus Poecilia; species Poecilia mexicana. The sequence continues at coordinate 4,417,487 of NW_028263389.1, forward strand.
ACGTTGTCCCCTTTCAGGGCCTCCCCCCGCCGTACAGCTCAAAGTCTCACGTAAAAAAAAAAAATATATATATATATCTATATATTTATGCATATATATAGATACATATATTTTATTTATCTATATATTGACACTGACGCACACAGTTTCATGTTTCAAAGCTCTTATAGTGCGTGTATCAAAAATTAGTCATGGAAGACGTTAGAAACAAACTGTTTAACATTTTCAGGGTGGGATTTCTCCCGTGACCCAAATAAGAAATCATTATATATGAAGAAAGCTTTTTATTTTTTTAACAAGCAGATCTGAAAAGTGTTGCATTCTCAACTCACTTAATTTTTTTTTTTTTTTACGTATTTGACCTTTAGTTATAGGTTGTCTTACTGAGATCCAGGATTTCATTTATAAGACAGACCTATTTTGGTAAAACAAAACCAACAAAACAAGTAATTAAGAAGTTTGATTCAATTAAACAATCTAATAAAATACAAGCTAAAGCAAGGCCAAGACAAAACATGTAAAACTTGATACATTCTGTTTCTACAGCAACATTTATGCCACAATATATAATTGGACTTGGCTAATTTTTACAAGTCACTTTTCAAAATAGGAATATGGTCAAATATGGTATGTGTGTGGTGTTCCTTCTAAGTCTACAAACTGCTTCAAGAAATTTGCTTTTTACCCAACCCTAACACCAAATCAGTTACTTTAAAATTTAAAACTGTAGTAAACCCTGCAAAAAATGTTTTAAAAAGTCCGGATGAGGTTCTAAGTTTATCTTGCTGGATGATTAAAGGTGATGTTTGTGAGGCAGCTCAAAGACTGGAGATCACACATGCTTATCAACGGCAGCAAGCTGGTGAGAGATCACATCCTGCAAGACTTGTCAAACCGACCGAATGCAAGAAACTCCTGTGCACAAGGGCGACAATTTAACTCAAACAAAATGTAGCTGTTTCCTAACCGACAATAAAAGTTTAAGAAGAAGAATGAAGATGCGACTGTCAGCTTCCCCAAATTTGCTACTAACAAGGATTTTATGGAAGAGACTTTCCCGAAAATGACCATCATACATTAAATAAAATGTTAAAACCTTAAGATTTACAAATAATTGACTAGTATAGTAACATTATGCAGATTTTACGTCATACCTTCCTTTTTAAAGGGGCAGTATGATGCTTTTTTCAGGCACATAGTGCCATTTCATAGCATAATTAACTCACATTGGCAACTCACATTTTCCAACTGTCCCTATATAGTGCAGACTGACGCAAACTTTATCTAAATGGGAACCGTGGGTAAAATCAAGAATTAAAAAAAAATCTCTTGCAGTGCGTCATCAGCTTTATGGGAGCAAAGGGAGATATCTTGGCGTCACTCGGTCTCCATAACAACCATTTATTTTAAGGTACACATCTTTAGGAGGAGTGGTGCTCTACAATTCAGGTAAATTGAGTTATTGAATATTTTCCGTGTTAAAATGATTTATACGCACAGGATATAGGTGGAGGCTGAAGGTATGTAATGTTGGGAACAAGACAAATAGCAACTCTTAACAGAGTAAGAACATAACGTGAGATTACAAACTAAGATTAAATAAAAGGGAATACCGGTGAAAAAGCCACCTTTACAAAAATATAGTATTACTCTAACGGCAGCGTCTTATTGTTGGAGCAGGGTAAAGTGAAAAAAATATATATTTGGAGTCTTGCTGAAATGAAAGGATGTGAGAGCTTTAAAAGGGAGATATTGCTTTTTCTCTCTCTCTCTTTCTACACACCTGAGGCCCAGAGCAGGACCCTGACTGGAGCAGTGCTTTCTTCTGAGGAGGTAATTTACGTACAATATGTTGTCTAGTTAAAATAGACTGAAGTTTCAGATGCATTCAGACAGGTAGTGAGTAACAGGACCAAACTGAAAAACAGTTTATTATTAGACACACAACATGTTCCTAATGAGGATATGTAGCTAATTGCTAGCCAGCTGTGACACTGCATTGGTTACTTCGTTGAAGTTGTTCAAACTGGAAACTGTTGCTAACGTTGCCTTGATGTAACTGCTGTGTATCCACACAAATTTGGTCTTTTGACCATAAATAAGACCATAATGGCGTCTAATGCTTTATGTCTTCCGTCTTCTCCCCAACTTTGTTTCTGTTTTTTTTCAGCCTCCACGTTAGTATTTTTGGGTTGTTTTGCTGTTGAGACACGAACTTCCACCTTCGCCCCTGAATTACTTTTTTTTCCCATCAAAGTGAATTCACACTCACCTCCATCTCAGCAGCTCACAAATTTATTAACCTCAGTATATTTTTTTTGTTTCTTAAGTATCTACGGCTCCACACTGTGGGACTGCATCTCTTTCTCGTCACTATTAATGATTAAATGATGATTGAAAGTTCCTTCACCTGACTGCTTATGGTTATGTATTTAGTCTGGTGATTGAAGCCTCTCAATCAGCAGCCAGGTCTGTAATCAAAACCCTGATTATAACCTGCAAAAATACACTGTCTCCCCACTCAGCCAGCCTGAAACTCATCTCTCCATTTATTTCAATTAATTCCTCAATGATGTTCAAGTCAAGCTGTATTTCCACTTTTTTTTCTCTCAACTAAATCAGTGCTTAAGTGAAGGAAAGGGTGATCTTCTCTGGCGTCTTGTTTTCTCTCAGATTGATTGTCGAGCCAGGAGTCATGACAACCTGTTTACATAGCAGATGAACTCGAGAGAAAATCCTCTTTACGTTAACCTCAGTTATGACGTTTCCACGAATGACATGAAATCAGACAGTTTCAGTTCATAAATTATTAAAAAATATGGAGCAAAACTAGGATAACCAAACGTATTTCAAGTTGTTAATGAAAAACATCGAGATGTAGGACTCGAAGGGTTTTTTAAAAATCTTTTAAAGTCACTCAAGTGTGACTAAAATTGTTAAATCAACATGAGGGGCAGGTGGACATTATTGGGGTCCTCCAAGGAACACGTTTAGGACCTCTGTCACTTTGTAAAGTGTTATTAGCTGCGTTTCTGTTGATCATATTATTTCGCAATTTGACATTTTGAAAATAAATGCTCTTAATTTAAATGTGACAATTAAAAAAAGAAAAATAATCAAGTTTTTCGTGCTCCAGTCCGTCACTCACCTGATCAGAATCTCTACCGATGCGTCTCGACTCCGAGAATCTGCGTTCAAGAGGAAGTGGTTGGACAACGATGGCAAACAAAGATCCAGGGCTGAGCTTTTCTCACAGGTGAACAAACATAATGTTGAACAGATCTGCTGAGTCGTCAGCACACAGTGTGGCAACTGCTGCTGCCAAGCCCAAGAAAATAAAACTGGCAGCCATGTTAATGCCAAAGGAATATCCTTATCAGTGTTGCGTCTTTATCATTAACGGGGAGGTAGATGAAAATTAAATTACTCGTTGTTGGTTTTTGTTGTTGTTTTAATGAATTATGATTTCTGCCTGAGAACTTTTGTGGCTTTTGGGATAATGCTGTACTGTTCTCTCTGCTGTCAGCTTTATTTTCGGATCCTGGTGGTACATTAAAAGAAAAAAATTATATCCATTTATTCTTGAATGCAGATGACATCTTTATTAGGAGGGTATCATAGAATGTGATATAAAAAAAACCTAAAAAAAAAAACTAACTAGTGGGACTCGAATAAAAATTGTAATAAAATTAATTGCAGCGTCTGTAATTAATTAATTGCGATTAATCACACATTAACTCACGATAATCAACATTTTCAATTCAAAAACCCTTTTTGTTGCTAAATTATTTAATACATTGACATATGAGCTTAACAACAAAGATATTTATTGTTTTCAATCTTACTTATGTTTTTGAGCCATAAGATTGGTGAAAAGTGCTATTATACCATTCAGCTTTCAAGTGCTGAATGGTACTTACTTAAAAAAATACTTTTGAAATGTGGACTCTGGACGCTGACATTAGCGTTAGGGAAGTCTGTGCTGCTGCAACATGTTTAGCATTGACATGTTATTTTAGACTTGATTAGCTACGCTGATAGGCCAACTCCTTTTTGCCCAACTTGAACGCAACAATGGTCTTTTCCAGTGTCCCTTCAGATCGTTTCTTTGAAGCCACAATTAATCCCCAGTGAGCCAAAAGAGACGGTTTTGTTATACATGATTTTTGTTTGTGGATGTAGCACGTGCGCCACATTTACGGGCGTGTCAGAAACGCAGAATTACAAAGGTTTTGATCGGAACAGATTTGACCAGGAACCTTCGTATGGATAAAAAGAATGTGATTAATTGCGTTAAAGTTTTTGATGACGATACTTGGACATTACCATGGTTTTGCATAAAATCATCTGAATAGATGAACAATGCAACATAAGGCAATTGAAATTTTGAACTAAGATCTTGTGGAGATTAACAGCTAAAAAGCAGAAGGAGCCATGACTGCATCACCTGGGCTTCCTGAAGTTGACTAAAAGAATGGTTACCTTATCTTTTGACTTTGAAGTAAGTAGTAGTTTGGTCTCCTGATGGATATTTTCTCCTGTAACAATCAAAGAAATAAACAATTCTTCAGAAAATATATTAGCTGTAAAATAGTTGGTCTACGGCGCAATCAGCTTTTGCATATAAATCAGACTTCATTTTAATGAAGCAATGGTGTGTTTTTTTAATCATGGTGATGACATGATTGCATGCATAATTTTATTGATTATTAATGTGCAGACACTGAAAGTCAGAGGAACCAGCATTACCTGTTAGTCTTGAGCAAATGTTGTACAGCGTTTGAAACTTTTGATTCACTAAACCCTCAACAAACTGAGATTAACAGGAGAGTGACCTTAACTGATGTTCAGCGTATGTTGAAAAATAAACCCTGGCTCGAATCCTTAGACAAACAAGAATGTATTCCTCCAAACCCGTTGATTATGATGGAAAGTCCTCTTTCTTTCAATGGCCAGACAGACAAATGGTCCAATTCTGAGACGAGGATTTAAACTTCTGTTTGACATAAACTTGTAGTTGGAGTATCCTTGGTTACGCTGAGGAATCTTTGCAGACATATTGCCAAGTAGGGTGCTGAGGCGCCTGACCACTTTTTCACTCTGGTTTTCTCCTCATAATGTTCTTCTCTGTCCATCACTTGGTAATTATTTCTTCCATTAACTTTGTTCTCTCACTGGTTTTTTATTCCCCCATAGAAAGGATCCCTGAGCCAGTGAATAGTTGAGTTTATTTCCTGGTTGGAGTCATTAACTCAGCTATTGCTGGCTTAACTTCACACACTATCTTTGTTTTTCTTGCTCAGACACAGCACTGCGGGTCCATTCCTTACCTGTTCAGCTGCGCCTCTTTCTTGAGGCAAAAGTTGCTGACTGAACCGGTGCTGCCATTAATGTTTCCTTTTTTAAAAGTCATAAATAAGTGACAGCTAAATCTAATGGTATTGTGCCAAAACTAGGATTGAAATTGATTGGGTTGGTGGATCTTTACCGGTATACGTACCAAACTGGATTCTATATGTTCATTTGTAAATTTGACCCGTTCGTCCCACCTAAGCTGCCCTGAGAGCACTGTTGAAATCTGCTGTTGGACTAAATCAATGATTGTGTCTTTTAAAGTTTTTTAAGCCTAGGTTGCTGTTGCTGGTGGTTAATAAATCTGATCAAGAATATAATCAGACAGATTTTTTTAAAGACTTGTCTCCGTTGTTTGAACAAGGCTGCATCTGCTTAAACAGACTATACAACATTGGAATACTCCCGAGGACTGCAAAGTCACCATAGAGCAAATATTTGGAGGTTTTTCAGACACCCTCGCTGGTCTTTCCAGGGTCGAAATTCCCATCTGGGGCTCTGAAACCGTGCACAGACCATTTCTGATTTGTGATTTGCTTCCTTAAATAGGCTTAAAGTGAGATACTGATTGCCTGACAGAGGGAAATGAGTCTACAGCCGGTGTTAGTGGTTTTTTTTTCAAATGTAAATTGACAGGGCGGAGGTGGGTGGTTAGGTTCAATCCACTATTGCTGATGAGCAGGTTGATTTCTATTAACCTGCAGCCTGCAGATCAAACACGCCGTTCCGTGCCGCTGCCGCCTCTGAGAGGGAGAGAGGAAGCCGAGATTCGGCCGCCAAACTTTTATGACAGAATGTCTGCTTAATGGGCTGGAGGATTCCACCCATTTAGCCCTGAAATAAAAGGAATCTGGTCGGCGTTCAGGAAAAAATGGCTGCTTCCAGTTAAAGTCCCCTAGTGTATTGGAAATTAGGGAATTACAAGCACAGTGATCAATCTTTGAGGAGTGTGTGCTTTTGCATAAAACGCTCCAGTGTTTCCCGAGATATGAGGAAGTAGAGCGAGGCAAGGCTCCATCCACTGCCACATCGGATGCATCGCCGCCGCTTCGACTCGCGTGACCAAACTGGACTTGTGGGTAAAACTTAAAAGCTTGCACAGACTTTTTTTCACAAGCTGACACCGTTATATTTAAATTGTGAATCTTACACTGGAAAAAAAACAAACAAAACAAAACATGGAAACAACAGAAGAATTTGAATTTGTACTGATTTTTTGACCTCCCCACATCCAGGAAATCTTGGGACTACGTAAAACACACGTCATCGTTTCAGAACGAGCCGTTTTGAGGCTAGTTCACACGGCAGGATTTTGGAACGGCTGGCCGATTTTCAAAACCTGAGAGACCACACAAGTACAGATAAAAAAATCAGGTTAAAAAAAAACATATAAAAACTAGTTTGACTATACAGCATGTGGTGTACTGCTTCTGGCGTGTGGCTGGACACCACACGCTGTTTCACTCACCAACATTCAGATTCCAGACAGGAAATCCCATAAAAACCCGTGACCTGAGCTCCTAAGCCGCCATCACTATCTGTATCTGTATCATGTCTGCTTCTATCTACCGGTAAAGTAAGACGGTAGATAGATACATATGAATGATTTTGTAGTCGTATTGAGGGGCAGACAACAGAGCTACATATGTTGCTTTCTGTGGCAGGTGTTAGACCAAGTTCTGTGACCACCATATATTGTGACCTTCGGAGGCGCTGTTGCATTTTAACACTGTGCTATTTCAAAAGAAGAAAACTTCACATGAGGGGAAACAAACGCAAAAGAAAAAATAAAGAAAAGGCCAAACAAAGAAAAAAAAAAACTAACATATGGTCACTAATATTGTGGAAATATGGAAATAGTTCCTTCCCATTGGCAGTCAGATTGATCAACACTAATAATCCCCCCACTAAGATTGTATGAAAATGTTAAGTTATATATACGTAACATATTATTATTTGTGTATTTATGTATTTACAGGTGTGAACAAGCAATCGAACTCTGATGCAGACCTAAAAGACAAACTGCTGTACGCCTACTCACCTCAGTTCCATGTGAATGCCATGCGGAAGCAGGAAGTGAAATGTATCACGGGGCCTTCTGGGTAAATGCATCCAAAACAAACGTGTGTCTCTAGCGCTAGTAGGAGAAATGGCTTGTCATCTTTTACCAAACACAAAAGAGAAATACTACAACTGCTAAAATCTGACACTGCTCCATTTTTGTTTACAGTTCCTGACAAAGGAAGTGAAGCTCAGTGTCTTATTCTGAGGTTTCTGTGTCGTTTCCTTCAGTTGTTCTTGGTCCAGCACCGCCACAGGCGAGGGGGGGAACAGGTTTTTTCAAATGTTTTGGTTCGTTTGACACAGTGCGTTATGAAAGAGAACCGCACCAGCTAAAAATGTAACAAATGTTGAAATTTGTTATCAGGCCATTAGGCGTGAAAACGCCCTAAAAGTCAAATACCACTGTGTGTTGTGCTACAAGAACTGATCTCTAGTTTAGCGTTTTAATAGCGTGCCAACTGAAACGTATTCAAGGCGCATCCAAACAGATTTCTGATCATGTCTGAAAATATGCTCTGCTTCCTTACCACCCATGCATGCTGCTTTTCTAAACAATTGTTGACATTTTTTTAGGCATTTTTGCTTACCTGGATTACTTTAGGAATGTCAGCTCTAACCATTTTCCACTGATGTGTGAAACTCGATGCTTTTCACCCTTTCGAAGCCCTTCAGGGTAAAATAATGGTCAGTTCTTCACAACCCCCCTGAGTAACTTAGGTTAGGGTAAAATACGGTATCTCCCCCCCCACCTGTCTTTGTGTTTGTCGTAAATCCTCCATCCTGTCCTCTGATGGATGACACCCACGTAAATGGTTAATAAATTACTGTTTTCATGGTTTTTTGGTAAGAAAGGAACAGTGGATTAATGTTGTGAAATAGCCCCCGTGATAAAAATAGGCTCTGTGATGAAAGGTGTAAGCAAGAAAATCTTTTTTATATATATAAATTGTCTGTATGGGGTGAAGATGAGAGGTGAGGAAGACACAGGGGGAGTAATAGCCAGAGAGCGGAAAGATGTCGGTGATAGTTATAGGATCAGAGAAAGGACTGTGTGTGTGTGCGTGTGCATGCGTGTGTGCACTTGAGAGAGAGAAAGAGAGAGAGAGAGAGAGAGCATGTGTGCGTGCATGTGTGTGTGCTGCAGCCTGCACAGGGAGCTGCCTGTGTGCTGATCACTCATGATGGCACCTTAGAGGCCATCCTGTAAGGAAGAAAAATGAAAACTATTAAAGGCTCACTGGGCTATGTTGGCTTTGGTGTGTCAGCAATTATTAGCCAGGGACAGCAGTCTTTAGGTCCTCATATATGGAGGAGTGGGAGGGAAGGCCACTACACTGTGCTGCTTCAGACTGAAGAACTTTCCTTGCAGTGTGGAAACGGCAGTGCTGAGTTTCCTTTCACCTGCAGTTTGTGGTTGGTTATATGCTGGAGTGGTGGGTGATCTACTTTCCTAAGTGCTCTTCTCCGTCTTTAGCTCAGCGACCAAAGGTGTTGTGGTGTTTTCCCCGCTCCGAGATCAGATGTCAGTCAAACTGGGTAGTTGGGAAATGAGACCTCTTTTCCCCGTATGGCTCTTCATTCAGCTCGCTCTCCTTGTTGCATGATGAGCTGCCGGTTAAAGGTTTACAACCCAGATGTCAGAATTTTTGTCTCTGGTTTTTGTAAAATATTTATTTAACACTAGCCTGGTCATTTCCGTCCTGTGACATTCCGCTCTAAAAACAAATTCTCGCTTCCACCACAGCCCAGGCTTTCTCCCCTTGACTCGGATTGTCGATTTTTGACCGGGCCACTCAGCGAGCAGAAGGAGAAGTTGTGAACGATAATGACGATTTTCTGCGCTCTTCTGGAATTGTAGTCTGCCTGAAGTTTTAGCAACGCTAGCGGAGGAAATGAACAGAGCTGTCAGCCTTTGAATTAACATGAACAGCGGCCTCGTTCAGCTCTCTTCTGTTTTTGCAGTGGAGGACCTTTCGCAACTTCTGGTAAGCGTTCTTGGCGTCAAACCGGCGCATTGCATACATTTACAGCCTAACGTTATCAATTGGGTAAAATGTAAAACCACATCAGAACCAAATCGCTCCTGAACACCCGAGAGTCCAGACCCTCTGTGTGAAGCAAACAGTTTAGGACAAATTAGTGGTTTTTACCAGGCTTATTAAACACCAAAACAATTGACAGGTGAACTAGTCTAAATGTTCTAAGCTGTAAATGTCTAATAAATGTAATAAATTTAGCAATTTTGGTCCGAATCGAAACGAGTTCACCAGACTATCAGATGCGTTTTTGGAAAACAAAGTCAATGATACCACACCCAGATATTATTTTTGCAGAGCAAAAAAATGCTTGGCACATATAGACACCCAGCTTCTTTATAATGTAAGCCTGAAATGCTGAGGCAGGACACCTGAAAGCAAACAGAAGAAAATGTACATTGAGTTTTAGTGCTGTGAATGTGGAAGCCACACTAAACATCTGACAGACCCTGTCAAACAGATGCCTAATCACGTTAGCATTCCAAAAATACACAAGACACCTCAAAGTAAAGCAAATACTGACATGAGAAGTAAAAAATCACAAGTCGATCAAAGCATTCTCATATTAATCCAGACATAAATGGGATAAGATAAAGCGAGTTGTAGTAATCAGCAACAAATACAGTTTATATCAGTTTTTTTTTTTTATTGTTTTGGTATCTATAATGATGGGTGTCAAACAGCGCTGCCTCTGCTTACTGATTATTTGAAGGACACGATGCCCATTAATGCATGCTTTCCTGGTATTAGTCACATATCACATTATGGAACTTCTACCTGGTGGCGAATTCGGTGTCCTTGCGTTCACAGCCCCTGCTGGAAGACTGATCCTCGGCGGACCAACCTTCATTACTCATTACTCCGTTTTGAGGACGCGGGGGACCACCTGTGACACTTATAAATGACTTGCTTTTACAGTTTGCCTACGGCGGAGCTGTTTCTGGGCCTGACCAGATGGCCTGTGATCGACTCTCACGCGGTGCAGCATGATGATCGCCCAAGGGCCCTGTTTACTTTTCATATGAATTACAAGGAGAGGGAAATGCAGCATTACACAGTCCGTGTTCAGCAACATACAGAATGTGTGGACGTGTCTGGTAAACGTGCCTGCTTTAGATCCTTTATGTTCTTCCGAACCAAGAGCGCTAAGCAGTTTTACTCAAGAAACAATAGATCTAAACCAAAAGAACACATCTTAAATAAATCCACCGAATCCTCCTTTATGTGTTCTCTGAATGGAGGACAAAGGTGGACAACGAACAAGAATAGCGAGGTAATCCACGCTGTAGAGGGAGGGTGATGCAAGAGGTCACTGAATGTAAACGCTCCTGTTATTCAGGTAGTGGTAATCCTCCGGCTATGGCAACTGAGCATGCATCAATCACAGGCTTGTGTATCGAGAGGTGAGCCAACAAGCATTAACCTTGAACCAGAAGTCATTGTCTGGGTGTTCGGCCCCCTCCACTATGCAAGAAAACAAACATCCCGGTTATTTGCAGAATGTAAGTCGGAGCTTGGACGTGTCGCGTTACGACCTGTGCTGGTAAAGCAGACTTTGGAAGGAAGGTTTTAAATTAAAACGAGGAAGAGGGACGATAACTTTGGAACCTGAAGTTAGATTTTAGGAATTCAGAACAAGAAATGTGACTGGAAATCACTCAGAAAGGCAAATTGGGCACAGGTTTTTTTTTTTTTTTGGACGTAGGCTTAGCAAAAACACACACAATATATGAACATTGCAGTCACTTCATTGGATTATTTAACACTATTCATATAGGAACCAAACAATGTTTTTACTTCTCTATGGTTCTAATTCGGAAGATGATGGGCTATCTTTAGAACTTTATTCAACATTTGCAAAAGTATTTTTTTATATTATGAGTCCAATGAAATGTCCTTAGATGCCAAGGAAAAGCACAAAGGCAACAAACCTAGGTCTGCTACCTAGCAACTACGCATGTTTCCGATGCGACGTGTGCTTCCCCTGCGACAAAAGACAAACTGCCTGGAAAGAACCCGCCTTGATTTGGTGATCATGACAGAATCAGCGATGTATAGATGTTGTTCAACCGTTTTGTCCCGCAGATTACGTTTTCCCTGCGAAAGAACTTTTGCCTTCTAGCGGTCTCAGGAAAGACTAAAGTGACTTTATAGCTTAGATCTAATCGCGCTTCCTCAGCAAGCAGCATCAGATAGGCTCCCACACCTTATCAGTGTAGGCAGGCAGAGAAATCAGTTCAAGCATCTGCAGCCAGGAGGGAGGAAAAGAGGGTAATTCATGACGGAAGGAGCCAGGCTTTACCAATTAGAGGAAGGCTTAAAAAAAATAACAAAAAATATTCCTTGGGGGTTGTTTTGATCGGGAAAAGAGATGGAAGAAGAAATCCAAAAACACGAAAAGACTCCTACATTTCAAGAACAGATGAGAATGATAAGTCGGCATAGCAACTGATTGATTTCTTTGATTGCCAAAGTGCTCAGGTATATAAATAGTAAATGTAGTAACTTTCATCTAAATGCCTTTTCTGTTGATATTTTTATATCAGCAGGAAATTTCTCAAATAAAACTCTGAAAAGCGCGACGCTCATTTGTATTCAGCCCACTGACTTCATGTCACCACTCACTGCAGTTACATCAGCAAGTCTTCAGGTTTATGTCTCTACCAGCTTTAGAGCTGACTAACTAGAATTAGTCAGCTGACTAACAATGACTGACTAGAATTGTTAGTCATTGTTCTTTGCAAGAAATATCTCAAGCTCAGACTAGATGGAGACCATCTACAAAGAATAATTTTCAAGTCTTGGCACAGATTCCCGTTTAGATTTATGAGGAGGCCATGAACACATGAATATGATGCTTAGACCTGTCACAATAACCAATAAATTAATTAATCGCATGATAAATGAAAACAAACTCAATCAGTTCCATTGGTTCATTTATCTTTTTTCTCTCTTTCTACCAAAAACCACACGATAACAAGTCAGTTTGGTGTTTTGGTCAAAACAACTTGGTCAAAACTTTGGAACTGGAACCAAGTCAGGTTTGCGACACATTTTATGAGTCACTTCGAATCATTGACTGTGTTGTCCTAAATTGACAGTAAATGCCGCTCTGCTCCCAAACTCTGGACCTCTCTCCCACCTGATCTCCGAACTCTGACCTCTTTGCCACACTTCAACTCCAAACTGAAAACCCATCAGCTTCAAGTAGCTTACAGTCTTTGATTGTGATTGCATTGTCCTTTTAAATCTTGTTTTATACTTAATTCTTATTATGTTTTTTGTATTTTGTATTTGTTTTTGTGTTAAATTATGTAAGGTGACCTTGAGTGTCAAGGAAGGCGGCTACAAAAAAAATGTATTATTATTATTATTATTATTATTATTATTAAATATCTTCCTGATACGTTGCCTGATTTGTGATTTTAGTTTCTTTTGTTTTCAGTGCTTCCACATAAGGAAATGTGTTTGAGGTATCGACCTCATCTGGACTCAAATTATGTGAATTAATCTATAAAAAAGCTCATTCATCTAAGCTTTGTCAAACTGCGTATAGTTACTTTAGCTACATTTGTACAGGTACTTTTATTATTGTGACATTTAGAAATTTGAGATGATCTAAAATGCTGAAAAAATAAGCATGATTCCAGGCACTTCAAACACAATCACTGGCAGATTACAATAAAAAAAACTACATCAAATTGCATCTATAAATTGACGATAGTGAAATATTTCTTTGATTTACAGACCCTTAATGCTTTGAAAGATCCTGTGTCACGGAATAGATCGACAGCACTGATATATGCTACTACCCTTACTAATAGCAAACAAACAAAGCCACAGAAAACTGCTGGAGCCGATAAAACAAACACTCAAAATGAGCCGTAGAATGAGTTTGAGCTGTTAAAAACCAAACAGACTGTAATGATGATGACCGTTAAATCACTGCAGAGTGCTAAAAGAGAAATGCTTACGTAAATCCGTTATTTACAAGACAGAAAAAGAAAGTCAAAGTGACGATCTGCACTTTCATGAGGAGGTTAATAAACCTCAGCCATGAGCGTCAAAGCTTGACTTTTGGGGAATAACGGAAACATTACGCACTCAAAGTTTTTTTTGTCTGAAACATTCCCCATCAGAGGGCTAAGATAATATAGCCCATGATTAAGAGGCAGGTATGTGTTTGCCGATGTGGCCTGCCTCTGTTGCTTATTAAATTTCAAACTTTCCGTATCGACGCGACAGAGAGGCGGCGGGGATTATTGCTCCAGGAGTCGGAGATGTCTAATAAAGGTGGTGCGAATGATTTGCTACTTTGAAATGCAAAACGGGACGGTGGTACAAATTAGCTTGGTGCACGTAATTAAAGGCCCCAATGAATTCCAATAATCAAATAGGCCATCTTCTGAGAAAACTATTACAGGAGGATTATTACAGTAGCAGGTTTCACTAATCAGTCACTGACAGGCCGGCTCTCTGGCAGCCTCACACACTGGTGTGTTCTCATATTTACAGTGCAGTGGGAAAACAATTTGCCACCTTACAGATTCCGTCTTTTTTGTAATTTTGTTTTTAAATGATGATTTCATTTAAGTAAATCCACTCGGCTCCATTTGAAAAGCATTTGCTTCCTGTACATCCAGTAGTTGGTTGAAATTTTGACCATCTCTTCTTTGCAGAATTGTTTTAACACAATCACAGTGTTTAAAGTCATGCCACCACGTTTCCATTGGACTCGGCCGCTCCGAAAGCTTTGTTTGAAGTTATTTTGAGCCATTCAGAGCAGAATTCATTGTTCATTCAATTAGTGTTTTGAAGTTGCAATCTTTGAAGATCTGGAGCACATACATAGATACTGTCAATATATGTTATTGGATAGGATAGCCCCTGCCAGCTGCAATCACTAGCGACGTTCACATGCAGGCGCCATTACTGTGCACTGACTCACGTCCACGAAAACGTACTGTGTCGAAGCGCGATGAGCAGGTATCTGTCACAGAAAAGTTCATAACGCTAAAACCCAGAATAACGTCTTTCTTTGCCCATATATCTTGATATTTGTAGTCCTTAAAGCACTAAGCAAATGCAAAGCCTCAAATACTGTACCACTTGGTGCTGAATTCATAAAGTAGTCTGCCAAAACTTTGTTGTATTTTCTTTTTTCTGATTGCAATCTTTGTTTCTTTGCCTCCCTTGAGCCTCGATGTGTTCATTTGTGTTGTACATGATTTCTATAAATATAAAAAAAAACCTTAAGTTCATAGGAATGGCGCACGTACGACGCACGGTAGTCACACGATGGCCAACCCAGTAGTAATACATCGATACTAGAAGCAGCCCAGGCAAAAAAAAAAAATCTGCAAGGGAGCAAATATGTTTTCTACAAAACTGTGTATGAAGATCTGAACTCATCGCACTAATGCATAATCACACACCCCGCAAATAGGAATATATGTATATAGACACAATAGAAAGAATAGTACACACACAGTCGCACTCAAACACACACACGGAAAGCAGAGACAGTCAGTCAGACCTATTGATGTCAACCTTTAGCTCTCAGTTATCATCTGCACACAGGCAGGCTTCATATTGAATCAGAAGGGGAGGGCGGAATAAAACTGGAAGGCTTTCACTTCCAATCTCATCCAGAGTCCAACTTGCTTTGCCTCCACACCGCGAGATGCAGGAGACAGAGGGCCGCTGGACGTTGACGACGTGCTGAGAAAACATATAGAGGCGTTCGGTTCGCCGTGTGCGAAGAAACAAACAAACAACAACAACACAAAAAAAAAAAGGAGCTCGGAGGCCGGTTTTCTCACGCCGCATTCACACAGCTTCGATGTGCCCCATAATCACACGTAATGAGGAAAGTGATAGAAAAGCTGATAATGCGATACCCACTGGTGCTTGCTGTTTTGCAGCAGTGAGGTATTTACCACAATATGTTAGCTGTCAGCCCCCCGAGCAGAACCGAAGACCCCGCTGGAATTAATCAGTGACATTAAAATCCAGGCCGAAATGTGTCACGCTTTGATGCGAGCCAATGTGTTTATTGATTAATAAACCGTCATAGGATTCCATTTCCCAGATATACTGGCTCTGCCGGCCAGACGCCGCTATTTGGTGCCGAAGAGGCTTTTCGTTTTTTTTTTTTTTTTGTCGTCCTCCCTCCCCCCTTCGGGACAAATGTGTTTCAGCTGAGCTGATCCAATCCCTTCTCCATTGTTTTTATGTACTTCTGTTTAGCGCTCCCCGGGCTCCAATGACTACCTGTCTGTTTAGAAGCCCATAAACATAAATCAGACTTGTTAGAGACTGGCTTTTTTTTCCTCCAAGTTCTTCCACAGCGAGAGCGCCTCTAACTGATGAATCAAACGCCACTGAGGCTTTTTTCTTTCTCCGTCTCCGAAATGAATTTTGGCCCCCACTACTGTTCAGAACATTATTGCCGTCATTAAAAAAAAAAAAAAAACCTGATGAAAACCTGCTGTTGAATGGGCTGCAGCGCCACGCCATTGTTTTATGTCTATACAAGCGTATTGAAATTATTGGATCAGATAGGAACCAGAACTTTTTTGTTTTACAGCAGGGTATGTATTGACATTCTGCTGAATCTGGTGTCTAGGGGGGAATGATGCGGCAGTCAAGCAGGCCTTTTGACTTTTAGACTTGGATAAAAGACAGGAAAACATACCTTTATATATATATATACCATACCATATATCATTTATACTGTTCAGCCACCAGCAGGTTTTCTTCCCTTTCTTCCCTGATCATAAGGGAGAAAACTCCCAATACAATAGTGCTGCCACCACCGTGCTTCGCCATGGGGGACGGTGTGTTCCAGGTTATGTGCAGTTTTACAGGGTAAAGTCAAATGTTCATCCTATTCCACACTAACACCTGGAAAAGGTAAGGTAATTTTATTTATACAGCACATTTTCAGCATCAAGGCAATTCAAAATGCTTTACATGAATTAGAAGGAAATACATTCAAAACAACAAACCAAAGGAAAGAGCAAAAGAAGAAAAAGTGAAACAATTACATATTAGTTCCCCCATGTTTAAGAATAAGTGGTCCGTAATTTATAAACTAGTTGGGGAGTTTCTCTGGATTCTTGTTCTGATAATGTTGATGTAAGGTACTAAGGATGGGCTCATTTTATGAATGTGCTTGTAGATACTTGGAGATGTGAAGCCCACAAAAACTACTGCCTGTGAAAAATGGAAAGACATAAGGATGGATGGATGAAATATCTATTATTTTTCTGTTCATTTTTTCCCCTACTCATTCAGAGACCGTAAGCGAAGGAAGTCCATTTCCACCACGAGAGAAAAAAATTAGAGCCCAACAGGAAGTCATAATTAAACGTTTTGAAGTCATGATTATGAGTTTTTTTCATAATCTGGAGAATAAGTAATAATTTCGACTTTCAGTCATAGTTGTGAGAGATTTTTCATTCACGGTGGAAATGATCTTCTACAGTAAAAATCTGAATCAAATCACATCTGTTTTTGTAATGGTGCAAAGCACTTAATTTTTTTTTTTTCATTTTGTTTAACCTTTATTTAACCAGGTGAGTTAATACAAACAAATTATTATTTACAATAACATCGTGGAGGGGAGGGAGCAAATTTGAAAATATGCGTGGGGGTTTTAATTGTTGTCACGCAGTCAGAGACATAGTTACCTAAAACAGATGTGACAAATGATCCTTATTGTCTCTTATACCGTTATCTTTATAGTACCACAAAAAATCGTGATAAAACTTGAAGTCCATATCGCCCACACTGTATTTGTAAAAAATAAATTGAAAACTATGTTTTTTCTTTCCAATTCACCGTTATGCTGCTTTGTGTTGAGCGATCATGTAAATACAATGAAGTTTGTAGTTGCAACATGGCAAAATGTGGAAAACATCATGAAGGATGAAAACGTCCGCGTGGCACTGTGAATGACCTCTGTGCTTTCAGTTCCTTAAAGGCATTTTATCTATGCTTCCATCTGTCTGGTTTCGTATTTAGCCTCAGCTGGGTTTGTTAGTCATCACAGCTCTCAGTTTTCTCACCCGCTGGCTTTAGCTTGGAGGTTTGACCTCTGGAGTCCACCAGTAAAGAGTCCGTGTCTCCTCTAGTGCTCCCATTTGTTCCCTCACTGCACTTCAGTGGGAAAGATAATTACACTTCAAAATGAAGCTCCTTCCTTTTGTATCGGCTAATGTTTAAAGCTGCCTGCCTCCATCCCTCTTGCTCTCCCTGATCGTACAACGGGGAGGGGAGGGTCAATGAATCCAGACTCACCTCTTATTTACAAGATTCATGTTTACCTAATGCAAAATCAATAGCTCAGCACCGGAGAAAAGTTAGGCCTCCACCAGCAGTCATTGGGAGCTACTTAACGACACATCTGCTGCTCTTTAGTGGGACATAAACGAGAGGGATTGTCACAGAGCAACCGCAGTGATGCAGCAGACACGCACGCAAGGGTTCCCTCAATTCACCCCAAAAATCTAGTTATGATAATAATAATCAAAAGATGTATTTTGTTTTGTTTTTTTTGTTTTTTTACATTGCCCCTCATCGTTCTTTGCTACAATCCATACAGTCCTTTTCGATCCAAATAAAAATTCAATACATTCATTAGCTCATGTTCTTCCAGTTGCTAGAGAGTGAATTGCTGAGCCCAGACAACTGAATGCAGTCATTGACTTTGCAACAATAAACCCATCATGAGCAAGCATGTGGTGACAGTGAAGAGGAGCAACTCCATTTTAACAGGAAGAGACTTCCAGCAGGCCTGGGCTCAGATCAGCTAAGGAAGTTCAATCCACACATCGGATCATTTTCAACATGAACAAGCTTTAGCAGTTAGTTTTTTTTGTTGTTTTTTTTTACAATGTTTTATTGATCTGCTCCAACTGACTGCAACTTTACAAAACAGACTAGACTCAGAGCATCACAGATCCTCCACTATACTTAACAACAGGAACAAAGTTCCTTTCCCCTTGTTCGTCATTTGTTTAACACCAGACCCACATTGATGATTCGTAATAGCAAGAAAGTAGGACACTGATAAAACTACAGAGGTCCAAAATGAAAACTAACACTGGTGTATCTTTTCTTTCTCGCATCCTGAATGTTTGTTGTGGTAAACTATTTGGAAAGTTGGTTTAGAAAATAGTGCATGATGAAAAACACACTTGTTAAGAAATGCTTCACGTTCTCTTCTATCAGAGTGGCATTCATCTCACTATTGTTAGTTAAACATAAGCCAAAAGCCATCACATCCTGGCTTTCAGCACAGAGTAAAACTGAAAAATTGTGATTTTTAAACTGCATCTCTTCATCACTTGAAAAAGGCCCTTGGAATAGCAAGATAACACCCAACAGACCCGAAGAGACAACTCCGCTTTCTTTCCTGCTTCAGCACTTAGAAACTTGCCTCACCGGCAGGTACCATTTGACCCTCAAATTTCGTTTTTACCCACTGGTAAGCACTATCCGTCTCAACCCCGACAGAGACCTTACCCTCTGTCAGTGTCGCTCCCTGCAAAGTGGCTCCGATTAATTGAAAAACAATCTTTCAGTGGTGGGGGGCTAGAGGGGCAAATAGACGGGTCAACGCAATATTCAATGAGGCCTCGCGAGGTCAGCTCCTCGTTGCAGAAACCGTCTCCTCATGACATTAGCCACGGCGATGTCGGAACACATCGTGCTTGTTTGGCTTCTCCTGTCTTCCCTTTGTTTGGCAGCGGACGTTATCGGTTGGACAGATCCAGGAGACTCTATTTGTCTCTGTCCATGTCAGTGTAACACACTGCTAATCAATGCTGCGGGGGATTACTCGTTGATCCCAGAGGACAGGAGGCTTCTTCTGTGACTACATGAGGCAAGACCACCCACAAGAACTATTTAGAGTGATGGACACCCGGGTGCGAGAGGTGAGAATAAAAGATGCATTGGAGATAGATTGGATGTGAGCGCCCGGCGTGACATGATACCTCTTCCTCGCCGCGGCCCGGAGAGTTATTCTTAATCCTGAATGAGTTTCAAGCACCTCATTCTCCAGGTTTCGACCATCCTGTGTCTTGAATAGATCCCTCCTCTTTGGGAGGATGGGTTTTTTTTTTTTTTTTTGCTCTCCTCTGCCGCCTCAGCAGATCGAATCAACCCCACTCACACACTTTCAAGGTTGACCAAGCAGCTTCTGGCCCTCGGTAACCAGGCGGAGTGACATCGTCTGTATGCAGGCCTACACCGTGTGCAGCCACTCAGTTCATTTTTGCTGACAGCTAGGTGCAAGCACCAAAGCGACTAAGTATCTTCAACACTGCCAAGCCGGAGTTGGTCTTTTTTATGCCTGTCTGCCGACTTGAGCATTGCGTCTCTGCCACCAGTGACAAAAATAAGAAAGTCTAAGAGATGTACAACACATCACTGGCTCAGTGAAGTCACAGATTGCACGTGTTCACTTTACTTTTACTTTTCTGTGCTAATATTCTCATTCTCTTGAATGAGAGCTGGAGGTGGGCCAAAATATCGATAATATCGACGCCAAGCCGGTGTTAGTATGGGATCGATGTTAGCGTGGTAAGATCGACACTTTAGTTTTAAGTTTCCTTTTAAAATGTAGCTTATTTTTGTATTGTAGTTTCTCAACTCTGCCTAGAAAAAGATGTAGTTTGATTTGTTCTCAAATGATGTTTTAGCACTTTTTTTGAAGAAATGTGCACAAATTTCTTTTTTTCTATTGGCAGTTATGATTGTTTTTTTGTTTTTTGTTTTTTTTTAAGTTCTCAGGGATTCAGTTTGTAAACTCCTGCAAATACCAAATTCTACATATATAAATACATATTTTAAGACAGTGCAGTAAATTTAAAAAATTTAAAACCAAAAGTATTCATACCCCTGGGAGACTTAAATTTTAAGTGATTTATTTATTTTTTTTTACTTCCAGTTTCTTGTGACTGTAAGCCTTTTTTCAATCAGCAATTTTAAGAAGCAACTTGTTGCCTTTCCCCCCCCCAGTAAAAGCTTTTCATTGATTATTGATCAGCTCCTTGTTCACCGCAGTATTCATCCAGCTGTTATTTATCGCTGCTCCAATTCCTTTTGATTCTCGCAACTTTTCTGTGAAACATCTGCCTCACTTGAATGCCATGTTCTCTTACCTTTCCCATTTCAAAAAGTGCCTAATAGGAATCGGTTGTTGTAGAATACTAATCGAAAGTTCTTCCAAACTCTCGCTTAACATAAAAAAATGAAGGAAACTGAAAAACTTTAGAGTTAGAATTATTTTATAGAAAATAACTTGGGGATGCAATAACTAAGGCAAAGAGGATCTGGTTAGAAATAATTATTTCTCTGGCCGCTAAACAAACAGTTGGATTTTTTCAGCAATAGATTCTGATACTTCAGGGAAAGATGAATTCATATTAAGGGTGTTTACTACGTCTTTACCAATTGTGACGTCCTTAGTTAAACTAAGGTCTTCTGCTTTTCTTGCTTTTTGTTCTTTTTTTGTAAATTATGTCCTAAATGTGAAATATTTGAAACCTTAACCTTTATTCAGATCTTCAAGGTAGTTCAATCCACACATTGCATCATTTTCAACATGAACAAGCTTTAGCTTTTGCTTTTGTTTTTTTACGATCTTTTATAATTTACAGTTTTTAAATGCCCCACCTTATAAAGTATTTTTATGCACTTCCACAAACACCTCTGCGGTTTCCTGGTTTTACCGCCACCATGGCGAGCTTCAGATGTAATCACAGCTGTTCTAGAATACACAGTTAAGCAACATTATGTTGCAAGGCTAGATGTGCAGTTAAATATGATCTATAATATAAAATTTAATGGTGTTTTAAATGAGTTTTCTTCTTTTTTTTTTTGTTTTTTTTCTAAAGCATTGTAATTTTACCCCAGCAGATGGAGAGAACGCGCTCTGCCAGAACTGGTTAAATTCAGACACCTTAATGACTTTTCCTTTGTCGTGTTGCTAACTCTGCACCCATTACCGACTGGAGTCTTATATTTAACTCTTTTATATATATATATATATATATATATGTATTTCTATATAAAACCTCATAACTCTGATCTGCAGGAAAGTTGGCATTTAAAGTTCCTGCCAGAAGTTGACATGCACTCATTATGTGCAGTAATGTTATATTAAACTGGAGACTTTTATTAACGTTTATTGATTTATATTCTTCTTAGATTGATAATGTAACCTTTTACAGATTTTAGAAAGAAACGGTGCAAAAGTTCTACTGTATCTACATGAAGTCAAAATTATCCACAGGTTTTTGAAGCTATCTATAAAATTCTGGATTGATTCTAGATGAGTATTTTTTCACTCTTATGATCAGAAGTTGAAGGTATTTTTTTTAATTGGTTGATTTCCTGTCACACCTTTATGCATAATCAATAAATATTGAACAGTGTTGAGGTTGGCCTTATTTGTGTAGCATTAATGTCAACCAGTTTGATCCGTTCTAAAACTAGTTTTGACGTGTTTGGGATCGTCATGTTTTAAAGCGGCGGCATTATGTAAAATCAACCTCTTTTTTTTTTAGCTTTACATCATATCATGATAGTATTTCTGCATCAGTCCTGACAAAAATTACATCTCTGCGCTAAACAAAATGCCTGCCTCACACCTGAATTTATCGGTGCTGCATTGTTTTAGTTAATGCGAACGCTTCACGGTCTTCATTCATCTCCACTGGAATCTTTAAACCTAAATAAACGGACGAAGAAACTAAAATCGGAACCAAATCAAACTTAAAGTGTAACTAAAAGAATTTTAAAAAAAGTTCTGTTTAACCCTGATCTGGAAACTAATAAAAAAATCACAGCTATTTGTGCTTACATGTACTCTCCTTCCAGAAGTACCACCAAGGGGAATGCTTTTAATGACATCTTTAACTTCCCCGCGTCGCCTGTCATGAAAGGGTTTTCTAATGTAGGTCTGCTGCTATGTAATTAACATTAAAAATGATTCATCTGATACTCGTCAGACTCTCGACAACCTGTGGTTATGCCGGGTTCTGTTCTAAAAAAGATGGCAGAGGGGCTCAATTACTTCAGATTGAACAAAACCACTGTCTGCGGCGCCCGACGCGTGGCCTAATGCCGCATGATTTGATTATTCTGCACAAGCAAACACATCCAAATTACACTCCAGTTTGAAAGTTCATCATTTCTATGCATGTTGATTAAATGTAAGAACATGTCAGAGACACCTTGTCAGGTATTAGTGTGTTTAAAAATAGAGTAAAAGTTTGAAATAATTCACCAGAGCAGAAAGTAGGTTCAAAATACCTGCTGGGATTTTCTCCCCCCCCAGTTTTCTCTTAAATGAAAGCAGCTCGGGGTTAACCTTGGAGGCCGTTTTACAGAGTGAAGGAGGGGGATAAAACATGGACCGACCTGGTTGTTCACTCTGCCATCCAGGCCTTTGTTTTTCTCACAGTATGGATGGCCATCTGTCAGCCTTACCCACAGAGAGGCAATGATTTTTGCTCGCCTGAGTGAACACCCAGGAAAGCAATATTTCACATGTTAGCACAGAAAAAAAAAAGGCCCGTCTCAGGGGATTTTGCTTACTGGAGTGATGTGGTGGTGTACATCAGGAGTGATAGTGCTGCCTCAGAGATGGAACAGCTGCGGTAAGCCTGCTTTAACCAGCAGCACCAAATATCTTGGAGGAAAAAAAAACAAAACTCAATTTACCATTTTGCTTTCTTTGTGTGCAGGCTGGACTTACTACTGATTCGTATTTTTTTTAAATATATTTATAAATTCACACATGCGATGGTGAATTCAAGTAGAGAAAGTCAGGTAAAATGTTGTCTGAAGAGAAGTAGTATGGAGACGTGTTAAACTGGAACTCGACGCAGGGGTTTAAGAGCACTCTCACTTCGATGGCCAATTACAGCTGGTGACAAAATTTCTAATTAAAACAACAAAAATCCTGGCAGAGGTCAGATTTAATTTGTGCTTTGGTTCTGGCACATATGGAGGACAGCAATGAATATAGAAATAAATGGCTTGTAATGTAAGTATTGTGCCAAATATTTCATCAATAAAATAAACAGGAACTTTCCCAACATTGATGATGAACAGTGACATATATTAATATTTATTCATCATTTTAATTAAACATTATTGCTATCATTTAATTTTTCATTTTATTTTCAATTTTATTGCTGATTTTTTCCCCCTTGTATATTTATATCTACTTTCACATTTTATTTCGTTATTTACTTTGTATATTTCTTATATTTTGTAATTATTTAACAACTTTTTATTTACTGTCACTTTTTTTTAAAATTATATATTGATATATTTTCTTCTCAACTATTTCCTCCTTGTATTTTCTTCCCTCCCTTTTTCTTCTTTGTCCATTTATTTTGTTTGATGAGAAAAACATTCATTATTAAGCCTAGTAATTTGGAGGGAAATCTATAACAACAATTCTGTTTGACAAAGAAGAACCACAAAAGTGGGGCGTCGAGATTTCTGATCTCCCACCCCACTGCTCCTGGAGACCAGATTAACGCAGAATCAGGACAAATGTTCTCTTTCGGCCACAAGGTTTCCTCGCCGTGGTTATCATTTGTCAGATCTCGACTTGTTCTCAAGGTCGGAGTCTACAGCGGGGCTATAACTCAACTATCATGTAATTAAAAAGGCCAAATGATCATTTGAACGGAGTAATGAAGTAGAGAAAATGCCTACGTCAGACCTTATTAGTGCCAAGCAGGACACTTTAAGAAGCGATGAGCCATTGGCCGAGAGGATCCAACTAAACGAGCGCCTAATTAGAATCAAAAGAAAACTTAAGAGAAAATTGGTAAATAATTATTGTAATATCTCCAGAAATAAATATTGTCACCCATTCAGTCATGCAACCGATCAGTCTGACATAATTTCAAGAGGATTTATTCATGTTGGTAATGAAAAGCACTAATACACTTTCAGATGAGTTACAATTAAGGGAGGATTTTGTAAATGTATGATAATGACACGTAATAAATATTTATACAAACAAAAACACAGTTCAGATGAAGTTGGGAGTTGATAGAAGCACTAAGTTCTAGCTGTTGAACCTTGTCAAATTGCCTCCATTTAGACTCCATTTCTTCCACGGGTGTGTAATTTTGCTCCTCATAAACATTTCCTCTCCCCCCCGTATGAAGCTGTGGATTTGGACTCCTTATCTAATTTATGCATCTTGTGAAAGTACGAGTCTGAATTTATTGGCGCTGGGCTAATAGTATTCATTAACCTTTGCAACAGTGAAATGTTTGATTGGATTATGGCATTTCCTCCTTCAAAGCCATGTGCCGTTCCCTTTGCAATTCAGACACTTCAAATGAGTCATTAAACGCTATTTTAGTTCAAACATCCAGTTTGCGCATGGTAATAGCTGCACCTCGTCTCGATTAGTATTCGTGCACGCTCACATGGAGACGGACCTCGCAATGGCATTTCGGAGGGGCCGCCGCATAAAGCAGAAATTCAGCTTACAATGACAGACATCTTACCCTCGCTGAGCTGCGTTGGAATATCAGCGCGTTGTTAGGAACAATGCATTCAGAGACATAATTGTGTCTTATATCATTAGACTGATCTCCAGCTAATTATAGATGGTAATTAATGATCTGTGATTATGAGACTAAGTATGAATTCTGTTCATAAGACTTTAAAAGCAAGAAGGAGATGCTGTTTTCCATCTTTTGTTCATGGATCAAACGCTACAGTGACACAAATGTAAACGGCTCATTTCTTGTAATTTGTGTCCAAAATGTTTTTTCATATCTGTAAAAATAATTATTATACAAGAAACAATAGTAGAAGTCGTAAAAGGGTTTAAGCATATGTTCAAAGTTTGCCTCTCTGGAACAATTCCCAATTATGTCTGACTTATAATGCTTAGGATAACAGAAATGATAGTAATATAGTGGTGGAGCGTCACTCCACATACAGTGACCATTACTCTTCGATGCAGCCACCCAGGTTCCAGTCTACATATTGTTTTGTTGTAGGTCTGTCTTCCTCTCTCTCTATTTCCTGTCTGATTACTGTGTGTGTTCATAAATTGTAAGGAACATATTCCTTATACATACCATATTGTGGGGACCGACAACATGGTAAAGGTTAGGCTTAGAACTAAGGTAGGAATTGTACATATGAATTTACTAAAATGAATAGAAGTCAATACAAAGTCCTAATATGGGTAGAAATGATAAGGTGTGTGTGTGTGTGTGTGTGTGTGTGTGTGTGTGTGTGTGTGTGTGTGTGTAGTTGTTTATATTCCTAGACAGGACCTCCTCCAGTTTACCAGCCTTCTGAAGACCAATGAGCCGTATGGGGACCAAAGCCCAGTTCTGATGCGGTGGATCACCTTTTTAAGGGTTAGGGGTAAGTTTGATGGAAATGGAGCCATTTTCCATAATTAGGATCACATCATCAAAGCAACCTTAGTTTAGTCACTGACTGATATAGCTGCATATATATTCCTCCACAAACAACCAGAACAACTGTAACCATAACTGTTTCAATAATGTGACATTTCCAAAAAAAAAAAGTATCTCATGGCTCAACTTTCTCTATGTATGGAGTAAGTTGAACAGTATCCCTAACCCTCCCCCATATTTCAAGTGTACTTATTTGAAGAATGCTTCAAATAAGACAAAACTAACTTACAAGAAATAGGAGCTTGCTTTAAGTCAGTAATTCCTTAATATTGACTGGCAAATTATTTCACTTATTACATTGGAAAATGTTTTAAGTGAAATAATCTGCAAATGGAATCTCCTACTTCTTGCTGAAAAAGTTACTTGCAGTTAATTTGGTCTTGATCTCATGTGCACTAAGATAATTGCACTAGAAACTCAACCCAAATTCCTTGGTAAGATTTTTATTTTTTTTTTGCAGTGTAACTGGAACTTTATGTTTATTAACTTCATCACATGACGTGTTAGCTTAGTGCAACTCCTTTTTTAGAACAGAGATTTGAAACACCCTAAACAGCAAATCTGAGTTTGGAAAAGCAGACATTGCGTAACGTGACTGCTGTAGAGGTTGCAGATTTTAAAGCGCATGACACATATTGTTCTGAAAGTCATAAGCTCATCATGGGCTGCTCTCCTATCAACCGTCAATCTGTAGCTTAGACTGCTGACCGATGAGATGAGGAAGTGTTGAATTCAAGGGCGTTTTGGTCACACAGTGTCCCGAGCAGCCGACTGCCTCTAAAGTTATCCAAAATGTCTTCCCCGGTGAAATGATTTTTTTTCTCTTTTTAGACAGCTGACTGGCCCTGTTCTCTCACGTCGCTCGACAGATTTCACCTGATAATGCGCTTAGACACACTCGCTGATCACATTCACCTGACCTTGCTGCACCAGCTAAACTCAGGAGGAGACCGTGTTTTCACTTATCTGTTCTGTTGACTGAAAGAGGACAGATTCTGCAGCTCCCACGCTTCCCAAACTTTGAAGCTTTTAGGGGTTTTTTTTTTCAGCTCAACTATTCCGAAAGTGTGCGCACTGGCCCTCCAAGTGCAACAATTGGATTTGCAGATCAGCAAATCTTTAAAGAGACAGACTTATTTGGCACAGAGTGGTTACATTTTTGTTGTTTGGGTGGCGCTAATTGCATTTGTCATTGACAGCTGACTAAATCATGCAGTTTCGTAGCATAATGAGGAACTGATTAGAGATTCTGAAATTCACCCACAACTAATTTGCTGTTATTTTAGCTGAAAAATGAAGATAATTTTCCTTAATGCCACTGGTTAAGGTAATTACTCCATAATTGCCTTATCAAAGTGTCAAAGAAGAGTTCAGGCAAAAAATATATTTATATCACCACTCATCTGGCCCATTTTGTCACTGTGCGTTTAGGTTTTATTCACTAAAATGCAGCACTACTTTTGCAGATCACACAGGTAAAACTCTCTGTGCATCTCTGTGCAGCCGCTATGATTGTGGCATGTTCATGTCCACTGGCCGCACACACAAACACAAAACCTCCTTCATATAAATAAACAATTGACATAAAAGGAAAATTGCAATCAGGGAGAAAGTTCTCATTTGAATCTTGGCTATGGTAATGCAGCCTGATATAAAGCTGTGCGTTTTACACAGCTTAGGTAAAGATGTATCAATTATTGCCTCACTGTGCAGTACCTCTAAATAAAAACCACGATTGCTGATAATTATAGCTGTAAGAAGATCCACATTGACCATGTCGATAGTAAGAAATGTTTCTTTATTGATACGCTTTGGGGCATGTAGTCCACATATTGAAACATATAAATTTATAATTATATTAGCTGAACCAGAAACCAGAAAGAGATTGTTAAATGTAATAAAAACAAAGCAATTTCTGTTCAGGAATAAATTAGAACAACCCACATACTCCAAACAGCTACAGTTACACACAGGGGTATCACAATAGCTGCACATGATAATAATATACCTTCATATTCGATGAATAAGAATATTAGTGAGAAGTTAATTTATTGCAGTAACTCCATCATTGTGTGAAACACATTATATAGACTAATTACACATAGATTGATGCTTTCAAGCCTTTATTTCTGTTAATCATGATGATGATTTTCCAAAAACTTCTAATAGGAAACAACATTTAAAATTAAAATATTGCATCAGTGATGAAAAATGAATTAATACAAAAATGTGCACTTAATGAAAAGTATACTAATACCTGATAAAAGGTACATTTCCCACACAAAGCTTATGTTTTCAGGCTAGATATTTATTTTCCGATTATTAAATGATCGTCTGAAAACAGCGGTGCTTGATTGGCTAATTTTGTCAAAGTCAAGCTAGCATAACTAACCTCCCTGCTATTTTTATTTATTAAAGGTTTTTCTTGACCTTTTGATCTAGCTAGTCATTACTAGATAACATAGTGTTGACAATTAGCAACAAAACACTGTGTCCATTTTTCTTTTATAAATCACTCGGACATTTAAGATTTAGCGCATTGTATTGACAACTTGACAGCTAAACCCAAAGGTACCCATTGTCAGCGAACAGTTTTTTGGGATCTTGTGTGCGTGACGTCGCATTGCAAGGTGTCTATAAGTTTATAAGACTTAGTCTATTAGAACCATATTTATGGGGTTTATGTTTATTTTTTTGTATGGTGTAATAGCTGAAAATCACAGTGGGTGGCATCATATGTTCAAAAACATGTTTTTAGGCAATCTTAGAAATCCAGAACGCCCATAAAAATCCCACACATGCATGAGAAGAACGGTGAGTCCAAGTTTTTTGAGGTGTCGCAACTGTGTATTGCAGTCAAAATATTCCTCAAATATATTCTAAAAGCTTAATAATTGTGACAACATATTGGATATAACTTTCTAAAGCATGTTAACCTATGTTTAAGTCAGTGATCTACATAAGTAGAAACTCATAGTGCCAAGTTTCTTCTGCAAAGCAACAAACCCTCTCTGATGATCTATCTACTTATCTCCTTGATTCAAAGAAGGTAATTACAAAACATTTGAGTAAATATTCAGTTTTTTCCATCTTTGTTTTCTCTAAAACTTTATTTTTTCTTATTATGTACTTAATATTTTAATGCATGGCCCATCTAAGAAAACAATCGGTGTCCACTGTGATTTTGCCGTTGGATCTCTCTAGCCTTCTTTCACACAAGCAAAGCCCATCTATTATAATGTGCTACAGTGAATAATGGCTTCTGTTCTTATGGAACTATATTAAATATATTTTTTGTCTCTCTTCATGTGACAAGGACAGAAAAGATGTGCATTTACGCCACAACACAACAATGCAGATTACCTCTGTTTCTCTCGGCTATAAATAACCAAAGTTTTGCCTGATGGAGTAATTTACACACACACACCCCGCCAGAGCCATTGACAGGACTCTTTCCTATGGCAAATGTCTGGCATTTAGCAAATCAATGACATGAGTTATGAAGAGGATCTGGTTCTCCATTCTTCTCTATAACAAAAGAGGAAGTGCATTAAAAGCTAGCATTGATGGGTTGTTGGGAGCTGGAGTCGATGCTTTCTCAGAGTTTAAAATTAAAAGGCTGTTGGGGTGAAAATTGTTTTCACTAGTAATCCGTCTTGTCAAGAAAGGTCTTTTTCATATTGATTAATTAAAAACCAAAAGGGTAGGAGGAGGAGTAGAGCGGGAGGGTTAGAAATCCAGCTGTTAAAAAATCCCGGAGCACTTATCCCGCCTAGTCGTGAGTTAATGACACCAGCTTTTCGCCTTGACTAAGTGTTATTGCTGCAGTCTATAATTTCATCTTGAAAATGGGCAAGGGAGTGGATCTTCCTTATAGTAATTGAGTATCGATTTGAAAATAAACAGCAGCGAGACTCCCACAGAACTAACGGAGCCGTCTTTTGGATGGAATCGACAATAAATGGGCCCTGGTTGGGAGGAAAAGTTATGGATCAGGATGAAACAGTCAAGCGCGCCTTTCCCCCTGCAATCTCTCTTCCAATATATATTGGATTTTAGATAACCCATTTATGAACCCTGTCATCTAAAACCTATAGTTTTGAGCAGGGTGATGATAAGTCAAAGCAGGGACTTTGCACACTCTTGCATCCCCTGAAGTTTTTTTTTTTTTCTGGTTAATTCATGTATCATCCGAAAAGATGTACAAAACAGCGAGTAAATGATGACCTGACTAAAACGTAATGAGATTCGGAGGCAATGTTAAGCAAATGTTTGATGTCAAATGTAATGTATGCGCTCATAAATGCAAAGTACCATCTACCCAGCAGTGGGCAAATACCTTTATCTGAGCGTTGGGGTGAGCGGTAATGGCTCAACGGCTCTGTAAATCGACATAATACAAGGAGGCGAACACTTAAGTCAGACCTCCCGTTAACCTCCGCGTAATCACCGCTGAACCGTGCTCACATGTCCAACGGTCTGCCTCCCGAGACCTCGCGCCGCGCTAACGACGTACAAATGCGCGATCTGTTTTCATTAGCCGCCACTTCACTTTTGATCCAGTGGAAACCGGCGGAGCCATGTAGGAGGAGGAAGAGCGAGGAGTCAATGTTGGGGAGTGAAAGCTGTGCACGGCCAAATGACCTTTAGGTTCCTATCAGGCAGCAGAGCAGATTAACAGAGAGATACCGGGGCCCGGCGTGCCGGCCGGGTAATGTCAAAAAGTGGTGGGCGCAGTGCTTTTGTATTGTCATTCACACCTACTTAATGATTCCTGATTATCATTCACATGGTAATGGTCCATTTGTTATCGCTGTGACCTGCGTCAGGAGCATTAAGAACCTTTATCTGTATTTATCTTGTCAATTATTGATTGCCTTTTCCCTCAGCACGTCATTATTAATTTGGCATGCTGTGTCAACTTCACTGTTAATCATATTTAAACAGATATGGGGAGATAGAAATCAATTTTCCATTATCCTTGAGGTTTTTTTCCCCTCTCACCCCATATTCACCCACTACTGTGGAGGGGGACTCCAGAGATCGGCAATGCATCACTGAGCAGAACCACAGCCATCCAGAGTAAATAATCATCTAATGCGTGTTTAATGGAAGCACTGCCTTGAGTTTTTCCTCAATACAGGACCTTGAGAATGTATTTGCCCCCTTAAAGATTTTTTCAGTTTTTATTTTATTTAAAAGAAATTCTAATGTCAGGTGATCTGAGTAAATACACTGTTCAGCAGGGATGGAAGGCTTGACACCGGTCTTGGTCTCAACCAGTTTTTTTAGTCTTGGTTTCTGGAAGTCTGGTCTTGGCCTTGGAGGATGCAGTCTTGATCTTAGTCGTAGTCTTGGTCTTAGAGGATCTTAGTCTTAGTCTTGGCCTTGGAGGATGTGGTCTTAGTCTTAGACTTGGAGGATGAGGTCTTAGTCTTTGTCTTGGTCTCGGAGGTTGCGGGCTTTTTTTTAATCAACAAACCAGTTTTTTCGAAATTGGCATATTTCCATTAAGCATGTTATTTGCACAATTTTAAGGTCAATTGAATCACAGCTATTGATATTAGAGATTTAAGACAAATACTTCACATTACTGGAAGATCATAAACCAAAGCTTTTTTCAAGTGTTTCACACGGCTACTCTTCTGACTTGCTAGGACTCAAAAATTCTCACTTCATGAATATTCCTTGTGAATCAAGGTAGTAAACAATCAATATATGAGATGTTTCCCACATATCCAGCATCAACACTCTTTGTAAGACAATCTCCAAAGTGGTCTTATATCTTATCCTGACGCATGGAAACAAAACTTATTTGGTTAAGCTCTTTTTCTTTGAACAAAAGCAGGACACAAAGAAAGAAGGCCTGAGGAGCGATTGCCCATTGGAAGGTAATGGCGCGAGGCACGGCAGGCTAGGACTAGCGAAGGAAGGGCACTTCACTCAGATAATGGGGTTGAAGGATTCTTCCATGGTGAGATTCATGTACAGACAAGGCTCCTTTGATGCAGTGACATTGGCGAGCCCATAAAAGCAGCTGAATAAAATACAGAGGTGTTACTCAGAGTTAATAGGATCCCTGGCTTTTTGGGGGGCAGATTTAGCATAGCCTGACACGGCAGACACAGGAACACTAATTGGACACACTTACCTGGGTTCAATAAATGGACACGCAGGGATACATCAGAGGGGATAAGAGTTCAGTCTGGGAGAGAGTAACACTGAATGTTTCTCACACGTTAACGGCAATAAGCTAGGAATATTTGCATGGATCTCATACAAATATAATGGGTTTTTGCAAAAGTTGACAATAACGGGACAAAGATACAAACAGCCAGGATACAAGAAAATGCGAATCTAGGTAAATAAAAAAATCTAATAATTTTGTATATATTTTGTAATTGAGGGACCCTGGAATTTGTATTGAGAAAACACAATACAAAATCATAAGCGATTCTTAGTAAATGTACTAAAATCAAATATACTAAAACGCAGAAAAAATTAAGAAAAATACAGAATTTTTTTAATAACCTGGAATAGAAGTGAAAATTAACAAACAAAAAAATACACACACATTTTCCCTGATCTTAGACTGTTGATTTTTATTTTGTCATAAAAACTGTTTCAGTACAAGAGTTCAATGAAAAGTATTTTGTTCAACAGACAAAAGACATTACTTAAGTTTACTTAAAAATTTGGCTACAAAGTGTTCAGTTTGTAACACCAGTCAAACACGTATTTGCCATTTCGCAAGTTAAAAAACATGTGAAATTAAGTTGTGTTATTTTGTGATAAGAATATGAAATAAATATTCTTTCTTCAGGTTGTTGGCAATCAAACAGCCTATATGAATTGCTACTAGCAACTGTCACATCTGCACAAATAACTGGTCAGCAGTGTTTCTACACCAGCCTTCATCCAGAGTCTCCATGGTAACCGTCTGGTGCACTGGCTAATAGATCTGCTGTGTGTTTATATGCAGCTTTTATTAATCCATAACTGCTTTAAACTGACAATTGTAGCCTAGTGGGTTTTTTCCCCTTCAGGTCACCTTTAAGTCATTCTTGGCTAACAGCTGTGCTACTTCAGCTACATTGTGTTTTATGCATCCTCAGTTGGCTAGCTCAATCACTTGACAGACAACTAGTCATCTATTATATTTCATAGATCATCGAAGGTCATCAACATCAAATGCTAACATCTTGAGCTCATGCATTTTGGCACATGGAGGCAAAATAATCCTTTCCTGAAGCCACAGAGGTTATTGTGAAGTACTCAGCAGCCATTTTAATGTTTTTTTAAGAGGCACATTGCAGATTATATAGTTCCAGCACTAATTACTGGTTGGTTATGATTAGTAATGGTTAATAATTTTAGATGCAACAACCTATAAAGGTTGCAGGTTTTGAAAAACACATTATATTCAATCATATGTAATAGCTTTTCTTTCTTTTGGAAATATATTTGCACTTTATGTTAAATAGGCAGCTTATTTGTACAAAAAAAATCCCAGAAATTTTAATGATTTTGCAGCTTGACTAAATTAATATGTTACATAAAAATACAAGTGCCTGCATAAAGTTGCAAGGATTTGCCGGGCCTATTTTTTAATACTTTCCTCTTTTCTTTCTGTTTTTTTTTTCTGTTATTTTTTTCCACTGCCTGCGAACCCGTCACATGGCACACGTTTGACTGAGGGCGGATGTAAAAAATATTGAGACGAGCAGCTTAAAGGTCAAAGTCTTAAATCCTTTCTTTGTGATTTAAATCTGATATTAGTTCCAAGGCTCAGACCTACTTTATCTTCCGCTGGCATTCCTCCAGCCAGCGAGCTCGATTCTTCTTGCGTTAATCACAACAGAAACGATGTGAATTCGAAGAAATTCGTGTTTGTCAGCGGCAGAAGGATTAAAGACTTCAAAACCCAGATACACAAAGTTTCTCACGGCACACTCTGCTGAAAGGTTTGTCATGTGGTCGGCGAAGAGAGCACATCTCATGTTGCTTTTTTTGGGGGGGGGTGAATGATTCATATACGATTTATTTCACACACTGACAAACTGAAGTTTGATTTCCCCTGTCTGCATTCAGACAGAAGGTGTTTACCGGTACTGTCAGGAAGACTCGTTTAGACGGACTAATCTTTGGCTCGCTGACAGCTCTGTCCGCTCGCAAAATGAACACAGATTCCCTCAGACCGGCCTCTCCTCAGGCTGGGATCAATATGGTTCTGATAAGGCAGGACACCTTCCTGAAACCGCAGGGCCCGATGTCGGGCTCTGGCATGCCATCACTTGGTCTTAATTACCTGGCTCAAACTGAAGCCTCTGGTGCATGCTTAAATAATTGTGTGCGTGTGTGTGTGTGTGTGTGTGTGTGCCTGAGGTAAGACTGATTACATGACACACTTGAGCCCTTTTCTGATTTAATCCGACGGCAAGCGTTATGTATAAAAATCAACAGCTCGTTACTGTAAGAAGCAAATTAGAATCCTTTAGAGCATTGATTGTTAAATATGTTTAAACATGTGGGCTAATCAGGTGATCCCACACACTGCAGATGTGTTTTTTGCACGACCGCGGTGCCCTCACTCTGCTCGTTTCTGTTCGCCTGACTTGATGCTCCGGATGCAAATGCAAGTCGCAAATGCAGCAGATTGCGTTTCCGTTACAAATGTACGCAAACCTTTGTCGATTTAATTTGTGGAGGGGGGAAAAAAAACGCAATTTGGCAACTGTGATGTTTTCATTAAATATGGAATACGATTAAAATCACACATGATGTTTGTTCATGCAATAAGTCATTTAAAGAAAAAAATGTGCCCTTCTTGGGGCCCTAAGCAGATTTTCATTTGTCCTCCCCCTGTACCACCATGCCAGCATTAATTCAACCTGTGTTGACAATGACTGAAAATACTCAGCCGCACTGTTAGAACTCACTAATAATGTGCTAAATCAATACTAATGTTAATTCCCAAATCAACAAAATGTAAAAATCAAACAAAAAAATTGGCATAGTGCATTTACACAAGCTACATTGAACATTTTTCTTGCGCTTG
Source organism: Poecilia mexicana (assembly GCF_051168715.1). Taxonomy (NCBI): domain Eukaryota; kingdom Metazoa; phylum Chordata; class Actinopteri; order Cyprinodontiformes; family Poeciliidae; genus Poecilia; species Poecilia mexicana. The sequence goes on from NW_028263389.1 coordinate 4,452,487, forward strand.
GTGGCACAATTTACCCATCTAGATCAACATGTAGCTGTATGGCTACCGACAGCCATGTAGCTACATCATTGCCGCATTGCAAGGTAAGATATACGGCACCGAACTAGAATTAGAGGCGCTTGTGAATAAAGCTGTCGCCACAGAATATGGATCACGAGTGATTTTATTCATAGTTTGTCCTAATGTATTTATTTTTCTTCCTTAGAGATGTGATCAAATTAGTCTTCCTTTGATACAGGTAAAAAAAAAAAGTCATTTTGCCTGCTGAAATACTGACTACTCACTATTGACTGCCAAAAGAAACTAATTATTTTGACTTTCAGGGTATTGAGCCGTTTAATCGACATTAAGCTACGAATAATTTTAAAATTTTAAAAGTACATCAGGTCTCATCTCACTTTTCATAATATTCAACATAAATCATGACGTCCAACTCGTAGGTAATTGTCTTTACATAGTAAAGCCTTAAGAGAGACTGCCTTAGCAGTTTTATAATTTAGCTTTGGTTAACATCTGTTCCATTTATTAAATACGGAGCTGTGTGTTTAAGTAAGGCCCACTCCATCCACCCCGGCTCCATCATGTATGATCCTCCTCAGCAGACACCCAATTCATTTGTTATCTCTGCAGCATGCTGCAGGCGTCTGGTTGGCACGGCAGAGTGGGAAATAAATGACACAGATGGGAGTGTGCGCGCTTTCCTGGCAGCCCACGGGCCTTCACATAAATAGCTTTTAACATGGGGATCAATAATGTTAACTTGTGATTAAATAGATAATTACATTCAAAATTAGCTGCCCCAGGGGCTAACATGTGTTCATGGATTAGCAAGGGGAGGGCCGCTGAGCTGTCTTAGCCTCCAAGAAAAGGCAGTAGACATTTGAAATTCGTCTTGTTTTGCTTTTCTACCTTTAAGTCATTCTTAACGTGGCATGTGTTCAGAGATCTTGTGAAAATTTGAACTGGACTGAACAATAGAGGTTTACTGTCGTATTATGCTATGCTATTTCTCTCCCTGTTGGATTTGATTGAGCCATCCAATTTGGTTCCATTGAGGGATGGAGGAAGAGTAACCGTTTTTCATCTTGGTTGCCTTTTGGATTAGCTTTGTTCCAAAACTATCTAGAGTTTAAGGTCTATGTTTCAGAGGAAACATATTAAATAACTGACTCTGTAATCATAAAGAAACAAACCTGGTCTGTTCAAACGATTGTCGTCCCTTGGGTTGGAAGCTTGGAGTGGGAGTTTGACGATAATGGCTCACCTGTGGGTTTCACATTGTTTTTCAATCAATTTCATTAATACCTAGAGCTATTATTACATCTAAGATAAAAATGTATCTTTCAAGGTAACACAGCAGGAAAAGTATCACCATACTTCAATAAACAAGGAGGCAAAATAGCATACAGTAAAATACAACGTCTTCTACGCATAATAATTTTCCTTGACTGTGGAAAAGAATAAGTGAAAATGGACATTCCTGAAGTGGATTTCCAATGGTTTGACTTGATGGGTGATCTGATGAGGGTTGTAATTACATTGTAATTACACAATTGTTACAATTGTGTAATTGTCACATTGAGAGAGAAGGTATTGAATCAGAGATTTAGGGGTTAAATCTGGCTTTGCGGGTGAAGAAGAAAGACTGAGAAAGCAAAAGTGTTGGTTTGTGGTACTAAAGGAATTGTGGTTGGTCTTATGTGCTTTTAAGGCTGAACTATTATCGACCTATGACCATGAGCAAGAGGAAAAAAAACATGAATGCCTCCGTCCATCACAGCCAGGGATGTAACGGTGATTTAAGCAAGACTGAAAAGGGGACAGAAATACTAATAATTACACTTAGCATGTGGCAAAATTATAGTCATTCAATCAATTATAATACCTTGAATATTGGAAGAGAGCAAAAAAGAAAAACGCTCTTACTAAGTTTTCAGGCATTTAGCAAGAAGAATTTTTTTTTGCTATTTCTAACTGACATGAAACAAGAAAAGTTTGGTCTGATTTGACATTAGTAAGAAAAAAAAATATATTTCTCATTTTATTCTGCTGTCAGAATAAAAGTTTTTTGATGGACAACCATCGAAAATCACGAGGAAACACTAACAAATGCAGAAATGACACAATATTTAGTACAAAGCAGAAAGAGAAAATACAAAATTTTTTGTAAAACTTCTTGAAAAATTTCACATACAGTTAATAAAGTATAATAGGGGCATGTCACTTCCTCTTTTATTCATTCTCACCACGTCACTCGATTTTTTTTTTTCATTTTTGCTTAAAGCATTTTATTCTTTCTTGTACTAACGTACCCCATGTTAAGCACATCGCTTTTCTTTCAAAAACTGAAACCAAATTTGTTTTACAAGGCTAATCCATTTCTGATGGCTGTTTTTATTCTATAATAATATAATAGAGCCCCTTTTTTCCCCTGTCTGTGTGTGAACTGAGAAAATGAGAGAGAGCTTTTTACCCCACAGCATTTGCCAAATTAATTTGAGTTCTCTCGCAAGTTCATTTTTAAAATCCTTAATTGGTCTTTTTTTTTTTTTGTCCTTTGTAATCCATGCTCATAAAGATGCAAAAAGAGATGAAAAATTCTTGCTCTGCTACAAACTTCATGAATTTCTATAACTCTGCTTGTTCTAAGAATGAAGAAAAGCAGCTCAGGTCGAGCCTAATGTTTAATTCAGAGAAAAATGTTTGCGCAGTTCAATTAGCAAAGCTCTCGTCGGAATGATAAAGCGTCTTTAACTCGCTCATTATGGACTCATCAATAAAAATAAAATAAAACGCTCTTCTCTGTGCATCTTCCCCACATTTCATGGAGGAAATCTACTCATACTTTGCTAAAGTGATGAAACTTTTCTTCTCAGACGACCAGAATAGCAAAATCACGTGTTGCTGGTAGAGGAGAGGCATGTGTGCCATGATGGGAAGTTTTTTTTTTTTTTCTTCTTCTTCTTTACAGAAGGCAGTCTGATAAGTGGCAGATAGAGGCTTTACACTTGGCCGGAGCATATCGGTAATAGCTCCAGGAGCAGCGTGTGTATTAACTCCAGTAGAGGAGATGGAGGAGCAGGGATGGGTGGGGGGAGAGGAGAAGGTAACATCTCAGAGCGCGGTCTGAGGAGGGCGGCGCTCCTCTCTGGAAGAGTGCGGGTCTTCCAAGTGGAGTATCTGCTGCGGAGCAGATGTTAAAAGTCACAAGGGCCGGCGACGCAATATCGCACATCTCGCTCGTCTGGTTTCTGCGGGCAGGCGGAGGAAGCCGAGAGGGCGGAGACGATACCCCGCCGTACTTGCTCAAGTTTTGTTCCGAGCAAAAGAACACGAAGGTGGGCAGATAGACGGAGCAGAACTTCTGTTGGTCCGCCGGGGACTTTGGGTTTGACTTGGTTCAGTCTGTAGAGCAGCTCACAGAAAGATGAAATCTTGTTAAACCTCGTGGAGTTTTGAGTGGATTTTGGCATTTGTATTCAAAACTTTGGATACAAAGTTACCTTTTTTGAAAGGTAAATAGTAAAAGAGACCATCACAGCAGGTTTATAGACTTATTTCAAAAGACACTGGATTTAATTAAAACAAGTAAAAAAAAAAACATTCCAAATTTTTGATAATGAAGTGGATATAAAGTGTTTACTTTCACTTTGTCACTCTTGTAGGGAAGGGCCAGTAAAATGTTCTCATCATATCATTGTGTCTTGATTTCTCTGTTTTAACACAATGATTTAAAATAAGAGTAAAACGAGCTGAGCACCTTTATTTTGAAAATAAAATCATTTATTTTATCATGTAACATGATAAAATAAATGATTTTATTTTATCATGTTACATTGTTGATTATTATGCTTGTGACTCTTATATTCTCACAGGGAATATAAGAGTCCTTGTGAAAGGAACTCTTATATTATATACCGGCATATTTTTCTACCCCCTCATACCTACTTCTGCACCTGGAGGTAAAAATACATTTAATTTGATCATAATCTGTCATTTTCTATGCTTTTAAATCACTGAGATCACATTTGTTGTGTATTTGACCTTTCGTTTTAAAGCGGTAATTATGTGCTGTAGGTGGCAAACGCAGTCAGGGATGTGAAACACCAGGATGGCATGCACTGATGAATTATTACCAATGAATTATGAAAGGACACAATTATATAACCAGTAAGGTGGTAGACTATAATAATAGCCAATTGACAAATCAGTTTCTGGGGGAGTGGTGGGGGATCTCAGTGTCCCACAATGCAGGTTTTCATGTTTTTAACAGACAACATCGTGTATGGAAGACTGTGGCAGGAATCAGTCCCTCAGCAACCCTGCAAGGACAATTGGGTTTAGATAAACTCCTTCTGATATTCTACCTGGGACCTTCTCTGGCATATCTACTGACATTTTGAAGACCAAAGGACCTTATGTGGGGCAGATTCTTGTCCTAATGTGGTTGGCCCCCTATTTTAAGATTAGTTCTTTGGTACAGAGGTGAGGTGTGAAGCCTAACCTAATTAGGTTTAATTAGTCATGTAATGGTTAGATGTAGGGTAAGGGTCGGGGTGATCCCATAGAAATGAATGGAAGTCAATGCAAAGTCCTTATGAAGATGGAAAGTCATTCAGTGTGTGTCCTTGTATTTGATACAGTGTAAAGACCATTTTTACACCAAATACTACATAGTGTAGACCGACTACTCTTTATGGGGCACAAATAAATCCAGTTACTAAAATGAATGGAAGTCACTACAAAGTCCTAATATGGGTAGAAATTCAAACTTGTGTGTGTGGATCTGGAGTTTCACCCTTGGCCTAAACAGAGAATGGAGAAATATAAAGTTTAGTGGAAACTAGAGTGAAAGTAAGAATACCCTCTAGAAGGAAATCCTTTCCAGTGCCCTATAGCTTAAAACAAACGGCATGATTAAATCCCACAACTGATGGACGCAACCAAAAAAGTAACCAACTGGAATTGAGATTTGTTTCCATTATCTATGTGGACCTGATTTGACTCTTTTTGAAGTGTACGCGTTTCCATAGAGCACAACTGATCATGCAATTTATATTTGAAAAAACAAAAAATACCGTATTTTCCGCACTATAAGGCGCACCTAAAAACCTTCAATTTCCTCAAAAGCCGACAGTGCGCCTTATAATCCGGTGCGCCTTATATATGGACCAATATTGAGCCACAACAGGTCCAGCAACGGACCTTACCACAGGGGCCGCGTTTCATTGGCTAATGCCCATTTTAGGTCACAGTGCAGCTACCACGTGCGTGACCGTCTCACAAACACAAGCTACAGTAGTAAACATATGCTAATGTACATTGTGGACCATCAAAACCATGAATGCCGACTTACCCAGCCTTGCAAGAACAATAGGCATCAGTGATCTTGTCCACAGCTATATTTATGCTGAGGGTGTGAGGATCTGCTGTTTTCCTCATCTATCGGTAGCTTTTAGCTGTGACGCGGAGGCATCCAGTGGCTCAAACACCTTGATGTTGTCCAAAAAAGATGACATGAACTTGTTGGTTCCCCTGTCCATTGCCGTGGCTGATATGTTGTGAAAATCCGGCAGAAATGCTACGCTAATTAACTCAGATCGAAATGAAAGACGTCATGTTTACACAGACATGCAGTAGGCTGCTTACGTAGTTGGTCCACTACGGTAAGCAGCCGCCAACTTCTTTTTCCCCCGTAGAAGAAGTAGTGCGCGGTGCATGCTGGGATAGTTGTCAGAACACTGGTTTGTTAATAAAGTTTGATAATACATTTAAAGGGGGGGAGGGGCAGGGGAAGAGAGACAGAGACTGCAGCGGCAGCTTGTCGGTTGGTCTGTGTTACCCAGAAAGCAGTTGGGCATAATATCGCAACACCAACACCGTGAGTGAAACAACGACTGGGCCAGCCTACTATATAAAGTACTCGGGGACCATTTCTTTATTAATGTGGATGTGTAATAATAGAGTATGAAGCGTCTATTCTATGCGCCTTATAATGCGGTGCGCCTAATGTATGAAAAAAGTCCTAAAATAGGCCATTCATTGAAGGTGCGCCTTATAATCCGGTGCGCCTTATAGTGCGGAAAATACGGTACTGTAAAAAAAAATTAATAACTGTAGATGAAGAAAGCAGATATCAGAGTCCCTTCACTGAGTCACATGAAGGCATTAAGTGAGAGTACTTACTTTACTCTCTGTGTGAAACAAACATTCATGGTTAAAAATGTGATTTAGTCAAACACCGGAGCTTAAGTCCTGTATGAGTCCTGGTTTTTTTAGTTTACCCAGGCAGTTGTACCACGCTTCTGGTCTTGATGAAAAGTCAAACTCGTGATCTCATTTTTTACCTTTACACAAACTGTTTTCATATTTCAAAACAGTGCCTCAGCATCAGTTTGAGTTTGTTTTTAAGGATTAACAGGCATAAATTAGTTGATCAAAAGCCCCCCCCCCCATCCCTCCCTCCCTCTTCTAAACTCCAAACATTACAGTCAGCACTTCATCTTGGGGCCTTAAGCATAGCGTCCAGAAGTGCAGCCATTTGCACTTTTTATAAGCTTTATCCCCACCTTAGTTATTCTAAGATCTGCTACCAAATTTGTCCCTCATTCCCTCTCCCTAAGCTTAAGCCTTCAGCCCAGTAATACGGCTTCGAGAGGCACATCTCTGAGCAACTTATTTATATATATCCGCGTCTGCCTTCGGTTGAGGCCGCCATGCTGCCAGGGCGCAGCTCGGCGCGAGACGAGGAGGGAGGAACTCTGCTTTGGCTCACGCTGTTTAAGTCCCTGTGCTGCAGATTAGCTGTAAAGCACCCTGTTTGATGCCGGCCAAGGTCATTAGGATACGCAATAATCGCCGGAAAGTTTCCCAGACTAAAAGAAAACAAATATTCATGAAAACAGATGGAAGAGTTCCTAATTGGGTTTGAATTCTGAGTGAAAACAACTCTTCTGCGTCACTCAAGACTCTCAAGAGTCTCATGCAGTTCTGTCGTTTCTAACACGTGTCTTTCCTTTTCTTTCAGATTTATTTTGAGGAAACACAATTTAAAAAGTTCAACAGGAACTGAAATAACACAACTGCCTCAGACACTTCCTCCGTGCTTTTTGATATTTCCATAAGTGGAGAGGAATCCGGAGTTTGCAACCCCGGCGACACCGTGTAGCGTTCTGTTCCTGCTATCTGCAACAGCTCCGTGCAAGAGATACCTGCAGAGTCGGAGCGCTTTCATTGCGAGGCCTGACGATGGATGATTGTGTGTGTGTGTGTGTGTGTGTGTGTGTGTGTGCGTGCATGTGTGTGTGTGTGTGCGTGCGTGTGTCTCACTTCCAAGTTTTTCCTTCCGCTGTCAGAAAGGCGGCGAGGTGATATCTGGGTGACTGCAGGCTGCGAGGTAGAGCACCAGGCTCCACCAGAACGCCCGCAGTCAGCGAAGAGGAGGGGAGGGGAGGCCTGTCACGACGTGTCAGCCGGCATCACGTCACGTCGGGGCTCCGAGCGAGCCGAAGGTCTCCGACCAGATCAGGTCATGTAATGGATGTGATGAAAAGCAGCAAGTTCAGTCTGATGCGTCCTGCGCACAAAGACACAATGAGGACTCGGACATCTGCGCGGTCACTTTGGAGATGATTTGAAACGAGCCAACAAAAGGCGGGCTAGACACGCCGAAGAGTTTCAGCCGTACAGCGATCAACAAGGATTTGTTTAAGGAGCGGCGGTACATAAGACTGACTTTTTTGAGCTTTAGATCATGCCATAATATTATTCCCTCATCAAAACATTCCTAGAGTGTTGCCTTGATGCTTTCATGCATGCTTAAGGAATCCTCTAATCTCCATGGCAACCATTTAGGTGTGCAAAATGCATGGGTGGACTTAGCCCTGCCTTTGAGGCGCAGCTCAACCTGCAGTTTCCAAGTTTCGGCCTCATAGAGCAGACCGTCCCCACTCAGCTCCTTCAGACTAGCCAGTAAAAATTAGCACCTGATGGAACTGACCATCTGCTAAGCTTATTATACAAGCTATTTTTCAGTGCAACGCTGATGAAAATGTTGTTAAAGGGTTAATAGAGGAACCATGTTGTGATGACTTCCTGAAGGTGGAGTTTCAGAAAGAACAGGAGTTAATTTAGGAAGTCAAATGTCACTCTGAAACATTGCCATCTTTAATAAAACTAATCATAAGTCTTTGGCAAAGTATTAATTAGAAGGTACGTGGAGGTGAAGTGATTGTTAGGGTATATTTTGAAGCTGAAGAACACAGGGGGCCTTTCAGCCATTGAAACGTGAAAGTGTTTAAAAGTTGGTAACACTTTATTTGAAGGGGGTTGAATAAGACTGTCATGACACTGTCATAAACATGACATAACACATGTCATGAACATGAATAAGCCTTCATGAATATTTATGACTGTTGTCATAAAGCGTCATTCGGTAAATTATGACACTTTTAATACAAAGTTGACATTATTCAAAATGTCTTTGTTATGACAACTTGACATTAACCAGGAAATCATTACTGATATAAATTTGTTATAAAAGTATTACTGATTGCACTTTAAAACTTAGATAACTTTATGTTATTAAAGGTAAAGTTTAAACAGTAATGATTTCTTAGTAATGATTTCATATTTAATGACCATTAAATATGAAAGAAAAGTCTATATGTACTACATTTGAAGATAATATACGCTCTTCCTCCCTTTCTATTGCTCTTACTTTCTTTCCCCTCTCGTTTCCAACCTCCATATCTTCCTTCCATTCAGTCCTCCTGTCTTCCTTCCTTCCTCTTGTTCTTCACTTCCTTCATCTTGGGGCCTGAAACAACATGAAGGCCCCAACTTGCTCACACATCAGTCACACATTCTTCCTTCCTCTTTGTCCCGACACCATTGCTTTTCCTTCCTTCATTGGTCCCAGCTTTCTTCTCTACATCCTTCTGTCTTTGCACCCTATTTGCTTCCTACCTCCCCTCCTTTCTTGTATCCTTTCTTTCTTTGGTTCTCCTTCCTTTCCTCTTTCAGTTGAGTTTCTTATTTTTGCAGACTGCCATAATTTGAATTCTTCTCTCTTGTGACAGAGACAAGATATTTCATTTAAATGAAAGCATCCAGCATGGATTGTGAGTTATGTTACCATGTTAACGTGCCACCAAAAATGGATTCGAGTTGACCAGTTGCAGTACTAAGTTGCTTAAATTCACAAATGAGGTTGCTAACTGGCTACAGGAAGACGTGGCAGCCAGGAGAGGAGCCGTTACGCAACCACTTTCAGATAAAAGTGACCTTTATGCTTATTCGCCTGTAAACGTTCCCTTTCATTTAATATTTAACGCCACAATTAAAATGTTTACTCGTCAACCCCTTCCCCATTCCGAGGCTGCTGCCTTTTTTGTTTTCAATTTGTCTTCCGCACAAAAGCCACTAATTAAAGATCCTCTGATATAGCAATCATCAATACAGGCCGGCCCATAAAACAGAAAGCGGCACAAATGAATGATGATAGGTCCTTTTGAGGATCTTGCTCTCAAATGACATGAATCAATCAGCATACAAAGCAGGCTCGCGGGCCCCGCAACAATGAGGCCGATTGAGCCGAGCTGTGATTGTGAGTCGCTGAACAGCGTGAATCGGAGAGAGCGGCGGCGCTCGGGGGGCCCCGGGGGAAGCTGATCAGGCTTTCTTTGGAGAGGAGCGCTCCGTCGCCTGGGACCCCAAAAAAAAAAAAAAATCAGCCGGTTGTGTCACTGATGATGCTGGAAGTGGCTCTCAGTGGGATAACTTTCAAGTGATTGAGGAGGAAAATGAGATTTTTGTTTATTCATAAGCCAGGTGCAGATAACGGGGCCATTAATGACTGGGGGTTGATTACGAGTCACTTCTGCTGAGCACAGTGTGATGCGCCGCCATTTAATCAAGATTAAAAAGTTAATGGGTGCAGTTTCACGTTTGTTATGAGAGTCGAAATTTAGGTGATTGTTCAACGATGCCTTTTTTTGGGTGAAAATTCATATTTATTGATTTTTTTTTCTCTACATGCTTTTCATTAGATGTAGGGGTTTTTTTGTTTTGTTTTGTTACAATGTCATATCATTCCCCATTTAAGAACTGGTGACATTATTGATTGAGGAAGATTGGTTTTGTTCAGGCAACACAGAACAGGAGCATAATGCCAAAACAACAAACCTAAAAAAAGAGTAATGAAGGCATTTTGAATACTTTTTCACTTCATATTGTGCCAATTGTTGCTCTTTTTGACCACTTGCCTTTTTCCCCCCCACTGAGATCTTTTGACTAAAAATGAGGACCCAGAAGTGCTTACAAGCACTTTTTAATCCTGACATACAGAATTAAAAATGTCTGTGAAATCACAAAACAAAACACAAAAATTCATCAGTTGTTTTCCTAGAAGTACAGTGGACTCCCAGTATTTGTTGTAGCTGGGGACAGCAACTGCATGGAAATGGCTGAAATCAACAAATACTTGAGACCCCTTTTTAAAATTCTCATATTTGCCCATTTTAATACTTCACTCACCAAATACACCTTAATACACATTATTACAGTCAATGGAAACTGTCTTGGCACTTGTGTTTGGGTAGAGCCAGTCGGTGCAAAGGAAAAAAAATGAATGGCACTTCTGGTTGACTTTAGCATGATAAATTAATTAGACGTTTATTTAACTGTTTCTTGCTAATGTGGCGCTAATTCCATTACCTGAAACTGACTGAAGTACCAAGCCTTGGGTTTGTACACATTTCCATCACCCTGTGGTCGCGTACTGAAGATAAGGACCATAACCCCGGTTTTCCTCCACCGCTTGGTCCAGACAGCGCGGGCGGCAGCGGAGTCCTGTTGCCGGCTTCGGTCGGTGTCGTTAACGAGTCCGTCAGGCGCGCGCTCCGTCAGGACCCGCGTGTAATCATTCTCCGCCAATATGCCGTAATGAAGTATGAAGGGTAATTGTTAAACAAGTGGCCTCGGTGGGGGCGGAGGGGGGAATCTGCTCAAGATTGTACCTGACGTGCGTCAAGGCGGCGTGGCGTCAGCTCGCACTGAGACACTCGCGCTCGCAAGCGCCCGCAGATTAACCCCCCTCCCCTTTCCTCTTCCCCGGCACCCCGCGTTAATGCAAATTCAAAGCCCAAGTGACATCTCCAGCGGCGTAATGAGAAATTTAGCAGGAATATGAGGCTGATTATCAACTGCAAATTTGCCGTAATGCCAGTAATCAGAGGAGATGGCGGAGAGGGGGAAAGTGAAGGGAAGCCAACAGCGAGCCGGAGCACTAATTAAACTGTTCCTCCAATTTGTTTGCTGCCATCCCTCTGACATGATAATGCTGTGATGACCCAGACGATTCATTTCACCGAGGTTTCGGTCAAATAATAAAATTCAATTTGGTCGTCGAGGCCAGTAGACGAACGATTAAACAGAAGCATGTTTTTTTTTTTTTTTTTTTTTTTTTTTTTTTTTTGCTTTTAAAGAAACTGCGTGTCGGCATTTTTAGTGACGGCTCCGTTGTCGCACCGAAACCGAAATAATAATTCCCTCGTGATATTCTTGTCTGCTCAGGTGTCAAAGGGTTAATCACAAAATTAACTTATCATCTTCCCGGATGAAGTAATTAAGTAGCACAGGACAAACTCTTCATATAATTGAAGGTGAATAATGAGGCACGGGAGGGAGAAAGATGAGGGAAAGATCACATTTTGATAATTAGGAAACAGGCCAGCTAATAAAGCCAGTAGGAGAAATGTTGTTATGTCACTTATGGCATAGTTCTATCGCTGTGATATAAGAGCAGCCTCTGTAATGAGAAGCAAATTCTGTGTTTTTTTTTTTTTTTTCTTACTTCCTTGCTCATAATAAACTACCTCTGCGTTACTAAACCAGGCCAGAGGAGATTAATTAACAATGTGGAAATGGAACGGACAATGCATTAGCCGTACAATAGCGGTTGTGCATTTGCATGCAGTCTTTTGTGTTACAGACGAGGTGTCCGGCTAAAGGTCAAACGCCACCCTATTTTTCTTGTCGCAACAGAAAGTTATTTTTGTATTTAAAATGAGAGCTGACACAGCTAGTTGTGGGGAAATGGAAGCCTGGGGCGATACGAAAAAATAATAATCAGCTGGATTCGTTTTTGTTATGTTTTCCAAACACTTGAGATGCTAATAATAATGTTTCAACGGAAACATGTCCAAGAAGATGTTCAAATTTAGCTTAAAATAAAGAATGATAACCTTTTTTTATGTAGAGCTAATACAATATGGCCAAAATCACATATTTTGGCTATACATGTGTTGGAATCTTGGGTTGTTTTTGTGTTTTGGTTTCATACTGTGTTCCTTAGTCTCTTTCTTTGATAGGATCAATCTTGTTTCTGCTTTCCTTTAGTTCAGTCCTTCTTAGTGTTTCTAGTCATGTTTATTTCTTGTGTCTAGTTATTCTTTGTTAGTGTAGTTTAGTTAGGCTTCTTAGATCTAGTTATTCTTTAGTCTTAAATTAACTTCCTAGTCCCTTGTGTACTCTCTGTCTCTCGCCCTTTTCCTTCTCTCACTATCTCTCTCCTCACACCTGCAACTCGTTTCTAATCAGGCATCTGTTCATTCTTCAATAATCAACCTCCCCATTTCATATACAACTCATTCTCAGTTCCTCCTTGCTGGTTCCTCCTGTTAAATCTTGCTAAATCCCATTACTTCCCTGTTGTCCCTGGTTCCTGTGATTGTTTTTTTTTTCTTTCTTTTTTTGCTGTGTGAGCTTCTGCCATTCCTGCAGTTGGCTTCCTTCTTTAAAACCACACGTCAAGACAATAGGTGGCGCTGTGTTGGGCCACCTTTGTTCAAATTGTAACACAAGTACCAAATTTGACCTGAAAGTCCAGTTTCAGCCCCTTTCTCAGAGGTGGATAACCAATGAAATGAAAGGGTTAAATCAAGCCTATGTGAAACGTACTAGCGAAGTTAAAACCAGTTATTTTAAACCAACATTAAAAGAGTTAATATGAATACCACACATTTGTTTTGATCACCAATTGGTTGCAGAACTCCCTCCAAAACTCTATGAATTGAAGTCTGAAATGGTACCTAAACTAAGTTGTTCAAAGCACAAAAAGATGGCTAAAGTGAACACTTTCAGTAACGAATAACAGTCTTACCAGGGTGTAGGAATGGTTAATCACGCTACGCTTCTCCAGCAGGAGATGATGTAGCAGTCTTACAGTGTGGCATGCAAATGAAGCAGACATAAAGGCAGACATAAAGCCCGGTCCAAAGTCAATATGAGACCTTCAAAGTTCAGCGTAGACGTATAAATGTCCGCTCAACAGGAATTCAATTTCCACCGCCGCCGTCAGTACTAATGTTAGTTTAATGTGCAGGACTGGAGCACCAGAGGTATTATTAGGCGCATAATGCATCCCGAAAAGACAGCATCTGTCTCCTCTGCATTTTCTGCATGGTGAGCACGTGAATACAGCAAATCAATGCGGAGAATAGCAATCATGAGAAACTGCTGGAGCATCGGTGAAAAGTGCGACACGCCAAGCGGCACTCTGTTTAACGGGACGTCCACGGTCTGCTTAGGCTTTGCTCAATTTATCGACCGCTGCAAGAAATCAACAGCAGCAAGCAGCTTAGCTGCTCTCTCTTCACATAATAGACTCCATTCATAGCGGCCTTTTATACGCCACGCGGCGCGAGGTGACAAATGGACGTAATGTCTGCCAGGCTGCCTCTGAATTTATTTGACTTTTTTTTCCCCCGTCTTCTTCCTTTTACCCCCCGCCCCCCTATTCTCCTTTCACTTGTGATCCTCTCAGCTGTATCCCAACGCACTGACGTATCCAGAGTAAATTTACTGTTTCTGCTGCTGTTTATAACCTTCAACCTGCCAAGAATAATCAGTGTATGCTCACCACAACATTCACTGTCTCTCTGGAAAAACTTGATAACAATACAGTGCGGTGGGGGGGAGGGGGGGAAGAGGGCTTTAAAAAGCTATTCTGAAATTACAAAGTAATGTTTGTACTAAAAAGATAATGGAGCAACTTGGTGATTAAATTTTTTTCATCCATGTTGATTTTTGTTCATTTCTCAGATGGCAAAATTGAAACTGCAGCACCAAGTAACTGTATTCTTTCTCTCACTGCATTTCCATTATCAATGTGAGCAAATGTTTGTCAATATCCTGCCAATGTCGAAAATCACAATTTTGAAATTGCGGTGTTTCCATTAAATAAGAAGTGAAATAAATTAGCATGAATTAGCTTGTTCATGTAATTCTTCTTTCTTCTTTTCCTTTTGCCTGTGGCGACCCCCCTTTAAGGGTCATGACCCCCTTTAAGGGTTGCCACAGCGAGTCATCCGTCTCCATGTAAACCTGTCTTCCGCATCATGTTTTCTCACACCAACTACCTTCATGGCCTCTTTCACTCCATCCATAAATCTCCCCTGTGGTCTTCCTCTAGGTCTCTTGCCTTACAGGTTCCATCCTCAGCATCCTTCTACCAATTTATTCAGTGTCTCTCCTCTGTACATCTCCAAACCGTCCCAGTCTGGTTTCTCAGATGTTGTCTTCAATATGTCTGACATCAGCTGTTCCTCTGATGTATTCATTTCTGATTTTATCCTCCCTTGTCACTCCCACAGAGAACCTCAACATCTTCATCCCCGCTTCCTCCAGCTCTGCCTCCTGCCTCTTCATCATTGCCACTGTCTCTAAACCAAACAGCATTGCTGGTCACCACCGTCTTGAACACCTTTCCTTTCATTCTTGCTGACACTTTTCACCACCCGGTCCACCCTGCTTGGACTTCAGGCAAAACCCTTATACTTGGGAGCAACTACATTTGGGAAAATTATAACTGCCAATTTTACAGTGGAGCTACAGATTCAACACTTTCCAACAATGCACAACTTTTACGAGCTGTGAGAGCCAAGAAACAAACAAACAAAAATATATATATAACAGTCATCTTCCCACCACTTCCTGTCATTGTCTTCTTCAACATTTTCGCCTGTAGTAACATCCGACTGTTGATCATGTGCCTCGTGTGATGCGACAAACGTTTCGATACAGTTGAAAAACCATCATCCCAACACAAAGACTATTTTACCAGAAAACTTTAGTTGTTTCCAAAATTTTCATAATTTCAATCAGAGCAATTTTATGCCTACTGTGACATAATCAAACCGCATGCAGGTTTCTTGCTTTTCTGAGGTTCCAGCAAAGTACAATCCCATACCACTTCCTGTTTATGCCATTTTCGAATCGGACTTATTGTAATTCCACACCGAAAAGTGCAGCATTAATATCGAAAGCATTTATACTCGGGCGTAAATAAATATTTCAGTCCAAGAAGCCTCGTTGCTTTGATTTGTCGTCGCGCTCCTAATGATGGGATGCTCCCTTTTGGAGAATAATTCAGTGGTTGTGGATCCACAGCAGCAGATGATCTATACGGTTTTGGAAAAGAGGTTATTTATTGCCTTCATAATTAAATTTGGTATCTTGGCAGAAGGGCTGTCACGGTTTGATTAATCAAGTTCCACCGGCCTGAGCTGGAGAGGACAGAGGAAGCAGGAGTTGCTCATTCTGGTCCGAGAAGGCCCGACCATCTTTGGTAGACACAAACGCTTCCTTTGGTTTTTAACGAAAGAAGCCAGGAAAGAAGATAAGTTATAATATGCATTCGGCAGCACTATTTTTGTTTTAAGAAAAGCAATTATTTCTTAAGGTTGTACATTTTTTCACCACTAAATACATTGACATAAGAAGTCAAAGTTAAATTTTCAGTTTGAAGGAATATCATTCAGCTGATGGCTTTTTAGAAGCCATTAAACGTGGATCATTGTTTTAGACACATCATTTGTTCTGTACTGGCAGTTAATCTAAACACTGACTTTAGATGAGATTCATGAAGAAATGGGAAACATCTTACGTTTTTGTAGGTGTAAACCATTGAAAGCCACTTATTGATGTACAGTACACATTGATTTTTTGTTACATATACATTATAAACCATTATCCCTCAAAGGAGAATAATGCTACATCAGTTAAACGCAGGAGTGAAAGTAGTTTTAAATTCTTGGGGGTTCTATGACAAAAGAGTGTATATATATTTCTATATATATTTCTTGTTCTGCTGGGGGGCTTCAACGCTCACGTGGGCAATGACAGTGAGACCTGGAGGGGCGTGGTTGGGAGGAACTGCCCCCCCCCCGATCTGAACTCAAGTGGTGTTCTGTTGTTGGACTTCTGTGCTTGTCACAGATTTTCCATAACAAACACCACGTTCAGGCATATAAGGGTGTCCATATGTGCACTTGGCACCAGGACACCCTAGGCCGCAGTTTGATGATCGACTTTGTCATCATTTCGTCGGATCTGCGGACGTATGTCTTGGACACTCAGGTGAAGACAGGTGTGGAGCTGTCCACTGACACTTCACTGTTGCGTCTCAGTCCAGTCTGTTGTCCAGATGAACACTGAAGTGTTTATATTATTCAACCACCTCCATTTCTTCTCCCATGATGGAAATGGGGTTTGATTTGATCCTGTTCCTCCTGAAATCAACAATCACCTCCTTTGTTCTCTGGTGGTCCGGCTTCCTGGCCACAGTCTGAATTCATGACTGTTAGGTCAACTGGTCTCTAAATTCTCCTTAGGTGTCAATAAAAAATACATTTCATGAATAAAATAGCAAACATAAAACATCAGGGCTGCACAGTTGGTAGCACTGTTGCCTTGCAGCAGTAAGTCTTGGGTTTGAATCCCAGCCTGGGTTCTTTATGCATGGGGTTTGCATGTTATCCATGTGCATGAGTGGGTTCTCTCCGGGTGCTCCAGCACATTTTGTGCACATTCGATAATAGATGGATGATAGAATTTTTTTAAATTCATTTATAGTAATAATTACTGTTATAATAATAGTAATAACTATTATTATTGTCACCTACCGCTGAGATTGACGTATCGCACCCCTGTACTAGCAAAGCACGAACAGCTCAGAAACAATATGACATGGAAAAAAAGCTATTTATTAACTGATTAAGTCGTGTTTTAGATTGTTCTTGAAAAACTAATCAGTCACAGCTGATTAGTGGCTGCACATGCACCCACTGATTTTTTTTTACAGCTGACACCCGCTCCCCTCTCTTGCCGGTACTGCGTACCCCCGCTAAATCCTTTAGGGGTACGCAGTACCCGACTGTACCCGTCTACTTTCACCCCTGGTTAAACGCCCTGTAAGCTTGTTTCTTTCAGGAAAGAGTGTCAGAATGATAGACATTTATTTACACTTATTGATTAAATGCTGCTTTTTGGACAAAAGCAACACAAAGACGAGCATGATTGGATTCTGTTTATGTCGTCGAGGAGCCGCGTAAACACAATAGTCCAGGTAATGAATATGAATGGGAGAGACTGGAGGACGAAGTAATTAAACAAGGCGCTCTTTAAGGTGTTTAGCCCTGGCTGGTCGCCACATTGGTGCCCCTGCAATGCTTAGCGCTGTGAGTTGCCATGTCAACCATGTGGAGAGGGGGATAGAATGAACATATAGGACAGCAGACAGTCAATATCAGTGTTGAGCACAAAATGAACAAGGTATTTAATCCGCTCTCTGCAACAATACTTTCCTCCCCTCTGCTGCAGCCAGCATGCTGTGTAATTTACCGTCCACTGCCAGCCTCCAGGCAAAACCAGCACCAGGTTTATTAAACCCAGCTGTATGTGTTTGTCTGCGTGTGTGTGTGTGTGTGTGTTTCACTGTATGTGAGGGGAAACAGAACATGTGATCTGGAAGTGTATGATTTACGCCATAAAGGACTTTTCTGAGACTTGGAGAAGTGACAGCTCTTGAGGCGCCTCGCTCTGACAATCGTCGCCTCTCTTCCCTGACAAATGCGATTAAACGCGACCATTATTGTAGAGAGTTGGGATTAGCGAGGTTTTTGACAAACTCTCGTCGGAAATGGGACAAATTCAGTCCCAGAGCCACGTCCGGGAATGTTTATGTTAATCGACAGCGGTGGCGCGGCGCTGCGCGGCTACACGGCACCGGAGCGCCTTTCCATATCCAGCTGATTGCTGCCGTCAGCTTCTCAAGCAGAAATGAGATACAGTCGACTGTAGATTTTCTTTTCTTTTTAATTTTTTTTAATAGTTTCTGTGCATGATTCATCATAACAGTGGCAACAGTTTAATAATCTGTCACCTGGATTGTGACTGTTTGTAAGGCGACTGAATCTCCTTCAGGCTTTTGCTAAGGACTGAGGATATGTTCAGGAACCAACACATCTAACACATCAAATTTTTTTGTTGTTTTTAAGGAGCAGTATTAAGGAGTGTCATTTTATAGTACAATCAAGTAACTATGTGACCTTCAATTGTCCTAAAATTGCTCTCTATATAAAGTATGACTTAAGAGAAAATTGACTTTGTAATTTAACAAAGTCAAACTGGGTCTCTGTCTCTTTAAGAAACTTCTGCTCTTTGTGAAACTCCGCCTTCAGGAAGTCATCACAACATCACCCCTCTATTAACCCTTTAACATTTTCACCAGCATTTCACTGAGAAGTAGCTCCTTTGATGAGTTCAGTTCCACCAGGTGTTTGTTAATTGCTGCTGGCTAGTCTGAAGGAGCTGGGAGGAAGACTCATGGGGAAGGGGTATTCTGTGAAACTGCAGCTCTGAGGAGGAGCTTCGTCTTTGGAGGCAGAGCTAGGTCCACCCAGATGTTTTGCACAGCTGACTGGTTGCCATGGGAGATTAAAGGATTTCTGAAACATGCATGAAATAATCAAGGCAACACTCCAGGAATGTTTTTGATGAGGAAATAACATTATGACATAATTAAAAGCTAAAATATTTTTACATAATAATGCCCCTTTAATCTTTACAGCTATCCAAGGTCAGATTTGAGCTGCCCTTATAACTGAGTTAGTAATTAAAAATTAAAGAAACAGTTAATCTCACTACATAATTAGTAATCGATGTCACTGTATCAGTAATGTAACTTGTACAGAGTATAGACATAAAAAAACCCACCAAAGTACAATCTGTGTGCTATAAATCACAGAGCCTCTCTGCAATATGAACCGACTTTGACCTGAATTTGAACTTTCTGTGAGCCGCTGTAGAGGTGGTGGAATGTGGGGGTGGGGGAAAAAAACTTCTGACATTCTGCTAAAAAGGGCAACTCTGCAGATCTGACATGGTGGGACCAGACAGTCCTGGTCTGTACAGGACCAGAAATCACACAGCGTTGGTCTATTGATCCAAGAATCCTCAAGAAATACGAGAGAAGTGTGTTTATCAAACAGTCATGTGGGGTTATGTCATACACAAAGTCAATATTTGATATGCTTCCGTCCTGTTTGGTTTTTAAAACTTTTTTTATTATTATTTACTATTCTTGGGGACTGACTCTCTCTAAGCCGTATACAGCTGTAGTTGTGTCGAATATTGACACTGAAAACAAACAGGGCCGAGTTGAGGACTGATCAGAATTTGACTTCTCTCTTTAAAAAGTGGCATTTAAAATATTGATCAGTTCTACAACAATCTGCTTTAGAGTTGGTTGTGATTTTACTTTGATTAGATTTTTTTTTACTATTATTTTTCAATGATGTTCCTTAGCGAGACGCTTTTAAATCATGTGTTTCTAACAATATCCAGACATATGAAGATCAACCTTCCACTGGCTCACTGGACTGGCATGTTTTCCTGTCTTTGCCGTTTTTAGAAATAAAACAACACATTTACAACCGAGGTAAATACAAGATGAGTTCACCCTAAATTAGCTTTTCAAAAAAAACATAAAAGTTACAGAAATGTTTCAGTTCAAGGTTTTGTTTTGTTTTTTTTGCTTTGGAGTGACATTGTTAAAAAAATTCATTTTATTTTTCATTATCTGGATCAATTTCCTCAAATTAGAGGCTGAATTTTCAAACATTATATGAAGAATTAAAGTATTTGAACTACACTGCACATCAGGGATACCAATAAATGACAAACACATGGAAATAAATCCAGTTAATATTGTTGTATTTTTTTGTATGTTTGTTTTTTTGTTTTTTTTTACCATATTCTTTCACTAGGAACAAAATAATCCATGTTAGGTCTGCAATGTTTACATTTATCACATTTGCCTCTATCTGTCCAATGACAGTCTAATCCAGTATCATTTTGTCTGACGCCTGTACAGTGAGCCTGATGAGTGCAGAGTGTCACTGCAGTAGGTTTTTGTCACTCTATGGTTTCATCCATTTCCCCTCCTCACCTGGCTGCTGGCCTGTGAGCGGCCGGCCTCGGATGGTTAATTATCTCTCGTTGGATTCCTGATCACATTCCCCCGGGTCCGACAGCCAAATGTTCTGTCAGAGGCAGCATATTGAACTTCCTCCCGGCCCATCGGGGGCGTCCAAACGGCCTGGCTAATAACAATTCATTCAGCTGCCAATCTGGCCGGCCTGGCTCATCAATATTCCTGTCCGCAGCCCAGCATCAATTAAGAGACATTAGGACACATAACAAACATCACTTTCTGGGTTTGATGTCTTAAACGGCAAGAACAGATGAGCCATTTCAGTGGCGGTGGTGGGCCGCCTCTCAGCAAGGTTAAACTCGCGTGGCAAAGGGAGAAAATTGACGTGTTAAATATGGAGGACGGACGTGTGCCTAATGTTTAGCTGGCATACAAGAAGCCAAGCTGCTTACCCCAAAATAAAAGTCGATCAAAATACCGTCATTGAAACCACCTTAAAGCTGCAGTTTGTAACTTTTTTACAAAAATATGTTTTTTCCATATTTCTTTGACCTCTGTGAAAAAAAAAAAATCAAGCTCCACCTTCTCCCAGAGTTGCTACGGCCGTCTGAAGAAATGCACCGCTCCCGGTCAAAAACAACCAATCAGAGCCGAGGAAGAGCAAACGTCTTAGTGCTGTCAAACACCCTTTTGCACAAGTTGCTAATTGCAGAGAAACAACTTACCATTCCAGGAAAACCGGTTTTTCACCAACAACGATGAACATGCTAACTAGCCTTAGCAATCGTGGCAGGCTATGTTGTGGTGAACCAGCTGTAGCGTAGCAGAGAGAAGGTGGAGGATGTATACGGTGCGTATAAGAGGATGATTGACAGCGCTAAGATCCTCCTCCTGCCTCTGATTGGTTGTTTCTCACTGAATGGTGTATTTCTGCAGTTAGTAACGGGAACACTGGCATAAGGCAGAGAAAATCAATGTCTCATATTACACTTTCACGACATAATGATAATTTTAACAAATATGTAAAAAACAAAAATTTTAATGGAAGTTACATCCTGCAGCTTTAAGGTGACATTTAGCTTCACAATTTTGATAGACATCGCTTAAATTGGCTACACTGTAAAAACAAGAACAACTAAAAATGTAGTCATCTTTTAAAGACTGTTAGCTCCTCTGTGGAAGAAAACTGGTAAAATACCAAAGTATAAAATTATACTAAAGAAAAAAAAGCATTAGATGAGAAGGTTAGAATTGAGAAGTTGTTTATTTTTGTTTGTTTGTTTTACCCAACACTGATCTGAGCCATTAAAGAACAGGCTTTTGCTGAAAAGAAGTAGCATTAATAAATCAGATTTGTTGTGGTTGCATCAATCTTCCAGACCAATCAGGTCTTCTGGTTCTGGTTCTGTTCTGCAAAACCAAAACCAGAACCAAACATGGAGAAGCAGCATTCAGCTTCTATGCACCACACATCTGCAACAAACTTCCAGAAAACTGCAAAACACTGAGTCCCTTTAAATCAAGTCTGAAAACCTGCCAGTTCAGAGCTGCCTTTGATTCATAGTAACTGAACATCGATCAAGATATTTGTGTATCTTTGGATGATTTTGACAAAGAGTAATGTTTACTGATTGAATCACAGCTTTATCTGTTTTATCTGTTACTTTGAGCTGCCTTGTTTCTGCACAATACAAGCAAACTTGACTTGATAAACTGAATGCCACGCACATTTCATTGACATCCCATGATTGAGTCCTAGCTAACTCACTCACTCACCGATGATGTTCAGCTCCATAGCTCATTATTTTTCTAATCAGTAACAGACATTTTCTTGCAACTGGAGATCCTGCCATCGGCCCTCTCTCCTGCGAGAACCAGCCCGTGTCACACCGTTCTTGCAGCGGGGGTTCCTGTGCGGGGGTCCAACAGCTGAAGTGGGACTAACAAGAGATTCACGGTGGGCCGGGCTCTTCCTTTGATATCTGCTGCAGTAGGAGGGCCCTGCCAAGACTTCCCGGGAGTTTTCCACTTGAGTTTACTCTGGCGAAGAATAAAATGTTATGGTCAGGGAGAACTTCTTGTTCTTGTTCTTCCCGCCTCGAGGAAAAGAACAATTTGCTCCGTTCTTGCAGAGTATGTGCTGACCTTAAATAAACTGTTCCTGCGTGAGTTTAGCTGCTTCTGATTGCCTGTCACCGGCACATCTGTGTACAGGTCGGGTCAGAACTCTTCATATCCCTCGTAATTTACATCTCAGTTTATTTTCATTCAACCGAAGAAGTTTGTTTGTATTTGGAAACAAGGCAGGAAGCTCTCAAAAAACAATGTACGATAGGTAATAATAATAAATATAACATCTTGTTGGTTTCTTTACATTTTAACCAAATAATAAAGGTTGAAATTATTCATCCAGTTCGTAGTTATCATTGGAAAACTCTTTATTAGCATAATAGCATTACGATAATCAAACCCTTGACCAATCTGGCCACAGGTAGCACAGGTTGAAGCGCGATGCTAATGCTAGCGTGTTTGTTCTCCGTTTTGATATGATATTCACACAGTTACATCAACGACGTCTAAAGATGCATCTCATTCACTGGCTGCAGTCTAAAGTAGATTTGCTCCTTCTGAAGTTGTTGCGTTGCAGGTGAAGCGCTAGGCTAATGCTAGCATGCTTGTTCTCTTTTTCGGTGTGGCACTGATAAAACACCCAGTCACATTTCATTGTGCTTCTAGTTAAATGTAAGTTAACTAAACTGACAAAAAAAAGTTGCTCAGCTTTGTAAACTTAGAGGTTTTCTTAGACTGTTGTAAAATGTAGTTGTGACAATAAATAAGGACACCGAAGCCCTAATATATTGTATCTTGAACTTGTAGAAAACTTTGGGATTCTCATGCCAGTGATTAAAAAAAAATGTCTTGCAATATAATTTTAAATAAAAGTCTTTGTGAGACAGAACGCCCTGATATTAATTAATATTTTTCTCAAATACACCTCTTCTTCCTTGCTTCCTGACTTGCTTTTGGAATTTCAGGTCAGAGGGTTAAAACATTTGCAAATCTTAGTGAGCTTTTCACATTTCCCCAGATTTTTGACTTCTTTGACTTGTACATATCAGTACTCTGCATCTCGCAAACAAATTTGGTTGAAATTCACGACGCACGCTCGGAGAACGGCTATCCAGCGAGGCGCGTTGAGACTCAAAGGCCGTGGTAATCATGCCGAACAGCAGGGGACACCGCTTCGTTAGGAAGAACCGCCGACACGACAGGAGGGGGCCGCTGGAACCCGCGACCCCACGGCGCAGGCCGGGGTTATTATCTGCAATTACCCTGATTACTGAGCCCTTCATTGGAATGACTAAGGTGAAATGAACTTACTCCTGGAGTCTGTATTAAACAGACGTTCTTCAAACAGTCTGAGAACAATCTGTGAATGTCGTCGATTCTGGTTAAGACCCAGCGCACCGACGACGATACGCTTTGCTCGTTCTTTGTTCTACTAGAGCTATTTCGCTAAAATAGAGCAAAAACCTCCGTGCTTTTTAATATAAGCAATTATATCGTCCCAGTTATGCCACCTCTGAAAGTCAAATTCCCAAATATGTAGTTATTGCTAATTCTCTCTGCGTCCTCAGACTAATATTCCTGCTAGGGAGCTCCACATCCAGTGATCAATCATATCACCTCTCTGAACCCGCCGTGCAATTTATTAAGTGCTGAACAAATGGGCCGGAGCAAGCGAGCGTCTGTTCCCAGGGCCGGGGAATGTAAATCTGAGCAGAGTAACAAATTAGTTGGACACTGCTCCCCTTTTTTCTCTACTTGCATACTAAAAAAAAGGAAGTTGGTTCTGATGCAAAAAAAAAAAAAAAAAAAAAAGAAAAACAACTAAAAACCCAATAATAACAAAGCAGAAAGGGAAGTTTGAGAGAGGAATTTGTAGTTAATGACCAACAGGAGTTGTTGTTAAAACCAATCGTTAAAATGTACAAATGCCCATCAGAGGGCTTATTAATTTGAGTATTTTAAATTAAAAAAAGTAAACATCATTTATTTATTTGATTTGATACACACGCTGATGATATTTAATCATTTTTAATTGTATTGATTGTTGTACAACTAACAACAAAAAGCATATCATCTGGCCTAAGAAGCTGGCTCTTCAGAATACTGCTGTATCTGAGCAAACCTACGGGAAGTTGAGAGGAAGGAAAAACTGCGGTACAAAAAAAAAAAGCACAAACAAGTTAATTGGATGTGTGTGATCCTCAGCTTTTTGAAGACAATGAGTTTCAAGTTTTCATAAGCTGTAAACCACAGCCATTAAAACGATCAAAAAGAAACTTAAAAACATAACTGGGTATGTAATGAATGTAGATGAGATGAGTTTCACTTTTTATATTTGATTTGCTGATTATAGACTGACTCTTTGATGATGTTTCAGCCGCTAAATGTTTGCATTATACAGATGGTACAAACACGGGGCTGCAGGAAAAAAGAAGCAATAGTTGTATTACTGTTGTCACAAAAAAAGAGGATGTGGAGCTGATCCTGTCTTCTAAGTCCAAATATAGATCTAGAATGTTCAGAGACAATTTTGGCTTTTTAAAAAAAAAATAAAAATAAACTATAAACATTGCATAATGGACGCCTCACAGGCTGAGTCTTGTCAGTTGGGATCAATGCATTGATCCCAACTATGTTAACTTTATGAAGAAGATCCATCTGACACACTGAGGACATTTTGTCCCTCTGACTCAGGAGGGAGAGACAGAGAGCTGTGGGAAGGAGGTCAGGGTCAGAGTGGAGGTGAAGGTGGGGACTCGGGGTGGGAGGTGGATTGCTGATTGCTCATTTCCATGAAGCCCGCTGGAAATCACATTATTTATATATATTTTTTCTATTCATTAATGGAAAGTTGAAGATCACATTTCCGCATAATCTAGAAGAAATCCTTCTGAAGCTCTTGTTTTAGAATGATTGCATGTAATAATGTTACACTTTGACTCATTTTTACCTTCAGTTAACTGAATTCATACAAACTAATTTAAGTTTTATTCTCCAAACGTTGTTCTTGCAAATCTTTATCAGTTCTCATCTGACACATTTTCTAATTTTGGATTTTTTTTCTTCATGTGTGCCATTATTACGTTTGTTCAGAAGTGTATGTATACACTAATTATTGATGATTTAAAAAAAAAAAAAACACTTAAATGTCTGTTTTGAATGTTCATGTATAAATTATTTAGAAAAAGTAAACACACAAAAAAGGTGCCATAATTTCATAATGTTATAAAAAAAGTGCAATAATAGTATATTAAAAACTGTATGTTAGCTGTAGAAAGGACGCAGGCTGCTGGAAGATTTAACTTAAGATGAATTTAAATTCTCCACAACCTGTTTGAAGTGTATACTATTTTATTCAAGACTAACAATATAAAAAAAAATAAAAAATTAAAACACCACAAAAATATGCTGAGCGACACTGTCAGTTTAATTAACTAACTAAATATGAAATATTTTTATTTATTTATTTTGAAAATTCTATGTCTGAGTATGGCTAAAGAGAGAACAACTAAAGGCTGGGGGGGGGAAAAACATTAAATATTTGTTCCATATACTTGAACTGACTGGTGGGTTTGCTCCTCTGTGTATTTAGTGCAAACTGCTTTGTGAATTCAGTGCAGAAATAAAGCAAAAAGTAGGAGCAATACAGCTGAAGAAAAAAACAACATCCATCTCCTGCATATTCAGTGGCTACTAATAATTTTTGCAACATTCACTGCAGCAAAATGTAATGAAAAAGATATAATTTTCAATCTTAATGCAAAATTTGTGTCATCAGTCCAGACACGTTACATCAAATCAGATCGTTTTGGGAGGCAGTCTGTGGCGTCATTCAGAAATAACTACACCAGTTTAATTGTAGACAAACGCGCAGCTCATCTATTTTTTCCTCCACCTGTGCGTCGTGGATGAAAATGGCCTCTTTTAACCCGGACATCACAGCGGCGCACACAGTCCGACCCGTTCATGAACTTCCCGGTATCTTTGGCGAGCAGACACCAGCCCAAAGAGTTGCAAAAATATTTGAAATTCCTCCCCGGCAAGATTCCATCGCTTCAATGCAAGAATTATTTATCTATTTCTTTTTAGGTTTCAGGCTTTCACCTTTTTATCTGGTCATTAAAAATGCATGCAGTGTTGTTCCATGATTAGTTTAACACACAGTGCCTTTGACCTTCTGTCGCTTAATTATCATAAAGCTATGTAGAGGAAAGCGCATCATCGGCTCCTCTTTTGTGCCACTGTAATTGCATTCTTCCTGTTATGTGGTTGGTGAGGAATACTGATACAGTGGAGCAGAGCCGGTTTAGCCGGGGTTAGGGTGGGAGCAATGACAGTCTAACTTAGAACAAAGTCTGAATGTAACATTTAGAACTCAAGGTAAATGTTGCATTTTGTCAAATCAAACAGGAAATAAACCTCAAGCAGACAGAAAACATGGTAAGCCAAGTCTGGAAAACTAGAAGAAATATTCATGCTCATGGCTACGTGCTAGCATGCTACATGCTAGCATAACATGGCCTACATATGTTGGATAAAATCCAGCTGGAAGGGAGTATGGGGGCAACATAATTATGTTATAAAGCAGGAAATTTATGGGAAAATGCTAACTAATGGTAATACATTAGCATGGCGGGAAAGAGGAGTAAAATACTTGTTTCCCACCCAAAACTGGAGACTTGACAGGTTTGTGCTACTGAAATCTTCTCTAATGCTTCTATTTCAGCAAATAAAACTGCTCTTGCCAGATTTTTTTCAAATAGTTTCTGTCAAACTTTGTAGCGACTAATTTTTGCCGATTTCAAATTAAAGGTAGCTGTCCTGTCACTAATGGTCAATACTTTTGTTAATGTTAGGGGCAGAGAGATGTTAAGCTGCGTACACGAGACATCTGTCATGATAGATTGCTTTATTGTTGTAAAACAAATACCAAATAAGTTGGAATCAGTTATTAAACCTGTCTTCAGAAAACCATATTAGTGATTAGCATGGT
Source organism: Poecilia mexicana (assembly GCF_051168715.1). Classification (NCBI taxonomy): domain Eukaryota; kingdom Metazoa; phylum Chordata; class Actinopteri; order Cyprinodontiformes; family Poeciliidae; genus Poecilia; species Poecilia mexicana. The sequence continues at coordinate 4,479,825 of NW_028263389.1, forward strand.
TAACATTTCCAAAACAGCAGGAGGCCATGTGTCTATTCCATAGAAAACGACGGCTGGTTGTGTAGAAAGTCAGTTTTTCTATTCAGTTTGGTAACAGTAAGATCAAATGATTATACTGGGAAGTGGTTGTTTCCCTTTTTGCAGACCAACTCAGATCAACTCTGGTGTCCAGGTCTCAACACGTTTTATCAAATCTCATCCAGTAATGCTCTGCACAACTAAGTACCATGGTAACTCTTTATGCTTTTGTTTCTTTTGGGATTTTCTTACCTGATTTTTAGTTTCACTTGACATGCCATTATGTCAGGGATTTCATCGTCAAGGCAACCCTAGACAGCTGGTTTTAGCCTTGATTTAAACAAACTCAGGTTTTTGGCAGTTTTCTGGTTTTCTAGAAGTTTGTTCCAGATTTGTGGTGCATAAAAACTGAATGTTTCTTCATCATGTTTGGTTCTGACTCTGGGGATGGAGATCAGACTTGGAGCAGAAGCCTAAATCCTTACGACCATGTTTACACTCCTTCCTGTTGTTCATCCTTCCTCATTTCTTGTCTTTCCTTCCATTATTTATTCCTTCTTTCTCTACTTTATTGTGTCTTTGTGCCTTATGTCTACTTTTCCTTCATTTAATTAAATATATATATATATATATATATATATATATATATATATATATATATATATATATATATATATATATATATATATATATATATATATATATATATATATATTTAAAAAAATGTCTTTGTCCCAAATTTCTTGGATTCATTAAGAGACAGTCGTCGCCTCTTTCCGCTCACGTTTTCCCGGGAACTGACTGGAGAGTGTTGCTCGCGGCGATCATCTGTAAATCCCATGTGACCTTCTCAAGGTTACAACTCTAAAGATAACAAGATCATGGTGTGGTAGTCAAAACAGAGATAAGAAATATACATTTAATAATCAAGTATCGATTTATTTTCTGTTGTTATCTTATTTCCATGAGTGACTTTAGATGGACTTTCCAGAAGAGTAAAAACCGGAATAATATTTGTAGAGCTGAATATGAATATAAATATTCAAAATACTAAGGATAAATATTTAGTTGTTATTTAATGGTTTGCTTATGCAACAAATCAATGTGATATTTACGTGGGAATTGCATATTGATTGGCGAGGATATTAAATTAAAGTTAGAAGTTGGATTTGCTAAAGGTCTTTGGGAGTTACTGACAAATAGCTTATTGACTTTTATAACAAAGATCAATTTCATAATGACTGAGAAGTTCTCAACTTTTTCTTTATTTACACTAACTGGCATTCCTGGTCACTTGGAAATGAACCAGTTGACAGATGAAACCTTTGTGGCCTTTATTTGTTCCTGTTGTGCCTCTCCGTCTCATGTTAGGGCCATTGAATCAAAGACTTAAAGCTATAAAACTAAACCCAACAACCGCAGATTACTAAATCAGAGGAGCAACATCAAAGCTAGTCAAATTACAGCAGTGATCAGAAACACCTTATTTAACGGCTTGTTTTTAGGTCATTTCAAAATGTCCTGTTCGAATTTACCACCAAGCACCGTCTTTATCTGGTGGCATTTGTCACTGGTTTTAATTTATACTGCTAATGCTAATGCTGATTAATAACTCAATCTTGAATGTGAACACAACTTCTTATGTTTGAAATATTTAAACTGGAAACATCTGTTGACTTGTTAATGGAAACACCGCGATTGCAAAATTGAGGGGGTTTTTTTCGACAAAGTTTTGCTATCAGTTGTAAAGGAAACGCAGCTAGTTTTTGACCATTTTTGTCGAAAATTTTCAATGAACTCACAATTATTCACTAGCAGTAAAAAAAAAAACTACGCGGGTCTCTTGATTTTGTGGAAATTTCCACGGTTGCAAAAAACAAAAAACTGGAGGGACCGACTAACGTGATTTGGCAGATTAAAAAAAAAAAAAAACAGCTGTGATTTGATTGATCAAATAATCATACAACAGATAAAAAGCTGTGGATCATGGGAGATTTGTTCATGTCAGCTGGGAGGTATGAAATGTGAGCAGCTGCTAACCTGAAATATGTTAAGTGTGTTTTAGCTGCGTGGCGTTCAGGGAGCGGAAAAAACGAAGGAACGCTGCTTTCAGGGACTTAGCTCAGATCATCAGGCAGACATAGAAGAGCAGAGAAACCCCCCTCTGGGTGGGCTTTATGTGGGAACAAGACCGTAATCAAACACAAGGACAGGGTCTAATTACCCCCCTCAGTCCCCGTCCTGCTGAGATCTCATCTCTGTCCCTGAATGACAGACTTCAGGACGGGTGACCTGTCCAAGCAGCAAGCACACACACACGCACACACACGCACACGCACGCACACACCCACACACACACACACACACACACACGCACACACAGTGTGTATGAGCTGTAATAGGCTAAAGGATGCGGCAACGTGTAAAATGAATCAAACTTTAACCCCAATTCCCTCATGTTTGGTAAATTTAAATAAATGTGTGACGTAAGTAAAACTAAAGGATAAAATTAGACAAATAATAACAGGAGGTACTACTTCTTCATATTGCAGTGAACAAAAAGAAAATGAAGATGATAATTTCAAGGCTGAAAAACATTTTTTTTTATTTTTTCAACTTTTCTGGCCACACGGTATCCAGGGAACGAAGCGAGTCTAAATATAGTTCCAAAAATAAACAACTGGCTTAATTAACCGACTGCTGAAACCCTATAAATGAACCAAATAAAGATAATGAATGTATTTGTTTGTTTTGTTGATTTTAATCCCACCATTACTTACAGTGAAAGAGACCGCAGTCTGTTCAGCCTTTCACTTTTTCTTTCCGTTGTTTTGTTTGATATATATATATATATATATATATATATATATATATATATATATATATATATATATATATATATAAAACTAACAATGGCGTTAAATGCATTTCTGGCATGAAGATTATGATAAAAAGGAAAAAGAAAGGAGTTTGGGAAGACAATTCATTACAATGAAGATATAGAAAATGTTTAGAAAACGGTTCAGCTCCCAGGTTTCGTCCATGAGGGAGAAACTTTGTTTACTTTTAGGACAAGGCTTCAAACTCTCTTTTTTGATAAACTCAAAGTTAGGGTGGTGGGACTATTTTTTTCTTTTTTTGGCTTATTATTAGAGCAGAACTGAGCAGAGCTCTGAACTGCTGCACTGCAGGTCAGCAGCCTGCATAAACATGGGTCCAACCAGTTAATACAACAAATATATTTCTCAAAAGAGAGAAAATTTGATTCATGTCAGGATAAATGAATGGACAAATGTACAATTTTAAGAATTGGCTAGTTTGGGAAGTCTGGACATGTTCAAAAGGTTTTAGGGTTTAGAATTAAGTTTATTTTTTAAAAACTCTCTTACTTTTGTAAAAACGCTGTTTTGTTGGGACAATTGTATCTGATTGGCTGTATAAAAATTGAATAGGTATCCTACTAAAGCTCAGAATGAGAAAAGTAAATTTTGTTATCAAGTTGTTTCTTCAAGAGATCAAGGAAGTGTTGAGTCGACTGATGATGAAAAAACTCTGAGACAAATGGGAAAAAAATAAATAAATACATTCAAGTACTCACATGGTCCCAACATTGTCCATGATGTTTGGACCATAAAGTCACTCTACAATGTCTTATTCAACAAAGCCAAGTGCAAACGGTGTACAGCGTCTGCTACTAAACTGTTGCTTTGCAGCTGAACAAATTAAAAAAATCAAATAAGCCAACATGATACCATGCAGTGTGACAATAGAATAGTCACTATTCAAATAATTCTGTCGTCGGCATGTAAACGTAAATTCGGGTGACAGTCCAGTTAGACTTGGTTTGATTGGTGACCAAAGTCCCAACCGAGAATTCGGTTTTCCTTTTTTTGGTCAGCATCAGAGTTCGACTTACGCATTCGCACCTCCTCAGATCCTCAGAATGAATCGGACGTTTTTAGGCAAACAAACTAGAGCTTCATTAAAGTGGACTAAACAAGGCAGGTGTGAATGCAGCGTTAGAGTTAAAAGCACTTTCCCAGCTGATTTACAAACACAGTGAGGGCCAAAGTAGATCCCTCGGGTTTCCTGCAAATACGTTAATGAGTTCTGTCACATAAATCATTTTTAAACTAGTTTACTAAGATTTTAAGAGCAACAAAATCAAATAGTTCACCATGTCTAGAGAAAGTTCAGAGAACACAAACAGACCGGCGTTGGCAACCAGAGCTGACGTCCATGAACTTGAAGTGAACCAATTTCAAAGTTGAGTCAGTAACAAGAAGAAATAGGGGAGCAACTTTATACTTGAGCCTGTGTGTGAAATATTCAACAAGAGTGGATTACAAAAAAAATAAAAAAGTTATGATACATTTTAAATTGACTTACATTTTGTGCATGGAGTTCAGACCGGAGCTGTACGTCAGATTTAAAATGTGCCATTAATCCACGTCACATTTACTTGTAATTTTTAATAATGCATTCAACACGAGCCACACATTAAGTGGTCACACTAACAGTCTGGCATCCATTAGCCTCATATAAATCGCCAGCGTTTATCTCCTCATCAGAGGATCAGCTCTGAAAAAAGAAACGTCAGAAAAACGTCTTCATTGGAGCTTCGCCGCTGTACCTTAGTAAAAAAAAAAAAAAAAAAAAACCTTTTGTCTGAAACAACTGTGCTCTGAGGGCTTCTGGAGCTATTAGCTAAGGTGCTGTTAGACATAAGTATCCTCATTCAGTCTAATGATCACTCGGAGCATGTGGATCTAGCAATTTCATTGATTCACTGTGGCATATGATTTATTACGGCATGAGCTCCAGGCTTCATTTCAGTTGTTTAAGGCTAAAGTGAAAGTGGTATTGATCCTGTAATTTCTACTCAATGGATGTGGCACGGCTGATTGCTGTGTACTTTCCTCTGGGAAAAAAAGAAGATAGAAAAAGATACGCTACGGACGGCGCGGCGCATTAAAATTCTACAATTGATAGTGTTTGAGTTTTTATGTGTGTGCTTTTTTTAATGTGAGCCGACATCTGCTGCACAAGAAACATCTGTTGGTTCATCCTGCCCACATTTTACCTGACAGTTGGTCATTAGCATTTTTTATTTATTTATTTTTTTGCGTCGATGTTAAAAGTGCACTAACTTATTTTCATTTTTCCGTTTCAGTTCGATGACTCACTCTCCACCTACATGATGCTGCAAACCGTAAAAACCCACCGGTGGCACATTTTACGACTCGTACCAGCGAGGCAGATGGCTGCTACTTGTGGCCTCGATGTGCAAGTTTTTCGGGTTTCTAAGCAACTTTTACAAAAAAAAAAACAAAACAAACAAATCCATAAAACTTGTGATTTCTTTTCCTACTTTTTCCTTTTCATACAGCTTAGCTGTGCTTTCTTTAACTCAAAATATGAAATACGTCGCGCACTAGCAGTAGACTTTATCTTGAAATAAGTTTAAAGTTGAGTTGTATGTAATTATATGTGCGCATATTAATGCCGCCCAAATTTATTGGTGGTGCAACATCACTGTAGGCATTCACGAAATCAAAACGTCTTGGACTCCAATGAATAACGGCTAATTAAATACTATGATGCATTCAGGCTACTTAAGGCAGTAAATATATTTCATTCCCTTCTAAAACATTTTCAATTAAGATTGTCTGATCATGTCGTTAAGAATATAACAACCAAGTTGCTTTACTGCAAAATAAGCAGCTGCACCTTATTGAATAAGCCATGCTGCTGATTTGGAAATAATGCATTTAGTTACTTAATAATACAAACCTCTATCTGGAGTCTGTTTGCAGTGAATCAACACCAGAGCTGAAAGAAGTGGTGCTGACTGGTGAAGGATAGTGTTGCATGTTGTTCAGTTCCATCGTGTAGCTATGACAACGAACCCTGTTATACATGCCATATGTATCAAATATGACTTTCGAATTTGACGTTGCAGTTCAACACCTTGAAATTGGGTCACTGTCTCTTTAAGAAACTCCTGCTCTTTCTGAAACTCCGCCTTCAGGAAGTCATCACAACATGGCTCCTCCTTTAATAACGCTTTGCACTGAGAAGTAGCTCGTTGTATGACGAGCTCAGCTGACGCCCAGCTCCACCAGGTGTTTGCTAATTGCCGCCGGCTAGTCTGAAGGAGCTGAGTGGGGGAGTTGCGGATGAGAGTTGCTCTTCACTGCGGAAGCTGCAGCTGCGTCACAAAGACGGCGCTAAGTCGACCCAGGCGTTTTGCACAGCTGAGTGGTTGCCACGGGAGACTAAAAGACTTCTCACACACTCCAGGTATGTTGCTGATGAGGAAATAACATCATAGCATGACGTAAAGCTCAAAAAAGTTAGCTTTACATAACAACAACAACATTGTTGCTTATAGCAGAAAGGGAAAAAGAAAACTTGACATCAAGGGTGTTCACTTATTGCCCGACAACTTTTTTCACTTTGTTGCGCTCTGCTCTGCCGCTCAGGCGGTCTCCTCATATTTCTGTGTTCTTAGAGTCGAAGCCAAATGTGAAAGGACAACACTCCCCTAGGGGGCGATTTGTTTAACTTTGAGAGGTTCTTTGATTTGTGTTAGATTTGCTCGGAGGAATGCGGCGGTCCTTTCTCCCGAGTGGGTACAGCAGCAGCCACCAACGCGCGCGCCGCCACAGAGAAGACGTCCCCACCAGGGACCAAACGACAGTCCTCATTGAGGCAGCCGCAGCCCGGCCAGCACCTCAGCAACGCAAAAACAAGAACTCCATTAAATGATCTAGTTTTTTTTTCTCTCTCTCTCTCTAAGACTCTCTGGGGAAGCACGGTGTTATTCTCCAACCAGCAGGGGATGAGTTCGATATATCTCATGAATCACATTAGAGCTGTTTTAATCCTCTAAAGGGAGGCTCTCAGGAGGGCGAGGCTGCAAATGAAGTAACACAAACTCAAGAAATACAGTCGATGATGGAGAGGGGGGGGAACACAAAACAAATGGAGGGGAGGAAGAGGAGGAAACACATTTAACGAGATAGTAGACGAGATTAATCTTTGGCATTAGCGCGCTGTGCTGTTAGCTGTCAGTCCGCGCGGCCGGGTGTTGCCTTCTCCCTACAGGGTGCGTTATTCCAGGGAGCGTGGATGGGGGCCGTGTCCCACCATCGCTTATCCATTCCTCCCTAATCCAGCCTAAGCACTTAACCAACGCGGCGGAGATCACCAGGGTCTGCGGAGGATCAAAGCTGCTTCAGCAAAAATAAGAGAAGTGGTGAGAGGGGAAAAGCTGATGTAACAAGAAGAGGTAGATTAGCATTAAGACCTGATAGATACAGGGTGGGAAAAAAAAATAAAAGCTTCATTAATGTCTGCAGCAGCTTTTTTTTTTCTTCTTTTTTTCCTTTTAGTATAGGTGATGATGATTTTCTGTTAGAGAAATCCATTTTTCCTGTTTGGCTAGCTGGAAAGAGTTTATTTAGTTCTTTGAAAAGCACACAAGGTGTTGAAGTTAGGAGAGCTCAAAGTAGGATGAGAACGAGCCTGAGATTTCAGTGGCCCAGTTTCCTGGTATCCTTTCTGTCCTGAGGCGGCTTTCTTCTTTTACAGGGCTGTGAATAAGTATTTACCCCCTCTCTGACACTAACCATCTACAATACCGGTTTTCATTTTTTGCCACATTTACATTCCAGATCATAAAAAAATGCTCAGACCTGCTGTATGTGACTATTATAAAGAATGTGTGTTTTTTTTTACTGTTGTCATGACAGTAAATTGAAACGGATAATCTGTGAAAAGATGAATCTTCTCCACCTCCTTCCTGAGCTGTTATTGTCATCTGAAGAAATACACCACTCCCGTTCAAAAACAACCAATCAGAGCCAGGAGGAGGGGCTTAGCGCTGTCAATCAAACTCATATACTGGATACTCAATGTGATAAAAAAAAAACCCTCATCGTTACAGGAAAACCAACATCCTTACTAACTAGCCTTAGCAAGTAGCCTCACAACTGCGATTGGCAGTGCTAAGACCCGCCTCCAAGCTCTGATTGGTTGTTTCTACTTGGCCATTACTTTGCTTTCCAAAGCATTTGTTCCACCCTGTCTTTCTGTTATCAGTTTAATTCTCCATTTAAATCCGTTTTTTCTTCGTTCGGCTTTTACCTGCGCTTCCCCGCGTTCGGGTTTGCACTTCATCACTCAGCGCGAGTTGCAACCTCAGACCAACATTCATAATTTAGCAGATGGTTCCTTCTCCTTCCCTCGCTCAGCCCGGGCCTGAGCTCCCACAAGTCATTTTTCAGACCATACAGGCAGCGTATTTTGACAAGTAAATTGCTCGGCTCATTGCTGATAGCTATTCACTTAAATAATAAATTTATAGTAATAGCTGCAGGAACAGAGCATCCCACAGGGTGGGAGGGATGAAAGAGTTGTTACTGACAGAGGACGTGTTTCTGAGATTTTTTTTTCTCTCTTTCCTCCAGCAATTACAGATCAGTGAATATACATAGAGAGGGTGCTGGAACCTGAAACATCAATGAGCATTCCCGAAAAGGCAGCATGTGGGAAGAAAAAAGCTGTCAGAACAAAAATCGTAATTGTGAATTTTGATCCATAAACTTGTTTTAACAGATTTTTAAGAACAAAGGACTTCCTCGAGGATCCATTTTTTTTATATATATTTAACAATCAAAATAAAAATATTTACTATAGCAGTCCTTTTCATTTTCATATTTTTTGATAAAATGTTTTTGTGCTCGGATGAGGTGCTTGTTTCAAAATTAGTGTTTTTCGCAAAACTGCAATAGAAACACTTTTATGGCACCAGACAAGTAACATGACCAGCAGCCGGGCGTGAAGAAAACAACAGGAAATGTTAGGGGAGCAAACTTTTTCACATGTGATTTAATATTGTTTCTTCTTTAAAGCAAACGCTGCAATCGCAAAGTTGTGTTTTTTCGACATTAGTGGAATCTCAAAAAAGTTTTAGTTTTTAATCATAGTTATCAGTTGGTTGACTCTGTTACCCTGTCAACTCAAAATATGACATTTTATGCTTTCATGGGAAAATGTCTTGTTAGAAGAGAAACAACCTACCAATGGAACTAGAACTTTTTCAACAATATTAAGGAATTTTTGTCTTCAAGCTCCTATTTCTTGTTGAAAAGTTACTTGTAATATAGTTTAGCCTTATTTCCAGTGTACTAAGATATTTCCTCTAGAAACCAGACCAAAAATATTTAATTATTTTCGTGTGTTTGCAGTGTATAATGGCAAATAGAGTCATCGTCCGTAAAGGAAGGAGCTGAAATAAGCTTCATTAAATGTTCTTTTTTTTTTTGTCTTCAGAAAACCTGAATACGGATTTTTCAGAACCGACGATGCTCACGACCCTGCATCAAGCACAGCCGTCCATAAATAAAATCTCTTTTTTTATCAGCTTTGTGAATGACCGAAGGTGTCCAGATGCCACCTATTTGTCCACCACAGTCCACTTTGATGCCGTTTCAGATGTCTCCATCTTCAAAGACTCCCCAGCAAAAAAAAAAAAAAAAAAGAACAGGAGCAGGGTGACAAAATTGCTTTATATTACCCAACATGAAACAAGAAGGTAGGGTTAGACATCATCCACATAATGTCATAATGAGCCCACTCTTACTTCCTGGGGCTTTTGGGTGTCTGGTGGTGATGATGATGATGATCATTTTTGTTTGTTGTCTCTTCAAACTAGTTACAAAGTCGCCCCAAATGTAAGAACACGCCAATTTCTGGCTGGTTACTTTAATCTTGTGACGTTCTGATGGGGTGATAGATGTGTAAAGCATCCCATGCTTTCAAGGCTACGTGAGTTTTTGTGGCAGAGGGAATTGGGGTTGTTGCAGATTGGCATGTTCAAGGTGGTGGTTTAGATTTGAAGCTAATGCACTCAGTAAATGTACTAGCATTGATTTAAGGATTGGCTTAGCAAGGAGTTTGCATACCTCTACCTTAAGCCTAATATTTCAATTCAGTTTGATGTCTTTACCAAAGTTTTACCAAACTTCAGACGTAACGTATGGGTGCTTCTATGAGATAGAGAGGTATTTCTCACGTCCCGACAAAATTGCCTTCCAGGACTTGTACGATTTCCACACCAGATGCATCCTGAAGCATTTCCTTCAGTGAAACTATAAATCATTGTTATTAGAGAAGTTGTATAAATTTTTATTATTGAACAGCTAAAGTCAATATTTCAAGTAAAAAGGTTAGGTTATGGCTTTCATAGAGAAAATCTATAACAAATCAGTAACCAATCTAGTCAGTCTTCTGTTTCTCAAGGTTTCTTGATCTGTTGACCTTCACAGTTTTGTGTAGCAGCAACTAAAGCCTCCCAGATACTGTTCAGAGAGATTAACTGTTTTCTTTCACAGTAAATCTCTTGTTCAATACGGATCCCATGAACCCAGTAAGGTGTAGGTCCAGTAAGGAAGGAGGCCATGTTAGTATTCCTTCATCTTCAAGGCCGTTACTGCCTGGCCATGCAGTGGAGGACTTTGAGTCATGCTTTTGAACAGACATTTACCAAATTGAGTGTTACACAGTTTAAAGTTTAGTCTTTATTTTTGACCAAGTATTACTTATGCTATCAAGTAACTAGTTTAATATCTTTTTATGCTGGTCACTGAAATTGTCCATTGGTTTGCAAGGGATTGAGATCGCCTGCCAGGGAAAGTTCTAGTGAGCCCCAGCTTTTACTTCCTGATCCCAACGGACCAAACCTCGGTCTTTATCCCAGTGAACTCCGAGTGAGTCTTCGGCCTGAGCTGCTCGGTCGGTGGAAACAAAAGCAAAGTCATTAAGCGTGATCCTTTTGTTCAGAGTAGCCTGATCGTTTTCAGTCCCTCTATCCACCAACGTTCCCCTTAACGAGGCAGGCCTAAGCTTGGGTCTGTAACATTGTCATGGGTCACTTTGTTAATGAGAGAAACACGGCCAGAAAGTTCAGGTAGCTCGGCTGATTAACGCCAATGAGTTCCAGGGGTTTTCGGAAACTTTCGATAGTTTTGACTGTTGGGATGATGAGCCAAGAGTTACTCTGAATTGAAGAAAACGGATACAAAATTACAAAATGTGTTGCTTTGAGTAGAACACGTCACTGAATGAAAAATATCCCATTTTCACTTGCACTTATTTAGTTCACTTAAGACATTTTGCAGTTCATTCAAGTTTTTTTTATTATTTTATATTTTATTATTATTTAACAAGTCCTGTCCACAGTGTTTATGTTCACAAGTGAAGCTTTACAGCAGGGTGTAAAACACATTTTCATTTTGGGTCATCTCAAGATTGTGAATGTTTTCAACGGGTAGCTTTATTGATAAAGCTACCCGTTTACACACTGCTAAACAATATTAAAGAATAGCACTGTCTGCATTTGATGAGTACTGTAGAGTAGAATAGAATTTTTTTCACGCTGGTTCCAGATTTGACCCGCCGTAGCCTTGAGTTTGGCATGTTCATTACAGCTTTCGCTACAATGCTCCTCCTGATTAATATTATGATGATATGCATAAAAACGGGACAAAACAGAAAAAAACAGCAGAAGGTGGGGCTAAAAGTTGAAATGGAAAGAGGGAGGGTCAAGAGAATACAGGAAAAACGTGTGCTCCTACACCTGCAGAAAGGGAGGAAAGGACAGGAAACTACAGCAACAACATATTCATGTATAACGTCACTGAAAAGCATTAGAGTACTAATGAATACCTGATGAATTATAGTCACACCTGCAGCACAAGATGGTGGACCTGTAAACACCTGAATCCAAACACCTGTGTCTGTGTGTTTATTTCATATATTTGGTTAATCAGATTAGTGTTTAAGTCATTTTGAAATAGCTTGTGGGGGGGAAAAAAATCCTCCCCAAAAAAAGTGATTGGAAAGGATACCGTTCCCTAGACATGGATCATAACACCAGTTCCTGCTACCTATATTTACCTTCTTCCTCCTGCGCCGTGTCCCGGTGAAACGGCTCCAGGGCCTTCCTTTGTCTCTCTCGTCTCCCTGAAGAACAAAGACGGATAGTGTCTTCCTTCTCCCGCGATACCCGTGCCGCATCCTCAGTCATTGTAGCCTCAGTTAGATCCCCTAAGGAACCGGCGGGTAGGAAGAGACGTGAGGAGGGATCAAAGACGGGCGTAATGATGTCGAGGTTGAAAAGAAGCGGGTTGCAGAACAGACGTACGCGTAAACACGCTGCTTTTGATTGTTTGATGTCGGAAAAAGACGAAAACCCCTGCAAATGCTATATGGAGATCACATGGGCGCGCGGCGCTCCGACATAACACGGAAACCTCAAAAACACTTAAAAACGGCTACACAGTCAAAAAGACAGGCTTGGTAAAATTGAGGGTGGAGATGATCAGGGAGGAATATTTCTGTCTTCCCTGGTTTCAAATGCGTAAGGAGCTCAAGGAGGGGGGAGAGAAACAAACAGAGCAAGTAGAACATGCTGGATGTTTACACTGTAACTAGAACAAGTAATTACTCACCAGTCTGTTTAACTAAGTGTTACAGCTCCGGTGCGGCGCTGCCTCCTTCCTTTAAATGTCTAACAAGGACAACAGTAGCCGGCTCGGCTTTGCACGTTGATTAAAGTGAAGTGAGAGCGAGCTGTAATCCCTGGATCCTTTTTAGTCTCGCTGGGACTTAGGTGAGAATGTTTTCCCTCTCTGGAGCCAGATTTGTGACTTGCCGGCGCTTTGTTTGGGATGAAATCTCAATGTTTACCCAGTCTATCCTCACAACCTTGGCAAGCCAGCATTCGGAGTGTCTTGAAGCCCCGGAAACATCTCCACAGTTAGCTGAACTTGAAGAACCTGCAATGTCATGAAAGAGTATTTATCCCTTTCATATAATTTTCAGATTTTAGTCTGTTTTTGTTGTTGTTGTTTTAGACCGTCAAACAAATGCTAAGATATCCGAAATCACGTCACAATGCAGTTCTTGACTCAGAGAAAAAAGGTTGTTCAAACCAACCAGGTCATGAGTGAAGATTGAATTGTCCCCTAAATCTACTAACTGCGCCTCCATTGGCAGAATAAACTCCCACTAAGAGCTTGTGAAAACTGGTAGTTATTCATTTGCTCCACTATGGAGGAATTTTCACTCAAGAGGAATTTTAAGCAACCTTGTTGCAAAAATACAAAATATTATAAAGTATTTCTCTCCTGTCTAGTTTCTAGTGCAAATATCTTGGTACAGTTGAAATAACACAAACCAACTTTCAACTAATATTTCAACAAGTTATAATGACTTGTTTTACGTCAATAATTCCTTAATATTGATGAAAAAGTTCCATGTCGACTGTTAGATTACTTATAAGAAGATATTTTCCTACTAGGGCAAGTGAAATAATCTGCCAGTGAAACTAGAATTTATCTATATTCAAGAATTATTGACTTAAAACAAAACTATGCATTACTGAAAAGTTACTTGTAAGTTAGTTTTGTCTTATTTCAAGTGTACCAAGATATTTGCACTAGAAGCTAGACAGAAAAAAAAATACTTGATAAGATTTTGTATGTTTGCTCTTCCACTATGAAGCAAAGGAAACCTGCACTGTTAAGGGTTCCACATACTTGGGTATGCTTCACTTGAAAACGGTCCGCTTGTACTCAATGTGGACGTCTGTCTGACATGTCCACACAAAGGTACATTTATTCGGCCATTTATCCTTGGAAACTTGCTAGTATCCTTTTGGATTGGGGAAAATTAAGAAGTTTGTCATGAGAAATGTAGGCGATCTGTATGGTTGACTATATAACTGGAAATGTCCATGGACAGTGCATGTGGAGTCTGCAAAGCTCACAGAATGCGTACAGTACACTACGCAGTGCTTTATGGTTTTATTTGTCACATTGCATTCCTTCAAAACTCCTCTCCAAATCTGAGCATCTAGCTAATTACTCCAAGGTGCCACATAACATTGGAAGGTCAAGATGGCTAAGCAAGGAGAGGTTCATTGGCTCAGAAGCCTGATTTATAAAACCTCATAGGGCGGACTGAATCGTCTGTGTTTGTCAGAGCCACAGGAGAGCCGCAGAGGCGACAGCTGACTGAAGTCTTGAAATATTTGGCAGCAATAAATAAGCCTGACTCCTTGACACTCTCCAAAACGCCAGCCACTTGGCTGGGCAATGAGAGCGCCGTGATTAATTAGGACGTGTGCAGCTAACAAACCAGGGATTCATTTCCCGACAGAGTTAACAACATGAGTGCTCACGCCGCGCTGTCGTGCCTCCCGTTCAGACTGCTGCGCCTCGCCAAGCCTCTTCTCGGAGAAAGGGTCGGCCTCCGCTAGAGGCGAGCGCTGGGAAACATCCTGCGGGAGACGATTTGTGTCGCCGAGTTGCTGTTAAACGTGGTTCAAATGAATCCCGCAACTGTAGGTTGTTTTCCCTCTTGCGTGATGTGAAAAGAAAAGTGACCTTGGCCACTCATCATGGAGCTAAGAACCAGTTCTTCCAGCACCATTGTGGATATTAATTACGAGTAATTGCCAATTACCATTTACGTTTTTGTTTATGTATTTATTTATGTCAAATAATGACATAGTGATCATTTGCCTTAAAGTAGGCAGTATTTTATTCTAAACTAAAGCATCTAAAAAGGTATGAGGCAGCATTTGTGCTAAATGAATGCAAAAACTATCGAGAATATAGAATAAGACAGTCTAAAAGTTTGTTTCTGTACATATTTTGCAGCATTGTCTAGCAGGTTTGCAAAGGGTTTTGCGTGGCATGGAAAGGTTTGGTAACCCCTGGTCTAAAACACACAAGTTAAGAGCAAAAACAGAAGAAATCTGAGGAGTTCTGTAATGAGACTGTCCTTGACGATTATAGAGGAAAATAAAGCGTGACCCGGTGGACCGTCGGTCAAACACACATGTTCGATGTCACAAGGGGCCATTTTTCTCTGGGAAATTGTGGAACGAAATTGAACCGAGGACAGCTCCTCAACTTTGGATAAGGAATGAATAATTTAAGGCGCGATGATTAATCCAGTGGCGAAACACCTCGCTGAAATATAGAACCTCTGAAGGTAACTTTAGCCCTCAAGAAAGACTGATGTGAAGTTTTGTCACACAATTTTCAAAGGCAAATTTCTTCTCAGGCATGACATAAATCATACTGACAGGAGTGGAAAGTCCATGTTTCCCCCCCATCCCCTGAACGTATCCACATAACACACATTTGGAATTCAACTGTCCAAACGAGCAACGACGAACTAATACCAAATCACCTCAGAAGTTTGATGCTTAATCCTGTTGTTGATACAGACTTTCAAACTACTTTGCAGATGAGCTTACAGGGTTCGCAAAGCGAGGAAAGGACTTTCATACTGTCATTCATATGTTCAGCTTACTGAAAAACTTCTTCAACATTTCTGAAGAGTTGCGGGATTACAGCATTAAACGCCCTAAACTGTCAGTGCGCATGTGTGTGCGTGTGTGTGCTACAGCTCCCTCCAAGAATTAGAAAAAGAAAGACAGGCGAGAGAGTGTGTGCAAGCTGCTTTACTCTCCCTGATAAATACAGATAGCACCGAGGGCACCAGCATATTGCTCCACACAGTGAAAAACACCAACCTGAATCAATTTCACAATTAGCCAGTTCACTGTTTTAATTAAAAAAACAACAGTCGTCTTTGAAGAAATCAATGCCGTCTAATGAGACCAAAAGAAGAAGAAAAAAAAGAATTCCCTCGCTGGTTCACCGTCCCCGAGCGCCGACGAATCAAAGGCAGAGCAGGAAACACTTCTGATCCTGTCTTTCTATGCTTACAGCATTTAGCTGAAAATCTGGAATCAGTGGCGGTGTTTGTCGGGACCATTTGGACGATGCGTATCTCCGTGGAGAATTTAAAGCAAAGCCTTCTTTAGATTGTTGTGCAGTGAGCAGGTTTGGGAAGTGTTGATAAGAAATCCCTTTTTCTTTAGCTACCTGCTATTTAGGAGTCTGAACAGGTGCAACGGCTTTGGAAAAAAAAAATCTCTACAAAGAATTACAAATTTATTTGAAAATATTTTTTATAATTTACTGTAATTTACTGTAACGTTTTTACAAAGCTAACAACCAACCTGCCAAGAGAGTGTTCAATAGTTTCTCCACTTAAATTGAATGGAGATGCAAGCTAGCTTAACAGCTAACAACTCTTTTACAAAATCAAACATTTGATAATATAACCATTATTTTATTATAGACCAGTGCACTATAATCACCAATTAATATAAGTAGCTTTTAATTTAGCTCTTGACAGGCCATAGTGAAACTGCGCTGTAAGAGAATGGAGCTAACGCTACTTCCTGCTAATGCAGAGTGATATTTTTGAATATTTTTGCTACATTCAGAGTTTATGCCGGAAAACTAAATGAGACTAGTACATACAGCTGAACTCTTTGGTTTTATAACGTTTAACTCTATGTCATATTATCCCTAAAGTTTACCACTAGGACCCTGTTTAAAAGAAACTGGGTTTCAGTGAAACATTACTGTTGGAATTCTGACGCACGTTTAATTGTCTGCAGCGGTGGGAGTCTGTGCACTATTTTAGCAGCCTTAGAAATAATTAATGCTTTTAAATGAAGTCAGTTACATCAGGTGGTATATTTTTGTTTTAAATGTTTCTCTAAAACCCGTGATAGCATAAAGCTGCAGTAAGGTTTTGTTCACAGTTACCCAGCGAGGGTCACAGTGTTGCTACTTTGGTGCTACATTTAGCAACTTTTCAGAACCTTCTAGTGACACTTAAGCAAAAAAAAAAAAAAAAAAAACAGTGCCTTAGCAACTGCTGCAACCACTGTTTTAGGAGTTATTTGAGTCTTAGAATCAGGAAAGCATGTTCTGTTCTCACTCTCCTCAAAACACAGCAGGTGCTGCTTTGGGTCTCAATCTCAAAGCTCTTACAGGGTGTTGTGGGTCCTTTCACAGCAGCCCCAGATCAGCTGGAGCTACACCCTGACCCTTCACATCCGGACTGATAATGAATCTCTATGCACAAAAGCAAAGAACTTCTTGTCTTTGTCAAAAATAGAGCACTGCAGTAAAATGAATCACTTTTATTTTTGGTGAGTTTAAGGTTGTTTATATAGATAATGTAAGAAACAAAGCTAAACACCACTAGCTAGACTTGTGTGTTCCTGAGCCAAACCAGAGTAAGAGGGGCATGCAGTTCCTTCAGACTAGCCAGCAGCAATTAGCAAACAAACGGTGGAGCCGGGCGTCTGCTAAGCTCATTATCTGAGATGCTACTCAGTGGTAAAATTTGCTGTTAAAGGATTAGAAGGGGAGCGATGTTGTGATGACTTCCTGAATGCGGAGTTTCAGAAAGAGCAGGAGTTTCTTAAAGAGACAGAGGCCCAATTTCAAGATATTAACTTACAAAGTCAAACTTCTTTTAAGTTATGTTTCACATAAAATGATACTATGTGGTGGTGCTGGTGTGGAGACCCAATTTCAAGGCATTAAATTACGTAGTGAAATTTGTTTTAGGTCATATATATATATATATATATACTTGATTGTGTTATAAAAAATACGTAGTGCTGCCCTCTAAAAAAAGTACTTTAAAAATGTATCTTTTTGGGACAACCAATAGCCACCTTCCTTTCTGCGGCGTCGGCAACAGCGATCCCACAAACCCCTACTGACTACTTACTCTGCAGTCAGAAACCTGCTGTGACAGCATCATTATCTCCAGAAATAATCCTATTTATTTATTACATTTAGTGTTGAATTTTCAGTCTTTGCCACGTTTAGCGTTTGTGGCATATTGCCGCTGACAGGCCTTTCGGTTTCCCCACTTTTATTGATCTGCCAGCTTTAATTCCCATCGACATTCCTTTTATCCCTTCCGCGGCTCTCCCCACAAATACACTGTCTGTTTCCAACTGTATGATGCTGCCTTTTGTCAGGCGGTTTTTTTCTTTTCTTCTTTTTTTTAAATTCCTGCCAGAAAAAAGAAAGAAAGAAACCCCAACTCCACCCATGTGCCTCCGTGCCCGGCATGTCAAACGACACCCAAGCCGAATCCTGCTCCTCTCTCTTCCTGCTCTCACGGGCCCATTCGCCCATTTTGATGGGGATCTAATCTCAGCCGCTGCCTCACCTCAATGTGTGGTTTAGTGAGTGAGGGGGATGGATGGATGGGGGCGGCGGGGAGGGCAGAGGGAGAAGAGACTCGAAACTTCAAACACTGTCTGTCTCTGACGCGGTGATAAACCCTGCCTGATGAAAGACGGGAGCCTTCAGAGAAGGAGGAGGTGATGAGCTTAACTTGAGGGATTTAGCAGCTCTGTCTCTCACTTCCTGCGTTTTGTCAAACACTGTGTAGACCTCGTGTCGTACTTTTTATCCAGAGCTGATGGAAACTAAAGACACTTTGTCTTTTGATATGTGGGAAATGTGAACAT
Source organism: Poecilia mexicana (assembly GCF_051168715.1). Taxonomy (NCBI): domain Eukaryota; kingdom Metazoa; phylum Chordata; class Actinopteri; order Cyprinodontiformes; family Poeciliidae; genus Poecilia; species Poecilia mexicana. The sequence goes on from NW_028263389.1 coordinate 4,498,282, forward strand.
GGAAGTGAAATAAGTCTTGGGTGGGGAGGAATGTATTTCTTTACCTCTCGCTTAAACGTGCAGAAATAAAATCTACGTACTGTTGAACAATTCGAAAGATTTGAGAAGCTGCTGTTTGAGACTCAACCGCATGTAAAAATGTTTACTACCACCATCTACTGTTCGTTGAGGGGAGCTGACGTTGAGCCACGCTTCACTCGTGTGAGTTTGTGGGAGTGAAACGTGGCAGAACGGTGGTGATTGGAGCAAAACAGACAAAACGGATCTCAAATTAAAACACAGATGTAACAAGGGAAAACCGTTTTGAATGCCTTTTGGTCAGACGAGTCATTCTCAGCAAGACGATTCTGAATTCGCTTTGGAGCGACTGACGTTTGTTATTGGGGAACTCAAGGTTTTCCTTGAAATGCTGAAGGTTTCCAGTAGGAACATAATGCCCAGGCCTTTGCAAAAAATAAAAATAAATAATAACTTTGGACCTTCAGCTGAATCCAGATACATCCCAGATATGCAAAAATGTTCATACTCCTCTAAAATTGCCCATAATTTATTGGTAAAATATCACGAGGTTTGTCATCGTAACAGGACAAAAGATAAAAAATAAATAAAAGGTCCAAGGGAGTGTGAATACATTTGCAAGGCTTCATATTTATTTTGTTTGAGTAATAAACTTTTCATTTGTATTACAGGCTGGATTTACATTTACTGTTTGCCTTTAGTAAATACTACATTTGCTTTCAGGCGTTGCTTGGTTGCAACCAAGATATCCTGCACAGGCTTTTACTGTAGGCGTGGATGATACAAATAGGAAAACTGATAAAAATATTCATTTTGAAAAGCAGCAGGTCTTACATTAAAACTCATGTTTACGTCTTTCTAAAAAGGTGCAGGACGGTATTAAGTGAGGCTGCTGAAAACTGAAAAATATTGTAGCATCTACATCTGTTGCTTTCTAACTAGGCCAGTTACTGGGGTATTTTTTATTATTATTTTTTAGTTTTTTCAATAAAAGACCACAATAGGTGTGAGCCTGTAAGACATTCAGTCATTACTGCAACCTTGAGTAAAAATGTGATGTCACCACGGTCGCACAAACATTTAAAAACAGCATTACCTTGACAAAAGTGAAAATATTTTCAGACGGCTCATTCTGTCTTGAGTGCACGTTGATACAGGTTTCAGAACTGATGCTGTGAAGCAAGAAAGTCCTGAGTTTAGGAATTTTCTACGTGTAGTTTGAATGTTCTCCCTAAGAAAGCATCAGTTCTCTGGGTGCTTATTCTTTCCACGCACAGGCCCAAAACATCCGCTTTAGCTTAAACAGTTTCTTGTGAAATGTCTTCGGGAGTTGGTGTAGGCACGGTGCTGTTTGACTGTCTCTTGCCCCCCCGCACTGATGGAATGGAGGAAAGGGCAGTGCAGCATTTCTGCATTTCTCTATGTGGCTGGAAAAACCTCGTCATCCTCTGGAACAACTGCAGTAGCATGACATAATCTTTTAAAACCCATCGACCGCATTAAGAGATATGACCTAACTGTTTAATTTACGGACTCTGTTAAGGAGTCTTGTCTTGTTCTACTGTTATGGTTCTGGTGTTGGAACCTGACGAATCAAGTTCTCTTTTTTTTTTTAAATTCTGCTTCTATCTTGCAACTAACAATTATTGCAGAACACTCTTCTCTTAAGACTCCTGTAACTGCAATAGACTTAGTCAAAGTTAAACTTGAAATCAACTTAAACAGTGTTCTGAATGCTTCAATTTTTAGCTTTAAGGGGCAGAAATTGAGTTTATTTTCTGATTTGGTTTCTTTAATAATTGAATTACTTTTGATTTAGCCCGTCAAAGACATACTTTTTCACACTAAAGTACGGAGTCATCACTACATTCATGTCAGTGAGTTGCTGCTGTCCATCGCCTGTCTTTGTCATGGCTGCTCGTCCCCTGGGGGCCCTTTAACTCTGGCCTCATCAGAGGCCCACAGAGACCTCCCTGTCAGTCAACCAGACATCAGCCTCTGATTGGCTCAGAGACTGATTACACCCTATTCATGCCTCGCCATTTTCGCAGGGCAGAAACACATGCAGGGCCATGTAATAAGCGTCCATACGGTGGGAACCTGATGCCCTATTGGGAGAGGGAAGGAAAAAAAAAAACACTGACTGCATTCTAGTGCCGAGTAATCTCAGTTCAAATCAAAATCCGACACGCACGCACAAAGTTAACTGCTGCGCGACGTTTGGGTGGATGAAGCGCTACGTGACGATGCTGTGGAACAGAATTTGCACTTTTACAGATTTTTTTCCTGCATTTCTTTCTTTATCACACTTAAATGTAATATCATATTAGACACTAAATAAACACAAAATGATGGTTTCATTTATTAAGGGGGAAAGAAAAGCTATTCAGTCCAACCAGGTTTTCATCTTGAGACATTGGCTCGGTTTTTCCAGAGTCTCTTTCTTGTAGTTGAATCATGAAGACTGATCCTATTATCAGAGTCAAGTGAGGTCTGTAGTGCTTTAGGCTGTATTCACACCAGCCCTGTTTACTCCACTTTAACTCTTGCTCATTTACCTAGAAAGTCCAGTTCATTTGAGGAGGTGAGAATGGGTAATCCAACTGTGATGTGGACCAAAAAACAAACTCTGGCTAACCTACAAACCTTGGTCTTGGTTTGGTTGAAGTGAACTCTAGTGCGGTTCAAATGCATAAGTGAACACCACGCGGACCGGAGACCACTTAAAAAGCAAGAAGTGGAAGACAGCGCAAGGCATTCTGGGTAAATACAAATGCCAATCTAGCGCTAGTGGGAGAAATTAACTGTGGTCTTTTACCAAAGACAACCGCTAAAATCTGATGCCACTCCATTTTTGTTCATATTTCATGAGTAAGGAAGATGCGCTCATGTCTTCTTCTGAGGGTTTTCTGTCATTTGCTTCGGTGGTTCTTGTTGCAGCGCCACCACAGGCGAGGGGAGGTACAGGTAAGTTTGTTCACGCGTTGTCATTAAAAACACACTCCTCCTCCAGCTACTTTCTGTCGTCATCTTCTTCACAGTTTCCGACAGCAATAATATTTGGTTATTAATGTGACTGTGATGCGAAAAAAGTTTTCCCATTGTAGTTGGTTTATTTTAAACTAATTTTGATATGCTCAAAAAACAACAACAAAAAACATGTCATTATAGCACCAAAATCTTTAATGTTTCCATTAAGCTAAATTATTTTTGAAATGTCAAATTGCACAATTCAACAGAAACGCAGCTTAGTCATACTATGTGTCATGATTTCACTCATCACAATAGAGTACATTTAAATCCATTACAGAGGATCTGCAGGACTATGATGTGTCAAAATAACCTAAGAAGTGGTTCTTGGTTGATCTGTGGCCTCATGAATGAGTCGCAGACCCCGTCAGTGGTTTCTTCATTTGTGGATTATGGTTTTCACTGTGGTTCTCCATAGTCCCAAAGCCTGACTTTGACTCCTGTATGTTTCTGAATGACGTGTTGCTTTCTCTGACCTTTTAGCCTTCTTCTTGTCAGCAGGTTCTGTTCAAGTGACTTCTTGATTTCTTGGTCTAGTGCTAATCAAGCTTGGGTGTGGCTATAATGAGAATCACAGCTAATTAAACTCTTTACGAGAGAGGTAATATTTTCACACTGGGCCAGGTTGGTTTAACAAATTAATGATATGAAAACATTGTATATATGTGTGTACTGAGGGGATAACACTTTTTTTTTTACATTGCTGTATGTTGAAGGGCATCCTGGAACACTAATCCTTGGTAATCTGAAGACACCGAATATTTCAGCCACAAGCACGACGCGCAGTTGGTCGACAGTTAGGAGTGATGAAGAGACCCATTACAATCATTTCCAAGAGGAAAACGTGTTAAATGTCACCCCAATCTGTGTCAGCTTGATAACTCTCATGATATGAGAAAGATTTCAACAGAAGGATATTTTAATGATAAAATCCCCGCAGCCATCTGGTGGCGTAATGAAATGGCCAGTGCTGGCAGAAGAGTGAGATGACCTCTCCGTATCCACTGGTGGCATATGCCGGGGCTCGCCGAGTCGAAGGCTCAACCTTTCCAAGTGCCGACAACCATCAGCAGCACACTCATAATCATCAAGCCCTCATCTGCTGTGTTCACAAATCCCACGCAGGACCAGATTTTTTTTTTTTTTTTTGAGGATTTGTGAAAACAGGGCGCGCCATATGTTGCCACGCGGCTTGCGCCGTCGTGTGAACAAAGACGGGGGCCATTAATTAAAACCCGCAACTCGCCGCTTTGATTATTTCAACACCTGCGAGTGTCAACAAGCGCACACCCTCTCTGATCTGCTCTTTATTCTGAGAGGTATTAAGAGAGTTGGAGCGCCGGGGTCTTGGCGGGGTTAAGGCTCGCCGTACCCAAGCTGGCTCATCTGCTTTCATTTGGAGATGAATCCATCTCGATGCCACTCGCTTCAGCCGGCCGTCTGAAAGACTTCTAGCACGTGTGAGCCCCACATTAATGTTCGATGCTTTGCCTTTATGTGCTAATGGGCAGATTAATGGTGTTGGAGGATACTTGTGTGTGTTTCGTCAGGACCGGTTTGACTTCACGAGGCCGCGTGAGATGAGAGGTTGCAGGCGCAGAGATGCTGCGGTGCCGAAGCGAAAGGCGGTTTCAAGGATTACTGTCGGGGCGGAAAAGAGGCAATTAATCTCCGTCTTCAAAATGGGATACAGCTGAGCTTCAAGGCCTTCGGGATCTTCTGAAAAGATGATAAGCTTCTGTTTACTAATTTTCCCTTTTAGATGTATTGACGCTTTGTGCAAATATGTGGCAGATATCCAAATCTGGATGTGTGAGTGTGTAGTTGTGGACGAGCTAAGGGCAGGTTTAGTGATTTACCCTCCACCCCCTCTATCCCAGGTGTGTGATTGCAACAGTGTTTGTTTGATTTAGTTTTTTGCTCATTTTCAATTACAATCGGCTCCCGAGCGAGCGGGTCGAGCGTTCCAGTTTCTATCAGTTCGAACAGGGTGTTTGATCAGAACTAAGCCCTGCTGACATTAGATTTATTTTTTCCCGTTTTACTCATGTCCTTGTCCCCCCCTGTTAGTTCTGAGGTCACAACCAGAAGAGCAACATGAAAACAAAACAGCTGGGCTCTGTCTTTTAGCCAAATGCTGGGTTTGTGCTGTTAGGGTCATTTTGATGAAATAGTGAGTCAAAAATACAACAAATTGAGTTTGTTGGGTGAAACATGAGACCAGAAGGAACCTCCAGCGATGCCAATTAAGTAACTTTGCTGTGATTCAGACTCATCTGGTGAGTGTCTTTAAAAAAAGACCAGTAACAAATTAGCCTGACCATTGCTTTGCTACTCTATTCCACTCGATTCTCATCTCCCTTCAGTGGTCCATCTGGGCTTTCTCCCATTGAAGTGGATTTCTTCAGTAGAATTTCCAACTTGCGAACAGAAGGAGACGTTGGTTTTCTGTGCTGTTTTTTGACGCTAATTAAGTCATTCAGTCCAGGTTGGCTACGCTTCCAAGTAATGAATTAACATTAACAGCCATATTGTTCGGCTCAGTACTTCTTTCTTCACACTGGAGGACGGTTGTTTACGTCACAGAAAATATCCAGTAAGCTTCATTTCCTCTAATATTTTTTAATGCACTCCACGAAAAACTCAGAGAAGTGGTGAGCTACGTGTCACCCGGTCCACGAACCGTACGGTAAATCATTACATAGAAAAACATTACATTACATTAAGGTGATCCATGAGAGAGACGGAGAGAGCTCTGTTTTTCAATTTCAAAGGTTTTTCGTTTGTACTTGAAACTTCCTCTCGGCGAGGTTGGGGGAGTTTCACTGCCACTGTACCTGCTTGATACTGATGAGTAAAGCTAAAGCAAAACGTAGCTGTGCATCGGTTCCCCTCTGGCTGCAGAATTCACCCTGATCAGATCTGGCACAACAAGCTTCTTTACCTTCAGGAGCTTCACACCGCCTTCCTCCGTCTGTCGGCACAGATATATCTTGCTGTCTGTCCGAGAACACAAACTTATCTCGGGAGGTGCAGAAAAATCTGAAGCTTGAGCTTGACACAAGATTATATATATATACTATATTTTCTTCTAGCGAGAATGAAGACAGTAGGAAATGTTAAAAGAAAAAAAAACACTATTTTTCTTTTATCTCAATCAAGAACAGAAGAACATTGGAATTTCCTAAAATTAAAATGATTATTATGCATCCTTTGACATTTTATACAGGAAGGGTAACATTTGTGAAAACACCACCTGAGATTTAAAATGGAGAAGTTTTTAATTAATCCATTACCTATTATACAATAAAGCTGATTTTAGATCTTCTGCTGACGTCTACTTCCATCCCATTTTCTCTTTAATTATTATATATGTCACAGTGAGTGCTGAAGCTGGATACAATCTGTCATTAAAACTCAAATGTTCAAGCAGCAGAATCAGACAAATAAATGAACATCTGCTACCCCTCAATCCCAAACAAATTAACACAAAGCTGCCTAAGCCTGGCAGTGACACGTAAACCTCTCGCTCTTTCGCTCTATACCACACAAATAAAATCTGCTGTGATTTAAATCCCAAACCTTTTCACCAGTAAGCTGTTTTTGCGGTTTGTTTGTTTTTTTTCCTTCTGTGAACAATCAACAATTGGTTTTCCCAATCTGAGGATGGAAATACTGTAAGAACAGCAATGGAATAGAAAAATAAACAGAGTAGATTCCATGTTGTGAAGACAGTATCAAACACTAGACAAAGTTTTTCTGTTGCAAAAAAAAAAGTTTTTTGTAACCTGGACTATGAGCAAATAGCTCGTTCAGTAACCCATTCTGATGAGTTAAATGAAGATCAAATTTCTCCAGATTTAACCTCTTTCTTAAATACCTAAAAAATAAAAAATACAACCCCATGGTGTATTTTATATAAGCTCCATTATATTAATGTGTTAATGTGGTGACAGCTTTGTACATTCCTTTATTTATGCTTTTTTTTTTAAAGGACGGTGAGAACATTAAATTTTGAGTTTGCATACTTGATCTTCTTATTTGTTTAAGTGACCTTGAATTGTTTAAACCTTCATTTACGGTATTGGCTTTGACTTCAGGTGAATCACGGGGGTCTAGTTTCGAACTTGTTTGTATTCAGAGGTGTGTTCTGTATTTAGTTCCCAGCCAAAAAAAAAAAAAAAAAATCAGCTGGAACATCCTCCGAAGTTGGACTTCTCATTTGGAAAGTGGAAATCTTCGACTACTCGCAGTTAGGATTTTTAAGGTTGACTTCACGTTTCAATATGGCCACTCCTCGCATCAACAGTAGTAAGCAGTGGTGGAATTCACAATTATTATTCTGAATAACATTATTCACAAAACAATAATTTTCAAAACACATGTAAAGGTTTGCCTAAACTCAGCGTTACATGTGGCAACTAAAACTCTAAAGGGAACAAATTCAAAGTGGTGTTTGCTTATGTAAAGTGAAGCTTAAAATGATGTTTGTGAGAGGCATTGTTACATTACATTGTGAACAATGTCTCGTTGGGCGTCGCCATCTTGAAATCCCGACTTCTTGACTTTCTAAACTGGAACGCTGCCATCTCGGGTGTGACGTCAAACGCTCCAACTTCCAAGGTAAATGGAACGCAGGCTAAATCAGTAGTAAATAATTTGAAGAAAAAACTAGACTTCAGGACTAAAGAATATGACAAGTCTATTGTCTATAGATGGCTTTTTTTTACATTATTGTCATACATCATCAGTCAGTGTCTTTTATTTTTTGTATATCTCAACCTAATCCTTATTATGGCAATTGTTAAAGAAATAACATTGAGATGTTTAACAGATCTGTGAACTTGCTAAAAAGTAAAACAGAACCATCATTGGATCTCATTACATCACTCACTTGAAGCTTGAATGATAATATGATTTGATTGTAAAAAAAAAAAAAGCGCTATGCTTAACAATCAGAACAAACACCAACAATCTGTTTTTATTATCAATTGAGTTTGAATAAGGTTTTTCTGAATACAGCTCTGTGCGAAAGGCTCTGTTGCAAAACAGATCAAATTTACTTTTATTCTATTCATTTTCTCCTTTGCTTTCCCCTTTCCTGTCTTTCACTGATAAGCTCTCCTCACCGCACAGCACAATGGCTCCATTGTACCAAACCACAGAGCTGATAATGTTACGTGACATTAAGGGCAATGATGTTAGCTCCTATTCAGAGAGACATTTTGATTGGAATGTAGACTCACAAAGAGAGCCATAATATTCAATGCTTTCTGAAATTAAGGATTCCAATATTAAACCAAATTATTACTGGGTTTCAGACTATTTTATTATCCGGCATGTCAGAAGATGTTTGGTTTCCTGATAAAGAAGACCAAAGACTACATTATAAAGCAATATAAGGTTTGGAAGATAGAATTGAATGATTATTACCTTCGTTGTCCTTTGTACCTCCACATATTGATTTGTTTAACCAGGTTTCACCCGTTGAGATCCCAGATCTCTTTTGGAAGGGAAACCTGGCCAACACAACAACACAGTTCAATCTGAAAGAAATCACAACAGAGCAGGGAATAAATGCAAAGAAGCACACAGTTAACGTAGACTCCGTAGAAGGATGTTTAACTCTAGTCCTCAAGAAATGGTCTCCTGTTTCAACAAAGCTGAACTTATAGTTCAATTATCTGTTCAGCATGTCGCCATGTTCTGCAAAGGCCTGAAATAAACCATTTACTTGGCTCAGGTGTGCTGAACCTGAGGAACATCTGTAACAAACAGGAAAATTGTTCTTAAGGACTCGATTCGGGCACCTCTGACGCAGAGTTTTGACGGGAATTATGGATTTGTTCAGAAACTGTAATGGAGTGTAGCTTGGCAGGGCCACAATGCTGACAGGCACGAGAAAGTGGCTTGTTGATGACTTAAAACAAAAGCTTGATAGATAAGAGGTGAGGAGCATGAACAGATAGGTATGGGAATGCAACAGATGTCAGGCATAGAAATGGAACGATCCAGCACCGAACAATGAAAAGTCCAAAGCTTAAACACTGACACAGAGTTTTAAAGTGAAAATAGGACCAGATAAAGTAATCGGGGAATATTGTACAGCTGAGGCCAGGAGAAAGCAGGAAAACTGAGGCCTAGTCCACAGGTAGCTGGATATCTGAAAACAAACGTTTTGGCCTGTCATCCACACAAAAACTCAGTTTAATATCACTGAAAACGATTATTTATAAAAACTCCAACCAAAGTGACGAATAATGCACCATGATGTCCACATACTTGCTTTGACACAATTCCCAATTGACACCGTCTTGTGTTTTAATAACCTTATATTCTGATATGCTATTTAAAAGTAGTTTAACCTATATGTCTGTCCACACCAATGAACCTCCTGGCGCCATTTTTTATTCCTGATAGGAATTCATTGTTGTTTTGAAGCTGTCTGATTGGCTGACATAGGTTTTATCGTTGTGCTACACTGCCCCCTATGGGTTTGGCATGTTTAAAACAGCACTCTGGCATATTTGTGTGGGTTTATGGAGATGAAAACTTTCCTGAAACTGATTTTGTCAGAATTATGTTAACAAAAAGGGAAAGGGAGTAATCTAAAGGATAAATAAAACCTATGAGAAGTGGAACAAAAGAACTTGACTTGAAACTTGTGACCTTAATAAACATTTTCTCATCTCCCTAAACCCTACTTTCTGTAGGCTGCCAAGCCAAGCAACTGTCGTTCCTGTTCCTCTCTTTTAAAGTAAGAACTCAATTGTTTTTCACTCTCTTTTTGTGGATAATAATATTCATATTCCCCTGAATGCTGACCCAAGAAAAAAGAGGCTATTTCATAGCTGTCAGTGCAACGTCTTTATCTTCACTCTCCAAATGTTGGGGTCAGCCAAGACTTGACGCTCAGCAGACAATTCTCCCAAAGAACTAATGTGATTAATGGGTGTCACTTAAGAGGGGTGGGCTGAGGTTGAAAATGGGAAAGAAAAAAGGAGAGAAAAAAAGTCATTCAAAGGAGATTGTTGCTGAAGAAAAGGTGCATTGGTGGCAGTTCCTCTACTAGAATTAAGAATTTACCCCCCTGGCTGTAGATACGTGTTGCAAAAACGAAATGTTGAAAGTCACTTTCAAAGTTAAAACTCAGTTGGGGAATTCAACCTTGTACTGAGGTGTGAGCCAAGAGTTTTTAGGTAGCAATTAGGGTTCTTTGTGTTCGTAATTATACGCCGTACATTAAGGCAAATATTCAAGTGCATTCATCAGAGCAAGTCCACTTTTACAATATTGCCTTAATTTACTTGCGTCATTCCCTCTGGTAAAAAGTTGATTAAAAAAAATCCCCTGCAACAATGTTAAAAATGATTTTTACATTATTGTCAAGTTATGACCACAGACTTTTGTGTAATTTATGTGACAACCAACACAAAGATGTGAATAGTTGGAAAGCCGAAAGAAGAGGAGACAAAGTAACAATGTTACCAGAAATTGGAAACATTTTTGGAATGTTTCCAAAAATGGAAACAAAATTAGATGAATTTTGTTTCATCTGATTTTTTTTTGTCGCATTTAGAATAAATCTGGCTGTTGTGTGAAGGCATCAGAGGTTCGTTAGCAGGCATCAGTGAACAAACAAGGAGAATATGTTATGAACAATATCTCAATCTATGAACATATCACAGAGCTCTGTTCAAACAACTGCACAAAAATGGGGAGAATATAGGCTCTAGGACTAGACGATAAACTGAAAATTAACCGACATCAAAATTTATGACAATGAATAACGTCATTTCCTATGTTGGTGTTTTCAGTGTTCTTAAAAAAAGAAGAAAAAGTTGCTTGCCTTTTTTCGACAGAGGAAGGCTATGTCCCTTTAAGACGTTGCACTAGCTGTACCATCTGTAGTCACGTGACTGCGCCCCGTGTAGTCTTTACAAGGCGTGAAAGAAATGGTGAGGTTTAGAAAAAGGAAGACATTTCAAATGTTGAAGTAGCGACCGCAGTAGAGCTGGTCGAGGCTAGACTGTACGACGTAAGCCTGGAGACTTCCTCAAATATGCATCGTGAGTTTTTATTTTGAAAAGTAAGCGCACGGGGGGCGTGGCTTAAGCTCACAGGACAACCCGCCATGAAATGAGCTACACCTGCCTCGTCTCGGTCAAGGAGGAAGAGGAGCAGCTCACACCTTCATCCTCTTCACCAACCCAAAACCTGCGTTCAGTGGCGTTGGAATGTAAGTTATTTTATATAAACTTGTTCAGTTGTGTTTATTTGTTCAATAACTCTTCACAACTAAAAGTACTTAGTACATCTTGCACATTATATGCACACTTTGCATTATCTGACAAAATGTGCAACAGTTCCAACATGGGTGTGAATTTTTTGTAATGTGTTATAAAAGACGCTGAGACTAAGTTTGCAGTCACAGGAAAATTGTAAATTGTGTGTTTTTTGTTTTTTTTTACCTTCACAAAAGTTATTGAACGTCTTTCAACTGAGCTATGTTCTGATGCTCAGTTTTTAAAAGTTTGAAGCCCATGCAATCCGGTTGGTGCACTTTTTTGAGTAAAATATAATCACTAGTGCTTAGTTACAACTAATTTGCAAACATATCTGAATTATTATTTTTTAAATAGTACATGTTGTTTCATGACATCTGCAAAAAGAGACAATAGATATTTTGTTTTATTTTTATTTTTTTGTTAAACGTAACTCAGACGATCACTATTACTACACCAGACTTTACAACTATATATATAATGTGATTACAGTGGCAAAAGGTTGCAAAATGTGACAAAATTTAGCTTTAATTTGAGTACATTTCAGTTAACTTCAAGAACAACACAATAATACATAGAAATACATCAGAAAAAGGTTTCAAGGAAAGCACCTAAAATTGTCTACAAAGTGGCATTTTTGTGTTTTTGCCAAAAAAATAAAAACACCCAACAAAAAATATGTTAGTAAAACCACAAGCAGGTAGAGGGTTGAGTTGTGTTGCTGTAGATCACACCTGTCTTCGTAAACAGACTGACCTATTTTACCTTACGGTTCAATCCCACTTTTCCAAAATTTGCAACAACTATCAGCATAAAGAAGGAACAGCAGCTGTAACACATCATGGGCTGGTTACTGCTTGTTACTTGCACAGAGTGTGTGTGTGTGTGTGTGTGTGTGTGTGTGTGTGTGTGTGTGTGTGTGTGTGTGTGTGTGCGTGTGTGTGTGTGTGTGTGCGACACACATTGCGCCAGTGCGCCCAGACTCACTGCAGCAGAGTGCTGCCGCCGCTCGCCGTGGATTAGAGGCTGAGGAGCGAACCGGCTGTGGAGGGAAGATGAAGGTTGCGTGTGAGTCTCCCAGCCACCCGCCTTGTGAGGAGCCTGTGCACCTGATAAGGCCACCGCCACCTAATCCGTCCCACCACCACCCAACCACTTAAAAAAAGAAAAAGAAAAAAAAAAACTACTTAAAGTCAGTACTCACCCGGAGACTGATGAGGGCGGCCTCTGAAGCCTCCATCACTACATTTACCTGGCTGGGAGGGTCGATAAGCAGCAGACCCGCTTTCCCTCTGCACAGTATTTCCATCAAGGAGTGACAACTTTATTCTAAGATTTGACAGTTTTCAGACTAATTTCCTGTGTCATAATTGGTTAGTTCTCTCCATTCTTCTTTTGTTTTTAGAGCTGATAAAGGAGGATTCATTGAGAAAAAACTTAACCTTTTGAAGGCAAGGCAGACCAAGTGTCTCTATTGGTGCTTGATGCAGGCCTTTGAACTTTTTCACATTTTGTCACGTTACAATCACAGAGTAACGTGTAACTGTAATAATCTTTTAAGTGTGGTTACAAGCATAAAATTTAGCAGATGGTAATGTTTTTCATATTTCCCATTAGTTACAAATTTGAGATTGGTGGACTTTATTCAAGATGGCTGCCATGTTTGAGCTTATTAAGCCAGTTGTCACTATAAAATGTTACCCATTTTCATAACTTGGATGAACTGACTCGAGGTTCCTCGGCCAGGCCATCTAAACATGGACATTTTTCCCAGTCGACTTCTGAAAGTGGTGGCAGTTTCCATTCAACGGTCTCATTTAGCCGTAGCCTTATTATTCTTCAACCTCCTTCTGTTAACTGGTTAAATAAATGCTTTCAGTGTTGAAAACTGAGCGAGCAGAGCCAATCGGCATGAAGATTAGAATGTTAAATGCAATATTGAAGTTCATAGTGATAGTTCAATCTGTGCTTTATTGGTAACTGTGAACGACTCTTACATGTATAGCTTATAATGTGAGTTACGTTTTGCTTTTGGATGTAACTTACATGATTTATTCTTAATTGTATGTTGGTGTTTCATTTTTGTTTTTGCGCCACGACTGCATATGTTATTTATTGTCTTATGTATTTTGGAGGTGTTAACTGTTTTTGTATATGTCTGAAAATGTATAAGTAAAGTATTTAAAAAGAAAAAACATTTTCATTATATATTATTTTCAAGCAAAGTTATTGTGGAACCATTAAAGAGCCACAGACTTCAGACTCTGTCCTAACAACATATAGATTTAGATAAACAGTTGTGCCCTCAGGTTTATTCTGTTTACTGTTATTTTTATTTTATTTTATTTTTCCGATCTGTACATTAATTGTGTTCTTTCATTTAAGCGCCAGATAAAATACATTAAATTTTGTGGTTCCAACTGCATGCTGAATATAAGCTAAAACTCAGAGAGTTGTTGTACTAGCTGCGTACCTCTCAGGGGCCAAACGCTCTGCGTTGAATGTTAACACATGCTGTTTCTCAGCAGTGAGTTAAAAAAAAAGCTGTTAATTACAGCGTTCTGATTAGAGCAACACGTGTATTACCATGGAGACGGTGCTACCTGAGCTCCGACAAGGTGTTAAAATATTTATTTTGGTAATTTTGAATGCCACTGAAAAATAAAAAAAAGAGGGAGAAAAGCAAACTTTTTATTTCTCCATTTCAGAACACCTTCCATAAATATATATTTAAGAAAATCTTAATCAGGAGTGCAGGAAATGAACGTGTTTGAGAGGTGTTCTGATTGAACCCCTTATCTTAGATTGCAGGTGTCTGATTTGATGACGGAGGGGGAGAGAAGTTGTTGCCACGTGTTTGCTGTAATCACAATTTCAATCTAACTCTTTAATCCACAGATATGACATCAAACTAATGCCAAGTGTTTGACTAAATAAGAAAACATGAGAAAAAAAAGTGTTGCTTTCAGAAGAGTTTTCACACGCAGGTTTGATGCCCTTAGCTGACTTTTGGCTAGCCTGCAGCCGTTTTATCAACAGTTCTAAAAACGCATGCTAGGCTCCAACAGGGGATCTTGGACGAGTGGGGCCCTGGGCAACCCCCTTCTTCTGCAACCCATACCAACACCCAACCCACCCACTCAATTTATTTTGGATAGATTTCAGCAGTTTCCCTTTTAAATAACTTTCATTTCGTAATAACATCAATATTTGCTTTTTATTCTCTGAGGTGTGGCTGTCGTACCTGGGCGAACTGCTAAAATGGGCACTGACTGAAACCAGTAAATCAGTTTTAATACATTTGGAAGACATAAAACTCTTCTCACCAAACTTCTCTACCCATCTACAGCGACTAGAGAGTGTCCTGCAGAAGCTGCGGCAACACGGGCTGAAGTTAGACAAATACAAGCTGTTCCATTGTTTGGAGAAGTTTCTTGGATATCATGTCAACCAACAAGCACCAAAACGGATCCTGTGAAATTGAGCAGAACCGCTCCGCTCCATCTACCGCCATCAGGTCAGAGCCTTCCCAAACCTTCGAACAGGAAGTGCTAGTCGTGCACGAGGCCTCGCAGACCAACGTGACTGCTTTACACAGGTATTGAAAATCTGCTTTCTTTATGTTTTTATGATTACAGTAGGGGCATCATAAATGTCAAATTAAGCCATCAAAGGTCTCGGTTCAGTGTATTAAGTATAGATATATATATGAATATGCATACGAATAAGTATAAATGCACAAGTATTTCAAATTTAACTACAGATCATAAAGTGGGTTTTAGATTTTTAAAGAAACTGTATCATCCTACGGTTTTCTGTCTTCTTTGAGGTTTGCATCCGTGGCAACATCTGGTTGATGATCACATGACTCGTGATGTGAAAAGAGTGTTTCATTGGAGTTTTGCGAAATAAAGTAAATTGGATGTGGCCAACAAACCCCGCCTCATCTTGGCGCCAAAACTTACAGGTGTTTTCAATATGGGTGTATTTCCATTAAGCAAATTTATTTTCAAAATGTCAAATTTGCACAATTATAATATCAATGGAAAAGTAAGCTAGTGTTGAACTCCTGCTGTGAGTGAACAAGTGCAGATATACATGCAGTATATGTAGCCGATGACAACAGGGATAAACTGGGACAGAGTCTATGCTTCTGCTGGGAGACGACAACAATCTACAGTGACCTTCCAACGTCAGTGTGTTTGTGTTCCCTCTGCAACATGTACTTCCAAACCACTTCACCCATTCACTGTTATCTATGAACGCCACCCGAACCCCCCACATCCTCCTCTATCCCCCTCGCACGATTCCTGCACAACCAGCTCACCTTCATTACAGCCCTGATAGTGGAATTGGCAACTTGTCACTTTTATTGATTTGTCCTAAACTGCAATTTACATGGATATTTGTGGGTGTCCTGAGGGCAGACTGCGGCTTGGCGGACCGCCCAGCCACCCCTTTCCCACCGCCCTCTGCCTTTTGTTTCCTCAGTCTGAGAGGAAGTTTTTCTCCCCGCTGAGCTGCCAGGGCCTCAAAGTGACTTTTTCAGCTTGACTTCAGCAAACATGTCATGCTTTTAGAGCAAATACATTTTTTTTCCCTTTTCATCATGCAAATTGAAAGAGCTGGAATGGTGTTAGGATAAAGAGACTGGTTGCGGTGCATGAATGGTTCCCTGGGTGAGCCCTCTCCTAGTGAAGCCCATTCTGCAAACAAATGCTTAATACGCAACTTAAAATGTGTTTTACTCCCAGATAAATCTTGAAATTATGTTCAGTGCATAATTTACAAGCCTTTGTATGAACATTCCCAATTGTTTCATATTTTGTACTAGAGATGATAAAATGCAAAGAAATGCATTTTATCATCTGTAAATGCTATAAAATGTGTTTCTGTTAGAAATGCAATAAACTTTATTCTGTTAGAGATGATAAATGCTGGGTAACGTAATTAGCTTAGTCACCTAAGCTAAATTAAATAAATAGCTTAGGTATGTACCTAGATGGGTAAGTTACCTTAGCTATGTAACTCCCTAGCTTAATTACCTAGGTAACTTATTTAGGAAATTAACCAGATAACCTTGCAAGGTAACTAAGCTAAGGTACCTAGCTTAGACAACTAAGCAACTTAGTATAGTTTCTGAGGTAACTAACCTTATGTAACTACTTGGTTACCTAAGATAATTAGGTAACTATTATCTTGGGTAACTAAGACAATAGTTACCTAGGATATAGTAACTACAAACTAAACCAGCTATTAGCTTAGCTACATAAGCTAATATGTAACTAAGCTAATAGGTATCTTAGGTAGCTAAACTACCTATATGGGGTAACTAAGTTAATGAGGAATCTCATTAGCTTGGGAAACTAAGGTATTAGTTTTTTTATCTAAGCTAATAATTACCTGATTATCTTGTGTAACAATTAGCTTATCTACGTAAGCTAAAAGTTAGCTTATGTAGCTCAGTTAGTAAGGTAACTTGACATGTTAGATGGTTTACTTAAGGTACCAGGATAGGACACATACACACAAAGAGAGAAAAAAAAGTCTAGAAGAGGGTCAGCTTTTTTTAAATTAATTAATTTATTTTTATTGCATGCTTTTGCCACCCTGTAAGTCAGGGGTGCCCAAAGTGGGTCCTCGAGGCCCGGCATCCTGCATGTTTTAGTTCTCTCCCTGGTTTAACGCACCTGGATCAAATTATGGCTCAGTAGAAGGCCTAAGAGGAACACTGACATGCTGAAAAGGTTGTTACTACCACCAGGGAAAGAACTAAAACGTGCAGGATGCCGGCCCTTGAGGACCGACTTTGGGCACCCCTGCTCTAAGTCATGCCACCCTGCTTGGTGAGCCTCATTAGCCTCAACAGAAACAAACACAGAAATGGAATGAAGGCAACAGCAAGTCAGTTTTTCTCTGTGTGGATTTTTACAACCTATCTGCCTGAAGATCTGCGTGTGTTCATGTACCTGCATGTGCATGTAGTGCCCCCACATCCGCTCCCCCCCCCACCTCAAACACCAAAGCTGACCTTCAGCCGCAGAGGCCAGGCGAACAGCACAACAACCCGCAGCAACGGAAAACACAAATGCTTTGTGAAAGCTTCGACACGGTGCGTTCGCACAAAAATGCCAAAATGTCACAATCTTCAAACTTTGTGTCCACAACACAGTTTTTCTTTTTACCTTTGTGAGGCTCCTGAAGGTTACCTGCAAAAAAAATTCCAAGAGGGTGTCAAAGCTAGAAGTGGTTTCTCAAGAGGGAACTAATTTCATCTTGTACTGTCTTCATTGCCCTTGAAGTTTTTCACGTTTTTTTGTTTTTTTGTTTCCCTTGTTAACACCAAGAATGAGGTGTGCGCATAAATATAGGAAAAGGAAATGAATTGTGTTTTTGTTTCTTGAGGAGTACACAAAGCGCCCATTAATGTAGGCAACGAAGTGAAATTATTACTAAAACTACATCTGTTCTGCGAAGACTTCAGAGGTTTGTTAGAGAACAAACCACTAACAGGGACTTCCTGCCGATTGGTGAACAGAGAGGAAGTTGTAGAGAAGTTTGGTTTTAAATCGACATCCAAAGCCTTGAACCTTCTAAGGATTACCGGTGATTTATTTCTCTGAGAACGTGGAAGTGTCACGACGTTACTGATTAAAAACAATAATCAAGCGAGCCTTCAAAACCTGACTGAAACATTGCGCTTGGTAAGCCAAACTATATTAACTACATTCAAACACAACATACGCTGACGTTAGGGTCGTTTTCACAGGCTTGAACTAAAAATTCATTCAGCTTAACTTCCCTGAGGTACCTTGTGGTGGTAGTTTTTCAAAATAAACTAAATTTTAACATTTCATGATATTTACATTGATTTCAGAGTCAGATAATGGTTTGTAAGTGTGCAAATATAGGGTGTATGTAATGTATTACATTATTTTACTATTAAAAGAAGAAACTTCATTTGCATCCTTTTATTTTGATGTGGTTGTTCCCCCACGATCAATTACACATAAAGAAAACCCTACAAAACCCACAACAGATGATTTCCTATAACAAACTCAGGTCAGTGGTGGCAGTATCATACTGAGGGGGATGCGTTTTTTTCCATCCCCATCAGAAAGTGAAATTAACATCGGACTGTTTAAAAGATACATAAGACACAATCGTTGTAAGAAAAGGCACTCCTGGAGAGTGTTGTGCTTTTCAGATTTTTGGTTCTAAATTGTGCCTGTTTTTTCCCGACTTTATGAACGAGAGGGTGTTCATTTGGCAAATTCTAAAGAAAAAAAAATCCAAAAATCATCGAGCAGGCAAACTAATTTTTTAAAAAGCAGAGACAACAGGACGTTAGGAAAAGAAAGAGGGAAAGGCCTGCGGAGAGGTTTTGTGTTCTTCCTCTCATCTGCATTCAGAATCGCATCTTGGTGTCTTTTAGCCCTGCAGTGAAGTTTCCTCTGCAGGGTGGCACACAGGGGGAGAAGTTCTAGAGCACAGATGCTAAACATCACCGAACTTGGAAGCTCCGAACACGAGAAAGGATTTTAAAAAAAAAAAAAGTGAGAGAAGTGAGTCAAATACCCGCGGTGGGTGAACAAGGGGTGTGTGGTGCTGGTGGGTGTCGCTGCTGATGTCACACCCACTCGAACAGCCGCGATTGGACCCTAATTAGAAATCTCGGCAGCAAATAGATAAGCGTCCTGCATGATTGAGCCCAAAGTGGCTGATGCCAAAAAAATTTCTGCAGGGGCGGAGAGGAGAGGAGCGGAGCGGAGCAGACAGAGAGCTGCCAGGCTGTGCTGACAGCACAGAGGCTTCACATCCGACGGGCTCAAGGCTGGAGCTGGACTTTCTACAGCGACACCCTGCGCGGTGATAATATTCGTCCAGAAAAAAGAAAAGAAAGAAAAGAGAGAGATATCTGTATACATACAGAGAGAGGGAGGGAGTAGAAGAAGAAGCAGAGGAGGAGGACGCGGCGTTGTTCGGAGAGGCTGACGAGACAAGTAGGAAGGAGAGTCGGCTCCAAGTTGCTCGCGCGCTCCGCTCCTGAGCTGATGGCATCCGTACTTGGAAACGGCAACCGCGCGTCGGGCGCTCCGAGCGGCCAGGTCCGGTGCAAGCTGAAGCGAAGGAGGAGGAGGCGATCCAAGAGAAAAGGTACGGGAACTTTTTAGTTTTCCCGTTTTTTTCCCCCCTCCCTCTTTTTTTTTTTTTTTTTTTCTTTCTTCCCCCACATTTAGACTGAATAGGCGCGCGGCGGCGGGGCGCATCGTTCGCTCGCGCGCTGCGCTTCGTAACTGTCCGCGCGGTGAAATTCTCTGTTGAAACGCCGATAAGCGAACAAATAACCGGCCGCCTTGTTAAGGTCTCTGTTTCAGCGGCGCATACAGTCTCTCTGCTCTAAAGTTTACTTTGGACTACATTTATTATTACTACTAGTTCAACCAAGATGTACAAATTCCAAGAAATTTTATCATATATATATAATTTACATGGATGCATCTGAGGAAGTTGGATGCATCTAACTTCCTCATTTCTATTTTTTGAATCGTTTAATCTATTTCTTTGCAGTAGATCTAATTTTTAAACTCTTATTTCATATTTAATGCCCTCTGTTTAAGACGAAAAAATCAACATTTGTGCGAACTATATTTAGATCTCTCAGAAAGATTGCAGGGATAATCCTGATAATTTTCCTAATGGGTGCCCTTTTGCCCCCCTCGCTTCCATAAAATGCATTCCTCCTCATGGCTTTGTAAGTCCAGCACTCCAGAAAAAGTCACATGTTGGACCAGCAATCAAGGCCCTGCATGTCAAAAAGGAAACGGAAAAAGGAGGTTGAAAAAAATTCAAGTCCTCCCTGAACCCCTTTTTAATTATTATATATAGTTTTAAAACTCAGTTTAAATTTTTCAAATCAGTTTCAGTGCATTCAAACGAGTCCCAATCGAGTACATTAGTATAGAGTGTAAAACAATCAGCTGGATTCATAATGGGAACAGAAAAGCATGCTGATTTCACTGACTTTTCCTCCCAACGCCGCAGCCAGCTCTGTAATGGATTCTGATGGGGGGGCTTCATGGTAAACAAATCCAACTCCCCCCTCCCCCACCCCTCACACTGCCGTGCGGTTTTATGCCGTCTTTACCAACGATATTACATCAGACTAATGCATGCTATCAAAAATAATAAAAACAACCTCATTTCATGAAGCATTTGCACCTCTCTGCCTCTCACCGAGAGACGCCAGATAGTTCTGCGTTTGCAGAACTGACCACACTTTGCCGGCCGTCGTTCGACTCGATCTGTGATTGCTGGGTAATTTCACTCTTGTTTTATGTTGCACTTCAGGAAAAAAAAAAGAAGGCAAAAGAAAAGCAACAGAATGACATTTTGGAAAGAAGAATTGGTGGAAGCTTCAATCCTGCAGCACGTTGAAGGTTATTTCCTAAAGCATTTCAGCAATTATCATTAAGATGTCAAAAGCAAATTCGTGTTGTTGCATCACGATAAATGATTGTATCTTTTCGCCCGTTTCTTCGTCTTAAGCACCTCTATTAAAACCAGCTGCAGCACGTTTAGCCCTGTGTGTCCGTGACACCACGACAACGGTGCAGTCCGTGCTGCCGAGACACTGATGTGAACGTGGACGGAAGCTGACGTATCCGGCTGCGAGCGAACATATAACGAACTCCCGTAAACACTTTTTTTTTTCCGCCCGTCATCAAAGTGCAAAACAGACGACCACAAACTTAATTTCCATAACCTCTTGATTTTTAATAGCCCAAGTAATTGAGACAAGGGAGACAATACATAAAATATAGTGCCGAGGCAAATGTATTTACATAATGGAAACGACAGAATTGGTTCCACAACATTAAGCATTGCATATGAGCGCCGCACAAACGCCGGCGCGCACATTAGCCGTCGGGGCCTTTTGGGGGAGGCGAGAGATGGGGGTTGGAGGGTTTGTGTGTGTGTGTGTGTGTGTGTGTTTGCGAGGTGAGGGCTAATTTAGCAGCGCTGCTGATTCACTCTGATAACACAGGACATTAAGGGGCCCCGGCTCAGGGGGCCGTTTGGAAATGAACTGTGTCCGTGGCCGGAGCTGGATCCCACACTTTAGATATGTTCTCCCTGTTTTCATGTGTTTCCTAAAGCGTCTGATTATTATTATTATTATTATTATTATTTTTATTTTTATTCTTCCCCTGACTTCAGACTTCAGCACAGATTATCCATAAGCCTGGCCAAATTTTCATTTTCTTCCTCCTGGTGTCAAATCTTTTCCTCAGAAATGCCAAACGATTCTCATCTTCAGATTTTCACACAATTATTTTAAAGCGAAAAGAAGGAGGAAAAAAAAGTCAGAGGGATTACTGCATGGCATTTAGGGCTTAATCTCTTGAAAAGGCTGCAGATTATTTGTAGATGGACTCGCTAAAACCTTTGTGTGCATTCAAAAGGCTGCAGCTTCTATTAATTTCACTTTTTTTTTTTTTTTTGAAGTTGCTCATTTTTTGATGGGCAAAACAAATAACCCCAGAGTGAAGATTAGGGATTTATCTCTCTTTTTTTTTTTTTTTGGCAGTCTGACACCATTTGGTTAATGCTTTGAATTCCTAGAAATCACTGCGTTCCCCCAGCTTTACCTTTAAAAATTTCCAACAACCCCCTTTTCCTTTCCTCGGACCTCTCTCCGTATCGGTTTAGCGTTTATTTATGACCGGCCTTTAATCAATCACAGCCTTTTAGCATCTCCAAAGGGATGCCACTAACACAAATAAAATCCGGCGCAGTAACACCTAAGTGGATGCACTGCAATAGCTGTCAATCATCTGCGTACGGTTTGACTGTGGCGTACAGTCCTTCCTCTTTATCCACAAAAATAAAGCAATCCAGAGATTTATGTACCAACATTGCTTTTTTATTTATTCTTCTTATAGCTACACTTATCAGGATGTGGTCCCAGTACAGTATATCAGCATGTCATCAAGAGTACCGGGAGGGGGGAACGTGAAAAACGCAGTGTGTAACATAATTTATGTCACAATTACCGTTTACGCCTTCAGTCGCAGCGAGGCGGCAGCAGAGGAGTCTGGTTTGGGTTTTTTAAAGGAGAGGAGGGGGGGAGAGGGGTAAGGATGGGAAAGATGAGGGTCGGGTCACGCAGGATGATGGGGGTCTTCCCACATCCGATCCCCCCCCCCCACTTCCCCCGGAAGACAGGTGCCTTATTGTGTGACATCCAGAGTGGAATAAGGGAGCGTGAACTGCAGGCGGTTCAGTTTTCAGCACCGCCAGCAGTGATAGAGGGGGGCGTCGAGTCGAGGTCAGAGGTCAGGCAGGAGAGCGCTTTTTAACATCCACACATCCGTATTTGGTCCAAGAGATTTATTACTATGTCTAAGGAGCTTTTTCTGGCAGGCAAAATGGGTTTCTATGTAGATTTTTTTTTCTGTTTTTTTGCACTGGAATATTCTAAGCAAACCTTATTTCTTTTAAAGATGAAGCATGGCAACTATTGGAAGCTCTTTGTCATGAAAATTGGAGTTTAAAATGACAGAGTATGACTCTGTTTCATCCTAACCACTAAAACTTTAAAACATTTAGAAAAATCCAGACATTTTCCGCCTTGGCAGGCATTGGTCAGTTACTGGTATGAAGGTATATCGAGGTTTTAAAATGTTACTTTAGACTGATAAGTCTAAACCAGGCAGTGTGTGTGTGCGTGTGTGTGGGTGTGTGTGTGTGTGTGTGTGTGTGTGGTGGGAATATCCATGTTCACAGCAAAAGAATAACTTCATATAGATGAAACAAAAAGTCTGCAAGCATCCTTGGGCCAGATACAGCAGTCAAGGTACATTAAATCTGTAAAAAGGTTATGGTTTCAAAACCACAAAAAAGCATTTTATCCTTTTAAAGTGGTGTAAAAGTCATCTTTAAGGGTAACTTCTTAGGTTCTTTTGGAGCAGAGAAGTTCAATGTGTGAAAAACCAAGATGTACAAATGACTTCTATCACTGTAGCACCTTTTTTAAAAGTACAGATGGAGAATCTGTTAAGAAACAGAAAGCAGGCCAAGGCCTCTGATTATAGCCTGATTTAGTAACAAGCTAATCTCAGTATGCACTCAAAACTAATGCTGCATTTATTAGGTGTTTATTTTGCATTTCTACTTTACAAAACTATTTTTATTAAAGCTGTTAGAGTTATATTTGTTAAGCAGTAGTAGTTTTTCATGAACACTGGCGATGCACCGAGCCACCTTTTTTCCCACTTCCGTCACCGATGCAGACATCTGAGGTTAAGTATCGGCCGATACCGATCCGATCAGAAAACCAGTTCAATTAAAAAGTTTCCTTTTTTAAACAGACATAAATGTACTGAGTTGCAAATTTATTTGATAACTCCACATCAAGTACCAAACACTTAAGTATTATGGATCGTTCACATTGTCACGGATACCAATCTATAACTTTTTTCAAAATTGAGAGCAATATAGATATTAAAATCAGATTGGCACATCTTTAGTGCATTCCTGTTTTTGCTCAATTACCATTGGAAATATGCAAACCTCCCTGACCTCTGTGACCCCGAGAGGATACCTGAGTACTGACAATAGATGGACGAATGGGTGGTGGTGTTTTTTTTTTTTCTTTTTTTGGTTAATACAGTAAAACTGTGTTATATTTATGCATTTTTAAGCAATTGTACCATGAGAATCTCATATTGCCACATACTTAGTTTTACAAGGAGAAAAGAGAACGTCATGTAAACAGGAGTCAAGATGTTTCCCCAAAAAGACAAAAAACCAAGTCTGTGTTTGAGTTTAAAGTGCAGGTTTGTGTTTGACTTCTTTTAAACCCTCTCTGCCCTTATTCAAACAACGCTTAAATTCTTTTTACAGGAAAGGTTTGACAAAAATCCATTTTTCATGTCTCGTTTTGCGTCTTGCCAACTCGAAGCAACAGCCCCGCTTCCATTCCAGCAGCTGCATGCACATACGTTCGGTGTCAAGCCTGTTTTTTCTCCAGTCATTTTCCTGTCTGCCTCCCCGCTATCATCTGTCAGATTGTGAGAGTTAAAAAAAAAAAAAACCTAAAGAAAAAAAAAACAACAAAACAATATTTCAGTGGAAATGCTGTAACCGCTACAGCAATTTTTAAGCAACGGCACAAAGCACAGTGACAAACGCATGCAAATTGAGAACACAAGTCTTTGTAATGTGGAGCACAATGAGCACATGGAGGCTGAATGATAGCAGCAATAAAAAGCTAGCTGTGAGGAATAAATGAAAATATATACAAAAAAAGAAAAGTCAGGAATGTGCTCATTGCCAAAGCTCACTGGAAAAGGATCAGTGGAGTAAAAAAAGGGGGGGGGATGGGGAAAGAAGAAAGATTTCTGGTTTTTGGAGCTGCGAGTGCTATTTTTAATCAAACTTGTTCAGTTTTCCTGGATAAAAACCAACTTTGACGGTGTCTGCGAACATGTACACACAGCGGCGTTACGATTCCGGCGTAGGCCCACGCAGAGTTGCATCAAGGCACACGCGTGTAGAGCATCGTGTGGGTTACTCGCTCCAGCGGTTTACTAATGTAGGTTCAATCACAGCAGGAAGGGAAGCCGGGCGGAGGGGGTGGGACTGCTTCCGTGTTGGGACGCCCCAATGTCACAGCGAGTGTCATGAGAGGACGTGGGGAAGAGATATTTTGCAGATGTGGAGCGCCATTTTTTTTTTTTTCTCCTGTTTTTTTAGGCCCCTGAAACTCTTCTGCCACATTTGTTTGTGCCGGTGTTGATAATGGCATTAGGAGCTGTGGTGGGAACACCGCTGGCATTTATGAGGTTAATGAAGGTCGGCGCCGGCGGAAAACGGCGCGGCGCTCTGCTGTGTGCGCTCGCATGGCTCTGTGAATTTACGGGACGCTTCCTGATTAAAGGGAGTGGGGGGAGTGGCGGAGAGGTCGGTCTGCTCAGGACGCCGCGTCCTCCAAGTGACCGCGCGTTTAGCTGACGGGAGAAAGGAAAAAAAAAAAAGGTTAGCTCTCCTGACTGTGGTCTCATGAGGACAGCAGATAAAATGACCAAAGAAAGGGAATAGCACAACTTTGGTGCATTTGCATAATTAGTAATTATCTTGTAATAGTCCCTTCTGGCTTTATTCAGCTCCGTGGTAAAGAGAAAAAAAATGTGCTTAAAGTTCAGGAGCAACAAATAACTTGAGGAGAAAAATGACTCACTGGTGCAAACGTTTGGACTCTTCGTGGGCCGCCTCGGCCACGTCTGCTAAGAATAAAACAAAAGTATCAAAAGAACAGATGCAGATTTAGAAGAAAAAAAAATCAAAAGGTGACACTTAAGTTAATTAGTCTGTTGTTTTATGACTCCCACAGTTGGAAAGATAACGGTATTACTCACGCCGTAATAACTTGTTGCGCTTGTCGTCATGACGACCAAACGCAAACAGTTTAATTGAGTTAGTCATGTGTTACGCTCCATCAATCTGTCCACAACAGCTTTCGAAAAACGACGACTACTTCAGGGGAAGACGTTGCGAGAGCGCCGCGCCGCTAATGTGTGCGCTCCTGCGTTGGAAAATAAAACTCTGGAGTGTATCAGATGCTGCCTCCGTATGGTAATTTGTTTGCGTGTCTGTTACTGTGTGTGTGTGTGTGTGTGTGTGTGTGCGTGTGTGTGTGTGTGTGTGCGTCACTCCTGAGCATTTGTGTACGGGTGTGCAGCCGTCTGCAGGGGAGCTGCCAGTCCTCATGAACAAACAGGGAGGAAGACGTTATCGCTTCCTGTCGGTGTCTGTGCGTCCGCAGTCCACTAGAAGGGGCCTGACAATGTGGAAGATGGAGCGGAGCCGCCTGGGAGTGAGTGCCAGGTGATTCCGGGGTCGGACGCGAGCGGCGCAGCGGGTTGTCGCTGTTGGAAACGCAGCTCTGGAACTTCTCAGCACACACACCAAAGCAGCTTGGAAATGAGCCTTTTTGGAGAGTAAAGCTTGTGGTCTGTAAATAACCAAACAGCATTTCTAAGCTCCATCAGCAGGTCCAAATCAGTTTTGTTTACTGTCTTTATTATAGTTGCTTTGAATACCCTTTTTTAAAAAAAAAAAAAAAAAAAAAAAGTGAAACTAACTTATGGAGCACCAAATATGGCTTGGTGCACCACATTTACAAAACTTGATGTACCTCAGTGCTAAAAGGCCCATCTGATGAAAGGCTTCAATAAGATGTTAAGAGTCAGCAGTCAAAAAGCACATATCTGATTTTCAGAGCAAAGAAGTGACTGTATTGGACATAGAACCTCAATCCCTTGTGTAGAAGTCTTCATTTTTAGGGATCACTACACTAGCTCAAATGTTATGTTATTAATTTCAGGTCAGTTTATTTTGAGCATGCAAATAACTTTGAATTAAAAGCACCGAAATCCAACGTTTCAATTTTACAGAACAAAGCAACATAAACTTAAATTCCAGATTCAAAAGGAAGGGAAAGGAGCGTAATCTTATGTTGCATTTCATCTCCATGTGGGAAAAAGTCTGTCCACATGAAATGCTAGCTAAAATACCTATGTAGGGCCAGTAGATGGCACCACCATCAAAATTGAAGACATAAAAATGCAGAACAACATCCAAAACATCCTCTTCAGTTTTTACTATCTGACTCTTCTTTTCTCTATTTTCTCAATACAAAGGGAAACGATGTTCAAAGTTGTACCATTGTTAATTGCTTGTAGTGCAGGAAAAAAACACAGGAGGTTACAAAAATCAAAATTGGACTCATGCTAAGTTTAGATAGATGCGTCAAAGCCAAGTTTGTAAAAAATCTCTACTTGGATTGTCTTTGTAAAAGTCAGTTTCACTGCCTGCCTCCATGTGGACAGGAGGCACAAACAAAAAAGAAAACTTTTTTTAAAAAAATATCCAGACAAACTTTATCTGTTTACTTCTTTCAAATGACTAGGGACATATGTAGTGTTCTGTAAGTAATGATCCAACATCACCAATATTTGACTACCAACAGGTTGTCAAATATTGCATTTGACAATCTAATCTCATGCTATGCACATTCTCGATCTGCATTGATGAAGTTTCACTCTTCTCAGGGTGCTGGATGCTAGAAACTGATGGAATGACGAACTTTTTGAGTAGTTAGTGGAATAATTATCTGACCAATTCGAATGCTCATAGAAACTTCAGATTTTTCTTTTTTTTTTATCTTGACAAAGGTCTGTTCCTGCACAGTGGAACAGTGTGCATTCCACATTGTTGATCCCAATAAAAGTGCACTATTCAAACTGGGAACACAAAAAAACCCCCAAATGTTTCATAAAATTAGCTTCATGTCCTCATCTTTAGACTTTCATTACACATGTTTATTAATACTACAACAAAAATGGTAACATAGTAGTCAGTGTGACAGCAGCTTAAATCAGTGCATGGTAACAATAAGCAAGACATTGAGACTTGTCTTGTGTATAATGCATATATGCATCAAGAGCATGCATATGCTAACATTTTCAAGCACACCAAAAAATTAAAGCCATGCTTTAATGTAGCAGCAAATTTAGCAGCATTCCTGCAACCTCTACAGGGACTCGTCTATTTTGAGAGTTAAAACTCTACAACAGAATAACAATTTAAAACCACAGACGAATTTAAAGAGAAACGGATTCAGTCAAATTAAAACAGTCTTAAGTTTTCATGGTGGTAGTCCAGTTAGGGCATCTGATCTTTTATTTAATGCACTGTATCTAGACAAGCTCTTGTGTCTAATGTGAAGTCCTGCCAGTAGCAGGCAAGCGCCCCACACATCACAGTGGCAAAACATTCCTCCCGTTTATGATCCTAATTAGCTCTAACTGTGCCATCATCCCTGAGTCATCATGCCTGGAGAGAGGCCACATCGTTTGACGGTCGGTAGTTTCACTATTTCTTCAACCCTCTCCTTTCTTTCTATCTCTCTCTTCCACCTCTAATCCCACCTCCTTCCTTCCTTTCTCCCACTTTAGCAGCGTTGCACAATGCTATTGTTGTCTCCTGGCTTACTCGGTCGTACTCGCAGCACGGTAGCTGCTACCATGAAGAGGCACATATTTCATAAGCCACAAATAGCCAAAGAAGGTGTTTTGAATTTGGGCACTGAGAAGCGGGCTTTCTGTTTGTTTGGTTTTTTTTTTTTTTTTTTTCCCCTTCTTTTTTTTTTTTTTTCGCATACAGTGAGTTAGCCAGGAATTAAGTTGCCGTTTGAAAAGTGCTTGGAAGTGGGGGATGGGAAAAAATAAAAAATATCCCGACCGCATGATCGGCATCTGAATAGCCGTCAACTCCACCTGACTTAAATGTTTTAAACTTAACGTCATGCCTCAGCCAGAGCACAGGACAAGAGCAGTGTGTGCCGTGCTGACATTGCAAAGTTAGCACTGACACTCCGCCTCATATGGAATAATGAAATTGGATGAAGCAGCTTAAACGCCGCTCTCGCCATCAGACTCTGTGCCTATTAGAGATAACATTAATGAAGGGGACTTTGGTGGAGAATAGACGTGTCTTTCTCCAGGGTGGGGTGGTGAAGGTGTAGGCCGCAAATGGCATTTATTTCCATTAATAAAGAAGAGTGTTTTACAAGAGGGCCTCTCCAGAGGTTCTCTCTCTAGAGGTTCTGGCAAAGTCCTACACCTTTTTGTTACCAGGCGGGCACGGGGAGAGCACTGCAGCCAGGTCCATTTGTCTAAAAAAAAAAAAAAAAAAAAAAAAAAAACTTGTTTTAACCTTCATTTACTCAACTTGGGCAGAGGAAGACACTCAATCACAATAATCACCGCTGTCCATCTTTTGTAGATTATTAATGTGAATGAGCAGAGAAGAGTAATTAGCTGGTCTTTTTTGCTGTTCAGCATGTTTCTTTTTTCTTCCCCTTGAGGGCTAAAGAAAGTGGTTTTAATCTGTTGTACAGTGGGTCAAAAAGTTTGTGTACTGCCTATTGTAATGCTAGCTTTTTGTTGTGTAAAATGATGCCAAGAAAAATAGTTTCAATTCTTTTTTTAACCTGTGCAGTTCATCAGTCATTTCCTGAGACTAGCTAATTTGAAGAAATGCTGGAAAAGATATAAAAGAATCTTCTAGTTTCAGTCAAATGGCCTGGAAGCTGAAGGAACACCGCTCACTAGAGACATCCCTGACAAGCAGCAGAGTGGAGGCTAGCTAACCAATAGCCTGGTAAATTAATTGGCTAATAACTTTTTAGATTTGAAGTGTTACTTTATTAGTACCAGACTGGCAAGAAGTGACAATACACTGAACAGACGTGTATTTGGGTTTTGCTTTTGTTCCCTAACTCTATGTACATCTATTTCAATAAAAATCTTTTGACAATACTAGGCATTTTAGTTAACACGATGAAACTTTTATTTGTGACCTTAAATTTAGACAAGCAGCAATATCGCAATACTAAAAATGGACCGGTCAAATCTTTATGACAATATTCTACATTGAGCTTTGTGCACTAGCAGCCAGATTGCAAGTAATTTCTGGATGGTAAATCTACAACAAGACACTTGTCCTTTTTAGCAGCCATTGTACAACACATACAGCAGTAAAACCAGCTGACTAAACGAGCTGGAGCTCAGCTTGGGTTGCTAATCACAAGCTGGGGTTGCTGGGTGAGTGACTGTCCCTGCTGATTTGTGACGCTATATTCTGAAGGATTTTGAAACGGCTCGTTTTCCAGACACCAAAAAACAGCTGGGTGTTTTTTTGTTGTTTTTTTTTTAATATGTTTGGTCTGATTTTAGAACCAGTGGAAACTCAAATGGAAGCACAGAAAGGTGCAAAATGGGAATTTTGCATAATTCATCCCTTTTTAAGTCTAAGTGACAAGTATCAAGCATATTCACACGCTGATTCACTCTGTGACGACGGCTAATTGTGGCGAGATGGAAATCACATTAAGTTAATTCGAGAATTGGCAGATAGATTTGCTAAATGTCAGATTATCACATATTGATGAGGGGATAAATGTAAACTTCTGCCTCATTATTCTGCCCTAACACCATCATAAAACCCCCTCTCCGCCCCGCAGTAAATCCCTTCCTCATCCATCGATCCCATCATCCGTTCGGGTCTTCTTCTTTCAGGCTTATCTCTCAAGTCTCTGAAAAGATATTTAAAAAGAAAAAAAATACATAATCTTTGACTGCATGAACTGTGCGGATCAGCACTTCGTTGGCTGGCATTGGTCAAGCTTGGAGTTTTTATTTACCTCTGGGCCGATCCTTGCGATAACATCCTGTTTCCCAACTTTTTTCCGCAGTCGCACGCCGCGGTGTTTGTTTTTCTCCCCGCTGCCGTGATTTTGATTTGTACAGCTTGGAGTGCTGGAGCGTAGTAGATGTGTTTGCATTTACCCGAAAAAACTAAGAGTTCCAATCAGCCATCCATTGCCTCCGATAGCTCCGAGTGTATTTGGCTTCCCCCAGATAAGGCCTGAGCATACATCCAGTCGGATTCAGCTGAATTGTTTGAACACACACAGGCGCGCGCGTGCATGCACGCAAGCTGCGTTGGCAGAGGTCTGCTTGGATGGGCTGTGTCAAAACGGAGAATTTTCATCCTCACCCCTTGCAGTCAGCGGCGCTTCAGGGCTGTAGATGTTTGTAAAGGGTGAAGGGTGTGTAGAACCAGCGGCTACAAATGTTGCCTTGCATAAAGGACAAAGACAGGATATCTTGAGGCTGAAAGCGTCCCTGAGATGCTGGAACAGATGGACCTACATATCCACTATTCCATATTTAGACCCAAGGTAGCTATCGGGCGGGGGGAGAAATCCCATACAGTACATCTACTTTTCTGAACTACCTGTCTGTTTGTTCTGCTTTTCTTATCCAGAGTTTTCTCTCTCTCTCTGAGACCTGACACGGCTATGAACTTTAATTTTACCAACTTTTTTTCAGAGCTGAAGATTAAATTTCCTGAAAGATTACATTGTGCTCTCGAATTATACCTGCAAAAACGGATGAGAACGAAGGCGAAATAGACTGGATCGAGAAGATATTTAGGTGGTATTTGAAGCTGTTTTCTTTTGTTGCTTCAAATATTTCTGTCATTTCTTTGGGTTAAAAGTATGGGGTGGCATTTTGGTTAAGACGAAGAGATGAAAGGAAATGATTTTTAATTCAGAATCGGAGTTAAATATGTGAGAAAAAGACCCTTCTCTGTGTCACAGTATGCATGAACTGATAGAAGAATTTCATGATGCAGCGGCCTTGAGGGAGAAATGCAGTGGTTCCATTATATTAACACACATATAAAAGAAAAAAAAACATCATGGCATTATCTAGCTGCTTTCATTTAAAGCACAGCTTCAACAAAAGTAGTGGGTTTAGATTCTATGGCCTGTGTTTTTTTGTGACTGGACCATATTTCCAAATGGCCAAGTAGATCTGTTCATGTGAGAAATATGTAATAGCATTCTTTCAGCAAAGAGGCATGAAGAATCATTTCATGTCTTTTACAGCAAGTTTTTCCTTAAACTGTGCAACTATGCAACTTCTAAAACCTTAGTATGCCTTCATACCCATGTCTGTGTAGCAAGAAACTCGTAAATGTTTGCTCATTTTATCAAATGTTAGTTTGCCAAGGTATGTGTAAAATTATGTTTTCTACACACACTTGCTTCGTGGAGCGGGTCTGGACTCTCAGCTATTGCGATAAGACTGCTTTCTAGAGGTGTAGACTATGTTGAAGTTTTAAGTTTTACCCAGTTGCTAACGTATGTATTCGTTGCTATAAAGCTTACCTGAAATTGCCTGCACTGTAAACGACCATCTCCCACTGCAACGAGAGAACAAGATGGCTGTTAATGTTAACTTAAGTATTGGAAGTGTGGCCAACACGGACTGAACGACTTGATTAACTTCCTCCACCACCACCGCTACAGGCAGATTGCAATCCTAAAACAGTTCAGAAAATCGACATCATCTTTCACAACACCTCCTTCTGTTCGCTGATTGGCCCGTTTGAAATTCTACTGCAGGAATCCAAGTCAATGGGAGAAAGCCAAGACTGCCTGTGTAGCAAGATTAGAATCTAGTTGGATTACGCAGGATGGCAATGGTCAGGCTATTGTCGTGTTACAAAGAACAAAAAGTATGATTTGTTTTGTGAGTAAAAATATCAAAAAAATTTTAATTCTTTTCTTACCATATGGACTATTTTTGCCAAAAGCCATCACCTGGTATCTGTACTTTTAGCTGGACAAAACACTGGTCACTTTGACATTTCATCTTTAATTTGTAGGAATTTCTCAGTAATTCCTGCTTTCTTTAGCTGTTTTGAAACGGTACATTTTTAAAGCTTTGACATACGCTCATACCTAAAAGCAACCTACACCTAGTCGAGACTCTGGGGAAAAGAAAATCTCAATTTAAGTTTTGCATACTTATCAGAAAACGATGCTTGTTTCTTAAAGCTACTTACCATCCCGTTGCATTTAAATAAGAAATAGAAGAAATCCCACAGAAAACAAAATTACAGAAATCCCAGCTGCTAATGTGTTGTATTTTTCCAGCATTACATGCTTTTGAAGCGTCAGCTAAGCTAATTTGAAGTTTTGCTGCAGAAAACTTGGCATGCCCTGTTGGTTTGCTGCAGAGCGGGAGAGTGGCAACACGGTTTAATGATAATAGCTCTGACGATTGCAGAGATAATCCTCCTGGTATTCCTGCTGACTGCGGAGAGCCTGGGCTTTGTTCTCCACTCCACCTATTAGCGTGATGGAAGTTCATTTTAATTTGAATGGACCATCAGTGCTCTAAGAGGGTGCTTGTGCGAGTGCGTATGAGAAACCGAGCGCGGAGCGCTCAAACGGGTGCAGCGCCATGCCTGTGTGTACGCGCTGTGATGCTAACCAGAGACACTGGTTACACAGAGATTAACTTCCTAGACACAGAGAAGTGGCTGTGGGTTGAGTGTGGTGACCTCTCTGGGCTGCAGGTGCTCTTATCATTTTGGCAACTGTTTCAGCAAAGTTTCTCCTCTCTGGCGGCCACAGCTGAGACTCAAAGCAAAAAGATAGTCAACAAAACATATGGAAATGGCCTCACTTCATAGATAGTCTCATTTTAGGATGCAAAACCAAGGCGTCACGTAGCAAGGGTGGAACTTACGTTCAGTCGAATTTATTACATGATGTGACGTTATGCACAGCAATTAATAATGCTAAGACATTGCCATATTCAGTGCATCCCATTGCATTTTTACCAAATTACAGCCTCAAACTTCAATGTTTTTTTGTTTTGTTTTGTTTTTTTTTGCTGGATTTTTATGTATCAGACGAAGGTGTCGATCCAGCGTCCTGCAACTTGTAGATGTGTCCCTCGTCCAACACCCCTGAATCAAATGACTGAGCATGAAGTCAAGTTTTGTAGAATCAAGCTAATGATCCAGTTACACAGAGATGCAACTAAAAGTTGCAGAACGAGAGTTTGACACCTACGTGTTAGACCAACACTTAAAAACGCCTAATTGGAAAGTACGTTACTCACGTCTCTGATCACGTCTGACTAGAGCACCTGCTTCTACACGATTAATGATCCCGTTCATGCCTTGTGCCAGACAAGACTTCATACGGCTTTCTTTCAACAATCATTTTCTTCTCGCAACTCTTCAATAAATTGATCAGATCTTAATTCTGGCCTGCGTGTGCTTTACGTATTGGTATGTAAAGCAAAAGTGTAAGCTAGCAGCATCACTGGGACAGGTAGTTGTTCTGAGGTGACCCTCTGGTTCTCTGTGGCACAGTTTGAGTTTGTACAGTGCTATCCTGCTGTTGAATTGGCAGACAGAGTAAACAAGGTTCGCTGTGTCTGGATAGTTTGTCACTGCTGTGACTTCAGGGCTATCTAAATGGCAGCGAGTGAGCGCGTTCATCATCGCATTCATCCTTTGCAGCGTGAGAGATGAATAGCCTACCAGTCCACCAGGTCATGAGTTATCACTCACCAGGGGCTGCTGGTTCATATCGAGGTCAAAGGACTATTAGTCTTCAGGCAAATGTGCCTTCCTGGTGCTGGAATACACACAGATAGACATCCTTTTGCTCGCAGCCTCAAACACACACCCCAGGTGTTCCTGTGTATGTTTTCCTAGCAGTCAAGTCTAGCTGGTCTTACCCCACACCATCCATCCATCCATCCATTCATCCATCCATTTTCTTTAC
Organism: Poecilia mexicana; assembly: GCF_051168715.1. Lineage (NCBI taxonomy): Eukaryota > Metazoa > Chordata > Actinopteri > Cyprinodontiformes > Poeciliidae > Poecilia > Poecilia mexicana. Next base: position 4,532,845 of record NW_028263389.1, read on the forward strand.
ACCCTTGTCCCTTAGTGGGGTCGGGAGGGTTGCTGGTGCCCATCTCCAGCTAACGTTCCGGGTGAGAGGTGGGGTACACCCTGGACAGGTCGCCAGTCTGCCGCAGGGCCCCCCCTCCTGCGGCAGACACACCGTGTGGTTGTTTAATCGCTGCTTTTCTTTTCTATTAATGTTGAAGGGATGAAATAAGTGCTGTAGAAAATGTTTTCCTGCTTTTATTAGTACCTTGTATCTGTGATTTGTCTCTTTTAGACATTTGCAGTAATGTATCAATAAGTTACCCACTATCACGAAATAAAACAGAGAATTGTAAATTTCTGACTTTCTTTGGTTGTAGCAAAAGAAGAGAAATTTCCATGAATTACAGAAACCTCTGTGGTTTTATATCATTATTGCAACAAGGAAACATAAAGGAAGGAGCTTTCTGTCTGCAGCTTATTACAAATAACGTGAAACCATCAGAAAGGTTAGTTGAAAGCACAAAATTGAACATTGGTGTGGTTGTTTGGTAAAAGAACTCTACATCACATAAAAATTAGAAAATATTTAGCCTATTTGGAATTCTAGGAAATGGCGAGTTTACAAATTTTCTTTTTGTTGTAAATGTTAATATTTTTGGTGTTTCTAAAATGTAGTGGAATCTGTACCACTGATCAAATCTACCTTTGAAACAAATCTGTTCAGATTTATGTTTTGCTTTTTTAAAGACAACATCCTAAGTACTTTAGTAGGCTACTTAGCTTTAAAAAAAAGTTGAATAATTTATTTTCAGTATTTCTCTATAACATTTTTATTGAAATTTACCAAACTGACAGAAATATGCCATCCTGAAAAAGTAAGATTGTGTGAACATTTACCCATGTTGTTTTGCTAGTTTAACCTAAAAGCTAGGTTAACCTGCTAGCATGATATTTATTTCACAAAATGGAGAGTCCATCTAATTTGTTAATCCAACTGGAGCGCAGTTAAAAGATTTGGTTCAACAAAGTTGTTTGCTAATAGTTGGTTTGCTAGTTTAAACTGTAAAGCTAAAGCTGACTGGCAACTCAGACGATCCAACTTCCCAGTACGAACAGAATACACAATTAGTGCACATTCACAGAGCGGTCGTCTGAGCGTTAGCCACCCCGATATTTCTGAAAGCAGAACGGGGAGAGCTCTGAAAGATTTCCACTAAATGAAGAGCATTTTCATGTATCAGGCTGGCTTTAATTGCTTCATTTAAATGTTATTTCACCATCAAATGCCACTTATTCACAGACAGCATTGTTGCTTGTGAAAACGATTATGCTATCAATGGACACTGGAGTGCGGGGTCTAAATATGCAATAACAATAACTGTGCTTTTTTAACAGCGTTATTAACAGTTTCATTATAAAAGGCTGAAAGCTGGAATAAAAGTGTTATCTCTGGCACAAATTTGGAAAAGCATGAACCCACCAGCAGATTAGCTTTTAACATCACCCACAGACCTCCTGCCTGTGAGTTGGAGTGTTGTTATGCAATGTGAGTCAGAGGGTATATGAACTGAAGCTTTGTTAAAACTGGGGAATGCGTTACCATTATTTTGACTACAGTAAGCTGGAAAAAGCAAAGCTCGGATAGCAAATTTTAATTCTCGTCTTTCGTTTGCCTGTCGTTAGAATCCTGGAACGAAGGCAGCTTTGATCCCAGCGAGGATACGCAGGAGAACAGTTTTCCCAGCCACCCTCACCTCATCTGTTCAGATGAGGCGAAATAGGATGAGAGTTTAATGATGCCGTGGGGAAGCGGCGGTGTCACAACCACAGTCACTAATAGCGGAGGCACTCCGGCAAAAGAATAGGACTGTTGTGTGAATCTAGCAGATTGGGGAACTAGTAGAGGAGCCCAGTATTGTTGATATGAAACATGCTTGGCACATGCAGCCTTGAACAAATAACACTGTTTGTGATTTTTTATTCCAGAGAGAGAAGCAGCACCTGAAGAATATAACACCCACAAAAAAAGAGAGAGAGGAGAAGAAAGGGACACATTATGAGAACATTTGGCAGAAACGGAAATGCTTGCTTGATTGCAGGAGTCAGTTTAGAGAAAAATCAAGATTTAGATTTTTTTTCATATATTACAAATACTATCATGTATTTGTATGTAGAAAATGGAAAATAAACATCATAAAGAACCTATACATCCGCAAATACCGTTTTAAATTTTCAGTTTACTGTGCTAAAATCTTAACCCAAATTAGTTAAAATATGTGGCATTAAAGTCTGCATTAAAGTATACACACACCTTGACGTTTTTCTCATTTTATCATGTTACAGTCACAAATGCATAATTGTACAGTTGAAGGAAAATGCTAATCCTTTGGTGTGTAGATGCATGTTCAACTGCTTTTACATTTCCTACTGACTGCTTTCTGAAGACATTAAAGAGGCAGTTGCTTTTATGAAAAATATTATATATATATATATATATATATATATATATATATTTATTTATTTATTGAAACTTTCACTGTTTCATGACATTATTGTATGAGACAGCTACCATAATGTGGAAACAAATCAATCCCCACTGCCTTCTCCCAGTGCTAACTAGAAACAACCAATCAGAGTTAGGAGGCGGGTCTTAGTGCTCTCTGCTATGCTACGGTATTATCCTGATAGCAGAGCCTGCAATCAGTGCTAAGGCTAGTTAGCATGGCCAGCGGATAAACAGTGTTTTTGGAATGGAAAGTTGTTTCTCTGCCATTAGCACGTTGAGCAGCGCATACACATGATTGTCTGACATCACTAAGACCCTCCTCCTGGCTCTGATTGGTTGTTTTTGACCTGGAATGGTGCAGTTCTTTGGCAATAGTGATTTTTTTTCACAGAAATAATCAAGCTCAAGGACTTTGAAAGTTTTAACGAATATGTTAAAATAACATTTTTAATAAGCTATATACTGCAGCTTTACAGACCAAATGCATGCTGCACATTTTAAATTTTTATTAGTAAAAAAAACTTGTAATCCACTCAGCAGTTTCTTTCCACTTCACTATTATGCACTGATTTGTTGTGGTCTGTCATATAAACACTAACCCTAACAGTGATGGTAATAAGGCAAAATAATTCAGAGGGTTTGAATACTTTAAGTATTCAAACTGCAAAACTGTGAGTCAGTGGGTCTAAACCAGTAAACCCTTCCTGTCCCTGCAGACAGAGTGTAATAATCAGGCTTGTTGGTTGGCAGGCCGTCCCTGTAGGCCTCCAGCTCCCAGCCTCCAGGTCCTCCACACACCTGCCTGCCGCCGGCCGTCTCTCCTGCCAGGCCTGTAATCCGATCCTTATTGGCTGCGCGCTCGGCCAAACCGCCACGATGCCCATTATTGGGCCCTAAGCAGGTGCTGAGACATATCGCTCTTGATCACAATGCAGGATTTGCAGCGTGCACGCATCCAGCAATCCATTTTTCAATTTGGTCTCCTGCCTGAGATAAATTAACAGATGTCGATTGATTTTTTTTTTTTTTTTTTTCTTCCTGTGCAACTGCGAGCCTTGTTTACACCTGACAACCGAGGGCGTTATACCTGGGCGACTGTTTGAGACGAGCGCACGTTATAATTAGCTCTTTTTTTTTAATTAAACAAATGCTTGACAGGAGACTTAGCAGGCAGTTACTTTACTTTGACACATTTTACCTTCCTTTCCACTTTGTTGCGGTTAATCAGCAGATTGCTTTTAGCAAGACGAGGTGTTGCAGCCAGCTGTACGGCCTGTATCGTCATCTCTCAGTGATGTTCTGCTGCTTTCTCATCGCAAGTTGCTTAAAAAACAAGAATTAAGAACAGGATTCCTCTTTGTTTTGGCTTAATCACATTAGCAAAGAGCACTGCAAAGTCAGCCCTTCCCGACTTAGAGACTCCAATTCAGGTTGGCACCATCACGAAGGGGCCCCCAGCGCTTTCACAGCCATCTCCCTTCACCAGCTGGTTATTATTGCTAAAAATACGCTAATAAAACTGGTGTAGCCTGGCACCATCGCACCCTAATGACGGGAGTCAAGTGGCGCGCGGCAGATAGCCCCTCACATGAGTGCTGTCACAAGCCATTTAATTGAAGTTGAGGAAATGGGAGCCGGCATTATTTTGCTCTAAACACCCCCTCCCTACCCTCACTTTCCACACTCCTCCCCCTTAACACACACACACACACACACACCCATACGTTGTTATTCACTAATATGCCATCTTCATTGCTTGTTGCTGTTATCTCTGCAATCACATGACATTTTCACATAGAGATTGTGTGACATTCATTCATATCTATGGTTTCCTTTTCTCTTTGTTTTGTTCTGTTTCTGATGAAGGCAGAGACGTTGTTTCATGACGCGTCTGTTAGTTTGTAGTTTGATTAGTTTGCTTCGTTTTAGTAAGATCTGAATCATGAAATGTCAGACATGTATGCAGGGCCGGCCCAAGCCTTTTTGGGGCCCTAAGCAGATTTTCATTTTGGGCACCCCCATACCAATGTGTCAACATCAGATGGTTTATTATGCCTAAGCTACACTGTGTGTGTAAGAGATGAGTAGTATTTAAGTGTGCCATGTTTTAATTATTTGACAGTATCATCTGCACTAAATTTACAGTAAACATGTTAATAAGTTAGATATCTTATATTTCCCCAACAGTGGCAGAAACCAACAACAGGAAGAGATTAATCTATTTGTGTAAAACCAATTTTAAGAATAGAAATTGTTTTTTCCATGTGCAATTGCATTTAGTTTGTATTATCCATATTATTTTAAATATATATACATTTGTACCAAGATCAGATACTCTGCCTGGCAGTTCAAAGACACAGGAGTGATTTGTTGACATCAACCCTACTTGTCACCTCAGATGTCACCAACATGGCCAGAAGGTTTCTTAGTTCTTGCTTGAGGTATTTAGTGAAGGGCGTTAAAGTATAGTATAGCACCTGGAGTTTTGAATGAAACCCCAGTGTAATAATCAATACAACGTTCAGTTCTTCAGTTCCTCTTTGACTTTACCCTTCTGCGGTCGTAAGATACAGGGTCAGTTTGACCCCATTAGTTTATTTTTTACTCTGTGCACGGTCTGGTGGGGTGTATGTGGTTTCGGGAACCAACGGTCTGATGGAACAACCACTAGCCCTCCAGCCCCCAGCTTCTGTGACATCTGCTGCATTCCTCTTGAGTGTCACACTAAGACAGCTGGAGGGTTAAAGGGCAATTTTCATGCCAGCAACCTCAGTGAATCCTTACTAATTTACCATTTAGACCCATTCTGCTTTTTGTTTTAAGAGTCTCCTCTCTCAGTTTGGTCCAAATCTGTGAGGTGAGATATGAGTATCTTATGAAGACCTCCAGTTTCTGGTTTGGATTCAGTGCTTTGTTGAAGGCCATTACATCTGTGTGACTTTTAATCTCAACCAGGACAGCCGGAAAGCCAACTTGTCACAGTCTCAAAATCCCCACTGATTTTTCAGTTCTTAGCCATTCATTCTTATGAACACACTCCTCTTCCTCCTTTGGGTAGTTGGGGGTTCTGCCTTCATGTTGGGCCTTGTATAAAAAGAATAAAGACAGGAAAGGTCTACAGGGAGACAGGAGGAAAAGTGGAGCAGAGTGAGGTCAGACATGGAGGTGGCAGTACTTAGAGAGCGGGACCAGAAGATTGATGGAAAATGGAGATGATTTCCAGGGAACCCTGTGTCTCTGTGTTCATTCGTCGTAAGTGAAAGGAAGTTAAATGAACAAGTGTGCCATTTGTAAGTGTATGTGTTCACGCTGCCAGTGCTCTTGCCTCCTCACTCGTATCTCAGTGGCAGGTATAAAGCCTAAGGGCGAATGCTAGAAACCATCTAGGGCAGGTGCGAGAAAACTGTGGAAAGGGGTCCGATGATTGAGGAGAGGTAGAGAAAAGGGGTTAAACATCAGGCCGACAAGATGTCCCAGTTCAGAGAGAGCATTGGTTTGATGGATGATTAAAGTGACAACAGAACAAGTGAAGGCAAGGGAACTAGCCGAGTACAGGAGCAGAGCACTAATTGCGAACACAGAAAAGCAATAAACCAACAGAGGTGGCTTGCTTTTGACGTCTCACCCCCCTTTTAGAGTCCACAGGAGACGGCACCAATGTCTGCAGCCTGTGTACTTCTCAAGGTCCATTTAGTGCAATTACACAGAACAATAGAGCCAGCATGGGTGCTAGCTGACTGTGCTAAACACTCCTTCCCGACTAAAGAGGAGGGCAGAGTGACTGAGCCGGATCGAGATAGGAAGCCTCTCCCAGCTACTTTGTTTCCTCCCCGCCACCGTTGTCTCCCTTAAACGAGCAGAAGCTGCAGCCAGGAAGCAAGGCGGGCATGGCTGGATTAAGTTTGGCTGAGTGGAAGTCAATTGCTGGTTTCACCAGAGCATCAGATGAGCATGGCGGAGGAGGCGGCGGTGTCACAGAGATGTCAGTGATTATTAGAGGGTTGGGAGGGCATTAGGAAAAAACGGTGTCCTCTCTGGGCCTCGGCATCAAGACAATAGAGGCAATTTCCTCCACATGCAAAGCCTGCTAGCTGGGCCTCAGAACCGGCCAACGGGTTCTGAAGACCAGTCAGAAATTACCACTTGGCTGCAGCTGTAACGACTGATCTAACGAAGGTGTAAAACACTTTTCTCAGTGCTCCTTACCGTCCTCGGTCACCTATGATGTCTCTAGATTCGTGTCACGCCGCTTCTTGTGGTTTTGTCTTTTAGTGTATGAAAGACAAAACTATCAGCAATCCCAAGCACACACACCGGTGGAGCAAGACTCAAAAGTGGGGCTTTCCTGGCCTTTTCACGCGTTACTGACATGAAAGGAGTTTTGTGTTGCCCATAGTTATTTTAGTTTAAAGCCTTGAAAAGTCAAAATCAACAATTTCTTTGCAAGAATAAAACAAGGCTGAAAATGTCACTGCCTTCTTTTCCGTCCTGTCAATCATCTCCTGTCTCTTGATATTTACCATGTGACAGGATTAATGGATTGGCAGCCTCGAGCGTTTGCCCTTCTGCCGCAAGAACAAATCAAGACCAGAAAAGGTCCTTTTGTTGAGGGTTTCATTCATATCTGCTGCTTGGTTTGCCTGATTTAGATCCTGAGGAGACGTACAGTTTCAGTCAGAAGTTTACATACACTCACGGTAAGCATGAATTTAAAATTAGGCGGTCTTTCTTCAAAGTGAAACAACTACACAACAAACTTTGTTTTTTTTTAAAAACTAGGTGTACAAGTTTGGATTTGTTGCAGATTTTATTTAATCCGCACAAGATCAGAAATATACATACATGCAAATTCTTCAGCTTCCACACCTTTTATGGCTGTCAATAAGGTTCTGTGTGGTTAAAAAAAATCGACTTTACATAATACTTCTGCATCAAAAGTACACATTTATGTGCAGAAAAGTAGCATAAATGACCCTGAGGTCCCAGTTAGAAGTGCCTTTTAAAAGTGAGTTGTATTTCCAGTACTATCAGTGTCTCTTTTACACAGTTGTTTGTTCTCATTCTTAAGATTCATTTGGATTGACATTGTGTGGTACAATCTTGACATCAACATGTTATGTGCAAAATCTCCTTTTCAAGGATGTTGTACTGTGACCAAACCCTGAACTTCCCTTCAGGCACAATAAGGAATCGTTGTTTTCATTATAATTTCAAGCAGAGCACCGCCATGCCCTTCAGGCACCGACACGGCACCGCCTCGCTTCTTCTCCGCTATCTAAGTGAGCTGTTCTACCTGTAAACACCTTGCTGTTCATGTCAGGTGGGCGCTCCACTTCCTAAAGAGAGGGTACATCTCCTCTTTGTAGTATCAGACAGCGCCTGTCTGAAGCATATGCTGCTGTTTTTTCAGTTTTTATTTTTTCTAAATTCAGCAAAGGAGTTTTGCACGCCTTGTAGCATGTCACACGCTAGCAGCTCGCGGTGGCGTTCCCCCGACGCTGACAGAGAAATCAAACGTAAAATGGAGCACCGGAGCGAGCGAACGAGCGGCGTTACAGAACAGATGTTCGCGGGAATGTTGACTTTTTGTTTGGCCCCTTATCTTTGACTCTGCCATCCTGCGGTAAAGTGAGTGACGGAAGAGGGGAGGATAAAGGCGGAGGGGGAAGAGGGGGGGAACAACAGGGAGGAGAAAAGGGGAAGCTCTGTTGTCGGGAGAACTCCGTGGAAGAAGTGTTGGCAGGCGGGGTGCTCAATGACAGGAAAGTGGGACAGCCACACAGCTGTGTTTTGGCGTCGGGGGACCCCCGAGATTGGTGTCAGTGTATTTCATTGTCAGGGAGGAGAGTGGGAGAGGGAGACTTTAGAGGATGTGATGAGTGGAGACACAGAGGAGGTGGATCGGGATGCATCAAAGAAAAAAAAAAAAGACAATAAACGGGAGGAAAAAGTGAGGCAGACCATGGAGTGGCTACTCTTATATTAGCTGATGGTGTATATATATCAAAAAAAGTCTAGGAACAGGAGGTAGGAGTTGAGTAAGTAAACAGAGGCAGCCAATTCTCCTCACATAAGAACCAATCTTTGGTTCAACTGCGGGGCGACCCGGTGATTGCACCTGCCTTTGAAACTTTGGTAGGCGGAAATATTTCCCATGATTCAGCAGCCACTCTCTCTCGCTCTTTTTTTTTTTTTTCTTTTCCAAGGCAGAGCTGACATCTGTAAGATCGGCTTGACAGTTCTGCTTGCCACCTCACAACAAACGGCCCCGCTGAGTTATATAACGGCGGCTGAGATCCGAAAGGATTTATGATCAGCTATTATTTCACCTTTACGGGGTGATAAAGAGGGCGATAAATCTCTGTGGCCGAAGTCGCCGCTGGGTTGGGCTCCTTTCCTGTTGGCCATTTCGTGTTTATTTTGCTTGGAGCAGTCCTGCACGGTAAAGCATTTGAGTAATGCTTACCGAGGCAGTAACCACGGTCCCCAGATGGGGTTTTACTGTAAAGGATATTGTTTTATGGACCTACAACCTACTTTTAGATATATTTTATTACCCAAGTTTTTTTGGGTACATAAAGGTCTCCCACTTTCTACCTACACTTTGTCATTTTGTGTCTATTTCTGTTTGGTGTCATTCCTTCACCACTTCATACACATTCAGTTTTTGTTGTTTTCTACCTGACATTTTTAGAAAGAAATTCAGCTGTCTTCTGTTTTGTGCCTGTCATGTGTCACTTCGTACCCGCTATAAGGAGAAGTCTCAGGCTGGTGTTGACCACTGACTAAAGGGATTTTCTTTATTCTTAACCCTTGTGCATGCAACGACTGAGGCAAACGTAGAGGACTATGGCAAATGATACAAGTTTTATGTGGGGAGGGGGGGTCGGTTGGATCCCATTTCTACATGCAAGGGTTAAAGTCTATAGTAAGAAAATGTCCTTATAAGACTGATGGACATCTACCAGCAGGATGTCACTTAAGAGCTATTTTGGTTTGACATGGGATCCAAATAGTTTACATTTCATAGGGGTCAGCTGGTGTCCCAGGCAAAATAGAGAGGGAACCGACATGAATGGGAAGAAAATTGGAAATATTAAACTGAATTGAAATTAAAGCATTTTTATTTTTATTGACATAAAATAAACTTGTACACCAAGTGCCAGGAGAAAATGAGTCATTTATACTAGTAACCAATCGATATACATGTACTTAACCGACTTCCTAGCAATGTATTTCTCCTTTTAGTGGTTATTTAATTAATTATGGAGATGAATAGTGAATGAAACACTCAACTCTCATGTCTAATTCAGTGTAATTTAATTCTCTGAAAACTTTTCATTAGATCCTATTAACCTATTAACATATACTTTGGTTCTGATGATCAGATGACTTTAAGGGAGCACTCATACCGTTCCTGTTCCGACTGGTTCATTTGCCTAGAACGTCCGGTGAGTTTCAGGAGGTGGGAATGAGTAATAAAACGCTAAGGCGGACCAAAAAAGCGAACTCTAGGTCTCAGTTCAGTTGAAGTGAACTCTACTGCCATTCAAAATTCTCGTGGTCTTTTTACCAACAGCAAAAATAAATCCTACAACCGCTAAAATCTGATGCCACCCCGTTTTCGTTTACATTTTATGAAGAAGGAAGTTTCTTCTTCAGAGGTTTTCGTGACATTTTCTTCAGGGGTTCCTGGTGTAGTGTTGAGGGGAGCATGTGTTTAAAGGGTTTGGTTGGTTTGACACAATGCTGTATAAAAGTGAACAGCGCCAGCTGAAAACATAACAAATGTTGTGATTCTGGTCCCCAATCAAGTGGAGTCTACCAGACTATCAGGTGTGAAATCACTCAATAGAAACTAGTCAACTCAACATGACTTCCTACAGGTAGATATTATTTACTAGAGTCATAATTCAACACTTCCTGACACTAACCTATGAATTAATTGGTAAAAGGAGCTTCCTCTGTAGGGTGTCTTACTTTTGAGATGGGTTGAGAATTTCTGTCATCGACAGCTGAAGTGGTTTGGGTGAATGACGAGGATTCTGTATTCTGGGCTCATTTCCAGGCCCAAAATGCAATTCTCAGTCAGAAAAACCATCCACAACAGATCATTGGCTTATCACTGACATGTCCAAGAGCTGCAGATAGAGGGAGAAAATGCAAGCCATTGTGTGCATGGTTGCTTTGCTGCAGCTCTTGCGCAGTGGGGAAGATGTACGAAGATACTGGGACAGAATGAGTGATGTCCAGCCTGGCTCGCACCGCCAGCCTCCGTGTGCATGGATGTTTAGGAAGGCAAAGGTGAGGACAGATAAACTAGACCCAGGAGGGGATGGAGAGAGGCTCTTCATATCTCATCCCTGGATGATTCATCTTAAACCATCACTCTTGTTTAGGGCCCTACAGCAGGATTACCTGCAGAGGGCTTTTACAGCTCGGCTTAGATGTGTAGCTTCAGTTCCTTACGGGAAAAGACCGGGTAGAACAAAAAACAAAACAAAAAAAAAGTCCTCCTCCACAGTGTTTTTTTTTTTTTTTTTTTTTTACTCCAGGTTGCTACGATGCCGGTAAACAGTGCATAAAAAAAGCGGACTGCAATTTTGATTGCAGCTTTATTTTGTGCCGTTTATTTAGGCTCAAAATGGGTCCTGATGGAGTCATCAGGACCCACTTGCCAGCTAATGGTTTAATTAGGTCCATCTGGAGGAGGCAGGGAAGGGGAGCTTGTCTTACTCTCTAGTCATTCCTCTGGTAATTTGTCTTCCCCCGCACCCAGTGACTGTAGCACGGACGGCATGGAGATGCGGCAGTGCATCCTGGTGCTGCATCAGCCTTCCTCCTCCCACCCAAACACTTCCTTTTACCTTTGTGCTAAATAGGGGAACTTGCTTTTTTTTTTTTTTTTAGATCTCTGAACTTACTGACCCGGGGGTCAGAATGATCTTTCCTGTAAACTAAACTAAATTTACTTTAACCCTAGAACAATGTGATTATTTGTATATTTTACATTACAAAGCTTTCAGTTTCAATCATTTCTATATAAACATAGAATCTTTGTACCTCTCTAGCCATTAAATGGGTGACAAAAGAGAAGAACCCATATTTGAAGTTAAACGCTAGATAAAAACATGAGATTAAACCAAATTCTCATCATAAGAGCTTCAGTTCTGATCTCTGAGACCAGCATATTTTTTCTAACTCTCCTCCTCTACCTGTTGCTGCATGCTGCCGGAAAGAAGGATCTTAATTTCAAGAAAAACTAATTTGGAAAATGTTTGGATATATAGACTAGAAGTACACCACCTTTTTAAAGGGGCAACATTATATATTTTCCAAGCACATATTGACATTGTTAGCATTTTTATAACAATTGAAGGTATGTATATCAAATATGACTTAAAAGAAATTTACTTCCTGATTTAATGCCTTGAAATTCGGCCTTTGTTTCTTTAAAAACTCCTACTTTTTCTGAAACTTCGCCTTCAGGAAGTCATAGCATCGCTTCTCTGTTAACCCTTTAACAACATTTATACCAATGTTGCATTGAGAAGTAGGTCATATAATGAGCGCAGCAGATACGGACCACCAGGTGTTTGCTAATTGCTGCTGGCTAGTCTGAAGGAGCTGAGTGGGGAAGTCGTGGGAGAGGGCTGCTCTGCGAGGCGGCAGCTTGGAGACTGTAACTCCAAGGAGGAGTTTCATCCTTGGAGCCAGCGCTCGGTCCATCAAGACATTTTGCACAGCTGAATGGTTGCCGTGGGAGATGTCAAACATGTATGACATAATCAAAGTAATACTCCACGTATGTTTTTGATGATTAACTAACATTATAACATGATGTAGAGCTCGAAAAAGTCGATTTTACATAATACTGCTCCTTTACGTTATTGTGTAAATACCTTGGTGTCGTGGCGTTAATCCTAATAGGTTACAGTGGGGAAATTATTCAGCTGCACTTTCCTTCCCTTGACGCCTCAAAGAGCTCGTCTTTTGTCTGACATGTCGAGGATCAAAGGAGGGAAAACAGTGTTGGGGCTCAATCTGGGCCTTTGAAAGTTCAAACCAGCTTCTCTCTCTCTCTTTCCAAGCAGAAGCAAACAACTTTGATTCCAGGTGCAAATAGGGCCAAGCATCTTTTTTCTATTGCAATATCTTTACAAGGAGAGCCTTACTAATTTAATAACTGCGTCAGACATAATGACACCAGCGGCGTATCCCCTGAAAATCAATTTCCGTGCCGTTATACCGAACTGCATCTATTCGCGTACTGTCCGTTGGAGACAAAAGAAACAGATTTTTCCTTCCAGGTTTTCTGCTACAGTAGAATTACTTTTAAACTCACAATAATCGTCGAGGTCCAGCCTGCCGCTGCTGCCTTCGCCTCACCTGGCTTGGAAATGGGGAGTTCAGGGAATTGATAAGACTCGCAGGCAAACCTGAAGGAATGCGAGACGGAAAGGAGGTTGGTATTGGTGTTGGGGCGGGAAGAGGGGAATGTAAAATGGCTGCCACGGGGGAACAGTATCAGCTTCAATTATGACGGGCAGTGAAGCGCTGCTCAGAGGCAGATGAGCTGGGAGCCAGCCACTGTGGAGAAGTCAGGGGCTGATAGCTGATAATCCCTGGGATGAACTGGGACAAACCAGTCAGTGATGGAATCCTCCCACTGTGGTCAAGGGTTACTGGAGCAGGAATACGAACGTGGATTCTTTCCTTACCTTCCCGGTGAGGTAAAGAAGGCATCTTTCTTTCGATGAAATGCGACGCCCCATGTCTCGATGAAACGGATTCTTAAAGCATAAAAAAATAAATAAATAAATCGCTTCTTTCCAGCTTTACTAAGTAACGATACATTATTTATTCTGAATGCCTCAACGGGCTTTCTGATAGTGAAATTCTTCTCTAACCTCAAAAACTTTCTAGAGTGGATGAGAAGAGAACAGCGTGGAGGTTGTGGAACTTTATAGTTGAAACCCAGTGGTGTTTTTTTTTTTTTTTACTTTCACTAGCAGCTCAACAACAAGAGGCATCTGTGTTGGGAAGTTCTGAAATTCTACTGCAGGAGTTCACAAAAATAGGTCTTAAAGAAGTGCAACTCCAATGTAAATTCCATACGGTGTGTATTTGTGGCAGTGACATCACGAGAGGTATCAGACCCAACCGCCATGATGGATAGGAGGAAAGGTTTGAGCTCATCAGCTGGTGGTGCTGTGCACTATGGCTCACGAGTGATTTTGGAAGTATTCTGACATTGACTGAGAAACATTTTAATTTCTACCAATAAATGTCTTCACTGAAAAACACAACTACTAAGCAAAAGACTAAGATATGGAGCGAGAATTTAAATTTGAGAGAATATATTGGGGGGTTTCTGAGCAAATGGAAATTTTTTGGAGTCTGTATCCTCCAATTAATGATTAATCGTTACTATGTTAGTTGATAATTATTTTAACAGTCGATTAATCATAATTAACAAGATTAGTCGTTTCACTCTGTGTTTAGAAGTGTGTTCTTTAAAGCGGTTATTGCAAATAATTATTTTTAACAGAATACACATGGGACAGTTTCATATTGCCCCATTATGATTACCTTTTATGGAGTTATGATGTCATGCTATTTGCACAGAACCACATAACACAATCTAATTTCCTTTATTCAATACAAAATATCCCCAAATATCACTACTTACGTTTTTTTTTTTTTGCTTAATTTTTTCACCATGGTTGTTGGTGTTTGTTGATACCAGAAATATTACTCTCTTGATTCTCATTAAAATCACTTTAAACCTTAAAATTTTAGAGATTTCAAAACTGAAATAATAATAATAAAAAAAATACTTTGCATACTGAGGTGCAGGTAGCCGGCTTCAGCTTACAGCAAAAGAGCAAAACAAACAGAATAACGGTGCTGCGTGATTGTGGATTTGACGCACTGTATCTAAAGTGAGTTGAATTGTATTTTACCAAAAAGTCTGAGAAGAAACTTGAAGGGTAGAAAGTAAACAAGTTGTGTGTTTGGAAGCAAAAACAATGGAATTTATGGAGCATTTTCAGTTCTTGATTAAAAAAATTAACTTTGGTATATTTATCCCAACAAGCCAAAATCAGAATATTGTGCAAAATTCAAATATTTACAGTTCCATCATTCTTTCTGAAGTGGATCAAATGACTTTGGTTGAGTTGATCTATCTTTGGAGATCTCTGATTGCCTCACCGTCACTCATTCATTTCATCCCACTTTGGTGAACATTACATATGATGACGTGTTGTTTTTTGGGGAAGTTTCATTTTGGATTTTGGCATTTCTGTCCGTCCACGATGCCTCTGCACCGAACATTATTCAGGTTGTCTGTGTTTGGGCAGCGCTTGCTGAGCAGGGAAAAACATGTTTCAAATTTGCACAGTCGTCAGTGGTAATGCACTATGTTACCACCTTCTGTCAGTGAAAATGAAGGATATCCAGGTCACAACTGACAGTCTGTCACCGAGGGGGGAAAAAAACCAGGAAGTCGGATGCGTCCGAAGCTGCTCTGCCTGCCTCTGCTGAGGCGTGTCTGTGCTGAGCGAAGACAGGACTCCTTGTTTCCATTAGCAAGCAACAGGAAGCTGGTTTTTATTACCACTTTTGTTCCCATGGAACTGAAGTAACAAGTTTTATCAGGAATAAAATGAACACTCAGGCTGCCTGCGGCCACAAAGTAAGAATAGTGTTTACTGTTTCTCCAGAAAAAAAACAAAAAAAAAAACAAATCCCAACAATCTGGTGCCAAACATCGGCAGAAAATGACGTCTGATCGTAGCGGTTTGTGATAAGAGCCGTTTCAACGCTCTGTCCAACAGTTGTGCACCTGATAAACAGAAAAGCTTTGAGCTTATTTGAGTTGCCTTGAGGTGATAATGGGAGGAGATAAAGGCAACAAAACCTACTCACAGAAACACACGTCAATATTGTGATGTGGCCACACATGTAGGTTCACTTTAAATGCAGTGGGATTGTTGGTGAGCTTTTTAAGAACTTATTTAAACATGATGTAAGACAGAAAAGGTTCTAAAAACAAGACAAAACATTTCATATTTCCTAAAACAACACTGTCTAATGTCATTAATGAATAAGGCTGAACTGACATTTCTGGGTGTTCTTCTTACTGATTGGCTATAATCTATAAATCCATCAATTGCATCGTTGCATAATGGCCTACATTTCTCTCCTTTCTTTGGCAAACCCATACTGTATCAAAACAAACGCAAACAAGTTGAAATCCCTGCAAGTTGCTGTGTATATGAGTACAAATTAAAATCAATTAAGACTTTTGAACAATTACCTTTGTATATTTTTTTACTTTTTAAGTTTATACAATAGAAAACAAGAATTTAGCATAATACAGAATAAAAACACACACCTTTCTTTCCCAATGTCTGAGCTTAAACCAGACCAAGCTTTTCTTCTTTTAGGTCAGTTAGAATTACCCCAAATTATTTCTATTTGCTTAATGCCACAATAATAATAGAGAGAAATGCCAGATGTTCATCCATTAATGTCATTTAACAGAACGTCCTAATCAAAGCTGATACCGAAAACAAATTTAAAATGAATTGAAACATGGTGTTTATCCTATAGTATAACTCGGAAGAAATTATTTTGATAAAAATATTTAGAAACAATAAGTTTGAGCCACAGAGCTGTAAAAATATAGAAGCATTGTTCCATAAAGTATCGACTGCGCGTCACGTTTTTTTAGATTTTTGTTCAGTAACAAAGGCTGAAACCTATGCATCCTTTTGCTTCCTCTTCATATTTCTGCAAGATATTAAGTTGTCTGTCACACAGAATGATATTTATGTTTCAATTTGCAATAAATCTATAATTTTGCTTCTAAGACTCAACTTAAAAGCAAACTTATGCTTGTTTGGATGTAAGAAAAATGTGACAAATTTCACAGGTTGTGATGATTTTTTGCAGCGAACTGGGAGAGAGCATTCAGAGCTACCAAGATTATTTTAAAAATATGCTAATGGGTCATTTTAAATGAAACATATTGAGCAAACACACACAGACTGCTTTAACTACCTGCCTGTTTAAACTGTCATTTCACCGACAGTCCAATGCAAACATCAGGGTGTTTTGGAGCTTCTCTTTTGCATCATTTTGTGTGTGTGCGCGTGTGTGTATGCGTGACCGCGTGTGTGTATGCATCCATTTTCAGGAGAGAGACTGAGCGCTACACGGAGAGTGCGAGCATTATCACAGAGAGCCGAGGCGCCTCATCAGAACACAGATGCGGCCTGATTAAGGGCGAGCTCGGCAATGACAGAACTGCATTAGTGTGATGTATGTGTTGTTAGCCAGCAAGCAGCTAATTCCAAATTTAACACCTGATTCACACAATGCAGTCACACCTGAGTGCGGGCCAAGATTTACTACCCTTGTCAGGCCGCTGATGGCTTTTATAAGTAATTTTTTGGACTCCCCCGATTCATTCTCTCTCTGCGTCCGCGGTAATGAATTATGATTCCGGGTAAAGATTCAGCTTAAAAGCAAAATTATGCTCGTTTGCAAACTGGGTTGGTGTCAGAGAGTCACTTCGCTGGAGGAAAGCCCCGGCCCCGCTCCCCGGAGACCCGAGGCAGAGACCGATGCCTTAAAAAGACAAATTTCTCTTGGCTCCAGCAGATGCTGAATGCAGCAGGCCTCATTACACACTTTTTTTTTTCCACCTTCAGCCTAACCCAGTGATGAAGTTTTTATTTTTATTTATTTATTTTTTTTGAAAGTGGAGTTGTAAACTACTAATTTCAAAACCGCTTTACTCTGTTGAATAGCATCAACATGGATGGATTACAGATAAAAGCTCATTACCGGTGATTCATAATGACAGGCCGCCGTGAAGGCAGACATCTAAGATGCAACAGGCTCTCCTCAGGACATCTTGTGCTCTTGTTCCATCTGCCCTTCATCTCCTCCCAGTCTGCTCCGCGCCACGTTTTCTGCCCCCTCCATGTTGTCATGAACACTTGTCTCTTTGCGTGACTTTATGTTGTCGTTTGCCTCTCAAAATGTTAAGTCACATCAATCGATACCTGCACATGTTTGGTTCTGTTCAGATTTGATGAATACAAAGGTCAAGCTCATTTTGATTTTGAGTGGCATCTAGATCATGGATGTTTTGTTAAAACTACACATTAACAAACTGGTAAAATATGTAATGTTTCTTTTTTTTGTTACAGTCAGCATATTTACTTGGTTATAGAGTTACGAAAAATGTTTAAATAGTTTGTTCTTTAAAAGGCATAGCAGTAAACCAGCTAGCATAAAAAAGAAATCCAGTTTGTTTCAGTCACTTCTTTCGGTTTTGTCTGGTCATAAAGAAAGCAAGAAAGGAAAAGAAAAAGGAACGAAATGCATGTGGCAGCCACCATTTAAAAATATTGGTCATTTCCAGTCATTTGTTAAGCAATCGGTTCGTTCTTAGCCACCATCTGCACCGTGCCATCTACACAGATCAACCATTTTAGCTACGGCTCTACTAAGCCAACGCTTACAAAATAAGAATGTTATCCGAATTAATAATAATTCATCCGACAGCTGCGATATCAGGTAAAGGTATCAGCATTAACACTGAATGTATGCTAATGTGTGAGCGTGTGTGTGTGTACTTTCTGTGCCGCCTTGATGTGTGTTTAGGTTTCACTGAGGCTGCTCTGATTGAGTGTGCAGCTGCATGTCATTTGATTGCCTTACCAAGCGAACACACAAACACACACACGCGTAAACACGTGCGCCAACACACATGCACGCTCTCTCGAAAGCTAACGCATTTGTCTGTGCCTGCTTTTTGTGACAGAAGAGGTGGGCCTGCGCCCGTGCGCGAGTGTGAAGCAGAAGTGGCTGTGTGGGTGTGATTGCGCTCGCGTCTGTGTGCGTATTTGCCTGAGGACAGCAGTCATGCTCCATTAATTAGCACAGCAACCTGCTGACTTTCAAGTGGCAGCAGCAAAATTAACCCTGCTTCACTGAGAGACCCCAGGAAAAAAAAAAAAAAAAAAAAAAACCTCTGTTGTCCCAGCCTTGATTACCACTTGTACCGCCGTTGCGCATACATGAGGACATTTCAACACGCAAGCTATACCGGTGCACTCGTGTGTCTGGATGTTTGGACATCTGCATGAGTGCCATGCGATCAGATAGCCACCGCCGATGGTGATCTTCTGCTGAATGCCAGAAAACGCTGGAGGGAAAAAAAAAAAAAAAAGTCTGTCCCTTTGTCATGAATCAAATCAGATTGGAAGCTGCAATCATAACGAAGTGGCAGCAAAATCGTGTTTGAAGCTCCTGGGAGAGGAGGAGAGAAACTGTGGCAGCTTCTGTGAGCTGTGAATGCGAAATAAACAGATTTGGGGTGAATACTTTTAATTAACACCATTCAAATTTTAGATTCCATGAAACTTCATTTATTTAGTCGCATTTGAACTGCGAGCTTCAATGTGTCAATTTAATTGATGTGGTAGACCAGAACAAAGGTGTTTGTAATTGTCAAATTCAAACACTTATACAAAAATGGTAAATAGCCTGTAACTTTATAGCACTTTATCTAGTTTCATGAACAAGATCAATGACTAACGCTACAGCACTAAACCAGCGCTTTAACGTTAGTTTCCCTAACGTTGAAACGCTATACCAACAAGGTGTTTAGTGGAAGCTAACGCTAAAACACTAATCCAAAAATTATCTTTGCTATTAGCGCATTCGCTGATTAGCAGAGGTGTGGACACCACTTGAGACAAATTCTCACAAACAAAATAAATATAAATCTAATACCCCAAAATATATCCTACTGCACCCAATTGCTCCCAGAAGTTACTTTAATAGTCTTTTGATTCTGTGTGTGTATTTTCATCTTGGCATAAATACACCTGAGGAGAAAGTCTCAGAAGTTTGTTAGAAAATATGGGTATATAAACAGCATCATGACAAACACAATAGACAACTCAGGGATCATAGAGATGCAATAGCTTTCTATGCGTCGCGCTATGGGGAAGTGTTTCTTGATCAGGAACAGGGAAGCTGGTTTGGGTTGATGGATGGAGCTAAAGGCCGAGTGATCCTTGAAGGTTCACCGTCAAGCAGGACAACTCTAAACCTAAAAGCTGAAAGTGAAGGGCTTAGATGAAAATATATTTAAGTTTCAACGCCTGGAAACAAATCCAAGTGAGAATTTTACTTCAATGTCGAT
The DNA here is from genome assembly GCF_051168715.1 of Poecilia mexicana. NCBI lineage: Eukaryota > Metazoa > Chordata > Actinopteri > Cyprinodontiformes > Poeciliidae > Poecilia > Poecilia mexicana. The sequence goes on from NW_028263389.1 coordinate 4,552,544, forward strand.
TTTTTTTTTCAAATCCTATTCTTCCACTTCATAATTATACACTACTAGTATAAAACCTGACAATGTTCAACAGGCTCAGATACTCCAGCAATGGGCTGTAGAAAAGTGGAGTTCCAATTTGACAAAATTTCCACATCCTGGCCAGCTCAGACTCATGGGCCCTCCAAGCTGTCAGTGGTCTTTTGAGGTGCAGCTTTCCGTTCCCCTTCTCCTTCCTTCCAGCATTTGGCTGCCTGAAAGTCTTGTGAGATGTCAACCTGCATTATGGCACCCTCGCGCACCTCCCTCTGGTACAATTACTGACAGCCGGTACGGGGACTGACCTCGCAGTACGAAGTCGGACCCAGCGGCTCGCCCGCTGTGTGCCACATGCAAGCACGTACACAGGAGTTCATGCTTGCTTGGAGCGCTGCAGCTTTCTGTGAGGGAGAGGAAGAGGCCCAACGGCTGCAAAGGTAGAAATACAAAAATGAAAAAGGCCTGTGATGATTCTGTCAGACGGCTTTGAAAAAGTTTATTCTTTGGCCTTTGAGGTAAATGCTTCCCTGAGTGTGTGAGTGAACCAACTTTCTCAACCTGTATTTTCACCTCAGTGACCCATAGAAAAGATTTAAAGCCACTTTTACTGGAAGTAATACATTTCATATCTTCATACCTCCCAGTCTGTTTGACCAATCATTCAACAAACATTTGTAGCTGCCCACCAGAGTTAACAGAGGGGCGTAATGTTGACACTTTGGCCTGATACTGATAAATTTGGTGTAAAACAATAATAGCTGGAGACACAATTTCCAGTTTGCTCAAGATTTCAGCTACTGTATTTAATAACAGCCTATTTTATTCAATGATAACCAAAACAGCAGTGCCACCTTACACCACCATTATGTTTAAAATGACAGACATTTGGGTGTTTCGTTCCCATCTGTTATTTGACATGGGCATTTAGAATATACAGTTGAACCATCGAACTTTTCAGGAAAAAGGTTGTGGGTCAGAGAGATGAACGGGTTTCATAGTGAATGAATCAACCCCAGACCAAGACCAATAGACGTTAGGACAATGCTAGCTGAAGCTGGTAAGAGTGTTATTATCTACAGTGAAACAAACCTCGTCTTGATATTGGCTGAAAAGTCACCCAAAGAGGAAGATTTCAAAGAAATGTAAAAAAGTCATATTGCAGTTTGCAAACGCAAGCAGAGGAAAATACCGTAATTTCCAAAGATGTGTCCTGTTGTCTCATGAAACTAAAATTGAAAGATTTGACCACAATAATCATTGTTACAATACAAAGTGAAGACTTTTTGTCTTCACTTTGTACAAGAGGCTGTCCTCTCCTGGGAGAACAAGAACACCACCAAGACCCCTTATCTCATCTCATAAAACATTTGTAGGAAGAGATAAAAAGGTGTGTTTGCATTAGAATGACAACCTACAAACCTGACTCGGTTACACCGGTTCTGTCATGAGAAATGGGACAAAATTCCAACAAACTGTGGTGGGAAGCTTGTAGAAAATCCAAAACGTTGATTGAAATTATACAGTTAGCGGGTTAGCTCTGCCAAATACTAGGGACTTTTTTTGTGAACTTCTGAATTTGAAAAAAGAAAAACAAAACCTCTCATTATTCTGAGTTTATAAACCATAAATGATTTTGGTAATTACACCAGACCTGAAAGAAATGTTTAGACTGAGAGAAAAAATACTGTCTATTTATAAACCCCATCTATATGTCTGCTTTCATATGTGCTAGATTACTTGAAACTTTGTAATCAGCCCAACATGTTTATCAGGATCCTTTTCTCCTTTTCTGGAGAACTTTATGTCCTCTCAAGGGTTGAGGAAAAAGCACAGTACACAGCATTTTGAGACCAATAAACCTTTGCTGTTTTTGTTGTTTGTTTTTTTTGGGACAATTTTGTGCAAGTTGAGTAAATCTGCAGTAAGGGACTCTATCTCCGAGTGAAAGAATCTGTGAAATCCTCTCACGAGTACGTGTACAAGGCACTGCTGCGTGATTCTGCCAATTGACAGTCAGCACCAGCAGTCGCTTTGAGGCTGTAAGATATTCTCATTTTCTGATGAGAGCTTCTGAGCATAGAAAAGATCCGAGCATGCGTTTTCCTGAGAGATGGTGTTTGGCCGCTGTCTGCTGTCATCAGCGCGGCCCGTCAGCTGAGCGGCACTGACAGTCGAGTTGGCCTGGATGCTGTCACATGTCCTTGCCAGTCCACTCAGAGTTCGGGGACGCACCTCGCCATTGTCAGCTTCTGTTACCTCCCCACAATGCGCACTCTCCTACTGAAACCCCTCTCCTCGGGCTTCAAGCCAGTGGTTCCTCCTCTGCCTAGCCTTCGCTTCACTCACAGCAGTGCAGACACAGTCACATTTCCAGGGGGACCTTGTGACCTTCCCTGTCTGCCTCGTTCTGGTCCTGTTCACGTTAAGTGTCAGATCTCCTATGCCACCTCGCCCTGAGCCTGAGGTCCCCAGAGGCTGGATCAAAACCTCTACGCTGGGCCAGGGAGAAATCCCTGCCAGTGCTTCCGGTGCCACCGTGAAGCATTCGCCATCTTCCCCACAGCACGCGGCGCCAGCAGCCTTCACGTAAATCATCTCTATTTTCTAACGCCGAGGCAGACGAGGCCTTGGAGAGACGAGAACATCCCTGGAACAGTGATTGAAAGAACCAGAGGGCGTGCACGCTTGTCGCCTGAGCTCATTTTCAAGATGTTTGGCATTCAGAGTTAGCAACACAGATCAGGCTCACCAGCGGTGGAGAGTAAAATGTTGCCTTTTCTCAACGGCAGAGGCATTGTCACAGTCAGTAAGGAGAAGTCAATAAATATATCAAGTGTATCACATCTACCACTCATCAAATGCCAAAGAATTAGAGTTTCTCTACTTTTATATTCAGTTAATTTTATGTTTTGGGCTGCTTTGTTCTGGTAGTTTATTCTCGTCTTTTTTCCAACAACTGACCGTATGCTTTTTGCTGCATTTGCATCAAGTGGGTGCTGCCATGGTGAGGGTATTTTCTGGTGAAAGGAAGACTACTGAACTTTTTCACAACTTTAACAATAGAGTACTACCTGTCCTGAAATGTCAGGCACAATGGATCCTTACTTTTTCACACAAAACATCAAAACATACTATTAGATCTCCTACCTAATCCTGTCTGCCATGAATTTTTTAACATGCTGAAAATATATCAATTATATGCAGCACTGCAATAAAGCTACATATAGTCCATGGGCCAGAGGCCAAAATTTGACATTTTTGTCCGTTTCAGGGTGGCAAAGTCTATCAATACTTTTTGAAAAGATACATGTCTCTAGTTAATATTTTGGTATGATAGCCCTTCCAAAATGGTAGCTGAGTCATCGTTATCATCTCATGAAGTAAACAACCCCTTTGGAAAAATTCTGTTTTTTGAGACTGCTGTATCTCTGGTTTAGGGTCATGGTATGGGCATTTGTCAAAGGTCTATAATGCAATATTTGGTATCATCTTATAGGGGACACTCTTGGCTTTCATTTAAGCCATGTTTTGAGTTTCTCTGACCAACACAGAGGTCATTAGAGGTCGTTAAACCAAAATTATTACACATTTTTCCACATCTTTTGACCAAACTAGATACACTTCTTTCATTCCAGCGGTATCCAGGGACATCAGGGACACAAGAGTTAATGACTAAAATACTCAACAGACTCTAAGGAATCAGAAAATGTATGATATGCCTACACTGTCTGTCTATGGGAGGCGAATATGAGCTGTAATTTGAAGTTACAGATTTGGGCTATAACCTTAACTGGTGTATATGTTGGGGGTTTAGTGGGGGTTGTTTAGCGTGTCACTCATGTCTAGTTTGTTAGTTATAAAAAAGTTAATAATAGTAGAAATGTACACTTACATAGACTTTAGGATGCTGTATTGGCCTATTTATCAGATTTTGTGAGTTTTTCCATCCTGGGCTACACAATAGTAGCCCAGGATGGCCACATAGAGACATAGCAGAATGAGAGAGGAGACCACCCTCATTAAATGACTAATTCTGAGGTAAAATAAAAAAAATGATTATTTTTAGATGATTAGCCAACTATTGACAGCATAATTCAGATTATTATATTACATTTCTGCCAACAGATGATAACCTTAGGCATATCGGTACCATCTACATTATGCTTGCTGAGGATGTTGATTTCAATCAGGCCCACAAATGAGTTTGTTAAAAAATAAAATCAGTAAGATGTAACCATTTAGATTCAGCATGTAACTTTTATTTAAAAATCTATGTATTTATTAAAATTATTACTATGTTGTCCTGAGACCCTCCTCCTGGCTCTGCTTGGTTGTTTCAATTTAGCACTGCGAGAAGGCAGACAGGCTTGATTTTTCTTCACAGATTATTTGTCTCAGCATACTGTGACAATATGGTGACAGTTTCAACAAATATATAACATACGTATTTTTTTCCCTAAAATGTACATACTGCAGCATTGAACTGCCTTTAGATGCTGTTCCTACCCTCTGATAGCTACACAATTTAGCTAAATAGTCTTACTCTGTACTTTCAATTTCTACTTATCTGGAGCAAAGTTTAGTGCTGGTTTACAGTTACAGACCTGGAAATATTATTGACTTTTTGTATTTATTTTTTCAGATGACACATGGCTATTAACAGTAAATTAGAATGTTCACCATCTGAGTATCTTCAATCCATTTGGAAATAATCCAGTGTGTGTGTGTGAATAAGGATACTAAGACACCTGCAGGAACCAAAGGTTTCATTTTAAAAGCCAGAGCCGCTACCAGATATTATCTCACCTCAGAAAACAGACTTCAGTATCTAAGGTAACTTAAAGTGCTTTTCTACTGGCAAGTCACACACTAACCAGTTAGTGCGTAGTTCGGTTTTACCCCTGGTAGTGAGTTTTTCCATTACCCTCTCTATTCCTCACTATTGTGGGAGGGCCTTTAGCGCAGCAATTGGTCAATTCTCCGCAGAGGTTTGAAGTGACACTCAGCCATGGAGAACCTCAAGATTATGGTTCAGATGGACTCAAAGATATTTCATTTTGTTTTATAGAAATTTATTGCTGGCCCAAAGATAATGATAAAGGCTTCGATCAGCTGATTATTTTGTGATATATGAAATCGCTTTGGTCCCTACCCTGATTGGTCAGGCTAGTACTACACTTGAAGTAGATATGGAAATCTGAGAACAGCCAGCCAGAGCCGCGCTGGATCTGCTAAAGGAAAATGAATCTGGCCGAGGTGGACTGAGGCCAAACCAGTTAGAGGCAGGCTGGTAGAACAGCACCTTTAGGAACATGACAGACAACGAGCCCACAGAAAGTGTGAGACATTATGGCCTACAGAAGCCTGGGATAGAGATGGACAGATATTCCTTTGTAGAACTTATAGAGAAAAGCTGGGTAAACGCTCTAAGTCAGCCTCAGTCAGACACAGTCAGTCTTTTCACTAGATTCATTGTATCACTAAACATAGTCAGTGATTTGCTGTAAGCTCATCATGCTGGAGAGGAAGCTTATATAAAGTTCAGAACAGGTCATTTAGAAAAATACTTACCAACAACCACATTCCATGACACAATAAAAACATTCCTAAGCTTCAAAAATAGTGGGCTCACTCTTTTACACCACTGTTTTTGCTATCTAACAAAAGGAAAGAAAACAGATTGAAATATTTTTGAGTGTATCATAATAGTTTAACAAAGAAGAGACCTTCAGATTTAAAAAGTCTTTGGTCATCCACTATCAATGGCCTTTTCTCATGTTCATAATAACTAGCAAGTTTCCTCTTGCAAGAGAGTTGGAAGAATCAGTTGATGTTGAATAATAGTCTCGATGGATCATTGGTGGAATGAAAGTTGTTCAAAAACTAAAAGGTGATGGCAAGACTTATTATAATAAGCATACTGATATTACTTTATACCTACGTAAGGATGCTGGATGTGGATTACAGCTCAGCTTTTAACTCCAACTCCTGACAAGTTGGTGGAGAGGCTAGAGTCCCTGATACTAGGAGCAGGACTGTGCTGGTGGATCAGGGATTTTTAAACCAACAGACCCCAGCATGTCCAAATCAACTCCCTTACCTTCTCCGCGGTCACACTCAGCACAGGTATGCCCCGAGGCTGTGTCCTCAGCCCCATCCTTTACTTCCAATTTACCCACGACTGCAATGCCACCCAGAATAATATCGTCTTGTTCAAAAATGCGGATGACATACAGAAGATGTTCAAAGGCTAATAACATGGTAAACCCATGGTGAAGGGAGAATTCCCTTACCTTGAATACCAAGAAGACAAAGGAAATAATCCTCAACTTCAGGACAAAGAGGACAATCCATCCAGGGCTGAGCATAGATGGTGAGCAAGTAGAAAGGGTCAGTAGTTTCAAATTTCTGGGAGTCTACATCTCAAAGGATTTCAACTGGACCTTTAAAACCAAATACCTCTTTAAAAAAAGCCCAGAAGAGCTTCATTTTTTCTGAGAACCCTCAGGCAGTGTCGTCTGTCCAAGAAGCTGATGACCAGATTCTGTCACTGACTTACTGCTGTACAGTGAAGGTATTCCAACTGTACAGCAGCAGACAAAGGCACCGCTCTACTCCAGTTTTCCTGGGACATTAAGTTGCTTCTCCACCATTTGCATATTTAGAAGCATGAGCATTAGGTTGATTGACAGCGCTATAAGAACAACCAGTCAAAAACACCCAGACAGGAGGAGGGTCTTAGCACTGTCAATCAACCTCATGTTTATGCTTCTAAATATGCTAATGGTGGAGAAGCAACTTAATGTTCCAGGAAAACCAGGGTAGAGCAGCACCTATATGAGGATGACTGACAGCGCTAAGACCCTCTTCCCACTCTGATTGGTTGTGTCTGACAGAGCAGAATATTTGTTCAGATGACAGCAGGTCCAGAGGGAGAAGGCAGAGGAGCTAATTCTTTACACAGATTATCCATCTTATATTCTCAGGACATAGTGATAATTTCAGTTAAGTAAAAAATATATTTTTTTTAATAAACATTACATACTGCAGCTTTATGTAGAGAGTAGGAGACAGTCATGCTGAAGATCCTAAGGGAGTTTTTATATATTAAAAACTGAACTGACTGGACATACAAATTAATTGACTTAAAGTTATACATTTACATATTTTTCCTTTTAAATATTTATTTTTATTTGACTATAAACTTTTATACTTTGAGCAATTTTTCACTTTTTTATTGGCAATTCTATTACTCAAGGCAATACATTTTAATGTCAGCATATGATGACAATAAAGTTCTTTGTCTTTCTGTCTGACTATGGTCTGCCTATCTACATAGCCAGCTAGTTGGTACAGGTTTATGTCCTCACATCTAATAGTCTAATAGCCTACTATCTTGCTATGTATGTGAGGACCCCCAGCATCAGGAACAGTTGGGTAGCATGCAAGCTACCTGATGTGCAAACAGGCTGAAGAGCTCAGAAATGTGCAAGCTCTAATGTTGCACCAAGACTACTTTGAAATATAAGACTGCATGCTGGTAAGGTAGTTCAGCCAATGAATTTAGGTGTGTATAACAAGGGACACATCTAAACGTTGCAGGACTCTGGCCCTTGAGGAATGCAGTTTGAGACCACTGCCTTAGTCTGTTGAGTATTGCAGTTGTTAACTTCCTCTCAGGTACAGCTGGGTTAAAAGAAATGTGGTAGTAAATGAATAGCAGACAAACAAAGGCTGTTCAATGCTGCTGGTCACCTGAAGCTTTCTTAGCTTTCGGTGTACTTCCAAATCTGCTCCTTAGTACATCTTTTTGGGGTTGGTACTGCCTCTAGTGGTGTGGGGGTGGTAACACAACTAATATAATTACATTACTAAATCAGAATACCGCAAAGTCTTTATTTATTATTAATTTTTCATTATCTTAAGAATGTAGAGCTAATTAAATGATCTAAACGAGACCTTAAAGTGGTTCCAGTTTCTCTCGATGGCCAACCTGTTGAAACTGTGGCACATTTTAAATTCCTTGGGTCGTTCCTGGACAGTCGGCTCAACTTTTCTGAAAACACTGACTATATTTTGAAGAACTGTTGTCATAGACTCTACCTTTCAAGAAGACTTGGTGATCTTGGAGTGAATTTGGAAAAAATCATTTTATTTGTCACAAAAGAAGGGTTCGGTGAATGCGCATATGAATCTGATGGGTTTGGTACCTCAAAAAATGTTAAGAACCACTGGCCTAAGGTTATCATCTGTTGGCAGAAATGTAATACAATAATCTGAATTATGCTGTCAATAGTAGCCTAAGCATCTAAAAATAATCATTTTTTTTATTTTACCTCAGAATTAGTCATTTAATGAGGGTGGTCTCCTCTCTCATTCTGCTATGTCTCTATGTGGCCATCCTGGGCTACTATCGTGTAGCCCAGGATGGAAAAACTCACAAAATCTGATAAATAGGCCAATACAGCATCCTAAAGTCTATGTAAGTGTACATTTCTATTATTATTGATTAACTTTTTTATAACTAACAAACTAGACATGAGTGACACGCTAAACAACCCCCACTAAACCCCCAACATATACACCAGTTAAGGTTATAGCCCAAATCTGTAACTTCAAATTACAGCTCATATTCGCCTCCCATAGACAGACAGTGTAGGCATATCATACATTTTCTGATTCCTTAGAGTCTGTTGAGTATTTTAGTCATTAACTCTTGTGTCCCTGATGTCCCTGGATACCGCTGGGATGAAAGAAGTGTATCTAGTTTGGTCAAAAGATGTGGAAAAATGTGTAATAATTTTGGTTTAACGACCTCTAATGACCTCTGTGTTGGTCAGAGAAACTCAAAACATGGCTTAAATGAAAGCCAAGAGTGTCCCCTATAAGATGATACCAAATATTGCATTATAGACCTTTGACAAATGCCCATACCATGACCCTAAACCAGAGATACAGCAGTCTCAAAAAACAGAATTTTTCCAAAGGGGTTGTTTACTTCATGAGATGATAACTATGACTCAGCTACCATTTTGGAAGGGCTATCATACCAAAATATTAACTAGAGACATGTATCTTTTCAAAAAGTATTGATAGACTTTGCCACCCTGAAATGGACAAAAAAATGGTCTGGCCCATGGACTAATCACATGGGCCAATCAAAGTTCTCTTAATGACCCACACTAACAATATTACTCAGTCTCGTAGTACACCATGCAGGTGCTCCAACTGCGCCGATGAAGGTTCACTTGCTGCTTTCAGTGGCTTCAAATGACAGGAGCTTGACTTATTCACTGATTAAATTGGCAAATTATTATTTGACCACTCAGAGCCACTTGTAAAGAATTTGTATAGATCACTTAACTTTTAAATTCTTACAGAAAACATTTGTAGTTGCTTTACATCATTTTAAAACAAGTGAAGAAATGTTGTCAGTTGTGTAACTCAACAAGCCAACCAAATAAACTATAGTTGTTTAATATAAGTAGCATTGATCAGCAGCAGCTAAAAGAAAACCAGGACTCGCATCTGGTTTCTAGTTTATGGCCAGCAGACATAAAAACACAAATTTAACAGATGTGCTGTTTTGTAGAACCTTACATTGTTGCTAAATAATATATCAAATGTATTTCTGTTGTACTTTCCACTTTACTCTGATTCCATTTTCTGTCTTTCTACATTTCTAAAATATTGAAAGAAAACTGTCTGAAAAGTTTAACTAAAAAGTGCGTTATGGAATCATAAATATGTTGTAATTTAAAGATGCCTTCACAAATGACTCAGGCAGCCCTTCCATCTTGTTTTCCTGTGTCTCCTCTTGAACATAATATAATAAAATAAAATAAAATCAAGTAAAATCCGGAGAGATGCTGGAAGAACTCTTGAAAGGATTTGAGATTTTAGCTACTAATATCTACTTGTTGTCCCTTGTCAGTCACCGGTAATATTCACATAATCACCAGTGATTTATCTTGCAACAGTGAGTTTTAATGATTTGATAACAAATGATAGGCTATCAGATGGGAGCGGGGAGAAAGCGACTCGTGTTGACGAGCGATGTCAGTAGAGGGAAAAAAAAAAAGAAAAGTGGAGGAGAACTTCCCCTGCGAGCGAAACCACAATAATTAGCATAGCGGGAGAGAGAAGCGCAGTGCGGGAGAGATAATCATAGCGCCTTAATGTCTGCTGAATGCTATTAATCAGGAGCATTACCCAGAGTGCCCTGGCTTTTCTTCAGTTATCTCACTGCGCGGGGTGATGATGAGCCTCCCCTCTTGATCCACAGCCATTTCAGCATGATGTGTGTGTGTCAAAGAGCGTGTGGTCCGGATCATTATTCAAGTATTCAAGTATTATAAAACATTCCACTTTTTTCAAATTGTTTCTCCTTCATTTCAATTTATTATTTTTTTTTCACTTTGCACATAAACACATGAATCCAGAGTATTTTTATGTAGCAAACAAGCGGCACTTCTGTCAGGCTGCCCCAGGGCAGCCGTAGTATCCGTGGTTTATACCAGAGGTGCCCAAAGTGGGTCCTCGAGGGCCGGCATCCTGTGTGTTTCAGGTCTCTCCCTGGTTTAATGCACCTGGATTAAATGATGGGTCATTAGAGGCCAAAGAAGGACTCTGACATGCTGAAATGGTTGTTACTACCACCAGGGAGAGAACTAAAACATGCAGGATGCCGGCCCTCAAGGACCCACTGCGGGGACCCCTGGTTTAAACTATGTGAACGGCTGAAGTTAGTACCACACAACTAATTCTGCAGAGTGAAATGAACACTGTGCTGAGTCTATTTGGTCCTTTTCAGATTTGGCATTAATTTAACTCTTCCAGAGTTATTTCAACAATAGTTTGAGTAGCTATAACTATTTCAAGTGTTTAAAATTACTCAATTTCTTGTTGAAATAACTCTGAAAGAGTTAAATTAACACCAATTCTGATAAGCACCAAATAGACTCGGCATATTGCTAATTTGCTATGAGACCATTTACCATTTACATGCATTATGTTCTGATCCAGACGAGTGACCCGGTGCTGCTGCAAATGTTGATCTTTTCCCCCACGCTAGGTAGAATGGAGCTAACCTGGTGGATAAATTTCATGTCCAGCGAACACTCTCCATTTGTTTAGTTTTTTTGTTTGACCTGCTGATATATTCAATGACTCCAATTCCTTTTTTGTTGTTGTTGTTGCTTATTTTCTTTGAGTAGTCATTGACTTTACAGTGTTTTATAAGGAAAATGATTCCCTGTAACAGAGAGGTTTGCACTAATGGACATTTTAATCTGGCTTTGGCATCTTTTATTAGCCCATATATTCTACTAAAACTACAGATTTAATGTCTGTATTCTATAGGATCTAGATATTTATTTCACTTAATACAATTTTTGTACATTTCAAGATTACATACTGTTCCACACTCAAATTGTTAAATTTTCAGCACTTTTTTATAGAATTATATACATTTAGACACCAACAAATTACATTAACAGAATACTGGTACTGGACTTTAAAATCAATAAGAGATCAATTGTTGCTTTTTCAGGAATCTAAACTAATTTAGAGAAGGTTTATTTTAAATTTAAATTACCCAAATCAGGGCTGGATTATTCTACACAGAAGCTGAAGCAATGTTTATGATCTGTAATGTTTTTTTTGTTTGTACAAAATAAAAGTATTGCCTAAATGCTTTGAATCATATGTTCAAGTTTAAAAATCAGATCTAGACGGTAAGGAGGCAAGGAGTTATGTTGCCTTCTTTTAATTCTGCGTACTCAAAATCTGCAATGATCAATGAACCTAAATGAAAACAATGATTGTGTCAATTCCAAGAGGAAGGACAGATCTTAAATATGAATTATTCTGTTTTCTTTGACAGCAACAAGTAATACAATTTTTAAATTTGTTTTTTCTATTTTTTTGCTGACTTGAAAAGTGATCCAAACAAATTACAAACATCTTTAAAACCATGCAAGAATCACTTCAAAAAGGAAACCAACATTTCCAAATCCTCAGGTAGAGCTCGGACAGAGACTGACGGCTTGAGTTGACGCAACCAAGCAACTTTGCTGAACTTCATTTAGCCTTTCTTTCCATCTGCTCTCATTCTTTTGCAGTCAGAAAGTAGCACAGACATGTCTTAGACATGTAATATAAAACACACTTTTCATTCTCCTTTGCCTTACCTCAGTAACAGCAACAACACTGAAGAGTGTGAACCGACTGGTCACGGGTCGATCAAGCTGACTGAACTTTTACTATTTGAGTAGCATTCTTCACATATTTTCCTTTTTCATTGTTCTGAGACAAGTACTCCCTGAAATGTCTGTTTAGTAAAATAAGAGACAAAATGTGAAGAGATGTTGAGATGTTGTTTTTTAATATTTAGCATAAAAGAGGAACTCCACGCACAGCCTGTTTTCACACTGCACTGATTTCCAGTCTGTGGAGGCTTCCATCACTTGGAAACCTGACGTCCTCTTTTATAATGGATTGCCCCCACTGTCACTGTTTGTCAGTGCCAAACAGAGAAGTAGAAGTAAAAAGCTTGTTCTCTTTGATTTTTCAAGGGGAGTGACATTGAAACCTGCCAGTGGAAAGAGGCGTTTTATAGTCTCGGAATCATTTTGGATATTAGACTCTGGGGGGATGTCATGTTTATCATGCCTGACCAAATATGAGCACGAAGAACAGAAGGAAAACACCAGACTCTTCACTCAGGTGCTGTTGACTGCAACTTTTGACTCAGCCGTACCGTTCCACTGCGTTTTCACAAAACCGAGACAAGACCTTGAGTAAAATCAGAGACTTTAGACAGAAAATAACAGTAAGTCCTCCTTTTTTAATCTATATTTTACATCCAACAAGTAAGACTTTAATATATTTTACATTTGCTGGAGCAATAACATACCGACACTTTTTTTTAGTGCGCTGTTTATGTCTCACCTATGAATTATTCAAGCATAAAAAAGAACTAAAAAAGAAATCTAATTCAAGGAACATACCAGTATTTTCCTTTCCAGTACCTTAAAAAAAACTTTATATAGTGAATGAATAGAATCTAAAGTAATGTCCTTAAAAGAAACCCACTGGGGGGATATGCAGACTCCATGTAAAAAGACCCTAGTTGGGTATTCAAACCTGGCTTCTTTCCTACATAGCAACAGTGATAACCACTGTCCTATATGCAGCCCCCAAACACATAGTATGACTAATTAAAAAGCTAATACCAACTTGTTGTACTTGTTACTCTACAAAGAGCAGAGCTCCAGAAAGAGAGAAAACACTTTTGCTTCAGTTTCTTCATCAAAAATAATGTCAATTGTATGTTTTAGAAAGCTCTATTAATCCAGTCTCCATATTATCATAGCAGTAGTAGGTATAATTGTAACCTTTCTGTTTTAGATAAAAGCAATTAGAACATTTTGTGCATTTTTTACTCGTTAATACTCTCTTATGCAACTGTGATAGTTTTTACTAAAGTTTGTCATGCCTTGAGAATCTTCCATCAGCGCATGCAATCACTAATGGTCCATAGATTCATCTAATTATGCCTAAAAACACTCACAATCTGCGGTTCTTCATTTTACATGACTATGTAATTGTATCTCTTTGTAGCTAAAGGCTTTTCAATTTAAGATATTTCTGGTTTTATTTTTAAAGTCCGTAAGCAATGAGTCAGCTGCCTCAACAAAATCCTCTACTATCATCAAAAGACTTTCTATGCTTAATGATGGAGTGACTCACATAGAACAATGGCTCAGGTGCTTCCTACGCTTTTGAATTTGGCTCAGTAGTGAGCGACTGTTGTCCGACTTCCTGAAATGAAGTTACCTTCTCAGTTTACCAGGCTGGGGAGGTCAAAGTTGTAGATCTGTGAAGAGTTTGAAAGTACCCTTCTATATTTGTCTTCGTTGGAATAACAAAGCCAGCTTGAGAGATCAGATTGATGTACTTTGAACACAACATGGCATGAAAAGAGACTTTCATTGTCTTTGGTAAAGTTAAGATTTAAAGTGAAATAAAGTGAAACTCCACCATCAGTCCAACCAGGTTCTTACAAACACTTCATGTCCATCAACTGTTTCTGGTCAGCCAGTCTTTGTCTTAGCCGTATTTTGCTTGTGTTTGGTTTGTGTTGTAAAAATGATTAAAAATGTAACTTTTAGCCCATAAGCCTGTCATTGTTTGTGGCAGGCTTCTGACCTAAATCCCTGTAAAACTCTCAGGAAATAAAAGATAAAGGTTTACCAGGTTTATCAAAATACACGAAATAGTTTCAGATGTCTTGGTCTTCCTTTAACAAAGGGGTTGGAATCACAATGAGGGAAAGTGCAGAAAGTATGCGGGATGAATAATAAGAATGTGTTTTTGCTGGATGAGAGTAGTTAATGATCTCACTGGTTGAGAGGATTTATTTCGAGTCAGGAAGGAGTGAGCAGAGTCTATCTGGGGTGTCGGTCCGAGTAGGTGACAGGTTAGGTTGGAGGATTCAAGGAAGAGAGGAGCCTTGTGTCCAGGAGTAACCATGGAAGCAGGGATGGCGAATAAGGCTTACATGAGGTTAGGAAAAACAGATACCACCTGGTTGGCAATCAGGTCCTTATCAGCAAACACCCAGATCTGTGACAAGTTCAGACTTGGTCAGCCCATTTGATTGACTGCAACCATCTTTCAACCACATTGAGACGTTCAACAGACATCTTTATGACGACGTCCATTCAGCGTTGGATGAAAACCAGTGTCGCCCTTTTCATGTTTTGTCAATGAAATATTGACTAAAAAGCAGTGGTGGAGAAAGCACTCAAAAAATTTACTTAAGTAAAAGTACAAATACACAGACAAAAATGTACTGAAGTAAAAGTAAAACTACCACATTAACATTTGTATTTAAGTAAAAGTAAAAAAGTACTGGCATTTAAAAATACTTAAGTATTAAAAGTAAAAGTACTTGCTGAATGCATTACCTAATCCCCAATACAATATCATTAAGTGAACTGATCGTATTTAATTTGAATACATCAGAAATGTGCCATTTTAATGAACAATGCCACAGATAAAGCATGTTTTATTTGTGTTTACTCCAGTGGTTCCCAAACTTTTTCTCCTGGGCCCCCCCAGTGGTTTCCAAACTATTTCTGGGCCCGCACTATGGCTTACAAATAGCTTTCTGGTTGAACGATGTGTGAGCGAAGGGGGTGGATTCTTAGAGGCTCCCTGTTACACTCAGCCCCGGCTCCAGACGAACGGGGGGGAAATCAACTTTTTGGGGGGCAAAATGAATCATAGCTGAACATAGACAACACCACCATTAGCATACAAGCTACTTGTTAACAAGCTTAAGGTGCTGTATTGATATTAGCTAGCTAGTCATCTTTTAGCTAACTTTACCTCCATCCAACATCTTTACTCAACAGTCGGTTAGTTTGGGGGGAAAACTGTGAAAAGTTCTTGGCGTTTTGCTGGTTTGCTGCCATGATTCTAACACACCTAAGTGGCTCTGCACAGCAGCAGCAGCAGGCATAGACATAATATAACGATAGACGCCTCATGGACCGCTCTCGCCTATTGTCGCTGACGAGATTTAGGGCGGCCATCTTGGAGCGGTACACCACTCCACTCAGCGTTATGTGTTTAGCAGCACAATGACGTATCAGCGGATTTAATCGATCATAACACACTTTTTTGTTACTGGAAACCATATTCAAACATCTATCAAAGCTACATTTATAAACAATTGTATTTTTAAGTTTTTAATACATAGTTCATCATATTTAAATATGCTTAGTGGCTATAACAATAGAATAGGAATGGAATATTCTGATATTGATGTATGATGAGCATATTACAAAGCACACAGCCGTTCATAATTTATTAAATAAATTATTTAGTAATATCAATACATTTATATAACTATACAAACACAAAAAAAATGATTAATAATGACAAATAAATAATGATTAATACTGGATAATATATATCGGATACATATTTATATGTATGTACATATATATAGATTTATGAATATGCTTTTCAGCCGATGAGTTCTAGCTTCAGAGTGATTCAGCAGCTGAGATTGAGTCCAAAATCCGATGCGAGATTCATCCGTGCTGTGCAGTGAATCCGTCTCTCTTTAAAGACATTTCCCACTTCTTCCTCACATCGTGTCTTTAGGAAACCTTCCAAACAAAAACAGAAGATTTGGGAGCTATCTTACTTTTCACCGAGTAACACCGTGGAGTAAAAGTAGAAAGTATCCATTATTAAATCTACTTAAGTAAAGTACAGATACACGAAAATTGTACTTAAGTACAGTAACGAAGTACTTGTACACATCGTGCAAATCAGTTAAGAGAAGAATGCAAAAAATATCTAATCTACCAAGGTCTCTTCAAATTCGACTGTGTGAACTTTAAACTCGATGTGTTTTTCTGTCTGAAAGGAATCTACATAGTAGTCATGGAAACATATGGTGTCCTTTCAATCACTCAAATGGCAAATGGCTAACCCTTTTACCTACACAGTGTTTGCAATCTGCAATCCAGCTTACTCAAGTGGACTTACTGATCCCTTTTTAAGGCAAATGTATGAATGCTGGTTTGTGTTGTATAAAGTTTCTATTATTATGGTCTGTTGTGCAGTCATCATGTTTTAGCTCCATCTCGCTCTCCTCTCCCGTCTCCATATTCTGACATTGCACGGCGTCCGATTCACCTCTTCACATCATTTATCACTATAAACATTGCTCATTGCTCCCAGCAAATATGTTTATTGTTGTCATTCACTCCTAGGGCCATTTATTTAATGTGTTCTCTCTCTCCACACATCTCTCATCACTCCGTTCGCATCGAGGAGTGAGTGCATTGTGTGGAAATCAAACACGTATTTAATGATAATGGACCGATGTGCGGGTGAATGAAGGGAGATTGGAACAGAACGGCATGCTGGAAAATCAGATCCCGGCATCTCCAAGGTACAAACATAATAGGAAGTCAAAAGAATGCCTTTGCGCCTTCACTGTTGTGAATTCTCCTTTTGTCAGTCAGGGTCTGGCTATTTAAACCATTGTTCTGCCTTTTTGAGAAGGAATTGGATTTTTTTTAACCCCCCCACGCTCCCTCTCCTCTTGCCAATGGATGACTTTCCTCGCCCACCAATGGGTAGACCTAATTAGGACATTTTGGAGAGATATGTATGAACAATTTATTTTTTGCAAGAGCACAAAGGCATCCCCTAATAATATACATCAATCTGCTGGCTAGTGTTTTATCAACAAGAACTTCAGATGACGCCGGCCTGTTGGGTTGGATCCTTCTGCTTTCCCAATGTGCTCCGGTCGCTTTTTATTAATGTTTGAAGTCTGTGTAAAACCTGGAAATGAAGGAGCTGCCAACAGGGACAAAGAAAAGGTTGCTGTGAATCAGAGAGTCCTGTTTGCTCCAGAAGGTCTTTATAATAAACACTGAAATGATTGATACTGTGCAGGCGTGTGTGCCTGTGTGATACCATGCATGCTCACACTTGTACTCATTCCCTAAAATGGCATATTGCCCTTTACCTAATCACGCTGCAAATACTCAATCATGCTAACCAAGGTAAGTTTTTATGGCATTTTCCTCACACACACACACACACACAGACACACACGCACGCAGACGTGCTTGGTTTTATTCACACAAAGAGAAAAGGTCAGCATTTTAATGGCTTTGCTCCCCGTAGTAATCGCCTTTTTGGTAAGCTGTGCAAACTAAATGAAAAGATGTCGTCCCATGTGTGGGGTTAACCTATGCTGCTTCGTTTCAGTAAGCGAAGTGCCATTAGCTTCACCCTACACTGCGATGTGAGGGAAAACTGGGAATCTACCAGGACTGGAACAGTTTGTTGATGTGCTTGACCTGCCCGTTTCTTTGCCACATAGCTCACCGCGGTTGCTGTCAGCCATTTTGTTGTGGTCATCAAATTTGTCACCCAATGCAATAAATGTTCCCTATACAAGTTATCTACTTGGACCAAAAAGACCATGATGCACAGCAGTCTGAGCCAACACAGCATGCTAAACTTTAATGTTAGCATGTAATTTTGTAATGATACCATTTGCAGTTAATCATTGTGTGTTGTCAGTACAGCCTCTTGGGGGCAGTAATGAGCTGGAGTACACACCGTCTACACAGAATAAAAGAAGCAACAATAAGGAATCATTTTTTATCTCTAAAAATGTATCTAAGTTTTGTAATGTTGTGGTTCCAGAGAGAGTATTTATCCAATTATCCTTTTTAAACAAGCCTCAGTGTTTTTTTTTTTCTTCTGCTCTTAATTTGAGTCGCTTTTTCTCACACATTGTGTTTCACGCCTCAGTCTGACTCTGAGTATTGTCAATGGCAACGCACATAGGTAATTAGGTCATTAGTAACAATCTGGACTGCAAGTGGACATCAACAAAGACCGCTAGCAGAGAGGGCATTACAAATTGAACCTTTGCTTTTGAGTGAACAGTCTTAGGAAAACAGGAAGTCATTGATTACTAATTAAAACTTACTTGATTTTAAACACGAACATGAACAAATTTTAAAATAGGACAGTTTCATTTCCCTTACACGAGTGACTAAATCTAGTTCTCAGTTAAATGTGCACATGTTCAACATTATGTTACCTAATAATATTTTTAGATTAACATCAGAATACATTTTACATTCTAGAATAAAGTTTAATCTTACAATTCAAAAGCTAAAGATTTATAGTTTTTCTGTACTGACATGAACAGAGTAGGATTTAAGAAAAAAGCTTTGAGTTTCATCAAATTAGTCTCTAGCTGTGTTTCCATCCAGAAAGGTTTTTCAGTATTCTGACAAAGTCGACAAAACACATCTTTGCAATTACAATTTTTTTTTTATTAAATAAGGAATACATCTGTGAGACATCAGCGTCGTTGAAGCAAGAAGCTCCTTTTACTTGGTAGCAGCTACATATGCAGTGTTTTGGGGAAAATGTTGTCGGCAGTTGTACAGAAGAGCAAATAAGGGTGTTGCTCCTTTCTGTGAGAAAAGTGTTTCCATTGTAGTTTTGCGAAATACACCAATTTGGATACGGTTGAAAAACCATCTCATCCTGTCAATCAAATCATTAGTTTTTTCTAAATTGCCATGTTTCTATTCAGCAAATTTATTTCTGTAATTCCAATTTGCACAGTTATGTGGTCAATTGAAACGCAGCTGTTGTTGCAGTTGTTTTTGTCAAAACTGATCTTGTGACTTCAGCGAAACAAACCAACTTTGCTATTTATCACCTTATGTAAACTGGGTTTTCCTACTTCTTTCCAGTCAAACCTGTTACAATCAGCTACTGTAGGTTTTTTCCCAATACGGATTTTTTTATTCCCACTAAAAACGCAGACCAAAAAAAGGGAACCACAATGCCTTGAATTTGCATTTCAGTGTCTGACGGTTTCAGTGTTGAAAAGTGCTGCTGCTCTTCTGTTGCTGCAGCTCAAACCGTTCAGGACTGGTCGGAGGAAAGCACATCTGCACCAATGAGCAGCAAAAAATCCACTTAAAGCAACTCCATACAGTCAACAAGTGTGCCCTTCAGGGAGAAGAGAGGAGAGACAAAGGGTTCCAGAGTCAATGTTGTTTCCACACTAGCCAGAGCGCGTCACGTCTTAATCCTTCCCCCTGGAACCCAGTCAGCGTTAAACTAGCTGAAATGAGTGCCATGCAGGGAGTAAATGGAAGGAGACGACCGTCCACAATGGCTTTGGAAAGTGGCTGTTCTTGTAAATAGGAGGATTAGAGGGAAAGAAATCCTTCTCTCCTTGTGGAGGCGTGCCCATGGGGACAAAACCCAGTGTTTACACTCATTCTCTGCACGCACAGGACTCCAAATTCAGGTTCACTGCGTGATCAACCAAGCGCAGAAGGAGTGAGGACTAGGTGATGCCTCTCATTCTTTATGGATTAAACTGTACCTGAGCTGGTTATAACCATGTTAGGAGCATGACGGGGGTCACTCTGGAGGGTAGACAGCTGGGTTAGCTCTCAGAAATTCAACAGATTGACATTTTAATGTTCCACATGCATTCAGCCTGCAGGGAGGAGGAATTGTGTTAACTGGGGTAGAACTTAGACTTTCTTAAAGCTTCAGCAGGAGTTATGAGATCTTTTTCCTGTTCATCAACTTGTCAGACAGGGCAGTTTGAACACTATGTCAACAGATGCATCCTACTGGTAAAACTGACGCAAATTTCTACAAAACCCCTTTACAGAATATTTCAGAAGGCGTTTCTGTTGACCTGATGTAGATTTAACAGAGATCTATTCCCCAGGGAGTTGTAGCCAATGATGAGTCGAACAAAACCAGTCTGACAGGTGAGCTGATTTTAGGTTTGGACAGAAAACCCACCATAAGGTTACATATTTTGCTTTTTAAGTTGAAGTCCAGCATAATCACTACAGTAAGGACTGTAGTGCTGCTTCAGAACGTCTTTGAAAGTGGCTTTGTGAAGCTCTACAGCCCAAACGGAGATGAGATTAGCTTTATCCACAAAAGTTTTTTTCCATTTAGGGTGTGCATCCAAATCCATTTGGCATCTTCGGAGACTAAAAACAATCATTTTTGGAACCGAAATCCAGAGTAGGTTCATTTCAAAACGCCGGTTTCAGGTTTCTGTGTCACCGACCGAGCCGAGCCTTCTTTAAAACCATAACGTCGTATCATCCCCCCCGTCTCCATCCTGCATGCGCCTCACTCTCACTAAAACAATCATGATGCTGTTCGACGTTTTTTTTTTGTTTGTTTTTTTGTCATACTCTGTCAGTGTTACAGCGCCACCAATTGGCCCGGCCTAGCTATTACATCGTTTCCTATGGTGCTGCAACGCATCGTTTCGACACACATTTTTTCTTAACCATTTACAAACATATACTGTCTTAGTCTTTGTTTGTACAAGGCCTAAGTCAGAAAGATCGTAGTTCTTTGTCACCAACTTATGTGCTATTAGGTTATATATTTTTGTTCTTGCCCAGATGGTGCATGTTATGTACATTTTGGTGTATCAATGGGCCGATGTCTGTCACTGTCACATTATCACCGTCTGAGGAAAGAGTTCAGACCTGACAGCTGGAAAACAGGCTGCTGGCCGTCAGGCATGAATGGAGAAAACACATCAGCCGCTCCACCTCTACCTCACTGCCTCTCCTCCCTGCTTTCACCCGACACTTTGTGTTGCTCAACTCTTTTCTGCTTTGCTTTGTTGCTCTCTTCATTCACCTTCCACTTTTTGGCTGGATTTATATCAAAAGCAACATCCGTTATTTTTGATTTTTGATTTTTTTACTTTCTAATGTATCAAAAGCAAATGACCCTGAACTTTAACCTCTACACGTTTCAGTAGTTGCATCACTTTCAATCTTATCCCCCCCACCCCCCACGCCCCCAACTGGGTGAAATTTGAGGTTAGAGAGAGAGAGGGGGAAAAAAAACATTGACTATAGAGGATCCGCTCTTTCATTGGCCACTTCATGCTCTATTTAGCCAGCCGTATAGCTAACAAGCAGTTCATTTTTAGGCTTCACAAGGTCTGATGACAAATAAACAGTGCATATCATTATGCTGATATTTGGCAGGGAAAGGTGGGCGCGAGAGCCGTGTGTGTGTGTGTCAGCCAGCAGACTGTGTTTGGTGGATGGAGAAATTCAGCGTCGTCAACATGCCCTCTGGAAAACCCGCCTAGTAATGTCTGCGCTCCTCCAATGTGTCTGTATGCCGGAATGTCAAGTGGCATTTTTTCCTCTTTCTCACTCATGACCATGAAGTGTCGTTCTCTAACCCAAAATATTACACACGCACCAAACAAGTTTTTTTTTTCTCATGTGATTGCAAAAATATTCTTACACCCCAAAATTTTTCTTATTTTTTTATTTTTTCCACATCCAAACATCAGATATTGTGTGACAGACTGAAACAAGCTTAGCACATAATTGTGAAGAGGAAGGAAATCGATTCCTGCATCTTTTTTTTTTAAATCGTAGAAATGTGGCATACATTTGCATCCTTTCCCCTTTACTCTAATACCAGTAGGTAAAATCCAGCATGACCAAGGTTGGATAATTAAAGCATTAATCAGCGATGCAGCCAAGACGCCGATGTTCACTCTGGAGGAGCTGCAGAGATCCGAAACTCTGGTGTGAGAATCGGTCAGCAGAACAACTTGATGGTCCTTTTCCACTCCCATCTCTACAGCGCGGCTCAATCTGGTTCTCCTCTACTTTACTCTACAGCTCTAGTGGTTGGAGTACTTGTTATAGGGTAGCTCCAGAGTACAAAAAAGTAGTTTGACATGATTGTTACACAACACTAACGTAACATAACTCAACAATGGAGAGAATCACTCATGCAGAGTTTCTGCGCATCCTTAAAAAGGCAGAAATATGTCTTAAATTTATTAAAATAATATAAGTTGGCCTTCACAGGTCTTAAATGTTATCATGGAAGAACAATCTAATCTTGTATGTTCTTTCTCGATGGTCTTTTCTGTCAGGCAAATGTTTGAGTCGCATCATCGTCACTGCATTCAGTGACTTGCGGTGGTTGAAGCTACCGCTAATCAGCTTCTAATACACCCTTTCTAGCTAGCTAGCTTCTTTGCATCGATCAGGGCTATGTGTAAATTTATCGCTGTTTGGCTGGACGGCTTTTTCGCTTCTGTTGTCAACCCGTACGGCGCTACGTGCATTCAGTCCCGAAAAAGCTTGGCACTGCTGGGGTTGAAACCGTATAGAGCCGTATGCCAAGACCCACAACACAGACCTTAAAACTTTCACAGTTTTGATCCCCTGCTGAGGCCAAAACTCCTCAGAAAGCAGTAGTGCTGCTAGTAGCCGCTGCTGCTAGCAGCACTACTCTCAGAGCAGCGTTTGGTGCAACGCATAAGTCGGAGGTTTAGTGTATTTTAAACATGGTGGCCGAGCAACAGTCTAATCTATTGGAGAATTTTATTTAAGCAAAGTTGTTGCTATGGAGGGAATGAGGAGAAAAGGAAGAGAGCATGGAACCAAACGAGAATAGAGCCACAGAGCAGCTATGATGACAAATAGGGGGAAAAAAAGATTAAAAGGAACTGTAATTAATTTTTCAAGACAAATAACAGTCTGAAAATATCTCTTAGGCAATCTTGCATGGAGTACAATTTATTCCTCAATAGTTTTCCATTCTTAGTTTTCTTTTGTACATTTCAGGTCTTGGTGAAAAACATAAAAAATACAGTTTAATCTCACTGGCATTTTGCAAACAAATTCTTTAGATGTTCCAAGCTAATCGAGATTTTTATGTGTTTTTCCATCTTATATAGCTGCAGTAAAATCCATTGAAGTTTGTGGCTATAATTTTACTAACTGCGAAAAAGATTTAGGGGTGTGCAAATTTTGCAATCCAATATTCAAACATCTCCGCAGCGGCTTTGTTGTTCTTTATATTTTGCGTCGTGTTTAATAAGAAAACTTCTTCTGCGTTTCCTTCTAAATTATCAGAAAGTCACAAAGTGCGGCGTGGCGAAACGCCAAACACATGTTTCTTAATAACAAATCTTTGGTGTAAATATTGAAGCTAATCAAACAAAGCTAGCATTATGAGGTAATCAACGTGTGTGTGTGTGTGTGTGTGTGTGTGCGTGTGTGCGCGTGTGCGTGTGTGTGTGTGTGTGTGCTCGTGATCGGGCTCCCAGGTAATTATAGCAGACAGCTGCCATGGCATCCTGGATCAGTCCCACGTCAACAAGCTGGAAACACACCGATCTGTACGAAGACACACACACACGCACACACACACACACACACACACACAGAAGAAGAAGAAGAGGTCCCTCATCAGCATGCAGTCATTATTAGGAGGCTGATGCCCAGATTTGTGTCATTTTACTTGGAGTCTCAGATAAGCCTGGGCAAATTGTGTCTGCCTCCACAGTGGCATGTAGAGAGATGAGATGCACCTGCCACAGAGCCAAGCAGAGGGAGAAGGAGATGGGGAGGTGGGGGCCGGGGGATGGACTGCTTCTAGTTTTGTCTCATACCAGTTCTGGCCGTACTGGTCAGCCTCACCTGGCCAGCTCTGATTCATCATCTGGGTTCAATCATTGCTGTACCCAGATCTGTCAGCACCTTCCCCCACAGTCCTCCCTCTCTGCAGCCCATCTCTCTCTCTCTCTCTCTCTCTCTCTCTCTCTCTCTCTCTCTCTCTCTCTCTCTCTCTCTCTCTCTCTCTAGTAGTTTGTGCGCTCGCCAGGCATGCTGTGGTATCATGCCTGCATGCATCATGGACCTGCTAACAAATTACATAGAGTAGCCACTCTGCTTCCCCTCTCACTCAGCTGTCAAGTGGAGCCACTGAAGCATTCTCCCTCCTCTCCACATCCAACCCTTCCATCCATTCCCTCGTCTCGCCATCCCGCGTTCCCTCCCTCGCCGCCGCCACCGCCTCCTGCACCCCCATCCCTCGGTCTGCTGTGCCTTTAGCCACATTTCAGCAGCAGGAGCAATCTCTCTCACCTTGTACCCATTCCATCCAGCCCTCCTCCATTATCTTGTTTGTCAGTTTCCCAGATGGTTTTTAGAGGGAAAACACATTTTTACGACTAACATAAAGACTACATTATGTGATCAAACCTGATTCTTATGCAGATGATACTTTCTGAGAAATGTGTTCATCACATCTGGTCCAGACAGTCTTTCACAAAACAAACGTAGAGCTCTGTTCTTGCAGAGTTTGTTCAGACCTTTAGGCCGACTAAATCTGAACTTCGTTCCAAACACATCTTAATATTTAGGAAACCTCTTATTCTATTCATGAAAACACAAAAAGGGAGCATGTGAAATGTTTTCTGGACATTAGAACCAGCTTAGAATCAAACGAGCATAAAGCAAAACTAATCAAAGCCGGACTCATTTAGTCTGTGCTGATTACAGGTTCAGGTACAGATTTGTTTGGGGGGGCTGTAAAACCTTTACCTATCTCGCAAAGGTGGTTGAAATCCCATCTTGTTCTCGTGGATTTAATTTCATATAATGCCTCATCTCATGACTTACAAACCTTAGTTATAGAATATCTCTCTTCCAAACCTTCACACAGCATGTGGGGGGAAAAACAAAGTAGACTTTGCTGCTGATTATCTATAATTATAAGCTGAAACAGGGTACAGTGCCACTCAGCTGATTAGCTGCTATGGGTTTTGTTCTCTGTCTGAATGGTGGATGTTTAACCTGCCAGACAAACGTTGGCACTCAACGCTGCGGTCTCAGCCAGCGGAGGAGTCAGACGGCGCTATGATTAATAGGCTAACGACCAAACGTCGACCTCTGAAGGGAGCCGGGTTGCTTCTCGTTTTACTAACCACACAACACTCTCGTTACCGCCCCACTACCTCTGGACCCTTTCCACCAGGACGACGTCCTTATGTGTAAGGAGGATTGATTTTTTTTTTTTTCCAAGAGTCTGCTTTATTGGTTTGAGGGCTTTTATTAATACAACCCTTTCTATATGACAGCTTCAAGCCGAGATAAATAACTTGAACGTAAGGATTTTGCTGCGTCTGTGAGAGTAAATGGACAAAAACAAGACTCTGTGTCTATAAGTTGTACCAAGGATCCTATCTTTGTCCATCTATTCATTGTCTACACCCCCAAGCTGGTGTCTATCTTCATTGGTCACTGGGCAAGAGGAGGGGTAAACCCTTACCAGTCCATCACAAGGCAAAACAGAGACACACAGGACATATAACCATCCACACACTTACACCCCAGGGCAATTTAGAGACACCAATTAACCCATTACATTGTTTTATTATCTTTTGAGAGATGCCTGTTATCATTTCCAATCAGAGATGAAGTTTTTTTTGTTTTTTTTGTTCAACATATCCGCCAGGAGTATGAATAAGTTTGGACTGATTTCGGACTTTGCCCTACACCCCCATTTCTAATTTCTTAATCACCGTTTCCAGAAGCCTGGCACGATCACCTTCAGGTGTTAGATGGAGCTCTTCGTTTTCACAGGCTTTCATCAAAATTAACAACACAGGAGCAAAAAAGACAATTTTGGAAAAAAAAAATACAAATTATTACAAGCCTGAAAAAAAAAAAACCCCACAATGTCTTATTGGGCGAATTCAAATTGTTTTCAGAGTACACTATGCAGTGTGGTTCCCTGGAAGGATAATGCAGTTCACCCATTAGCTAGCTGTCGGTAGCGTTGTTGTTGTCAGGAGGGCCACTGCTGCTCTGTCAGTTTTGTTAGTTTGCACATAGCAACTTTTAAGAACTAAGAGATAAAGGATAGAAAATAATCCATGTAAACCAAAGTATGTTATCCACTATAGTTGCTGTCATACTCTCCCTCTTTATTAACAATATTTGAACTGAGAAGCTAATGACATCACTGTCAAAGTACACAAGATACAAGCTAACAAGCTGCTAACATTAGCTCCTGGGTATAATTGGTAAATATATTAAAGGTAGTTGAATTCTTTGTCCATATGGATATGAATATTTGTCAAGTTGTCTTCACGGCAACAGCTAAGAACACACTTGCTGCTTCCAGAGGATTTTCTTGGAAAAGTAGCAGCCAAATCCAGATGAAGGTGCACTAAGGAGATATGCTAGCATTTTGATGCTCTGGATCATTCAACTATGTCAACACGATGCTAAGATACCAGGAATGACCGTAAAGAACCAGTTTAGAAAGCTGATAAGGTCATTTCCCAACAATTTGTGAACTATTTGTCATATTACACATACGTTGGAACCATTTAGAGCAGTGGCTAATTTTCTTAAGAGTGGCTATCTTGGCACATTTACCCCCAAAAAGCCATTTCACACTATCTCCATCTCGAAACTACAGATATTCATTGGCATGTAATTGTTAAAGTTCAAGATGGTGAACAAGTTCTGTATCCAAGTCTTCCTTAAGAGATAGAAAACATATCCATGGAAACAAAAGGCAGCCTATAAATACTGATAGATGTGGGCATTAACTTTAAAACTGTAATATGTTGTCCCTTATATTGTTTGTCATATTATTTTTTCTTAATTTACAGTATTTGAATTGAAAAACTGATAACGTCAACGTCACTATCATAGCATAAGAGATACAAGCTAAGAAGTTGCTAGAATTGGCTTCAGGATATGATCAATAATTATCTATTCTTGCGCAATCTGGGTTTGCAAAGTTGCATCTGAATTAACTCCTACCATGACTTTTAGACAGCTGAGAGCAAAGTAGAAATATTTACCCATAATGCAATTAGGAGTAAATGGAAAAACAGCTAGCATGGTGGTGGAGGTGTGATGATTTGCGTGTTTTGCAGCTACTCTGCCTGGATGCCTTTTATTTTTGTCACACAGACAGAATAATTGCTTGTGCTAAATGTGGTTTTACAAGCTACTGAATCAGTTGCTATGGTTCCATTTTCTCCATGAGATCAAATTGGTGGCATTTTTTTTCTCTTTCTCTAAATGTTTCTCTCTGAAGCCTTCCCTTCCAAATGATCCCTTCTGCTTCAGATCATCAAACTAATTTAGATATCATATAAAAAGCCTCTTATACTAAGCAATTTTGCTTAATGGCGGTTGTTGCTCACAAGCAGTTATGACATTTAGGGGGTAATTACTTTTTCCAAATAGAGCCAGGTTGGCTTGGATATCTTTTTTCTCTCCTTTAGTAAATAAAAATCCTGATTTAAAAACTTTTGTTGTTGTTGTTGTTTGTATTTCTTCAGGTTTCCTAAAATGTGTTTGATCTGAAATGTGTGACAGAAAAACAAAAATACTTTTTTAAGAGCATTGTATGTTATGTATAATTCTAGTGATTTTCTTTTGTATGTATGCATATATATGAGTATGTTAAGAGACTCCTAACTTACTCTAACATGACATGTTTGTGTGATTGTGTCTCCTTACATAAAAGGCTTTAAAAAAAACTTGTGGAAAACGTGTTTGTAGTCTAACTTGACCGCGGCGCATCAGCCTCCAACACGACTAGAGTCGGTTGGTGACGGGAGCGGGGTCGCTCAAGCCGTCCGGTGTTCCCCGTCGCCCCGTGATGGGCCCAGCCTGTTCCTCGCCGAGCTGCAGCTGCAGGTAGTAATTACTGATTAGGCTGCTGGAAAGTGCGGACAAATGCACTGTATAATCAGAGACTCTGCCAACAGTAGGAGTCCTCCACAATAGCTTGTAATTAACAAGATAATTGGCGAGAGATAGCGAAGATTTCTGGAGTTCTTCCTTATTTGCATGTCATTTTGCGCTGAGTTCTTTATGACTTCTTCTCTCCTCTGCCAAGGTTGAGGCACTAATAACACCATGTCCTACGGTGCGACTTGCCTGTGCCGCGGCTTCCAACTGGGGCGCGTGCCGGAGAACCGAGATGCGGAGCGCGCGCCCCTCTTCCACGATCTGATATTTGTCTCGCGGACTCCCTTTGCTATTTACACTGTCGCTCTTTGCGTTTATGTTCGCCGTGTAATCACGGGAGGCTTTCAGAGCCAGATTCTTTTTGCTGTGCGACGGCGTCAGCAGTCTGTTTGTGCATGTAAATCCTTCCTTTAACCTCTGAGGTTGTTTCTCCACATGTATTCATTAGCGTTATTCGTACAATAAGTTCAGTAATGAGTGCTGAGGCTGCTTCCTTTCAGATGTCGCTCAGTACATCACACACCCAGACTAAAAAGATGTTTATCGCTCCTTTTCCAATTATATTTCTCCAGATTAAGGTGTCGCTGTGGCACTTGTTTCCTTGACAACGCCGTCGTTATGTTACCCTTCTTCCAAGTACCCTTAATCTAAGCGAATATAAAAACTCTTCATGTGCATTTTTTTTCTTTTTTTGTTCCCAGTTTGGTACTCTGGCACTCTGTGTCCAACCTCTCAAGCTCACATCATGAGGCTTTTTTACAAGCAACTTAAATGGGCAATATGCAAAATGCTTCGTTTTATTTCCATGTGCTTGTCCTCAGGTTGCCAGGTCCTGGCAGATTGTGGGATTGAAGGGAGTCCCTGTTGAATTTGAGTCGTGGTGCACAAAAGCATTTATAGACCTTTAACATGAAAAGGTTGAAGGAACATGAAGTTGAAGGAAAAATGAGCCACAACTTTATGATTAAATAAAGTGTACACTTGTGGTGTACATTTTGGTAATCAGCCCCTTTGTGAAACAACATTTTAGTGCTATTAAAGCTGCAAGTCTTTCTGGCTACCAGCTTTAAACATCCAGAGGCTGAAATTAGGTCCCATTATTTGCTAAATTGCTCTAGCTCCATCAGATTGGATGAATAGCATCAACAAATTTACATTTTGAAGTTTTGTGAGAAGTTCTTTTTGTAGTTCTGGCTGTAGGTCATTGTTGTGCTGGAAGATCAACTTCTGCCACACAATTAAGTGCGGCCTTACTGCTGAAGTTGTCCTGTATTTAGCTCAAAGTATCTTGATATGGGCTCAAAAAGGCAAAGCGTAATGCCACAAACACCATGTTTTGCTTTGAGGATGATGTGCTAAGTTTTCCTTCACATGTAGCATTTTTGCATGCTGACTATTTAGCGTACATTCACACCAGCCCTGTTTAGCTCACTTTAATTTAACTCTAGTTCGCTTGCCTAGAAAGTCATCCGAGGAGGTGTGAATGCGCAATCGAACGTTTATGCGAACCAGAAAAAGCAAACCTCCTAGTTTGCTTAAAAACCTTGTTCTCACTTAGGCCTGGAAACCGCCTCAAAAGCAGGAAATGGACTACAGCACAGGGCATTCTGGGTAAATGGAACCAAAACAAAGCCTTGTGTCTAGTGCTACAATGTTTTTCTTGTTGTGTTCTTTATGTGACATGTGGTTGACTAGTTGGTTGTAACATTGACTTTTTTCTTGCCACTCTTCCATATTTAGAGGTAGTACGGTAAAATAAAGGGAGAATACAAATGCACTTATGAGTGACTCATTAAACTCATACTACTTCTCACTGCGATTCACATTTCTGCATCATTTGATTTGGTCTTGCACATAAAATCCAAGTCAAACACATAGTGTGAAAAACCTCAAGGGATGTGAAAAGGTCTTCTAGGTACAAACAAGAAAATCCTGTTGGACTGTATCTCATCCAAAACAGATTAAAAAAAGGAGTATAGGGTTGTTGTTTTTTTGTTTTTTTTAGTAAAACCAGGTTAAAACCAGGTTTGTTCAGAATGTAAACGAGTTTTCTTTTTTTTTTCATTCAAAATTGAATCCTGAGCCATTAGAAGAAAAAAATGCCAGGCCGAATGACAGAAAACGGAGCATATATTTGATGGGTGACTTGATTCTTTTTCGTGTAATTGATTTAGTTTGCCAATTGTTTCTCCATTCCCCCACCCCCCCCAACTCCGTCTTTTGCTTCACATGGGAGTCGGCTCTTGTGACAGATGAACCTGATGGAGTTCATTCCCTCCACAGTAGCCGCAGGTGTAATGAACAGCGGCGCTTTCCTGCGCAGGTTATGGCAGAATAGTTATGAGTTCCTCTTACTGAACGCGTGTCGTCCTACATGTAGATTTTCTGTCAGCTTCATGTTTCACTATTATTTCAAGAAGGATGAAAGATTGTACCTTGTTAGGTGAAATCAATGCTGTTTCGTGATGATCCATTATGTATTTTTTACATTCTATATGTACTCAAAAGCTCTAATTTGTCTCCCTTTGCTCTCTCTTTCACATGTATTCCTTGATGTTTCCTCTCTCAGGTAAGACTTGCTCATATTTCTTCATCTGTTTTACCAAATCTGATGCCTGAAAGTGCTAAAAACAAAAACAAAAGAAAGACTAAAATCAAGACCGACAGAGCCTGTCCTGCTGTTCAGCCTCATTTTACCACGAGGAACATTCATGCATTCCAACATTTTTCTTAGCAGCTGAGAATCCTGTAATCATAAAATGTTAGGTGCATATAGAACACAAATCAGTGCATGAATAGCTACAGTAATTATAATGTCTTGAATGTATTAATTCAAATCAAGTTTATTTGTTTCGTACATTTCGTCAACAGGGCGGTTCAAACTGCTCTATGTGATGAAACTAACACAATAACCAATTATGAAACAGGAAGTAAACATTACATTTAACAACAGCAACACAAATGACAGTTATGTCATGTTAAACCACAAACTCTATTGTACATTCTTGTAATTTTAAGTAACTTGGGGATTAGTGAGCTGGAAGAAACATGGTTTTTGATGGAGCCGTTATCCAGTCACATGGTGTCGCAGTCAAGTACCAACGCTACCTTCAGTGGTCATAAAAATACTGTATATATCAAATATGACTTCACAATTTGACTCCCTGAAAGTTCACCTTCAGGAAGTCAGCACAACATGGCTCCTCTGTACCAACACTCGAACAGCGTTTCTACCATCGTTGCACTGAGAAGTAGCTCGTTTAACGAGCTCAGGAGATATTTGCTAATTGCTGCTGGCTAGTCTGAAGGAACTGGGTGGAGGCGGGGGAGGGCTGCTGTGTGAGGAGGCGGCTTGAAAACCGTGGCCTTGAGGAGGAGATTCGTTCTCAAAGGCGGGGCTACATCCTTTCAGGCATTTTGCACAGCTGAATGGTTGCCATGGGAGAACATGCATGAAAGAATCAAAGCAATGCTCCATGTGTGTTTTATAACATTATATGATGGCATAAAACTCAAATCAGTCGATGTCCTCCTTCCTGCCACTTCAGTTTTATCCATTTCAAATCATGCCATAGAAGTGCTCCTGGAAAAAGGAGAGCGTTTTAGTTTAGTTGACGATACATGGAAGAGTTGAAGATTGTGAATGTCTTTGCGAGGAACTACATATAACGCACATTTAGCTTTCGCTCGCTGAGTGAAGCATCGTCCCTAAAGTTGGCTTCCCTCGATGTCGAATCATCCTCCGAGTCATCGGTGCTTGATATTGCATGTCTCTCTCCTCTCTCTTTGCGTTATAAGTAAAAGTTTGTTCCAAAAGAAAAGAAAAAGAAAAGGAACAAAGTCTCTGCCTAGTGAAGCAGCCGAGGCTGCAGCACATACCCTGAGCTTTGAACAAATTGAGCTCTTTGACAATTAAGGCTGGAATAGCACAACAGCAATTGTTCAGGGCCCATTGTAATTCCGTTTTGTCAAACCGCACGCCTGTAGGTGATAGCCTTGCTGCTTTTGATTGCTCCCTTTCAGACTGTTTCTTTTTTCTCCCCCTCTCTCTCTCTTCTTCTTGTTCCTCTCTTTCATTTGCGTTTTTTTTTCCTCGAGAATACTTCATTTTTTTCCCTTTTTTTTTTTTTTTTTTTCTAGCGGTATGAGACTGTGAACAGCTTGCGGGGCGGCGGCGCAGTAATTACCACGGTTATAGCAGGCGGAGCCGAGAAACGTAGCCTGGGGAGGAGAAAGGCCACTGTGCGGTGATGGCCCCCCAAAATTAATGGAGAATTGGAAATGAATCAATAGCTAATGAAAATGTGTGTTCACTCTATTACTGCGTTTATGACGGCTGTGGCCTCAGGCGGGGCGCTTTGTCACCTGACTGTGGAGAGCGTGGTGGCACTCTCTCTCTCTTTCTCTCTCATCATATCCATCTCTTCTCATTTCTCTGGGATGCTTTCTGCATCACTGAGTCTTTTTTTTCTCCTCCCATTTCCTTATTTCAGTGTCTTTGTTTCATTCCAGCAACCAAATTAAATGAGGTTGTGGGGGGGGGGGAAGCGTCATTTCATTTGTTGAGGGAACAAATGATCACTTGGCGGAGCGATGGCACGTCTCTCAGCTCCAAATTATTTCTTATTGTGCGGTAACAGTAACTGACTGTAATCGTTAATTTTCAGCCGGGTTGACAAAAGTAGTTTTTTCTTTTTCTTTTTTCTATTAACCATTTGTTTTATTGGCTAAATCCTTAGCAAGGCAAATGTATTTATTTGGCGCAATGCAACAACAGGGCGACATGGAAGCATCCGAACAAAATGTGTTCACAGCATATCTGTCTGAAATGAAACAATACAACAAATATATGACAAAATACACAGCATCCATTGTAAAGATGTGTAAAGAAAAACATTGGAGCATTTAGCAGTAGAGTCATGGAGCTGTTTAGCTAACCAGACAGTGGTTTCCTATATGATTTAGGTCAATGCAAGGACAGAGCCATGGGCAAACATTATAAAAAAGTTTTTATTGTCTTAAAATTTCACACCAAATCAACCAAGTGTTTTCTGTTTAGGTTTTTTGCTGAGAAGCTCAAATCTGAGCAAATCAGTGAGTTAAAAAAATATCTGATCTTTGCAAATTCCACATATTAAAGTTTAAGGTTGAACAGAAAGATCCTTTTCTTCGCTTCTCTTCAAAACAGCCAGTCGGGCTCTAGATTGTGTCTAGTGGTTGTCACAGAAACGGGATGACCTCAAGATGCCGTTGTCTGCTGCTGTGACATTTGGAAATTTCTTTAACCTTCCTTACTATCCTGCTTAGTTCCCTTTTTTTAACTTGCCAAAAGATAAACTCACAGTTCAGCAAACGCCTGTCAAATGAAATCACCTGGGCTGAAGCAACAAAACTCCAGCTGTTTTAAACTGATTTACCACTGTTCTGATTTTAGATATAGGTAACTTTGCTCTTTTAGCTTATTTCACATCTTATAGTCCGGTAGACTGCACTGTGTGAAACGAACCAAACCCTTTGAAGAACCTGTTCACCCAGCCGCCTGTGGTGGCGCTGCACCAAGAACCACTGAAGGAAACAACATGAAAACCTCTGAAGAAGACACGGAGCATGACTTCCTCCTTCATGAAGTGTAAACATAAATGGAGAGATGTCAGATTGTAGCGGTTGTAGGATTTGAGCCATTTCTTCCTCTAGTGCTGGACTTGTGTGTTTGTTTTGGTGGTATTTACCCAGAATGCCCTGTGCCATAGGACCTAGGTTTTTAGGTGGATCAGAGATCAATTTATCACTTCGCACCAGAGTTTTTGATTGCGTATTCACAGCTCTCCAAACGAGCCAGACTTTCTATGATAACAAACTAGAGTTTAATTAAAGCGGACTAAACAGGGCTGGTGTGAATGCATCCATGGTCCTTACTTGGATATCATCACCTTACTAAAATAATGGCTTAAATCTTCTTTTTTTCTTCATCTTTTTTTTTTTGCAGAAAGTTATATTTGCAAAAGGTAGGTGACAATATGATGCTCTCCAGTTTTTCACATTTTCTAAAGAGGCAAAGAGAAATGACCTTTGTCTCTCATTTGTACCACCTCAAAACAAGAAGTCATGGATTATAATTAAATGTTCTTATGCGTGAAACTTAAAATGACTTTTAGAGATGCATGTTGCACTGGCGATGTTGGTAAGAACAAAAAAAAAGCAAAAAAAAACAAAAAACACAACAATTATTTGTCAAAATGCTTGAAGACGTATTTGGGGAACAGAATAAGCTGTTCCACATGGTAGCTGAATTACTGTGAGAACAATGAGGGAAAGTTGTTCCACTGCCTGCTGGGGTGAATGCACCAGCAGGCAGTGGAACAACTTTGCCTCATTGTTCTCACAGTAATTTTGGTGACTTTAATATGTTTGAGTTTTAACACTCAGGGAACTAAAGCAGAAAAAATACATGAAGTAATGCTAAAAAGCGCTGACGTTGCACATTAAATGCACACGTGTTGGGGAGGTTTCTGTTTGGCCCACCTGTCTTAGACAACTAGAAACATCTTTCTTCCAAAAAAAAAGCCTTGAGAATACGAGAGGAAGAGGTGGAGATTTGCTGCAAAAAAACGAAGGCTGTTTGTTTCGATCTGAAACCTTTTCTCTCGGGGGAGCTCATTGGTTCATCTTCATACGGCAGGAAAAAAAAAACAACCTCCTGTTGCATCAAATTCTGCTCAGGCATTGTATTTTTTTCTCCCCCCACTTTGCTTTACCTCGTGAATTTTGTTTTGTTCAGTTTTGTCTTTTTCTTTTTTTTATTTTCTGCATTAGCGTCTGACTTTCCTCCCTGCAGAGGTTGTGAAACTTTTTGAAGCCTGTTTTTACTTTTCATATCAAGCTAAAGATATTGTTTTCCTCAGACATCCAACGTTATCCGACTTCAGAACAACTCGGATCACACCGCGACGTTGCTTAGAAATGCGTCTGGGGTTGTTTTTTGCTTTATTTTTGGCCTAAACAACGCTGATGCTTCAGCTTGAAAGACTACAACCTCGCTACCCCGGTGGAAAAGTCTTATTTCTGAAATCTGGGGAAGGTTCTAACGTAGACACGAGAAGATCTAACATGTCACCCAACACAACGTCGTGGTAAAAGAAAGGCAAATATACCGTACTATTACTTTTGACATTTTAACAGTTTTGAGGGGAATCTGCTGCGACAAAGACACGACGTACCTCATTTCATCGGACGGTGAGACTCGTCCAGTAAAGAGGAAGAGATATGAGACTTTCTCGTCACTTCTCCAAGTTCAAATTCAGAGTTCATCGCACATATTAGCTGCTTTGCTCCCCCAGAATTCACAGATCATTTCTCGTCCCTGACATGGTACATGCGGCAGTGCTGTGGGGCGGCTGACGGCGCGTGACATGGCCACTGTATGTGTGCGTGTGTGTGTGTGTGTGTTTGCTTGTTTGTATTGGAAGGGAGCATCAAACCTCCAGCCTTCAGCACCTCCTGCAGACTGCCGGCCCCTCAGGGCCCTGTCTTTCAACTCAGCCGCCTCTTTGTGTTGCGGCTCTGTGGGAAGCTGAGGAAACATGCTAACTACATCCTCACCAGGCTGCGCAAGTCCTTTTCCAAGCAGACCTTGGAAAAAATAAATAAATAAGACAATCGGCAGACTATGCTGTTACCCTGCAGCTTTGACGATTAAACTTCTCTGTAGCCAAACGTTGGATCATCAGGATCTCCTGTCGGATGGTTCATTCTGTGCACAGGAAATGAAAAAATAACGTTGGATCCAGCTCACTTGCACAAACCTCTGCAGTCTTCACATTTTCATTTCACTTTTTTTAACCAGTTTTTTTCCAAATGGGGGGTATCATATAATTTTGCCCTCATGCAGTTGTACAGTTCTCTTTTTATGCTGTCTGAGTTTAGTAATCCTGTCTTGGCTTGTGTAGTAAACCAGGTTCTCTTGCACTTCAATGAAAGTTTCCTGTCTCCTTCCTGAGCGCAATGACTGCCGGATAACTTGTTTGTACTCATGTCTGTACGGATTAACGAGGCACATGAACCAAATTTGTTCAAGTCCACAGTTCTCTGATTATTGTCTCTATGTTAATGGGGAGTTGGAGCTCTTTTACTGCTGTCAAGTAGAGGATTTTGCGTGGGTATGCACTGCATGTGGATGACTTCCTTGATTTGGATGATTGCTTGGGTCGTTTCGATGATCTGCACAACCAGTTGTAAGCTTTTGACTTCTCCTCTTATTAGAATCAGTTCTTTCTCTGTCAGTAGCCAGTAAGAATCTAGTCATCTTGTAATGCTTCATATTTCTTTTTAAAGTCCAGCATATGTTCCCCAGGAAAGGCTGATTAGATCAGGGGTTCCTCCATGTTTTTTGTCTACAGGTCTTACTTTTCCACGCTTTTAGTCCATTTTAAAACAATAAATACAGAACTTCACTAACCATATTTCTACATGGAATCTATTAAAAAAACTGTAGTTAGATGAATCAATAGGCTGGAAGGTAAACAGATGATGCATAGATGGATGGAAACATTCAACATATATAGCGGTTTTTCTATTTTTTGCTTGTGTGACGCTCTTTCTCGTGTTTCCATGTGAAAAGTGTAAATAAATAAATGTTACCTTGACAACGCAACAGAGAATCAAGCCTGAAAATGTTCAGTATTTTCAAATTCTGCACTTGGAAAATCCACAAATCAAATCTCAAGTCTTTTCCTGACTTTGTATGACCGCTCGCCATCAGACCACATCTTTAGCTTTGCAAGAACTCTGCAATTCCCCGGGGGAGGGGGCAGCGGGTCCATGAAAGGGGCCGTTAAATCTAGAAATTTACCCAGGATAATGGTAGCTCTGGGGTCAAGAGTCCCGAAATTATGGGAAATTAACAGTTCACTAATGTTCCTGGAGAGAAGCGGGTCGACGACGAGGAGGAAGGAGAGAGGAGGAAGGCCCTCTTTGCCTTATCACACCACAGAAAGCCTGCAATCATCCTCGGAGGCAGATTAGTGACCGGACCAGTGAGCCTACCAATACCCTTCACCGGCCGAGCAGGTGGCCCTCCATACCAAGTGCGGCACATTAATCCAGTCTGTTAACAAATAAGCAGCCTGGCTAATAGAGCTCTGCCAGAGGCTAATGCCTGCTTCTGCTTCCGGGCGTACAGAGGGGGACCGGAGATCCAATGAGGCGAGCAGAGGAGAGCTGAGGAGGCGAAAGCGTAGCAAACTGCCCATCTTAGACAGCCTTGAACGGCGGCGGCGTCAGCAAATATCCTGCTGTTCTCCAGGAGTTCGGACCCAGCTTGTTGTCAGTCACACACAACATTAAGCGAGCGGCTCGTGATGCGTTTGGAAAGAGACCAAAAGGCTTTGCGGCGATTACGTCACCCAAAAGTAATTGGAATGGTTCCTGTAGGTGTGCAGGTTTGACGAAGGCTCTTGCACGGAGCCGTGTGCGTGCTCACACCAATACATGTTTCCCATCAAATGTACCTGTGCTGCATGTGCAATCGGTAAAAATACTCTTTAAACTGGAATATTAGGCTGTTTATTTCAGTGAATTTTATCACTACAGGTGGATGTTTTGAAAACCTATAGTTCTGTTAATTATGATGATTTTCCGCTAACAGGAACAGAAAACGTGACATTTAAAACTAGAATGTGGCATGGGTCAAGAACAAGAAAAAAAAACTAATAAAATCAGAAATGTGGGCTTAAACGTATGAAACATAAGTTTAATATCTGCCTAAAGGTTATTTTCAAAATGTACTTTAAGTGTGATGAACATTTCTCTTCTGAACGTATAAATTATTGAAAATGATTGTAAATGGAAATATTTCATTGCTGTGCAACAAACTGACCTGGAAAATAACTGATTACTTTCAAAATAGTTTTAGCAACTTATAGCTCTATCTTTGAAAAAAAATGGCACCTAAATTATTCTGTGTCTGGTTGTTATTTACAATAGTCTCTATTATTATGTGTCAGTACATTTACTTGTCTGGTTATGAGAGTCGGTTTGTAATCATTTAGTTTTCTTGTAATATAATTTAATTCTTGGTTTTTAAGCACAGTGTATTGAACAGACCATAGCATGTTTTTAATTACACAAACGTTTCTGATAATCACTCAGTTGTTAAGTGATATATTTCACTAAGCTAAGATGAGGAGTAAGATTAAATAAGCGTTCACTTCTTCCTACTGTTCCAACAGAAAAGTAGCGGTAAGTAAAGTATTTTGCTCCTGGTTGTGTTTGCACGTTTTCTCTTGTCCTACTGGTTACTTGTCTTTAATAAATAAATTCTGTTTTAATTTCTATGTAACGAGTCGTAGTTCAACCAATAAAGACCATGACGCATATTTTATGTCACAATTTTTTTTTATTTTTGCACATGGCTTTCGGGTTGCTATGGACCCATTACAGTAAACTTATGTAATAAAAACATGTGTTCACGTAGCACTCTGCTGAACATCTGCAACATGGATACTTCTCTTATTAACTTTATCTTGCCCACGTTTTTGTATTTGAGCTCAGTTCCTGTTAGCAGTTGATTTGTCTCTGTACTTGTTCTGGGTTCCCCCCTCCGCCTGCCTTTGGTCCAGGGGCGGTCATGCTCCCTAATGGACCGGCTGACATGCGTTCAGCAGTAATGATCACCTTAAGGGATTTCTCCTCCGTTTGTCTGAATGACGGAGCCCGTGAGGACGAATCAATAACCAGCCGGCCGCCGTCTCCCCGGCGACCGTTCTCATCTGAAATTTCCTCCTTCGTTTTGGGCGAACGGCTCAGGGCCACTTTTCCCTCCATCTTTGATTCCTCACCGCAACGAACCATCTGAACCGACAGCAGCTTCCTTGGAAGTTCTTTTTTTCTTTTTTATTAATCTATAAAGCATCTAAAGAATCCAGCTAAACGCTGCATTGAAGAGAGAAAAAAACAAAACAAAGCAGAGCAGTGCGGTTCAGACTCACATTACTATTCCCGCCTTGGGCAGGTTTTCGTCTCATGCAGCAATATTCCTCTTTTAATCACTTCAGCTCAATAGTAATGGCGTTTGAATTCATTTTTATCGTTTCCAAAGGCGGTTTAAGTTCATTTGTTGAAAGTGCTGTTGGATTCGATTACTGTAAACCTCTTTAGCAAAGACCGAGACCAAAAACTGAATGCTGCAGCCATTTGTGTTTCTCACAGCAACTGTGAAAATCAAATTATTGTGAATATTTTAATTGCGCAGAGCAATAAATTCACAGTCAATGGAAGCAATTTTAGTGCAAAACCGAGGAAAAACTCCACCTCGGGAACGTCTGGCCAAACGTTTTGAGCCATTAGTTTGCCGCTGGTCATTGATTGGTAATTTCTTCAGGGTTAAAGCAGGGTGGTTAACAGGCGTCTCTTAAATCCCCTTGTCTTCATCAAGCCTTATTCCCTTCCTAATGAGGTTTATTAGATTACAACTCTACCTCACACGTTTAACAAAAAAGATTAAATTGCCAGGGCTCTGCTGGGAGCATGTTTTTTTTTCTTTCTGTTTTTTCTATAGTACTCCAGGAATGAGTGAAAGTTGGAGAAACGTGAAGCGCTAAGCAGGAATAAGTCATTGGACATGCCGAGTCGGGCCCCGGAGGTGCGCGGGGCGCTCGAAGAGGCGCATAATGCCTGTCGGAAAGGCTCCTAAATGGAAGTGACGTGACGGCGCTAATGAGACGGCCTCGCATTACGCGCGACTCCTGCCTGGGGAGCACATTACAGCTGACTTAATGAGAGGAGATATGGTACACAGACGCTTTTGTAGCTGAGCGATGAGAGTAGCGGCCGCGCCGGCGAGGAACAAGCTACCACCGCGAGCGAACACTTTGTTAAAGAGGCTGACAGGTCAAGCTACAGGAAGTGCCGCGGATAAACACTTCACACGTCTGTGAGGATGTGGCTCAGTGTTGGGCTACATTAGACTCTGCTGGAGTAACAAGAATAAATCCTTCTCTTATTTGTAGTTAGAAGCTTTATTATCACATGCTTTGGAAAAGAACTACGATGTTCTCGTATATTTATCCAAACTATTTTATTCAAAGCTGCAGTGTGTAACTTTTATTTTAAAAAATTTTTTTACATGATATCCACGTCGTGAAAGCATATGACACAGATATGTGAAAAAATGAATCCGCTTCGCTTCCTCCTTTAGCTGCTATTGCCTTCTGAAGAAATGCACCAATCATAAACAACCAATCAGAGCCAGGAGGAGGGTCTTAACGCTGTCAATCACATGATGGACCGGCTGCTAAAACAGCCTAACAGTAGAGGAAAACCCATGCTAAGTAGCCTTAGCATTCACAACAAACTTCGCTAGCTGCAACGTACCAGTGACAATCACACTAACATTTGGTTGACAGCACTAAGACCCGCCCCCTTGCTCTGGTTGGTTGTTTCTAGCACTGAGATTCAGAAAGAACTTGATTTTTTATTTTTATTTTCCACAGATCATCTGCCTCATACCATGCTGTCACGACATATTGTGAGAGTTTCAACAAATATGTAAATAAAATATATTTTTTTAAAAGTTAAAATTCCCTCTAGGGCCGTACCGTATTAGAAAGAGATTGCATAATATTTTTTATTTTTATTTTTTTAAATTTGTAAAAACCCAAAGAGATTGCCCACATTTTCCTCACTTCCTTTTCAGAAACCATGGGAACCCCCCTCCACCACTTTCCTTGAGCTTTAGGCTATAAGTCTCCCAAGTCTATACCAAGTGTGAATGTACAGTAAAGCTGAAAATTATTCATGCCCTTGGCAGATTTAGATTTCAAATTGTTTTCAATACCTGAGAAGCTCGTGAGACAGCAGGGCTTCCCGCAGGAAACTTCACCCCAGTGAATGCAGTATTTTTAACCAATTGTCTGGATGATAAAGATCTGTCTGTGATTGGCTGGTGGCGTGGTTCGTTTACATACACTATGAAGTCACAAGTGCAGACACAGAGCCAAGCGGGTGGTGGAACACATATTGTGCGAACGTGTGTGAGGTGTAAACACACACACCACATATTATTCTTTGTTCATAAAGACATACGCGGTTGCATCAGTCTGCTGTGCGCTCAACGCGCAGTCTACTGTAAAAGTTGCGCTTTTACAGGTTCACTTTGAGCAAACCAAACAAGTGGTGAGGATTTTTGAAGGAATTGTCCTTTTTTTATCAATCGTGAGTGCTTACAGGTCAAATCTACCTCTAAAACTGTGATTTGTGACCACACAAAATCATTCAGATGGCCTCAAATGACACCGCTAATTTAGTGCTATCAGAATATATACGTCTGCAACACTTTTTAGATTATGCATAAAAAGAGACTTTGCCATTCTTCCCAACAGACTTGGTCAATACCAGAATCTCGGTGTTTAGGGGGAGAGTTTTATTTGTGGCTTACAAATTTGCGGCCGGTCCAGTGTGTGGACAACCTGCTCTGGTCGACTCACGGCTGAGTGATGGATCTCTGACAGCTATTGACTGGGAGAAGAGAGCGGTGGGGAGTAAATCGAGGGTCACAGGAAGGTGTGTGTCAGAGGAGGGAGGTTGCAATTGTCCGTCCAGCTCTCCACAAGACACAAGTCACACCTCATTAGGTGGTAGTGGAAAAGGCAGCTCAGTCTGCTGAGAAGGCAGCGTCTTCTAGCCTAGCCACAAACACATACACACGCAAACACACGCGCACTCTCCTGCCCCAATTACCCATATCCTGTCCCTTGAGCTGACTGGCTGAGTTATGCTGACAGGCGCCCCTCTGAAAAAGTGAGGGGAGAAAGTCAAAAGAAAGGGATGGAAGGAAAGGGAGGAAGAAGTGATGGAAGGGTGAAAGTTGGGGGAGGAGAACAGAGGAGAGAGAATAGACAGGGAGGGGCGAGGGGG
Source organism: Poecilia mexicana (assembly GCF_051168715.1). Lineage (NCBI taxonomy): Eukaryota > Metazoa > Chordata > Actinopteri > Cyprinodontiformes > Poeciliidae > Poecilia > Poecilia mexicana. Next base: position 4,594,648 of record NW_028263389.1, read on the forward strand.
GGAAGCGCATCACGCGGCACCAGGCAGAATGAATCATGTCTGCCTGTCACCTGCCACACACTGTAAATGGATGGGCCTGCAGTCTCACCATCAGCGCCTTATCTGGGCAACATGGAAAAAAAAAAGTTAGCAAAAATGAGAGACGGAAGCAAAAAAAAATAAAAATATTGAGGAGTTTCATCCGCTGCAAACTCACCGTAATTTGTTACATTTTGTAAAGACAAATATGACAGGAGGGAATTACTCTGCCACTATGGTAGCAGCCATTTGCAAATGCCATAAAACGCAGGTATAAATCTCCTCCACGGATCCACTTAATCTCCGACTCGCGGGCTCTTCGGCGGCAGCTGTCTCCATCAAAGCTTGTGTTTACAGCGAGTCTCAAGTTTGGAAAGTATTGTGGAGCAGTGATAGAACTGGCTGGTACAGCTCCGGGACTGATGTTTGCTTTTGATAGTGACAAACAGCTGCCTTGGGCGCGAGATGACGTCTGCTACTGGTTTATGCAGCAAACTACGTGGCTAGTTCTGGAAAAACTCAGGAAAAGTTCTGGTGATGAGCTGTACTTTGTAAATGAAAAAGGAAAGTGTTTCGTTTTCAACAATAGTATAAATATTTTTTTAAAATTCAGGATTTTGGTAAAAATGTTTGTCTGCAGTAAACTTCCAGGTTACACAGTGTCGTAGAGCATCATAGGAGCACACAGTAGATGGTCCAGGCCTCAAAGTCCAGTTTTCTAACAATTAAAGTGTCTTCAAGCTAAATATTCAGTTTGCATGCTGGATAATTAGCTTCAAGCTAAATATTTACTTAGCAACTTTGACATTTAGCTTCAAACTACATATTTAGCTTCAATTTAAAATTAAGCTAGTTAGCAGGCTTGCTAACTATTGCTTGCTAGCTAATAGTTGGCTAGCTTGCTTGCTAATTATTGAGTTTAAAGCTAACAAGTTAAATATTTATCTTGTTAACTACATATTTAACTTCAAACCATAGCTACTTATGTGTGTGGAGGATTGTTGGTTGGTCATTTTAGCTCCTGTTTCATTTTGTACCTTTTAAGGCCCATACATCTGTTTTCTCTCAGAGGGCTGATAGTCTCGCAACCCAACATTTTATCTTATGTAGAATTTATTAGTCAAAAAAATGTATGTGGAATTGGAGTGCAAATATTGTCATCAGTGAGAATGATGAGTGCAAATATTGTCATCAGTGAGAATGCATTTCTGCATTCTCACTTAAGATCCTGCTCACATTTTTCGGTCGTTAATTACTTCTGGTATCTTCAACTAATTGTGCTAATTCATATATCGAAATGTTCAGCTTCTTCTGGAGATTTCTGCTATGACTTTTGCTAAAATTCACTATTGTACTTTTTGAAATAATTGCCCTTTTGTGCAAATTTTTTGCCCCATTGAAATACATGGTAGAATTCTCTAATGAATTCTACCATGTAGTGTATTCACTAGCATCTGAGTGAATACACTCAGATGCTAGAGTGTACAGTGTACTCTGCCGTTTTTGAACTTTTAATGCTTTTTGACAAACAAAATGATGCTGTTAATACATATTTTACTGTAGAGAAATAATTTATGCATTAAAATGTAGACATGTATGTCTACTTTAAGGAACTATTACTATCATTGCTACAGCTCTTTGTTTTCTGTCAAACTCCTCTGGAGTACAGCCATGTCATGCATTCTCCTATTCTTTCAATGTATTTTTCTCTTGTGCTCGGTTTCTATCTGTGTGTTTGCATTCTGTTTGTCTACCTTTCTGTACGTCTTCTGCTTCTACTGGTTTTACTGTCTGCAAAGGTCTTCTGCAAACTTTAATAAATTTCAACAATTCATATATCAAAATGTTCTGCTTCTTTTACTCCTTTATGCTATTTGTTTTGCTACGTTTCACTTTTTCAAATTTTTCTGGTTTTGTACTAATTTCTGCTTCTGCTAATTTATGCTTTTGCTATGTTTCACTGTTCAACTTTTTCAAATATTTCTGGTTTTGTACTAATTTGCACTTCCTGTGCTAATTATACTATTTCTTAAGCTCTGTTTCACTTTTTGACTTTTTCAAATAATTCAGGTTGCACACAAACTTCTGCTTCTTCTGCCGAATTCTGCTATACCTTTGCTAAATTTAAAAAAATTGCAAAAGATTTCTACCATGCATGACAGTAGCTTTCTTCTGCTTTTTTCTACGTCTTATGCTTTGTTCTGCTTTTTCTTGCATTTCTGCAGCAGTCATTCTGCAAATATGATTTTCACGACTGTTTCACTAGGAACAGCAATTTTTCTAGTTTAATTTTATCTTTGAAAAGTTTAAAATTCCCCAGAAACAATAAAAATCTGTGCTTGATCTAGGGCTGAAACGATTCCTCGAATGATTCGAGTACCTCGATTACTAAAATTCCTCGAGGAAAATTTACCTGCCTCGAAGCTTCGTTAATTTATGTTTTATTAGTTAGCGCACCGTGTTCCGGCCGGGACTTCATTTGCGTTGCGCGGAGCTCTCACTTCCGCCTCTGAGTTGTTGACAAAAGCTAAGTCTCAGCGGCATAAAGTCCAATCTTCAAGATTGGCCCGTGGGGATTTTATTGATTGATGATAATGCCCGACTTTTTATCGTTTTTGGGGAACCAATAAGCATCCTTAAAATGACTGGGGAATGCCTGGAGTACGGCAGCATTTCTCCTCCGGGGCTGCTGGTTGAAAGCAAACGGCGGGAAGAGCGCTGAGGTGAGCGGATAGACTGAACAGGGCGGGCGGCTGAGTAGCTGATGCTTACCGTGTAAATGTAGCTTTACCGACGAACCGCACAATAAATTTCATATCCCGGTCTGAAGAAACGGGTGGCAGAGCGCATCGTACATGGCTGGTAGATGAGTTTCTGAGTGTGACCAGTGAAGGTGTCGTAAATATCCCGTATTGCTTCCCCCCGTGTTCGTCCCCCGGTCTAACGGTTCGTCAGTCCGCTGGTCTATTTCCTCCCCTCCACCCCGTCTTACGTTCGTTCATTCGCCCTCTCCTCCCACTCCAGGCGGCATTTCCCGTATTTTCAAACCCAAAGCGTGACAGGTTAGGTGGCAAGGTGAGTTTAATTAATCTATTAAACTCACTGAAGATGAATATATAAACTAAAAGCTGGATTGTAGACATTTTTTATAAGCATATTTGTGAGCCTGCCTCTTTATTAAATTCAATATAATTTCAGATTTTTCTATAACTTTTCTTCTGGTTAACTTAGAAAGTGAGCTATTATTGTTACAGGTTAGTTTTCTAAACTACAAAAAAGCAACTGTTAGGGATGCTCAAATATGGAAAATTGGACTGATATTGATATCTGATAGTAACACCGGTATTATGCCAGATTTACCAATATTTCATTTTATAATTTTTTTTATCCGATTACTCGATTAATCATAAGAATAATCGATAGATTACTCGATTACTAAAATATTCGTTTACAACAGCCCTAGCTTGATCATTTCTAAGTTATCAAGTATGGTTGTTTCATACCCAACTTCTTTGTGGGCAGAATGGAGTCAATTAGTGCTAGTCAACATGTTAAAGTAATTCAAAATGAAAGGAGTTTTCAGCTGCAAGGAATTTGGAGGTGATTTAAATGTTTTTGGTCTGATCAGAATTTCAGTTCTGTAATATTTTTGTAACGGTTCAGAAAAACATAAATGGGAACAAAAACATGATTCAACGTTTTTAGGAAACAGTAAAATTCAACAAAACAAAATTGAACAGTTTGCAAGATTTGAACTGTTTAAGGCCATTTAACTCCTAGCATGTGAGAGAACTACCTTTATCAGGCAATTCTGTCAACACAACAGGACAACTCGAGAAGAGACGCTAAAAACTACAAAGTAAACCTCAACTTCTCATCACAACTTTTTCTGCTTTCACCAGACAAAAATACACGAACTACATCTGGATGGCGCTTTATCAGACAGAGCTCAATTTGACAAGACATAGATCAGCATTTTGATAGTGGAAGATTTCGTGGCACATTGTTCGCCAACCAGTTGCAGCCTCACAGAGCAGCTTTTCCAAAGGAACAGAAGCACTCTCTCGCATAAAAGGTGAATGTGACATTTGCTGAAGGAAATAAAAACTGCAAGAATGAAGGCACTTTTTATCTATCTCTCTCAATGGCTGCAATTTGTGCTTTTTTGTCATTTAGGCAGGAACCATTTTATGCAATAAGAGTACTACTTCGATAAATTAAATTCTTGTTTTTGAACAATGACAACTTAAAACACATATTGATTAAGTACAGATAAGATTGTAAGGATGAAACCTGCCCAAACTCGAAACATAATGGGATTTCTTTTTTTTTTTTTTTTGGAAGTTCATGGGTTGTTTGGTTAACAAGTCGCTGTTTTCTTTCATCGATGTCGAACCGTTAGCCGTCCGCTAGTATTTCTTTTCCTCGCTTCTTCTAGACAAATGGAATGCATAATGTATCTTCAATTTGAGGCATTAACAACAGCAATGAGAGATGATCACACAATGAGCAGCATTATTAGTGCCTCAGACGGTGAGTGATGAGTCCAGTCTCTGCCTTAATTTATGCGTTGCCACTTTGTCTTGTCACCGCTGTTCAGCTCAAAGGATTTTCCTCCCAGCTCGAGGAAGGCAGGTTAGAGTGAGGGAGTTGGGTAGAGTGGGGGGGATGAGAGGAAAAAAAAAGAAATAAAACTGAAAATGTGACTGTAATGCAGCTTGCGAGTGCAAGCGTGGATTTTCTCCTTCCTCTCTGACCAAATCCCACCATTTCAGGAGATTAACCCCGGCATGCGATAAATGTTCGACTTCTTCTTCCCCTCCAATTTCCTTGGAGCTAGAAACTCCAGAAGCCAGCGCGGCATGTAAGATAAAAAATGATCACCTAATTCACTCAAGCACAAAATACAATTCTGGAGAGATGAGGGGGATGAGGGGGAGCGGCAAAAGAGGGAAAAAGAGGAAAAAGGGGGGAGCACAACCTCATTCGCCCGTTCAGAAAATTTCCTCCATCAATTATTATTAAATGAAGCACTTATTCAGAGGGACCTGTGCATAGCAAATAGGTCGTGGCTCTATGATTGTCTGTGGAAATTCTTCTTTTTCTCTTATCCTGTGGGATTAATCGTATTGTTCGTCTCTCGCCGCGACCCTCGGTGCACCTCGCGAGGCAGCTGCACTGAAATGCCGTTGATTGCAGAAGGTGCCCTCTGCAGATTGCTGCTGCTACCATGCCATTTAAATAGAGTTGTTAATAAAATGTAGCGATGATTGCCTTTCAGTCGTCACCCCCAATTTCTGCTTTGGCAGATGGCTGCTGCAGGACAAATTCAGGATTTGGGCTAAACTTTAAGCTACACTCAAAAGTTAAAGTTAAAGAGAATCGCTGTTCTTTTTCTGATTGTACTTCCTTGTTCTAAATTAAAATCACCAATAAGTGAGAAACGAAAGTGGACATTCACGTCGCTTCTCAACTTTTAAGCATTTGCTTAAATCACCAGAGTTTTAAAAAAATGGACCTGAAACGAACTATCTTTTTATAAGAAGTGGAACTGGACTGACGTCAGCAAGTTTGCTAGCTAGAGAGCGACTGGTTTTGATCCAGTGTTGGCATTTGGGATGCCCAACAAGTTTTCTTTTTATATTTTGATAAAAGCTAATGAAATGTGTCTGTGAGTCTGATGAATAACGTCAACATGGTTATTGTGGTTTGGTAAAGGTGGTTTAAGCTAGAACTAGAGTTCTGAGATCTTCTTTTGTTTTATTCCTGCTTTAATCAGCTTTTTGGAACTTAGCAGACTTAGCTAGTCCAGGTAAGTTAGTAATTGTTCACACGCTCCTAATAGAACCCCCTTTAGACATACACTTATTGGTCAATCAACCAATATAAAACAGATAACTTAACATTGACTACCACTGGTATAAAATTGTAGTACTACTCTCTGTATTGTGCAATAAAATAAAAAAAGCCCTGCCAAAAAAACATTACTTTGTCTGCTGTCAATCTTAATTTAAAGATATATAACGTATGGGGCGTCTTTTTTTTTCATTTTTTTTTTTTTTTTTCAAAAAGTTAATTAGTACCATGTCTGTGTGGACAAGCAAAGATGGAAATTGAGCTACACTGTTTTTATTTTATGGGAAGCACAAAAACCACTGGAGACGGAAGCAAAGATATATTTAGATTAAAAAGAAACTGAAAGTGAAACGACAAGACTTCAACAAATAGATGAAGAACAATTACGGAGAGATAATTTGCTGAGTTTCGAAACGGAAATTAAAAAATACAAAAGCCTGAGACACCAAACAAGACTTTATGGATTATTTTTATTCGAGTTTCTTGCAAGAAAAAAGAGAAATACCATCCATCTGATGAACAAACTTTTAGTAGTTTATTCCACACTTAACGTGTAAAGCAGAGAAGTATTCTTGTAAACGTCTCTATGGAAAGCATACCCTTCTCGTAAATTTACCTGCTTGAACAGTTTGTTGCTACGTGAATCACAGCCACTCAAAGATCCCGATTGTTGGATTTCCAGCTCATCCTTGTTTGTAGAGAACGTTACCAACTTACCCACACTTTTGGACCTCATCCTCCACTCTTCATCCAAAATGTGCGGGAGCAGCTTTCTACATCCAGATGCCATCCCAGATATTTTTGTGAGCCAAAAATCTGCCTCATATGAAGTTTAAACAAAAGAATACTTATATTTTCTAATTTTATAGAAGTGATCTGGGTGCATTGTGATGATGATCGGTGTTGAGGACCAAAGTCATCATATCCTTCGTCTGGCTTATGTTTGGCCATATTTTTCCTCCTACTCAGCTGATTAATGCTTGTGGACACATTTGGGTCTAATTAACACCTACTAACCAACCCTCACCACTAAACAGGCTTCACTTTGATACCTGCACTTAATGAGCCCATCAGTGATACTGCCACCGCCGGCTGTAGAAGAGGTGAGCAATAGTCAGTGGGCGGATTATGATGATGAATACAACAGTAAGGTCAAGATAAGTTAAGATTTCCTGCTAAAGCAGACGCTCAAATGCCACAGGTACCGCCAGCCTTTCAGTGGGCAGAGTGATGTGAATATTAACAGGGAGGTGGTGGTGCTGATGGGGGCAGTGAAGACTCCATCTTGCTGGCAGAGCTTCCTTTTGTGTTGAACGTATGCCACAGCTGTGCCAGCCTGCATCCTTGTGATAAAACGAGAGAAAAATTAGGCCCGCTAGGCCAGACACCAACGTATTCATTAGTGAGGAATGACTGGTTGAAATGTCAGTGGGCCAGGAGGCCAGCACAACTGATGACCTCAACGCCTCCCACTGGCAGTCGGGCCCTGATCAAACTGTATTGTTGGTGTCCACACATAAACTGGCTACGTTAGTTGACTAAGGCAAAAAACGATGCACTGATCCAGATATATAGGCTGATATTTTGTATGTATAATTCCGATAATTTATATGTAGCTAAATAACTGAATGACTTATATTAGCTGTGCAATATATAGTATCTCTGATTTTTTTATCATACCAAATTTGATTCCTAATTTAGATTTTTTTTTCTTGTTTTCTTTTCTTAAATTACAAATAACTGAAATAAAAGACAGTTTTTTAAAATATTTTCTAACACCTCTTCTGTGAGTTGACCAGAATTCAAAGTCCAAACACGCTTGTCAAACAAGATGGCCGCCTTCACTCTAAACTATTGAAAGGTGAAAAAGTATTTCCTACCTTTTTTCCTTGGATTTCACCATTGGCAAAGAAAAGAAAATCCAGATTTTCCTAAAATTAAATCTTCAGAAACAATTTTTTTTATATAATTTATCAAATCGATTAATAAATTGTATCTATATACATATATTACTACCCTTCCATACTTCTAAAAACAACCACGCCGCTGAGATTGCTGCTCTGAAGGAAACGGTTGTCGCTCACAACCAGAGTTAACTCTGCCATCTGTTCCCAGCTATTTCCTCATAAGTGGAAGGTGTTCTTATGTTTATGAATTATATCTACATATCCTACTTATTTCTTGATGTTGACCCGGATGATTCTCCAGGTCCCAGCAGGTGTCTGGAGTATCTTCTGATCATTCACAGCATGGATCTCGTTGCTAGAGAGTCCGTTTTAAGGTTGCGGAAAAAGTTAATTAACTGATCTGAAGACTTCTTCAAGTCTAAGATCAAGAGCTAGTTGGTCACTTTTTTTTTTTTAGGAACATAGTAGTTCCAGGAAAAAGGGGGAAAAAAGTGTTAGCAGGTGTGATGAATAACTCTAATGATCAAATGTGTTCTGGGTCACTCCGGTTAAAAGCAGCGATGGAAAAGCAAAATGCAACATGGCAACAGCTTGTTCCTGTAGACAGAGCGGTGAATGTGTAAAAGCAGCACGTGCCTTTTTTTTTGTTAATACACCTAACAAAACACTCAGTCGCAGTCGGAACGCTAAAAGCCCTTTGTGAAAAGCCAGACAGTTTTTTTTGTTTTGTTTTGGGGGGGGGTTTGCCAGGTGACCGCCTGCTGCCACTGTCGGCTCCTATCACGTTGCCGCCCATGCCACGCTGTTCCTCAAATCCTCAAACCGTGCGAGGCTTTTTTCTCGCCACATCCCTCCTCCCCCTGTTGTTTTATTCATGGGGCTCAGGGTTCATTTGCCAAAGTCCTCTGTTGTAGATTTAAGAAGACAAATAGTGCAGCAAATCCGGCAGAACAGTGTTCGACTAAATGACATTTTGCTCCGCCGCCTGGCTAATCGTAAAGAAAACAGCGGTGGATGAGTGCTTAAACCTCGTGTCTTCGGGCAGATATCGCGCGCGGCATCACGGAGGGATCCTTTGATGTGTTCGCTCGTCTTCCACAGGGCCCTCGCGGGGAACGCTTCCGCGCACAAACGCTATCACGCACACGCACGCATACACACGCAAGCCCACAGCCTGAGAGGTAGTTAATGGTAGGAAAGGCGTTAAACAACACGCCGCTCCTCTGTGTATTAGCGGGAGCGGATCCGTGGCAGAGATGCTGAGAAGGATCCCTCCGCCGCTTTAGTGCTGCCGTGTTCATGGCTCAGCGGGAGGATTACCTGCCGGGGCAAATGCAGGCACATTAGATACACACGCACACACACACTGCTTTGCAACATGTATGTACACACACAACCCCAGCAGGGGGGAGGGAGGCCGTAGCAGGATGCTGGGTCAGGATTCTACTGAAAACAGAGGAGGGAAAAAACTCCAGACTGAACCTTTCTCATTGTCTAAAGGTTGTCCATCCATCCATCCATCCATCCATCCTTCCTTCCTTCCTCTTTTAATTTGTCTGTTTGCTCCATCATTTCTCTTTCCATCACTTGTTTCTTTTGTTTATCCTTTTTTCTTGAGTGCTTTCTTTCCTTTATTCATTTAGCATTTATTTCTTCATCTCTTCATTTCTTCCATGCCCTGCCTGTCTTCTGTCCTTCCTTCCTTCCTCTCTTCTTTCCTTCCTTCTTTTCTTCCTTCAAATCTATTTTCATTTCTTCCTTGATTAGTTCCTCTTCTGTACTTCCTACCTTTCCGTCCTCTTTCCTTCCTTCCTTTGTTTTTTCCTTCCTTCCATGCCGTTGTCTTTGCTTCCATTGTTTCTTTCTTCTGTTTTCCGTTCATACCTTTTGTTCTTGTTTCCTTTTTATCATCCTTGTTTTTCTTCCCGTCTTTGCAGTGTCCGTGTTTGAACTCTGACCTCTGGCAATGTATCTGAGATAAATTCATCATTTTTAAAAAATAAAAAAAACTTTTTTTATTCATACAAATTGGGCTTAACAGTCTGAGACAAAGTCTGGGCTCAAAGTCTGGAATTTGACATGAAAAATGTGGAGGAACCCTGATTGTGTGTAGCTCCAGGCTTTAGGCCATGAAAACATATTAGGGAAGAAGAAGCCTGCCAACAAGCAGAACAACAATGGTGGAAGGGAGGAGAGTGTGGGATGGCCCGCTTATCAGAGGTTGAGTCTTAAGTCTGCAGATTTAGCTCAGGGTACCGCTCCAACAAGCCATCTCAGGAAAAAATAAAATGTTTTAGTCGTGCTCGGCCAATTAGTTGTTTTATATTGAGTCACATTTTAATAATTGCCAAGCGCCTACTCTTTGCTGCATATTTAGCATTAAAAAGCAGATCATGCACAAAAGAAGAGGCATGGAAATATCATCTGAAAGCCTACCTGTGCCAACATTATGTGAGTGCTCCGAGGCACTGGCAGCCACACTTCATCCAGTCATACTTTTAAATAGATTAATATTAACCGCAACAGAACGTATGGAGGTAAACATGTATTAAAAGAGCTCCATCATATCCTGGTAGACAGCTGCTCCAACTTTGGACTCGATAAAGTCCGAAGTTGGCCAAGTCACATGCTAAACCACCAGGTGACTTGGCTTCCTGTATCACTACTTCCTGTGGAAAGTTTACACTGAGGTTGACCACTTAATGGAGCTGTCCCTTACCAGTCTTCATTTCAGAGCAGGATGAATTAATTACAGTGATGGACTGGAGCTCCTTTAGTTTTCATGTTGCAGCAGTTTGTGCTTATGGAAATATTTCTAAACAACTTTGTTTTTTGCTTGTAAGCTGAATAAAAGTGTAGTAACTGTCTTTCAGCCAGCTGACTGGCAAAGTGCAGAAACAGAAGCATATTTTCATTGTTGTCCTTTGTAGCAAAATGTAAGAAATGTGAGAAATAAAAAACAAAACAGGAACTATAACTGAACCCCCCTCCAATCCCTCACATGAAATGGTTTGTTCCTGCTTGGAGCCTTCAGAATGACGCTGTTAGCAGTAGTCAGTAGGAAACAAGAACGATTGTGGCAGTTACTATGCTGCTAAGAAAAGTTATAAAATGAGGTTTTCAAAATAAATTGAGGGAGAGAGAGAAATAGGCAAGAGTGTTAATTTATAACCCAGCTTTTCTCCAAGAGAGGTGAGTAGACTGTGTGAGATCATCAACGATTTAGCATAATTAGCATAACTACAAACTACTGTTTGCCTCCTTTTCACTAGCATTTCATGAATTAAGGAAAAAAATAACCAACATATTCATGTATTTAACCTTTTACCACTTAAGAACAGATGAGTCAGTCAGCAGCAGCTCTAACCCACGTCCCTCCTGACCCGTCCTCTCCTGAGTGAAGTTAAAGCTGCAGTATGTAACTTTTATATAAATATTTTTTTCACATATTTTTTAAAACTGTCATTAGGTTGTGACAGTATGGCATGAGAGGTAATCTGTGAAAAATCTATTTCCTCTGCTTTCTCGCAGTGCTAGAAACAACCAGTCACTGGCAGGAGAGTTTTAGTGCTGTCAATCACAATCTCATGTGGTGCTGCTCATCCTTCCTCCCCCTCGATTTGTGCCATGCTGCAGCTAGCATAGCACAGAGCTGTGCAGATTCAAACTGTGAATGATCAGTTTAGTTAGCATAGCTACCAATGTTGGTAGATAAACGGTTTCTTGTAATGGTAAGTTGTTTCTCCACCATTAGCACATTTAGCAGTGAATGAATGAGGCTAATTGACGGTGCTAAGAGCGTCCTACTGGTTCTGATTGGTTGTTTTGGTCAGAATGGTGCATTACTTTAACCAGTAATAGTAGTTCAGGAAGGAGATGGAGGAGATTGATTGTTTTCACAGATTATCTGTCTCATAACAAACTGCTACGACATTGTGACAGCTTTAACAAATATGGAGAAAACATATTTTTATTAAAGTTATGTACTGCAGCTTGAATAAAATGCAACTACATAGCATTTTTGAGAAGTCTGGATTGCTTTATGTGTAGTTGCATGTTGCTTTTGACGGTAACACTTTATTTGAAGGGGGTTGAATAAGACTGTCATGACACTGTCATAAACATGACATAACATGTCATGAACATGAATAAGCCTTCATGAATATTTATGACTGTTGTCATAAAGTATCATTCAGTAAATTATGACACTTTTAATACAAAGTTGACATTATTCAAAATGTCTTTGTTATGACAACTTGACATTAACCAAGAAATCATTACTGATATAAATTTGTTATAAAAGTATTACTGACTGCACTTTAAAAATTAGGTATCTTTATGTTATTAAAGGTAAAGTTTAAACAGTAATGATTTCTTGGTTAATGTCAAGTTGTCATAACAAAGACATTTTGAATAATGTCAACTTTGTATTAAAAGTGTCATAATTTACCGAATGACGCTTTATGACAACAGTCATAAATATTCATGAAGGCTTATTCATGTTCATGACAGGTGTTATGTCATGTTTATGACAGTGTCATGACTGTCTTATTCAACCCCCTTCAAATAAAGTGTTACCCTTTTGACTGTTGCTCATGAGGAGAGACATTTCAGTATCTAAAACTAAAAGAAAAAATTTAAGCAACCTACTTGCATACTGGATGTGGACTGTTGGATGTAAAATTTATGACCAGTAAATATTGTGCTAATTATCAGTATTGAACAAAAGAAAGCAAGGCAGATGCAAGCCTTTAAAATTGTGACACTTTTTATGGGTCAAATAGACTCAAAAAAATTGTAACAGCAGCTGCGAGGGGGGCCCAAACAATTATTTTGTCAGGGGGCCCACAATTCCTGGCGGCGCCCCTGCTGGTAGATAAAAATGATTTTCATTGATGGAATCAGCTCTTTGGTTATTTTATTTTTCCATCTATATTTAGATTTCCAGACTATGTAGGAACCCCGTTAACAGGTTAGGGAGGGGCACCAGCATGTTGCTAAGTACTGCACACAGTCGCTGAAAATTACAATCATGCTGCCATTATCTCCCACATCTCATTAAAAAGACTCAAGACTGTGAAAACATATTGAAGGAACTCCTTAAACCAGTAACTTTTCAAACCTTGATCTGTGTACATGTCCCATCATGCCTCCTCTCTTTTGATACCATCACTAATACCACCAATCAGGAGCTGCCTCCCCCCGCCCCCACTGTCTCCTCAGAAAGCTGTCAGTCTCATCTCCGTGAGGGACAGCGCCAGGCGACCGTCTTCTCAGTCCACCTCTGCCTCGCCGACAGAAGCCACTTTCTCTCCTCTCCTGCTGTTTGTCTGTGGGCTCTCCAAACTTAGCAGCATCATGACAGTCACGCATGAAGTGTCCAATAAAGAGATACAACGCTGGGCAGGCTGACACTCACTGTCAGTAGCCAGCTGTTGGCGAGGCTGCGTCTCTGAATTTCCATTCACGTTCGTCTCACGCTTGTTTTGACAGCAACATCGACTGCTCGCATAAATCCCAAAGTCTTCAGGTTCCCCCATCTCTCTGTCCGCCCGTCCATCCAGCTATGTGATCATCACGTCATTTAATGAGATCAGCACATCAAGGTTCATTGATGGCGTGCAGATATGTCGAGGTTTTAATTAAGCCCCGACCACTGGAAGGCCTGCCCTTGCCGGCGAATGCACAGGGCTTCACTAAATAATGACACATTTACATTTAACCGTCTAACCTATATCTAATTAGTCAGTTGGGTATTGTTTTTAAACGACGACAGAAAGTTCAGCCTAAATGACAAACAGATGTATTGCAAATTATCATGCGTTCTGAGCAGCTCATTAGGCCTCCGTTTGTTTTCGTAGTCGTCTGCCCGCTTTTTGTCGGCTCTCTAATTTGAACAAGTGAGCTTGTGTGAGCGGGCTGAGGGTCCGGGCTGGCAGCGGCTGAATGCCCCTCCTTGTTTCTCGTCCCCGTTCGGTGGCATCACCTCCAGCCAATTGAAATCAATGGGGGCTACGGGCAACCGCGGCTCTGTGTGGAGCAGATGGCAGAAGAATGGCCCCTTCCTCTCACCGTGGCACGCTCAGTCATACAAATGGGTCAGTTCTCGTCACTGGATGCATAATATCGCCCCTCTGCTGGGGTTTGGTCAGACAATTAGCAAAGATGAGGTCTCAAGAAACATATTTCACTCAGATCTTCTGCTGGATGACTGTTCTGTGGATGAGAACTTGAAATGGTGATTGGATGGACATTGAAGGCTCCCACATATTTAATCCGAAGTCGAACAGTCAACTCGCAGTGGTTGTAGAACGTTTGTTTTCGCGAACACCTTCTATACAGCAGCGCAGACCACTGGGGGGACAGGTTTCCTGCCTCATGCCGCTAAACAGCAGGATTTCCACTACCTCAATGCATTGTTTGTTTTGCTTTTACGAAAAGATGGCGAAAAGAGATGGTGTCCTTCCTAGACAGAGATGATCCAATTTCCACCCATAAGTTTTGAGGCATTTTCCAATCTCATTATTTAGCAAAGAACCGTACAAATGTATGCAGTTCTTCAGAGAACCAAATACATTCTTTGCAAAATGTATTCAAATATTTTTGAGAGATATTCCTCAAAAAATATCTCTGTCCTGCTGATGTGTCCAGATAGTGGAAGCGGACTAGGCGAAGTAAAATATCAACACTGATGTACAAAAGCATTTCCACATACAACATGGCAACAAACATCTGACCAATCACACAACACTTTGCACACACCTCTGTCGAAGTAGTTCAACCTGAGCCTGGTGTTGAGAAGTGGAGACTGATGGCTCTTTGCGATAAAGTGACGCAATTTTCGTCACTTGGCGACATGTACGTCAATGAGAGTCAATTTCGGCATTTCAACATGTAGATATGGATTTTGACTGGGAAAATTTAATACGTGAATAAGCTCATGAATGCTCTGAACCATTCGATTGCAACTCTGGTGGCAATGTGGCCATTATGAAGTTGAACCTCAAGTCTTTTTAGTCTTTTGCTGATTTTCTTCCAGAACTGCCATTAATCTTCCTGTCAGCTCTGACTAGCATGATGCTACAACCACATGTACAAGGTTAATTTTATGCCACACAATATTCTGCATGTTGGCCAGAAAGCTCAATTTAGGTCTCATGTGACGAGGGGCACCTCCTTTCACATTTACCAGGTCTGAAGTACTTCATTTGAAACTTTCTATAGCTTTGCTTCAACAATTTTTTTCTCATTGTTCTTCATTCAGCAAAGACAAGATCAGTGATGTGCTCAAGAAATAATTGTCCTCTCAACAGGCTCGCTGTGGAGAGTCGTGTTTTGGTAGGTTTCCATTTGTGCCTTGGTCTTTCCAAATTCCGATGGCTTGAGCAGCTCTCTATGAGATGTTCAAAGCTTGGGATATTGTATTATACCCCAACTTTATTCCTGACCTATCTCTTGTGTTCCTTGGTCTTTATGATCCTGGTTGCTTTCTAAGGTCCTCTAATGAACTCCTGGCTTTCTTTGTTATAAATGTTTGAATCCATCTGTTGTTTGCTTTCCAGTTCCATTTACTCTAGTCTACCACATAAACTCCCCACAAAGTAAGCTGATGTTTGTGGTTGTACAAACCCAAATCACAGAAACGTGAGCAGTGTGAGTTAGTGACCTTTAATCGTTCTTCTTTTAATGAATCATTAGGGGAATGTAATTGTACTTAGGAGCTGAAGAGTGATCCCCCTCGTGTGTGGGTGTGGAAGGTGTGCAGGCAGACTGAGGAGACAATTAGTCGAGCATAATGTCTATAGAAGAGGGAAGGGAACTCATCAAACATATCCAGAGCTCACTGTCGACGACGTTGCTCGTTGTTCCTTCAAGCATTTATTCTAAGATAATCACCTCAGAGTCTGTGTACATTAGACAGTAAACAACTTTGAAAAATAAGTAGCAGTACTCATCTGCTGTACTTACTGTGAGCGGGAGGGTGACATACTGTTTTAGCTGAAAACAGTGGGCGTCAGTCTATATCAGTGGTTCTTAACCTTTTTTGAGGTACCGAACCCACCAGTTTCATATGCACATTCACTGAACCCTTCTGTAGTGATAAATAAAATATGATTTTTTTTTACCCCCAAATTCAAGACATAGGTGTGACCCAACTAGAGTCTAGTTGGGTCACTCCATGATCACTAAGTCTTCTTAAAAGGTAGAGTCTCTGAGAACAGTTCTTCAAAATATAGTCAGTGTTTTCAGCAAAGTTGAGCTGACTGTCCAGGAACAACCCAAGGTATTTAAAATTTGCCACAGTTTCAACAGGTTGGCCTTCAAGAGAAACTGGAACCACTTTAAGGTCTTGTTTAGATCATGTAATTAGCTCTACATTCTTAAGAGAATGAAAATTTAATAATAAATAATAAAGACTTTGCGGTATTCTGATTTAGTAATGTAATATAATTACATTATTAATATAATTAATTAGTAATGTAATTATATTAGTTGTGTTACCACCCCCACGCCACTAGAGGCAGTACCAACCCCGAAAAGATGCGACTAAGGAGCAGATTTAGAAGTACACCGAAAGCTACAGAATTTGGTAAAAACTTTGAGCTTTGCTGAAGTAATTAAAGACGCAAGTTCAAATCTATGCTGAGAGTGGAACTCCTTCAATCAGTGCTCCTCCGCAGCTCTGATTGGCTAAGCAATGTAACGTGATCCTCTGTAGCAAGTGATAGCAAAGCGGGGCGTCAGCACGACTTTACACAAGTGTGTCTATCTCCGCGGCAGAGGCTCCGCCGAACCCCTGAGACCGACTCATCGAACCCCTGGGGTTCGATCGAACCCAGGTTAAAAACCACTGGTCTATATATATCATACAGTTCTGTTCAGATCAGGTTGTTCAGGCCTTGTGTCTGATTTGACTCCTGGTTTAATCTAATTAAATTCTAAGCAAGTCAGTTTGTAACAAAAGGGAAATTTTGAAATGTTTAAGGTATAATTATCTTAAATACAGTAATTCATTATTATTTTAGTTTATTATGCCTTTGTAATTGTTCTAAAAGTAAAGTACGCCTAGCAAATCATACCTGTGTATATATTTTGGTAAATGTCCCGACTTGTACCTCATGCTTCTGCTTTTTGTAGCCATCAATAAGTTTCCTTGCTGTATACTTGATCACTTTTCTTGGCAAAATATGCACGGTTAATTTTAATTGGTCATTTTCCTGACACAAATTTGACTCTTGAGCATGTCCTTTCCTTTGCTTGTCATGTCTTGACATTTTAGGTATACCATAGAGAAGATAGTTGTTTACATGTGCATGACAGATTTCCACAACAGATAGGACATAATCTGCACACTATCAATGAACCTTGCTGTGCTGATCTCATCAAATTATGGCGATGATCAGTTAGGCAGGCAGATGGCAAGACTGGAACCTGAAAACTTCTGAATTCATGTAAGTGGTCGATGTTGCTGTCAAAACAAGAATGGGATCTTTGTCTTATTGGAACTTAGCTCTGTCCAAATTTCGACCAACTACCTTAATTTCAACCAAAAATTAAGGTAGTACTTAAGTTTTCCACCCTTTTTGCTCAGTTCATCAATACCATTGGTAACAAAACAGCCAAAAACATAATCCTACCACCACCACACTTAACAACCAAAACAAGGATATTATAGAAGCTTAATGTTACCTACTTAATCATTTTATTCCAAACTTGTGGAATAGCTGTGGTGCTACTTTGAGACAAAGTAATAGCTAGCATTTGGAAGCAGTCCTTTGACATTAGGTATTCATTTTTTGGGACAAAAGTGGCTCATGAGGTAAGAGTTTGTCTTGTAACCTCTGGGTTATCGTTTCAAACCCACACACTGCCAATTTCAGTTGTGCCCTTGGGCAAGACACTTCCCCTGCCTTGTCTGCTGCTGGCGGTGGTCAAAGATCCCGGTGGCACCAGTGCATGGCACCCTTGCTTCTGTCAGTTGACCCCAGGGCAGGTGTGGCTACAGTGTTGCTCACCACCATCAGCATGTGAATCTGCATGTGGAATGGTGAATGACTGATGGTGATGTGAATGCTTTGAGGTCCTTTGGACAAAATAAAGGGCCACGTCTTCACAACTGTTTGAGGTTACTCTCTGCCCTTAAGCCTAGGATGTTTCTATAGTGTTCCTGAACAGCACAACCAATAACCCTTTTATTCTAATTGACTAATAATAAATAGATAAACCTTATTCAGAATTTTGAAGTCTATAAATGAAATTTTAAGGGAAACAACTCATTTCTGCTTTGCTTTGTGAATCTCCATGACTGTTGTATAAAGAAACAGGTTTATGCGTGTCTGCTGCTGATTTATGGCCCTTCTACCGAGACTGGGACTTAATCGCTTGACATGTGTGTTAGTGTCAGCCACACTGCAGTTGGATGGATGGCTGCCAGCATGGCTCTAACACACTTTCGCCCTCATGTGTGCCACTCTGGTTTTTAATGCATGCTAGGGAGTCGTCTGGATCAGATTCTCTTCGGCTTTGATTCTTAGTGCCTTTGTTTCATCATTTGGTGTTTCTCTTTCTCAGTCTGTCTGTCTTTTTCTTACATATTGCCTCAGTTTTTCATTCAGTGTGTATCTCTATGCTCCCTTACTTAGCTCCTATTGCTTCCTCCGCTCTCGATTGTGCAGTGGAATGTCTATCGGAGCAACATGTGGCAGGTGGTGAAAGGAAGAGAAGAAAACCAGAGAAACACACTGACAAAAGCTTCCCTTGGGCATACTTGTATCTGAAAAAAAAAAAACCTTTTATCTCCATGATTGAGTAACGTTAGCACAACTCCAAAGACATTGCTTTTGTTGAGATGAATGCAGTTCATCCTTTCAGCGCAGATTTCTATGTCAACTGGTGTTTGTTTTGCACGTACAGCCTTGCCGTCAGTAATTATAGCACCGTGCCACGCTCTGACTTGGCCTGCCAATTAAGTCATGAGAGACTTATGTACTTCTACGTAGCAACATCTGTGTGGTGCAATGATCTATATATCCGTCTCTCAATAGTGACTCCAGGAGCTCCAGTTTCAATACAGAAATACACTGGCAAATATGTCAGAGGAATTCAGGACAATGGCATCGAATTCTTGCCTTCAAAACATGTGGCAGAAAACTTGACGTTAGAATGTCAGGATATGGAAACTTTAAGTTTCTGACTTTACTGCAAGTATTTTGAATTTATATGTAAACTATTGGCGATCTTAAAGATCCCTTTTGCCACAAGTAAAATGGTTTTATTTTGTCCTTAACCTGTTTTGACTTGTAGACATTTTAATTGGACATGTCTGGCTGGTTTGTGGACTGTTGTTCCTCAACTCCAGATTTCAGTGTTTTCTCTACTTTTATGATGTTCAAGTGGATATTACATATTTCTGTCTGTCCATTCGTCTGTTCAGTAATTCTTCCCATCCATTCATCCAACCATCCATTTGACCGTCCGTCCATTGACCAACCACACCTTCCCACTCCCTCATCCAATCTTACTCAGTTTGACCACTCATCCATCCATTTCTTCAACTGTCCATCCATCCATCAGTGACCAGGATCAGTTGATTACTTCGGTTCCAGCATTTCCCTCCGCCTAGCCCCAAACTAAAATTTTCTTATTTCTAAAGTCAAGCCCAACGATTCTGTTAAAATTTTAATGCATCCACTGGTATTTCTGTTCTTGTTCTTCAGGTTCAGATCAAAATCAATATCAATGGAGATGGTAGTGGATAGACGGAGCAGTAAATGTTTTAACACCACAAATCGTTGAAGTGACTTTGGTAGTCCAGATATAAATCTATCTTCTGACCATCACAGAGAAATATTGGCTTCATGTAGAAGTTCTGCAACAAGAAAAATTAACAAAAAAGCGATTCAAAATCTTATCAGAAATGTTTGTACATTGTGATTACTTAACACAAAAATCCTTTTTTTAACAGGCACAATAGTTTCAAAAGGCAATGACTTGCTTGAGAAATGTCAGTTTTAAATTTTAACCAGAAGATGGTGCTTGTCTGAATTTACTTTTTCAGCTTTTTGTATTTGTGACGACGAAGAAAGCTGATGCAAGCATCATCAGTTTATCATTAACATAATAAATTACAGTAACTTTTGTCACAGTGTTGATAAATTATACAATAAAGACTGATGCATCCATCTCATACAGCCTGTGCTGCATCCAGAGGAAATTTTCCCAAAAGCACATGCTAGCACAGATGTAATCAACATCTGGTGAGAGATGGGGAATCTGTGTAGTGAACAAAAACAGAAGCTTGCCAGCTTTAAAATCTTTACTCTCTCGTCTTTACACGTGTGAAGCTTTTTTAGCTTGTTTGGGTCGTGTTAAATGTTCCTGTTACGACTTCTTCTTTTCTCCTTTGTTTTCCTTCCCAGTTTCTTCCCTCCTCCCCTCTCACTCTTCTCTAATTTTCATGTATATGTATCCAGAATATTTGATTTAAGTCCAAATGATTCAAACATGACTTGCTCTGGGGGAGGTTAGATTAAGTTGCCAGTGTAATTTTGGCAGGTCAAAAAGCGCCCTTAGTGTGGCTTGAGAAAATGTTCAAATTGAATATTACCTTGATGTATTATTCCTCTTTTGGTGCTTCTTTAAAAAAAAAACTAATTTTGTGTTTTTTGTCCAACAAAATATAGATATTTGTAGACCATAATCAACATTATTTTAAAAAATCATTGGGGTGACAATAGTCAAACACTTACATTCATCATGTTGGGGTTTTACATAGTTAAAACCCCAATGTACCAGTTCAGTTAGAAGGCAGCCATTTTGATTCACAGCTAGGATGTCAGTTTCTGTTTTTTTTTTTTTTTTTGTTTTACAATTTTCTATCAATTTTTCCATCCGTTGTTTTATTTGTAGTGACTTTTTTTCCCCCAACCACTTCTTTGTGATAACTTTCTTCACAGCCGCCATCATTATTTTAAATTTTTGCAAGTGGCTTGCAAAAGTATTCATACCCTTTGAACTTTCCCATATTTTGTCACATTAGAACCACAAACATGGATATACTGTATTTCATCAGATCAACACCAAGTGGTGTACAGCTTTAAAGTAGAAAGATGAAATTACACATAATTCTAAACATTCTTTACAAATCAAAAAACAAAAGAGTTGGTTAGGAGAATATTGGGGAGCAAACAGCATCATGAAGCTCAAGGAACACAGGTGACATGTCAGGGATAAAGTTATGGAAATGTTTAAAGCAAGATTAGGCTATAAAAACATTTCCCAATCAATCTCAGAGACATCCAATTATATCCCTTCTTAGTGGCATCTTTACTCTATAATCTATAGTTGAGTTATGAGAGGTACAACAATGTCTACATTTGACAAAGTAGGGAAATTACCTCGCTCTTTAACTAGCATATCTCTGTAAGGTAAATCCCATTATTTCACAAACGGGAGCATTGTTTGCTACGAGTATATAGGCCTAAACCTAGCCTGAAAATGATGTTTGGCTGCTCTCTGGCATTATCCATGTGCAAAACGTTGATAAGGAAAACATGCATTAGGATGACAGCTCACAAGGTGATGATAACCTATGCCAATCCTAATAGACTGTCAGAAATCTTGATTGAAATCTCCCGCCTTTGCTCGCCCTATGAAGCCAATCAACCTGACGGAGTTTTCCTAACATCTCCTCTCCCCTCCTTCCTGCTGCTTTGTGGAAGCTTAGTATGATGAGCCAAGTAAATCTTTTAAGGGTTTGGATGTTTGTTTAAGGGGTGGCCATAAAAAATCACTACCACCATATGGCTTCAAGACGTTAGAGCTACGGGATTATCATCATCAGAATCACTTAAGCGTGTGTGATTTTTTTGGCATAACTTTAAGATGCTAAATCTTTGGTTTTAGCACTTGTCATTGTGAAATATATGGTTAAATGAGTCATCCGTTATTAATCATGCCCAACCAGTGAATTGTTATTAGATGATTAATACCCTGCTGCATTCCTTTAGCTCAATCTGAACAGAAAAAAAACATACCTAATGTGATATTTTTCACTATTTCTGCCTATTATTGTGCTGTGTTAATCCTTTATTTGAAATTATGGGATGCTATTGTACAAAGCAAAAGCATTATAAGATGATGACAACTGTAACTCACAAATATTCAGAAGTTTATTAGTAATACCCCATTCACATTTCAACATATTTACCTTGTTTTTTGTGGCGTAGGAACATCCTCTGTGGTGAATACAGTATTTTTTTTCAACACATCTGATATTATAGCAAGAACTTTGCTGAGTTACTGTGAATTTTGGGGGGTAAATGTCTAGATATTTATACAGCATTTGATTTTAGATATTTTGCACATGCAGTGCAGTAAGCTGGACAACATTGTATATATTTTAGGGTTAATTGCTTTTAAACAGCAACTCTTAAGCTATGAAGATGGCTTGTTTAGCCTAGCTTAGAACAGATAAACTAATAGACATGATGTAAGTGTCTCTTGTTTTAGTAATAAAAAAGCAGTTAGGAATAGAAATAACTTTGGTTTGGCTAGGTTAAATTTCCCCACTGTGTTTACCTCTTAACCTAACATTTTTGTCCTGGTTTACTGTTATTGTTCTGCTGCACCATTGCAGGAGCTCCAACCAAATTTTATGATGAAGCATCTGAAATAAAAAGTAAATGTTCTGAACACTGAAGCACTAAGAGGTTTGTCGGCAGTGTGGGATATTACTGAACACCCTGCCCTTTTGATATAAAATTAAAGGCTAGCCCCATTTTCTGTTAAAGTTGCCTGTAGGAGCTCTAATTCGGTTGCTTCATAATTAATGTGCCTGAAGAAACTTCATGTACTGAATGCATTACAAGTTGCACTCTTTTGGTTGGATTATTTTCCCTTTATGAGCTAATACATTGTTTTTATAGCATAGCAACATCGTCTCATACAGGCTTTTTTTGTTGTTGTTGTTGTTGTTTTGTCTTTTTTTTGATGCTGTCAGTGATATCAGCTTTTCTTTTCTTGCCCACTCTGCTGCCTTTACTGTTGATCCTGGGAAGCAGGTAAGATTGTACTGAATGTGAATGCGTGTGTGTGTGTGTGCATGCCTGTGTATTTCCTGCATGTGTGTCTGTGTTTTGTATTGGTGTGTGTGGCAGGATGGACTTAGCTGAGACGAGCCAAGCCGGGTCACATGATATCTGTGGTGCTGCTGATATTGCTCTGGCTGTATGATGGTAGGGGGCTTACCGGGGGCAATGATGAAAGTGGACCAATTAAAACACACACAGTTGTGTTTTCATGACTTGTGGGGACTTTACATTGACTGTCCTTCATTTTCTATAGCGTAGCACTTACCCTACCTACCCCTAACCATCACATACCTAAACCTAAATGTCACATACATATCCCCTAATCCAAAAACACCAAAAAAAGCATTTTCCCTCATGGAGTCCAAGAAAATGTCCCCACAAGGAGCAATGGTCCTCACAACCCCACATTGTAGACAGAAGTAGGTCCCCACCAGGATATAAAAACCTGGTTCACACACACACACACCTCATAACAGAGATCGACCAACACCAACTTAACAGGATAATCCTCAACTCGTCGATTCCTGAGGAACAAACCCAGAAATGAAAAAGGAATAAATCTATTCAAGGATTTCTTGGCCAACCAAGAGACAACAGAAATCACAATAACATATAGAAATATAACAGCAGGAAGCTCATTGATAAACCAAAGAAAAACTCATTTTTATAAAACGGTGCAATGCTTTTCTGTTTGGCTGCCTTCTTTGGTTTTATTGATCATGAAACAAGGTAGAAGTGGCTAGTGGTTCTGAATGAAGAGAGTGGTTAATTTTTATGAGGCAAATTTTACACACTGTGTTTGTCTTCATGGTGCATTTAGATAATACAGAGCGTGCCCAGATGTGCACCTATTAGACACAAACTCATCGCCGTGATTGTTCTGCTAACTGCTAACAGCCTCATTCCTCTTTTTTTAAAAGTAGTTGGACATAAACAAACAAAGCAACCCAGCAGCATTACTGTCCAAACTAATGTGGAGACCAGTTAATGATTGTACTGTTTCATATAGGCTGATAGTCTATACATTTATAATGACATTTGTCCCCTGTCAACTCAAACTAATTTGGTTCACAATAAATAAATGAGAAAGTACATTAATTATTAGCACATTAATGGAAGCTCCAAACGGAAAAGACACACATGGTTAAAAAAACATAAATGTGTAACTAATAGGTAAGAGATTGTCTACAGTAAGTCGCCTTGAAAACTGAAAGCTGCTTTTAGGCCTTAAAAAAACGCCATAACAACCCTACCAGACTTTACCACAGAAAAACACCTGATATTACCAAGGGCTATGTAAAAGGTAAAAAATGAAAGGTAAAATAACTTTTATAAATATATACAAACTTTATACAATACATAGTGCAAATAAAATGAAAGAAGGTATAGGGAATATGAATAGAATATGGAAGTAGATTGTTGGTAGCAGTGCAAATGTAAACATTCTGTTCAGTGTTTTATCTGTTATGGATTCTGGAGGAATGGTCAAAAATGACTATAAACACATTCCTAAGTCCTGGGTAAAGTTATAATTTAAAGCTTGGGGAGTTGTAACATTATTTAGCAGCAAATTAAAAACGAACAAACTCTGAAATTAAAACTTAAATGTCACCAAAGTAGGAAAATCTTTGTTCCTGTTTTCTGAACACTAAAGACTTGAGAACATTTTTCCCTATCATTTCTCAGTATTTGTTGGGGTAACGCTGTCTGAAGGTTGCACATTGAGAACGACTTTAATTAAGATTTTTTTTTTTTTTTTCGCCCGGGGCTGCATTCGCAAGTCGGTACACGGGCAGCTCTGGAGAGCCAGGTACAGATCGCTGGGTCAAAATCACGTGATTAGAGGGAAACGTTCTCACCGTGGCGACCCTTTTGACTTAGCAGTCGAATTTATTCCAAGTCAGACAGAGAGGCGTGTGGAAACTAATTCACGAGCTGCCACCGGAGCTCCGTTTTTTTTTTTTTTTTTTTTTTAAGGTAAAAGTGACCTTTAATTTGAAGAATGCGAAATGGCTGCATTGTAGCCTTTCAGTGAAGTAAAAGCATTGGGGTGGGGTAGAGAGAGGTTCACAAAGAAAACCGAAAAATACCACTGCTCACATATTTATCGATTGAACTCAGTGAAACATTTGCTCTTGCTGTTACCGGAGCTTGACCACGTTGTTGCCTCACTTCCTGCCGGCGGTTTCTGGCGCTGTAAGAGCCGCGCGCTGGTTGTCTGCAGGAGCTGCTGTGTGTCCAGGCCCGGATAAACAGATAACATTCACACTCCCTGCAGCCTCGGGTTGATGTAGTCCATGATTGGCAGCTGGATCACAGTATTGATTGAATTCTCAGTCTCTTTGTCTTGCCGTACCTGCGTGTCGCTCTCACACACTCATCCTTTCGCTCCCTCCCCCATCTGTTTGTTTGCTTTTTAAATTCAGGATTGTTATTACATGGAGGGGAGAGAAGGTTATTGCTTCGTTTTTGGGGCGGTGACTTCTGGTCCCTTTGCTTCATGCTTCCTCTGACTCTGTAGGTCCAATGAGCAGTACGACATCAGCTTTCTTCACGGTTTGGTCCACATAAATCTTCTTCAGTGATGAACCATTTCTCCTTTTGTCTCATTGAAAACACAAACACTAAGGTATTTTACTGGGATTTTATGTGAAGTGATGAACCAATATTAGAGAGGAAATGAACGAAGCATACCTGGCCGTACGTCTGTAGCGGTGGTCTCCAACCTGGAGCTGCAGTGAGTCAAAAATGCGTCCAACGCTTCAAGTTCGACATGTGTGCACCTTGAATGCAGACACTTAGGGTTTGGGGTCATTTGCTCTACATCCTGGGGCCCTTCACGGGCCCTCGACGCGCCTCCACATAGACTTTGAATGCGAACTGGACGCGCCTGACGCTCAAAATACGTTTGGTGTGAACGCGTCATTATGAACCTTCAGAGTTTCTCACAATAATTTAACTGACATAGAAATAAGCTGTTTCTCTTATTTTTTAATACAAGGTCTTAACATGGTTTCAAATAATTAAAAGAATTTGAGGATGTAAAAAATTTTAACGCAACTGAAATTGGGGTATTTAAGTCAAAACATTTTCATCTATTAGAATTACTGTGAATCTGCAGCAAAAATATTAATAACAATAGGCGCTCTCCATGACTGGGTTTTATTGGGTTTACTGGGTTGGGCAAAAAGTTTGGAGTGCTGGTGCAAGGCTTTAAAAAACATGAAAACAGACTTGTTTTACAAAGTACCGATCTAAAGGGTGTTGAATAAAAATCACACCTTTCACATTTTTATTTGAATCATTTTCCTTCCACTTTCTGCTCTACTTTGTGTTGATCTATCACACAAAATACCAATATAATACAAAATGGGAACATAGTTGTGTTTTTTCCCTCGTATGAATCTTCTTTCCGTTTTGTTTAACTTGTTGCTTTCACATCTCCAGCTCACAAAGTCCATTGTACATTTAGACAAAAGCTATTAAATTCAATAAGCAGGAGCCGTGTGAGAGAATTAGCTTTCAATGCTTAAACGGCTCTGCCTTCATGCTTATGAATGTCTTTTACGATAGCACGGTTTTGTGCTACATTGTTTAAATCTTCTGCTAATACAGATATTATGGGATGAGAGTAAACGGGGGTGTGGGGTGGGGGGGGGGGGTGAGAGAAAAAAACAAAACAAGATGTGAGCGTGCGGAGGGAGGGGGGAGGAGAGCGGCTGGAGCTGAGAAGTGACTGCTATTAGCTGTTAATTCTGAAACAAATTATGCAATTAGCTCTGGCATCAGGATGTAGGCCATGAGAGAGGACGGCGTAACCTTCATTTGATCTGTTCTGCGGCGAGCCGGCGGGAACGAGAAAGAGAGACCCACTTAATGAGAGAAATTCTTTTCGCCTGAGCTAAACGCTAACAGTATCCATAAGTGCCACTTTAGCTTCCCTTTGAGCGTGTGCCCTTTTTTGTTACCCCCCCCCCTCCCGATTCAGGGAGGGATTTTCATGATGTGCAAATGTTTTATTTATTTATTTTTTTCCTGTTCCGTCTGGAGGAATACTCATGTCCCTAAAACAAAGAGGTAATTTGTCTGTGCACAGGAGATAATATTGACTCGGGAGCCGCGCGATCCGTTACCCCCAGCAGACTGTGGAGCGGAGTGAAGGTGTTGATTTCAAGGTGTGAGTGTGTTCGCTCGTTTCAGCACATAAAGGTCTCTAAATGTGAAAAAACAATAATGATGATAAAGCTGTGCAGCTGTTGCCCAAATATTCAACTTATATTTGTCGACATCGGCTTAACTCGACCAAAACGTCCACCAGTAGTAGACCTCAAGTGGAAACCATGTTTAGGTCCAATATCACTTATAACATTATAATGAGGCTCGCACTGATTTATGTCCTTTTTTTTATTTGTTTTTTTTTTTGTTTGTACAGCCTAACAGCTTAGTGTGTTCACATGTTTTGGGGAACGATTTGGGATGTTATCGGCGTTGTGCAGCGAAGTAAACAGCAGCGCTATCTCCAAAAGGTTAGCCATATGTTAAATCAGTGACATGGGAAGGGAGGGAGAACAGCTGTTCCCTCCCCCACCGCTGTGTGACGGCTCACACACACGCGTGCGCTGTCACTGGAAAACACATTTATTCCCCCGTGTGCATGTGTGCTAACAGTTGTTAAAATATATATTTTTTATATAAATATGTGTATTTCCAGCTCTCTAGACGGGAGTTTAGCGGAGGCTCGCCCGGGCGAATATGCGAGCCTAGAAATGGCAGCAGCACATGTGGGCGAGACATCTGGGAAGCTGAGCAGACCAGTGATCAAAATCAAGCTACAGTGTAAACAAACAAGGCAGCTATGCAGCGTAAGCTGGCCAGCTGTCAGGAGGAGACTGAGGAAATTAGTCTCTTTCTTGCAGTTTCCACTAATTTATTACTTTTGGAAATTTGGAAGACAATACACTTTCACTGAAAGCTGTTTTCTGCCATGCCAGTGTTTCCATGTGGCGTAGCGAGAGTGTGCTCTGTGGATTCCTGCTGTAAAGGGGGAAAAAAAAAGATGAATGGCATGCATAATTGCCATGATGTTATATTGGTGTATAATCGTGAAGTTATCATAGAATCATCTTCTTGCAAAAATGTTTTCACAGATGATTATCTAATTGGCATACAGTTTCACACACTGGAAGACTCAAAGACATCTATTATATTTAATTAAAGTTGTTTTTCACACTTTTAAAAATCCTGTCACATTAAAAAAAAGGGGGGGGAAAAACACTTTCTCTGTCCCCCCTCATGCACGATTGCATTATTGACTGTGTAAAATCGTCCCAGTTTATCTCACAGGCGTCGGGCTGCACACTGTGAAGAATTGCTGGTTTTTAATTATCGCATGGCAATGACGACTGTACGGCTCGGTTGGCTGAAAGCCACATCCAGAGTTCCTGTTTGGTGAAAGTTGCGAGGCTTCAATTGTTCATTTTAAAGTATTGTCACCCTTCTGTCAGAGAACAAATGAACAGATACCGAAGTTTCATTTTTGTAGCTCGGTAAAATAAGTGGCTTTATTAAGAAGCTAGGTTGAATTCAGAAGCTAGCTTGAATATGTTCATATCCTTTCGAAGCTAGCTTGACTATCTGCATATCTTTACAAAGCTAGCTTGAATATGTTCATATTTTTAAGAAGCTAGCTTTGAATATCTGCATATCCTTACTTTTTTATTAATTTTCCTTGTAAAAACCATTACTACATAAATTAGTAAGATACTTATTACTTAGGTGTTAATTAATTATCAGTTATTAATTACTACGGTTTGGTGTGGTGGTTCTGGATTGGTTCCTAGCTTAGCAACACCAGTTAGCGTGTGTTACAAATGCAGAAATGTGCTGATGAAATCCTTTCGCCACGCTTACAAAGCCAAGATGATGAATTGTTGGTATAAATATCAAGTCATTCATCTTCCTGAGCCTGTTTTTTGACCCCCATCTCTACCCATAGCTGCTGTCATCTTATAAAAATTTCATTTCAGCCTCTTATAAATAGGTTGCAAATGTATTCACTCAGCTTTTCAGATTTAGTGATTTATGTGGCAGACCAGCACAGGGTGGCACATAATTTCCAAAATGGAAGGAGCATCATGATTCTTTTACCATTTTTATAAATGATAAAGCAAAAAAAAAAAAGTATGTTTAGTGTCGTTGTCTTGCCCCAGCCTCAAGTCTTTGCAGAACTGCCCTGTGATTAGCTCAACTCTGACCAATTCTGACCAAGCCGCCATGTTTCACTGTGTGTTCAGTGACAGACAACCCCATTTTTTAATCTCTGCAGTTCCTCCAGTGATACCGTGAGGTTCGTATCGTGGGGTTTGGTGGAATGAAGATGTGTCGTGGTCTTTCCAGTTCTTGATGATGTATTGAAACTAAAGTATGAACCTTACCATGTCAGTACCAATCTGATCCCGATACTGACTTGGTATCGATAACATCGACATTTTAGATCAGTCCACTCCCTTCTACTTTGTTCAGAGATTGAATTGTGACTGTAACGAGACAAAAGTTGAAAAGTTCAAGGAGTGTGATTACTTTTACTTTCCAAAGCAGAGTACCTAATCTGCTGCAGATCTGTTATAACCGATGCTTCGGATTTGAACGACTAGATACAAGATTTAAAGCCTTCATCACAGTTTCTACATCTTCCTACTGACTTTTTTTTTTTTTACATATTTTTGGATGTTGACAAAAAGAGGAACAAAGTCTCTCCGGAGAGCCAAACTTCACCTCTTTGCCAATTATCCGTTCCTGTCTGTAGCACTCCTCCAGCGAGCGGCAGATAATGTAACAGCTTCGCTTCCGTGCGCCTGCTCCATCGCCACCGCCGACACCATCCTCTGCGAGGCGCGCATCTGGCACCTCCACATTCGCCACTTAGCTAAATTACATTACTTCTAGCCTAGCGCCTCTAACAAGGTGCTCCGAGTATTCCTGGCGGCTGGGAAAACAGAAAGTGAACACGGAAAGAGACAAAGAAGTAGGGGGGAAGCTAACACGGTGTTAACAATTGCTCAGTGAGTTCCTCTGCTTCCCATTACACACACTTTGCACCCTTTAACCTTGTTAGCGGGGCCGCGGCGGCAACGCCACCCCTGAATGCTTGTTCCATAATTAAGAGGGGGGCTCAGGTGTTAGATTTTATGGAGATTTCGGCGGGCCTGTGATTAAAATTGAAATTTAATTCTGGTAATCTGAAAGAGGAGAGGGAAGAAAAGCACAGGGGAGGAGGGGACGGACGGTCTGGCGCTGGCTAGCTAGCTAGCCGCATATCGGCGGGAGATACTTCACACAGGCTGTTCAAACATGGACTTAAAACAGGCTTATCTCCCGAAAGGTTAATGAGGAGCGGCTGGCTGCGCCGGTTACAAACGCGCAACAGAGGTCTCATCTTCCACTGCGGAAAGCGGAACGTCACTCACAGCTACGCACACACGCACACACACACACATGCTGAAGCAGGCCGGATAAGCTGCAGGCATCACAAGCCCACCGCCTCACTGACAGAATCCTCCTTCCCAATAACATCCTCAGACGACTTAATTACTTTTCCTTTTGATGCGATTCATGAGAATAATCGGACTCTAGATGGAATCTCACTTTTATCCCTCGCTTTCTGTGGGTTTTTTTTTCCTCCACTACAAGCAGTTGATAATTTAGTTGGGGGCAAATTATACGACTCTGAAAGTCTGTTCTGTTGAGGTGTGACACAGAATAACGGCTTGCTGTCAGTGTTGCCAGATTGGGGCGGGTTTCTGCCCAGTTGGGCTGGAGGAAAACAGCTTTGGGCAGGTTGTTAACGTTTTTCACAACATTTGGTGGGTTTTTAGAAAGTATTTGCAGGAAAAATCTTTGAAATAGTTGTCACTGCAAGGCAGAAAAGCACAAAAGTTTTAATAAAATGCTATGCTGTTGCACTTATCTTTTTAGTTGATTTATTTTGACATTTCAAGGTTCTTTTGAACGTGACAGCATTTGTGGTTAGTCATTGGTTAGTCAAGTGTTAATGGGTCGTGGTTTTAAAGGGAATTTCACCACAAAAAACTCAAAAACTGTTATGTCTTTTTCAGGCACATGGTGCCATTTTATAGCACAATCAAGAAATAGTGTTAACTTCAGTTATATAAGTGATCTGTATGTCAAATATGACTTAAAATCATTTTTTGGGCGATCAATTGTTTTTATTTTAGTTTTACATCCACAAAAACATTTACAATATAACTTAATTACAATAGGTAGAATAACATAGAAATAGTAAAATTTGTGATGCACCCCTCAACCCCATGGCCTCCCTCATTACCAAAGATCTCAACGTAATAACAAATATGGAAGTGCACAGTTGAGGAGATGAAATCATCACTTACAGTCACATATTAAGAGGATTACATAGAATTATGTTGCACTCTTTCTCTGACCAAAGAATAAGCTGCATCCCAAGCTCTAATCGTTATTTGACTAGCCGCCTGCATCCTGGCCACTGAACTCTCCATCATAACAATATCTAGGAAGGAGTTGGCCCATGTTGCCAAGGTAATAATAAGCGATTGTAGTGCCAACATCTTCTTAGCTGCAGTGAGGCCCACAGCATGTGCTTTTGTTGAGAGGAAAGTTATAATCGTCATTAAGTAGGAATAAAGATGGTGATAATTGAATATTAGCTTTAAGCAAATCACTCAAAGTGGCAGAAATTTGTCTCCAGAAAGCAGCCACACTGGGACAATCCCAGTACATGTGCATAAAATAGGAGTACATGTCACAAATAGGAGATGTGATCATTTCCATAGCATGACGTTTCCTGGGTGTTCAAACATCCTATGGATAAATTTAAAGTGTATGAACTGGTGGTCAGGGTTTTTGGATGTGTTGTGGAGATTCTCCCAAACTGCATCCCAGCACATTTCTACATCTCCCATAAAGGAAAGGTCTCTCCCCCATATATTTTCTACAGGCACTAGAATACAAAATAAATTTATATAATCTAGAAACAATGGCACCACGAGGCAAGAAGTTCTTTTAAGGGATGGGTTGGGAGAGGCACACCCCTTGCCAGAGTCAACCAGCGTTGCTGCAGATGCTCAGTACCACCAGGCCTTTACTAATTGCTGCTGTCTAGTCTGAAGGAGCTGAGTGAGGGAGCCTTGTGGGAGGGCTTCTCTGTAATGCAGAAACTCAAAAACTGCAGCTCTAAGGAGGAGCTTTGTCCTCAGAGGCGGAGCTAGGTCCACCCAGGCGTTTTCCACCTCTTAACAGTTGCCACAGGAGATTTTTCTTAAACATGTATGAAAGAATCGAAGCAGCAGCCCAGGTATGTTTTTGATGAGGGAATAACATTATAACATGATGTAAAGCTCAAAAATGTTGATTTTTATATAATACTGATTCTTAAACTCAAGAGTCGAATCCTTTTCGGTCCCAATGGGATCTGGATTTGTTCAGAATATAATAAAAATCAACCAAAAATTTTGTGATGCAGTCGAAAATGTATGGGATGAAAATATTTTTACATATATACAATGCTCAAAAAAATAAAGGGAACACTCAAATAACACATCCTAGATCTGAATGAATGAAATATTCTCATTGAATACTTTGTTCTGTACAAAGTTGAATGTGCTGACAACAAAATCACACAAAAATCATCAATGGAAATCAAATTTATTAACCAATGGAGGCCTGGATTTGGAGCCACACACAAAATTAAAGTGAAATGTTCCCTTTATTTTTTTGAGCAGTATATTTGGACTCTGACTATATTGACATGAGTTTAATTGGAGGTTGAGATTTGTGCTGATTTTTTTGTAGTTGTGTTTTCCTTGTGTTGGCAACCCAGCTCGCTGTGCCGGAATTTGCTATAATGCTTTATTTTTGAAATTGCAAAAATAAGAGACAAAATAAAAGCATAAAATTGCAACAACAACAACAACAACAAAAAAACAATCAAGCCAAGATTCAATCACAAAGGCACATGCTCACGTTTCTCCTCCCTCCTTCATTACTTACCTCCACTTTAAAAACAAACAAAATCGTTCCATTTAGCATCCAGGTACTCCATTCACAGCCTCAAAGTAACCCTTTTGTTGCCAAAGCTCACGTGCGTTCCCCTCGGTTGGCGCTTCCGAAGTGAATGGGGGCTTTAAATCATTCACGTCTCGGCTCTGCAGATTTATGTTGATGCCACAGAGGTGGATTGTAAATGCATGACGCCGCGTGAGGCTCATTGTATGGATGCCCTCCTTGTTTTTCACCTGCAGGGTAGTGAGTGGTTGCTCTGTCTTATCAGCACATGGTGGTGTATAGGCCTGGCAGGGGGGGGGTTGTTTATGACCGTGTGTGTGTGTGTGTGTGTGTGTGTGTGTGTGTCTTGTTGTGCTGCACATTTAAACTTGATCTAAGGAGCATTCTTGTCACATTTATTTGAATGCTATGAGCTGCTGCTTTTTATCTTTAGTGAGCGTTTCGGTATTTCAATTCGTATTCTTGTTCGGTGGAGATTGTTGCTACATTATACGGTTTAAAAGCATTTGCACCTGGTCACATGTTGTCACTGTGAACTTTACTGTATTCTATTGAGATTTTACCAACACGTAATAGCAAATAGCTGTTTTTAAAAAATGTGTACTTTCATCTATCAGCGGTTTGAATGTCTTAGAAAATACTAAATGTGACAAAACATTAAGGCTGCAAATCACCTGAACATGGAGACACGGCGGTGGCAGCATCATGCTGTACTGATGGTTTCCTTTAGCAGGTGTAGGAAAGCTGTTTAGTGTTTGTGTGACTGTCTATCAAAATCCCAATATTACATTACAATAAGCAGAACAAACGCATGGCATTTTAATTACCTTAAAACTAAAATGAAATACTGTTGCTGTTCTATATTTTGCCTAATCTATTTACCTATTCACAAAAACATTTTTTTACATATGACTTGCTGTCACTCTGGAGTTTGATCTTATAATATTTTACAAAGAATCTAATAATTCAGTCGTGGAGTCTGACTTAAAGGTTCGATTACCTCTATCAAAATCTACTGACACGAGGAAGGCGGGTCATGACAGAAATAAAACCTAAACTCCTGCCATGTAATGTGGGTTTGAAGCTGGACCAGAACGCAGACAGGAACTCGGACTGATGACGGGACTAATGAAGAAAACAGGAATACGAGATACAAAGCTACGACCGAGAAACGGGTGTCAGACATTTTAACAGAAGAATAAAGTAATGAGAAAACTAGCAGGCTGAGAGAAGGTGAATTATAACACTGGAAGAGAGCTGAGACTCAAAAAAAAAAAAAAAAAAAAATATATATATATATATATATATCAAGGAGGGAAAAAAAAAAATATATATATATATATATATATCAAGGAGAAAATATTAAAGAGAATAAACTATAAACTCCGAAGGCACAAGAAATGGCGCACAAGAAGAAATTAAGACATTTAATTCAATAAAAATAAAAGTAAACATGGCAGGACCAATTGAGCAATAATGAGGAAATGAGGAGTACAAAGAAAAACGACAAGCAAGTGATCAAATATAAATAAATCCCAAAATTCAAACACCCAAAGGATTATAACAAATATGGACTAAAGGTCCGAAACTCCTGGAGAACAAATAACTAAATGACTGAAACATGATGACATAAATGACAAACGTCCCTTGATTGTAATCTAAAAGGTCTTTAGCCAGATGTACACAGATAAGGTTTCTGTTCTCGCATCTCTTCCTGTCGCTGTGACTGAGTGTTTCCATGTGCATATAAGTCCGTCGTTGGATTTCTCGACCGCCTGAGCAGCGGCAGCTCGCCGTCTCCGTGGCCACGCCGGTGTCACACGCAGAGATGAATGGCCTCTGCTCTCAGCCCACTAAGTAATTCGGCCAATGATGAATCGCCGCTCTCAGTGACACCCACACAGGAATCATTTGGCCCTGAAGCCAAAACTTAGACGAGGAAAAAAAAACCAACAAAACAAACAAGAAAAAACCCCAAAGGCCTCTGGCGGCGGCATCCAGTCATCTGTTACCGTGTTGCTATCTGACGTACCTGCAGACCCAACTCACCTCCTCCACAGAGTGAGGCCAAGGCCTTCAATAAGGAGAAAAGACAAAGGGCCGTTTATCATTCCTACCAATGATAATCAGTATTTGGACTTCCAGAACCCATTGGTTTACCTCCTTTTCTGGATTATTCCCATTTAATATATCTAAAAAGCACAAAACATATCTAGAAATCTTTTAAGCAAGCAAGTGAATGCTTTTTTGACTTTTTTTTGACAAAAATATCTTTCTGAGAATGGGTTGAGTTATGAGTGTAGTTTTTTCTGTCTTAAATTTAGTTGAAAGTGACATTAAAATAGGTCTTAAAAGCTTTAAATTTGACCTGCCAAGGTAACAGTTAAATGTTATTTTATCAGTGAAATCAGCACAGTTTTTATCTTTATCTGTGTGAAAAGTTGTTCAATATCATTTAACTTTAAGAAGTACTCATCAAATTTAGAGACTGAAACTTATTCATATTTTAACCATTTGTTTATACATAGTATTGATCTTAAAATGAAAATGAGTTTGACACCCCTGCTCTAGATTTTCCAGAGATCTAAAAAAAATATTCAACTTTAATGTACATTACTGTGGAGGGGGATTAACCCCCGAGTAAAACAAAGTGATAATGTCGACAAAAGTGTGACTTTTAGCCGCTTCCATTCACTTACAATAGCGGTACACTTGCTGGGAGCCGTTTTTTACTCCACTCTGTACAGATTTCTTGGTTGTGGAGAGTGAAATAAATGTATAAACCTATAATGCATGAAAATATCTTATTTCACGGATTCTTGTCCACTTCCCTGTCTGCTTCATACACGTAGTTTTCCGTCTCCCTGCGGCCGGCTCTATCAGCCCACATCCAGCTTGCCCCCGCCCGGAGTTTGTTGCCGGCACATGTAAAACAAATCCCCCAACACAAGGAATGACTTAATGAACTTAATGAGGTTTTCTAATTAGAGAGGGAAGTTAGCCCATGTCAAATGGGTCTTTTCTGCCTTCCTTTACATGGATTAAGAGGCAGCCTATTAAATCCAAGCCCACATTACAACAGAGGAACGAGGAGGGGAGGGAAACACCATCAGTTATATCTGCTGTAATTCTGCTCTGCATTCAGAGGCTCACGGCTTCGCTTAAACTGAACGATGCCGGTGTTTTTACAGCGCAGCATGTGAGCGTCGACTTTAAACTCACTCGGGATCGGCGAACGAAGCATAAAATCGGGACAGAAAATGTCCTGATGAATGACTTTGATGCGACATCAATATTATTGGTGTGTTTTAAGTGGAACTTTAGCGGCTGAACCCTTGCCAGGTTTCCTACGTCTCTGTGTGTTTTTTTTCGTTATTTGCGCATCTCATCCCGTCTCTTTCACTTCTCCATGGCAGGGAGGGATGATTTACTCTATCATCATTAACACATCAAAAGAGCCAACTGTGTATTTCAAAGTCATCTGATAACTGATACTCTTTAATGGCCCACTGGAACAGTAATTAATTTCAAAAACATCCCGTTTATTTGTTCTGGAAGTGAATAGCTCCCACCAAAGCGGCATAAATCCTGTCAGTTGCTGCGGCTCAAATTAATTTACGTGTTGCGTCTCCTTGCATCTTTTGAGAATTTAATTATCTCAGCAAACAGGCTCTGGGTGTGCTGAATGTACATTCTATCACTGGAGGACTGGCGCCAAAACAGCACAGGGGCTCCTTTGTCTCCCCCGCCTCCGATGCCTCTGCAACCGCAAACATGAAGGCTACATTTTAGTAGACAAAGATGCGGAGATGATAGAAAAAGTTGGGAGCACATATAGAGTTCACTAGTTGAACCTGTGGCATCCCGAGTCTGTGCCTGCTGTTAACTCAGTGGCTCTGAGTTAAATCTGAGGACTTTGGAGAGAGCATCCACAGAGTTAAGACCTTTTAAGGCCTTTTTAAGACTATTAACAATGACATTTAAGACCTGAATCATGACAGAAATGTACTTAAGAAAATCACATCAATTATTAAGTAGTTGTATCATGCTTTTAGCACAGAATGAATGCAGCATTGTTTGGGTTGGCAACAGAAGTAAGCCAATGGCGAAGGCTATAAATTTACATTTTACCCTTGATAGCTAGCTAGCTAGGTTAAATTAGCAGCTAGCTGCAACTGCCTTGAGTTACAGAATGCAAAGATTAAGTTTATGAGGAAAGAAACTATACAAGGTTAAGTCATTTAAGATCCATAAGGTCAACTTAATTTTTTTTTTTTGTACTTAATTTAAGACATTTTAAGCCCTGTGCGAGTGAGCCAATGACAAAGAGATGAACATCATCCAGTCAAACGGCTATGAATTTACATTTTACCCATGATAACTTAACAGCTAGCTAGGGCATATTAGCAACTAGATTGCGGTAGCTGCAACCGCCTTGAGTTACAGAACGCAATGATTAAGTTTCCAAAAAAGTTAAACTACATATTTCTTAAACTTAATCATCTGTGGTTGGTGAATTTAAGGCCAACTTATCTTTTTTATTTGAATTTAAGACATTTTAAGCCTTGTGCGATTGAACCAAAAAAGATGAACATCATCCAGCCAACAGGCTATAAATTTAATGGACACAAAAAAGCTAGCTAGTGAGTTAGTGTATATTAGCAGCTAGTTCATGGTAGCGGCTAATTTGTTTAAATATTTCACAAGACATCTTGTTTTCCTGAAGCTTTAAAGCAACAGACAGATGCACAATACTGTGGTAGGAGTGTTAATATCAATGTTTTAGATTATTCTTGAACAACCGGTAGGTTTCCTTTAGTCAATTAAGGTATAGTAGTTGTATTTAGCTATGTGCTAGGTCTGTATAAATATGGGAAAAGAAAATAAGTACGAGTATGAACAAGCATTGATATTTCCCAACTTTGTTCTGTAACACATTGTCCAAATGTTGTATTTTAGTTGTATAAATACAGATATTTTTACATAAATTAATAGTAAAGTTTCACAAATTTTAAAATTTAAACTTATCTGAGAATTAAGAAAAGTTGAGTCAAGTTTGATTTGAACTGAACTCATTTCCTTGTGAATGCCAATAGAAATCCAAATCTGCGTGCGGCTTACTCCTGTTTAGAGCAGAAAGTGGCTCATGAAAATTTAGATCCACTGGCAATTTGCAAGCTTTAATTTGATTTCTTGTCATGTATTCTGGTGCTGTTTTTAGACCCGCATTTTGTATTTAAAGTTGTTTTATTTGAAGCTAATGAGTCAAGCTTGGGGAAAATGTATCCAAGATGATTAAATTAGGGGAGAACAGATACTCCCACACTGAGATACAGATTTCAAGCTGTTTCTCACTCCAAATCATTTTTTTTCTCCACTGGGTAATCTCTGTTGTTTTCAGCCACATTTTTTTCTAATTTGTTTCACTCATTTATCTTTTATTGTATCATAACCTCTGCAACCATTTATTGATTTAAAGCCACATCAAAGTGATTTGTTTTTTTTTTTTGCTGTTTTTTTTTTTTTTTTTTGTAGATAAAAACTTTTCTTGTCATTCATTAAAGGACAAATCACACATTAAATCAGCCGTGAGTGATG
Organism: Poecilia mexicana; assembly: GCF_051168715.1. Classification (NCBI taxonomy): domain Eukaryota; kingdom Metazoa; phylum Chordata; class Actinopteri; order Cyprinodontiformes; family Poeciliidae; genus Poecilia; species Poecilia mexicana. The sequence goes on from NW_028263389.1 coordinate 4,633,178, forward strand.
GACCGGAGGTGAAATGTGGCAGTAAGAGTTACAGCTCCCCGTCAGCTTTGTTTTGACAGACCGTCCTGGCGCCACGCACACATGCAAACAAACAGACACGCACAGAGTCAGCATGAGTCGTCGGGGATTTTCTCACAAATCGGCCCCCTAAAGGGAAAGGGGCCAGCATAAATCAGCTGGTGTCAGGGCTACAGACACCCACGGCTCCTTATCGCCACACGCAGGCGGGCACACTCACAGATTGATAGGTAGATAGTGGCTCTGAAAGGCTGGGTGACAGGCAGCCAGGTACAGAGGCTCAGAGAAGCAGGCAGAGGGAGGCAAAAAGGCACCGGGAACAGTTCAAGGACAACCGTCACACACCTACAGGCTTCATTTTTACTTAATGACCCTCGTTTGGGAAGCTTTACTTTGTCGTACACAGATAAAATGAGCTGTTTGAATTTAATCATTAAAATTTGTCTTAAAAATTTGCATACGGTTATAGGTACTTAATTAGTTAAATAAATGATTTTTAATAGTTTTTAGAATGTCCATCCTCAACTAACAAAATTAAAATGAAAATAATTCTGAATGAAAAGTAACTATTGATTTGTAACCAAAACATAAGACATTTCTGAAACTGTAACAAACTTTGTAAATCTGTTGTAACAATGTAGCAAGTAAATATTTCGGCTAAGATGTGTCGTTCATGGCTAATGATCAACCTGGAGGGTTAGAAGCTAACATTGCTAGCCAATTAGCTAGCAAGTTTGCTTTGCTAACTAGTATTCTAGAAATCAGAGTTAGCTGCTAAATTTGGTTTCTAGCAAGCAAATTTGCTTAACAGTGCTAATGACTCTAGCACTAGCACTGTTGCTGCAAGCTAGCTAAAACTGGATACAAACCTGCAACACAGAAACTTTCTCATCTACTTGACCAGTTGCAGGTTTTTACCTTTACTAACATAGTGATAAAGTCGTTCATAATACAACTTGCACAGTCAAATCAGCCTCTCTGCTAAATGCCACAAATCATGAACAACGGCTAACGGATTCAATTTTTTCCATTAAATTTTAATCACAAATGTTAAACAAAATGCATACAATATGTTTTTCTACTATTACATTCACAAACTATAATCCTCAATTAAAATTTTAAGTTTATTGGGTAATGTGTAACTACCCTTCAGCATTTCTTATTTAGCAGAAAGCTACTTCTAAAAACAATTTTAAAATTTGACGATCGTGTTTTGTGGTGTTAATCTTATGATAAAACACATTTTAAAATAATCTCTCTGTTTAGCTTACTTGGCTGATACCAGAGCTGGTTTTAAAGTGGTTCTGTTAAGAAAACCGGACTGTCCTGGCGTTCCAGAGAGCGAAATCATCATGACACATAAAAACATGTCTTTGAACAGACGTCTGTTCTTCCCTCTGGGCTCTTCTGAATTTCAATAAAGGATCAGCGAGATGGAGACAGTTTATCCTTACAGATCATGGTGTTTGTTCTCTGTTTTTTCCCTGAGAATTGATGTCTCAGTGTACCCAATCTAGTTTATAAATGCTCCTTTGGGCAACAGTCAATGCTGGCTACTCTTTACAACGCTGACCTGTGTTAAGATTCCAGACAAATAAAAGCCCCCTGTTGTGAAAAGTACTGGCTTTCCCCAGTGGCTGAACAGTATGTGTGACAGCACTGCAGATGGTAATTATATACAACATCTCAGTCGAAATAAAGAAGAAAAAAAAACCTTTCTGTTAAGCTACAGGCTCAGGCTCTTCCCTGAAAACACTTTCTGGGAAAATATTTTGAGATCAACACTGTTGGATTTTTAAGCTACCGGTCTTAATTTCTGGTTGGTTTCCAGTTCACATGAATAAGTCATAAAGTGGTCGAAGCCTCACAAAAATATTGTATGGAAACCTAAAAAATCTTGTAAGTTTCTGCAGATTAGTCTCGCCTGGTAAAAACCAGCCTCTATTTCTACGCTGTGCTTCGTGTAGAGGGTCTGGTCTCTAGAAACGATTGCTTGCTGAACTGTGTTGAAGTTTTTAACTTTACTCACATTTTCCTGTCACATATGGAGTGAGTCAGTCCAACATTACCAGAAATGGAAAATTACAGGCAGAAACACAATCCTAAAACAGCGCAGAAAATCAATGTCACCGCTCACAATTTGTCCTTCCATTTGCTGATTGGTCTTGTAGAAATTCTGCCAGGGAAATCCACTTCAATGGAAGAAAGCCCAGACGGAGCAGTGGAGGGAGATGAGGATCGAGAGGAATTACACCAGAAGGCTAAGATTAATCTGTTTAAGGACAAAAGTAGTGAATGGAGCTATTACCCAGAAAAAAAAGGCACCACCATACATGTATGCATAAGCAGTTATGAGGCAGTTATGGCGAAACCTTAATCTGTGGCTGCGCAAGTTACTCAGCAGGTTGTTGCTAGGTAACCATAGAGTGAGTGAATTAGTTGATGTCACCAACCTTGCTTAGGTCGCTGTGAGAGGCTGAGCGGCTGAAGTCTGTCGGAGCCCAGTGAATATCTCATATATTCAATATTGGATATTCTAGAAGACATTTTATCTATTTTTAAAAACATATAACATGTTTACCGTGATGTATATTGTTACCAATTTAATGTCCAGTCCTATCTGGAACTGCAGAATGTGACGACAAAAAAATCTAACGTGTGTGAACACCATACACGAGATTTTGCGAAGCTAGTGTGAGGAGTTTGATGTTGTCCACATTGCTAAAGCAGACAACTTGAGGACAAATGCATGAAGCAACCCTTCCATACAGACCGTAGCGCTGCAGGGCTCCCCTCCCTCCGATCTCCTCTGCCGATTGGAGCTAAACAGACAGAGGCTTGTGTTACTGTCAGAGCGCATTTAATGCACACTGTGTTATAAACAGCTACGCCGAGTGGCTCCTCGCCCATCACAGTCCACCTAGAACAAATCAAGGCCGTTGTTCCGTTTCATGGTCCTGTCTGCTGCGGGTCGTCCGCTGAAGGTAACTCTGTGCTTTCCTGACAGAGGACTCTCCCATCTATTATTCACATTCACAGTTCTCATTTTGCTTTTATCTCTTTGTCTTCTCTATTTAGCTTTTTTTAAGGTCTTTTTTTATACTTTCTTATGATGTTGGATACTCTGGGACAGATATCACAAACGTCTCTCTGTCCAGCAGCCGTGCACACGAGCCGAACCTGCCGATGACTAAATGCGATGTGTCATCTTGGAAAAAGGCAGCTATCCACTGGAGATCAAAGCAAGTGAAACTATGGAGTGACTCAGAGCAGACACGTCAGGGACCAAAGAGCAGCAGACACACACACACACGCACGCACGCACACACGGTGCTGTGAGTTTGCCGACTGTGCAGACAATCAGAACCTACTGAGAATAATGACGATATTGTGATATGTTTTTAGAGCCTTTGGAGATGCGTCACACGTCTCCTAGCAACTGATTGGTATCACGGAAGTCCTCTGGAGAGTCTGTCAATTTATTTATATATATATATATATATATATATATATATATATATAATAGTAATGACTAACCAAGACTTACTTTGGAAAACGCACAGTGCTTTGTGATCATTCTAAAGATCACAAAGCAAAGCTGAGTATTGGTATCTGATCGATAGTAGCAACGAGTTCGGTACTTTAGTTTATATTTTTTTCCTCCGAATGAAGGAATTAAAATGTCCAATATCAAGAGCGTACATTTTCAATGTGAAAGTAGGGTTTTATACATTTGTATTGTTTTCTGTTGTAGTTGGTTAATTATAAAAACACCACTTTGCCTAAAATCTTTGCCCTGTATTTTATTTCAATCATAATCAACTGAAGTTGAATCCCCAATTTATTCGATGATAATGACAATGTTTAAGTATCGTATCGGTATTGCTATCAGCTATCTATTTACTTGGTATTGGATCGATACCAAAGTTCCCAGTAACACACACCCCTACTTTGCCACAGTTTGGTATCCATGAACTTTCTCTGGTTTTGTCATCTTTGCTTTGTTAAAATTGAAGTTTAATGTGGAAACGATTGACGTAATGGTTGTGACATGACTAGAATGAATCAATAAAATGAATGAGTGAAATTAATTTTACCCAATACACCAGCAAAAAGTAGAGTCTTATTGTCAAGGAGAAACTAATTTTGATTAAAAATAGCATGGGAGCTGTGGAGTTTCACAGTTCAGCTGAGACAATGTGTCAACAACACAACTCTACAAATCTGGCCTTTATAGAAGAGCGCTTAGAAGAATTTGCCACAAGTCCTGTAGGACACGCAGTCAATATGTGGAAGAATGAGCAGATACTTCATATCTGGCCAGATGAAGCCAAAATGGAACATTTTGACCCACATTAAAAACATGCTTCATTTGGAAGAAAAGTCAAACATAACCCTTAACCCTCAAGAGGTTTGATTTTTACTGTCCAACCAGCCAATTTCAGATCAGACGGGATTGCAGTCAAGAGCCAATATGTGAGGTTATTAATACTTTATTTTTCACTTTCATAATAGTTACTTTTGGAGTTCTACGATGCTTCTGATTGTCTCTCATGCTAAAGAGATGCTTGTTGGTTCTGAGTCTTGTTTTGTATGGCAAATGGCCTCCTTCCCTTAGTAAGGCTGCAAATGCAGCATCGAGTTGCATCCTGGACGAGATTTACATCATATTTATTGCAATGTATTTTCAGCCTATTTTATTGCATTTCAAACTGATGTTTTGTCAAGTTTAATCACAATTTTATTTTATTTTTTCTTTCTGAGAGAGACTCTGCGGGCAAAGAAATCTCTCTTCACACATCCAGCATTTCGAGGAGCATTGAAGAGATCCCTCTCCAAATTGTTCAGCCTGCTCCTTCTTCAAAACGCCGAAGCGGAAACGAGCAGAAGCGCCAGTCGCCCTCTCTCCCCCAGCCGCGAGTCAGGTGTGCACTTTCGTAGTCAAAGAGAGTTGTGAATGCGGAACAAATGAAGCCTCCGGTGCGCCGATTCAAACTTTCACGTCTCCATAATGACCTCACTCTCCTACGCCATTACTCATCATTCATGGAGCCTCAGCTGCGGTGGGAAGCTGCTGCTTTCTCCTGCATGAGACAGAAGGCGATTGGGAGGACTGGGGGAGGGTTGACAGGTTTTGTGTGACTGAAATAAAGTCATTTGGAGTAGTTTGGATTACGACTCCCTCTCAGAATAGTAGCCGTATTTACCTTCGTGTGGCATTTGCCTCTGGTTTGAAAATCATATTTTTAGTTTAAACCTTAAATATGGTTTGATTTCTGTAGGACTTGATGATGGATGGGTGGCGAAACAAAATCTCAACCCTTCATCTCTCTGTCTGTGAGGCGTTCACAATCTTCAACATACTGTAGATATGTAAATTGAAAATCAGAAAAACAAACTGTGCAGGAATGACGTTCTGTTTTTTAATCTCACCAATAAATGCATATTGGTTTCCAAGCCCATTAAAGCTGAGTTCACACATAGCCTCGTATTTGCACTTTTTGCTGGTCAGGCAAAAGTGGTGTGTTTTGATCCAGCACCAGAAGGAACAAAATTACCTCAAAGATACAACAACTATCCAACAATCTAAGGGTTGTGAAGACAACTTCAAGTCCGTTATTCCATCATGAGAAGATTTTTGTCAGTATTTAGGACAGTTCTCAATCCTTCCCAACAATTTCACCCTCAGGTAAAGTCATGCAACAGCCAGAGAGGTTAAATAAGTCAAAACCTTAATTTCAGACAACCAGAATGCTAAATGTTGGAATTTATGACAGGAGTTAAAGACTGAATAATACAGTAGAGGACAGGGAAATAGGTCAGTTGTGCTTGCTTGACTTTGACAATCTTAACATGTAGCTTCAGTTCAATTAAAATGAAAGGTGAACCATGCACCTATTTTCTAGCAGACCATCAGTAGTGCAGGAGTTTAAGTTAGCTAATCAAACACAGCTGTCTTCAGATGACCACTGATTAATTGCAAAAATAAACATCAAGACAGAAAACATAATACTTTACCGGGCTGAATTTTCTGTTGTTTGTGTGGAAAATGTTTGAGTTTTTTTGCAGCTGAGTCCTGATAGATGTAAAGTAATCTCTGCTCTGACATCTAGTAGAGCTGTTGTCAGTCAGTTGCTACGGCAAAGGGTCTGTGAAGAGTACGAGTGGTTCTGAGTTGTTTTTCTGTGTTCTCTATGTTGTGGCGTGTTGCACTAAGGTAATTGATTTACCGCAGCAGTGCGACTATGGATCTGAACCAAAAGAATCGTGTTTTTGCCCTCCAGCGTTGTGCACTTCTGCGAAATTTCGAGATGTAAACAATAACATGCAATGTGCCTGCTGGATTATTTTTTGCCACTCTCCAGTCTCTGAAAAAAAAAACTCTCAGGGGGATTACATTTGTGTTATTTGTAACATGTTTTGCATTCCTATCCTGCCACCCCTGATAAGAAGCTCTCTACACTGTATGGCCTTTGACCTCTGGGCACGTTCCGGGTCAGATGGAACTTATTAGTAATCTGCAAGTGAACCGTCTTTGAAACCACAGCATTCGTGTGGATTCTGGGCTTAGTTTGCGGGAACAGACAGCACCCGAGATTATTTTATATGATGACACAAGACATACCATCATCCTGTTGGCGCCAAATCAGAGAAACGACAGCAAAACCCTTTTAGCTTGTCTACACGCGAGTGTTCTGCGGCTCCATTATTCAGTACATTGGTGACAGTTTGAGAACTAAATATATCTGCTCTTGTTCCCTTTAGCTCTGCTTGACTGTACATTCATTTCAAGTGAATTTTTTTCTCCCTTTCTTTCTTTCAAACGAGCAGGTGAACAATGGTGAAGACTCAAAAAGGAGAAGTTTACTTGGCACCTCTGAATCAAATCAGTTACCGAAGTGACTGAGTGTGTATATTAGAAAGATCCGTCAGCTTTTGTTTTATTAATTTCATGTATGGAGTGTGTTAGAACTGATCAAAACAGAAATATCTAACAGAAAGATTAACTGTTTAATGTGAAACATACTAACGTTGTCAAGCCTCTTCCGTGGAGGATGTAGACTTTAGAGACCTGGATTGCACAACAGCAGGAAAAGAAAATATCTGAATCTTGTTTCCTCTTCACATTAAGTCAATTCTGATATTTTCATTTCCAAGACACTGAGTGCACAGGAATTTCTCCCCCCCATCTTTTCTGCAGGCAGTATTATCACAGCATCAACATTTACCGCAACATTAGTGTCACTCTTAAGTAGCCAAGGAAAGTGCTTGTCGTCCGATAAAAGTGCTTTTCTTCCCTCCATGAAAATAAATTTATGTACAAGCACAGAGCCATTTTCATTTCACTCAGAAGTCACTTTTTTTTTTTAGTCCCCTTTCAGTCTTGTTTTGTATTTCATGTAAATTCTGGGCAGCCAATGTTAACTTTTTTTTATTTATTGAACTAAAAAACATGGTTTAGTTTTTTTTTCCCCAGCACATACATACTCCACATAAAATGTGCCTAAACATCAAAATCTTCTTTTTAGCAAAATTGGTCAACATCCTAAAATGATGCTTTCACAGCATAGCATTAAAAAACCACTTGTTTTTTTGTCACATATGGATGTTTGTAATTGTCAAACAGATTTGAATTTCAGACACAGAAATCCTGAGTTAATACACACCAACTTGATCCTGTACTAAGTCCTGAATTAAACAACTTCTAGTTCAATTTTGCAAGACATAAAGAGAAACTTTGTCATGTTTTGACAACATGAAGTAGAGGCTGAAACATCTCAGGAAGTAACACATTTTGATCTGATCAAAGGGAATTTTGTCCTTGTGGCAAAAACCTGTGTTGAAAGTTAGAGCTGTATGTTGGGGGGTGTCAAAAATGGTAATGCACCGTCTGGAGGTCTATAAAAGAGACTGTCTACAGGAATCCATCTATGATTTGGCCATCGCTCTCCATGACTTGTTTGCTATACAAGCTTGACTTTGAAATTAACCCCTTTTCCCTGCTTAAAAGGCCATTCTACCAAATACTAGAAAATGTCAACCTTTGGCTTTAAAGACTTTAGATATTGAAACCTCCGGTTGTTGTGGATAAATGGGCAAATACATTTAATCACAGGACATTTAAAGAACTACGTACAATTAAAATAAGCAAAAATAACCAGGCGGAGATTTGAAACTTAGGTCTTATAGGGTTAATGTGTGTTTCCAATTCGCTTTGATAAATTAGGCCGATCATAACAGTAGTGCTGTTATTGCATCAACAGAAATCAGAAACAATTTTCATTTCATCCCATGTCATAGAATTGGACCATAAATCTGACTCATTAGCTGCACAGACTGTCTGTATTTTTATATTTTGGTTTTAATACACAAATAGATTATCTTTCCTTCCCTCCTTGGAAACTGTGGGTTCAGAAGTTGCTTTGTTAGGAATTTACACCCTCCACATTCCCGTTCCACTTCCCTCTCCACCCCCCCAGTCTGACGGCTCGTGTGCTTGACTCCTGAAACTTCTGACTAGCCATGTTCTTCAAACATCATGCCGCAACCAAAGCATGGCAGGAAGACAGATAGTCCCTTCAATGTATAGTGACAAACAAATTAGTGCAAAGATGCCGCTCGCTGCATACCAGATGTGTCGGGCTCTGTGGCACGGAACAGCCGATGAAAAACTGCCCGTGTCCCATCTGTGCCGTGCAGCCAGCGTCGGTGCAGCAATTTGCGTTGAACAAAGTAGTGCAAACAGTCCACCTGATTATATGTGTCATGATGTGAGGTGTGCAACACTGGTGGAGGATATCACACAGGAGCTTTATTTGATTAGGGGTGTCATTTAACTGGGACGGAAAAGATAAATGAGAGAAATACTGTTCCCTCTCTGGGCATCACATTTTCGAAAAGCTTTGTATTTTGTACTAGGCATGGTGTGTTCACCAGTCGGAAACGCCATGATATGCACCATGAAATCATCCGATTTCAGTCACCAGTAAATCTCTTGGTGCATCTTTTGGACATAGAAATGTTCCCCCAGTTAACAGAGGTGGGTAAAATACCCCAAACATGTACTAGAGTAAGAGTAGCTCCACTTCAATATATTTTTACTCAAGTAAAAACAATAGGGAGCCATCCAAGAAAATACTCAAGTAAGAAATATCAATTTGATATTTAAAGGGGCATTATTATGTATTTTCCAGGCACATAGTGAAATTTTAAAGCCAAATCAAGTAACTATGTTACTTTCAGTTGTCATAAAAATGCTATCTATATCAGGTATGACTTTAAAAAAATTTCACTTCATAATTTACCGCCTTGAGATTGGGCCTCTGTCGCTTTAAGAAGCTCCTGCTCTTTCTGAAACTCCACCTACAGGAAGCCTTCATACCATGGCTCTTCTATTTACTCTTTAACAATATTTTTACCGGTGTTGCTCTGAGAAGTAGCTCCTGTAATGAGCTCAGCAAATGTTCCACTGGGTGTTTGCTAATTGGTGCCGGCTAGTCTGAAGGAGCAGATTAGTGGAGACGTTGGGGAAGGGTTGTTCTGTGAGGTGGAAGCTTGGAAAGCTCCAAAGACTCGAAGGCGGAGCTAGGGCCACCCAATAGCTGAATGGTTGCCACGGGAGACTAAAGGATTTCTCAAACATTCATAAAAGAATCAAGGCAACACTCCAGGCATGATTTTGATAAGGTAATAACATTAAAACATGATGTAAAGCTCAAAAAGTCAATTTTACAAAATACCGCCCCTTTAAGGCAATAACACATCCCTATCAGGGGTATCAACCAGCATGGATTTTGCTGTATGCTACAATATAAACAATTTGTTTTCTTTCAGACTCTCTTTCCAGTGGTTGTACTCTTGAGTGTTTTCCCTTCAGCTGAAACTGCCAGGTCTCTTGCACTGAAACGGCTTGCATCTAACCTCACACCTACCGGTCGACTCCCACACTCTCTGAGATCGGAGACCACACGCAGCGGGGGCGGGGGTCGCATCACCATCTGAGCACCGGGTCAGGTTGCTCATCCGCCTATTGCTGAGGCAGCCAACAAAGCTGCACAACGCTCACCCCCCTCTTTTGCCTGCGACTCGGCAGTGGGAAGCGATCCGCTCGCAAATCCGTTGAAAGTCGAGAGCAAAGGCCTCTCAAGGCAAACCCGAGCGTTTGAAATTCAAGCAGATGACAGGGCCACGCTCGCTGACAGAAACAGGGATAACCGTGGGAGGGGAGAGGAGCTTCGGCGGCGCTGCCGAGACGCTTCCCGACCTGCTTAGTGTCATTACGCCGCAGACTTATCTCGCTCGCTCTGCCTTGTAAATACATTCGAGTGCTTGTTATCAAACGAGCAGCGCGACAAACCTCATCCAGGTTCGAGTCTTCGGCTTCCTCAGCGTGCTTGTAAATGAGTCATTCTCATGGATGACAACCGACATTAATATTCTGTTAAGCAGGGGAGCGGGTGCACATTAAATCCTCCTGTTATCAGACTGCCATCATGGGCTGCACACAAGTTTGTTTTGTTGGGGGGATTTTATAGGGGGTTATGACTAGAGGAGGAAATCAGGCCTGTTTGCTTTTTATTGCCGAAAGGTAAAAAGCAGAAGAAAGACTAGAGAGCATCTTGGTTTGCCTTTTTCTCCTCCTGCTCAAGCAGACATGGCAATGGGGTTAAGTTAGCCTTCTGGGTCCGATGGCTCCGTGTTGCAGGCGTTTGGGGCACCCCGAGGTGCCATTGTTCAGTCGTTGCTGTTCTGCTGCTAAAAGCTTTTGGAGTCAAGCTCAATAGCATTCAAAGGTAGTAGACTTTTTTGCGGGATCCCCGTTGGAAAAAAAAAAAGTACCTTTTTTTCTTTTTCTTCGTTCCTACAAGAAAAAAACATTTTTATATCGCTCTTGCCTGGGATGTGGCATAAAAAGGCTTTTATCTGGGCTGCGCTCTCGAGCCTAGTGCCTGCATTGTGGCTGTAAGTGCGGCTCTCTGAGGTGAGTGCTCACAGAGATGTGAGGGGTGTTAGGCGGAGGTGTGGACGGAGAGAGCCCGAGCCTTGGTTTGATCGTAGGGGCGAGAGAGACGGCCGTCATGCATGCTGAGCGCGTCCCCGCGGCGACGCGCCGGCTCCTCGCCTCAGCAGCTGGATAGGGTTCCTCTGAGACTCGCTGTCAGAATTGGAGGGGGAGGGAAGCTGAGAGAAAAAGTGGTTTCAATTTCTTCCCTGAGCTACTGTATGATTAAGCAATTCACTGTCCGCCTGAGTCCGGTTTCTGTGTCCATTCTTCAGTGGAATACGGTGCTGTAGTCTGTGGACATTTCAGTGTCACTTTGAGTGGAGGGGCCCCTCCTGCCACCCGTACCTGTACATGCACACATGCCTGGTTGGATCCTGTCTGTTTTTTTTCTGCACAGTTGAACATTAGGACTGGTGAGAGCAAGAAATACAAAAAGCATCCATGTTAAAGTCACTCTGCTTATGGTGCGGGAAATAAATACTTAACATTTGTTCACTGCATTTCCATTGACCATATAGTTGCAAAAATTGACATTTTGAAAATAAATTTGCCTAATGAAAGCACGCCATTTTCACTTTACACAAGTCACATGATCAACAACCGAATGTTGCCACTGGCACAAACCACAAAGAAAACAACAGGAAGTAGTTGGAGGATCATGGCTGCACGGTTTTTATTCATTTATCTCGAGAACACACTAATTTACATGGGACTTTAGTTGCATTTCTTATTAAATGGAAACACCGTAATTGCAAACATTTTGGGTTTTTGCACATTGACTGAATGTTGACAAAGTTTCACACCCATTTATAATGGATAGGCAGCTGGTGACTATATTTATAAAATGGGTAATTGATATTAAATTCACTGAATATGTCAGTGTGATCTCAAGTCATCCACTCCACAAAGAAATCAGAACAAATAAGTCAGTAAATAAAATTATTGTTTAACAGAGAATAAGTGAAGCTGATGGAAAGTTACTGAAATCTTTCTGTACTTTAAACATAATTTGCTAGCTGCTAGCTAAAATCAGCTAGCAGTGATATTAGCAAATGTAGCTCCTTCTATAATTACAAGTTTAAAACTACAACTTCCCGCTCTCCTTTTTATATTCCTTCCTGGACTTCCAGTGCTGGCACTTAACACACAGGCCTGGGGATTGTTTAAATGTCCAGTGATATAAAAGAAATTATGGTAATTAATCACAGCAGAGGTATTCTGTTCATTTACTACATTTTATAATTTCTCCTGAAATGAAAAGTTCAATCTAATGCTAAAAACGAGGAATGAATCTAAACAAGCCCATTCTTTTACACAAAATAACACCTCAAAACTACTTTTTATTTATTTATTTATTTATTTATTTATTTATTTAGCCAACAGGTAATGAAATGTGTTACTATCTACCTGTTTATCACTAGTTCAGGCAGGTTGATGAATATTTGCAAGGCCAAATACGACATGGGGCCGTACCAGCAACCGCCAGCACAGGAGCTCTGGCTTTTCTTTTTTAAAAAGCCAAAGTCAGCATTTTGTCTGTGTAGGAAGTTTTTCTTTAGCAGCCTGAGCAACACCTCAAAAACCAAACTCTGCAGAGTTTCATTTTAAAGATGACACTGACGACTCACAAGCTGTTGCGGACTACACAATGCTTCACTGCAGTCTGACAACCATGCGCTTGACATTTAAATAGGTATTTTTATAGAAAGTTTCCTTATTTTTTTTCCTCCAAACACTTTATTTTGTTCAAAAGGTTATATTTTTAACTTTATCAGTTCACATGACTTGTTTCTAAATGACTGAAGAGTTTTTATGCAGTTTGGAGATCAGCTAGGCCTCCTAGCTTATTCCGAGTGAGACTTTATGAAAAACTGTGGATGATTTCACATCTTCCATATCACATATTTTTATGCATTTTCTTGAATAAATGATTCGTATTTCTCATTCTGCTCTCGATATTTTCTAGTCGATCCTCTTTTTAGTCCCTATTGGTTTGTTTTTGGGGGGGGTGGTTTAAGCTCAACTTCCACATGCAGACTAAAACATCTGACTAAAAATGAGGAAAAAGACATTATCTGACTCAGAAACTCTGACACCGGCTCTGACAGGTAGGTAATACTTGCATCCTGCAGAGAAAGCCAGTTTCCTGTCTGTAACTCTCACCAGGTGGTCTGTGTGAGCAGATTTCTTCAGCTGACAGTTTTTACTCTGCAGGAAATATCTACAGACCACAGAGACCGTTAAAAAATGTTCTAACAGAAATAAATCACTGCTACAGGAGATTTTCCTTTTTAATTCCTGAAAAAGTTTAAATTAGAAATTCACAAAACTGCAACAGACTTTTAAAAAATAAAGGTGCTTTTAGTACCTCACATACATTTATCATAACCTGGAATGTTTCAGCCTTAACCTAGAATGAGTTTGTTTTGAAATTTAAGGTAGGGAGCATATTGACACCTTCAGGTTTATCCTCTACTAGCTTGATGGACAGACGTACAGATGGACACAGACTTGAAACTACAAACAAAAGCTGCAGCTCTAACACCTTTTAAAAGGAATTAAAATGTGTAACAGTTTTTGTCCCAGTAAAGCTTTTTAACTGTTAAACTACAGAGGAGATGCTAGCGTTAGCAAAATTAGCCAGCTGCAGAGTATGTCTAACATAGTGTTAGCAAAGTTTTCTTTTCGCGTTAGTCGCTATTTCTATCAGGCACCCGAAATGATGCCACACAAACATTAAACAATTTATAACAGACTCCTTCAATACTAATCAGCCCAAACAAGGTCGTACTGACTGCAGCAGGATAGTAGTTGACAAGCTATGTGCTAGCATCATTCAAGGTAAGCAAGTTCACCCAAATTCTACTATTTTTGTTTTTTGTGTTGCATGAATTATACGACCCCCAAGAAGTATTTGGGAATTATTTTGGTGTCAGAATGTTGTACTGGTCAAAACTGAATAATGAAAGACTTTTCAGCAAGTAGCCAGGCTAAGTACCATAACCAAACTCCTGAAATCTTCTTGTTTTTACCATCATGTGTTTGTAACTACAGCTGAAATGCTCAGATAAGGACAGAACATGTTGAGTACCAGTGCCATCCTAAGGTATAATCAAGCTAAGCAGCTGCTTAGGATCCAAAATAAACAATGGGCCCTAAATCACTTCAGTCTTATAAAGGTATTTTGGTAATGTGATCGTTGATATGTGGGATGGTAAATCAGTGTACACTATGAAGATTCCTGAATAAAATAGTTTGTTGTAAACAAAATGATGTTTTGAAGCAGCCTAGCTCCTCTACTTTCTCCAAAATACGGAAGAACAAACTTATGAAATGTATTTTGGCAACAGAAAAACACATTGCTTTTCTTAAAGACAGCATATTTGGTTATAAAATATATAATACTGCACATTCCTGGGGGTTTTTAACATGTTTAGCAGTAACATTAAAGTAGCTGTGCTGCTCAATGGTGGCTTGATCCCTAAACAATCTTGGATCCGCACAGTTTGGTACCTGGTAGTATAGCTTAAGTGCCCAGTAGGCAACTAACAGGATGTAATTGTTGCATGCGCAGGCTTTCAAACTCCGTTTTACATGTCATTGTATTCAAACAAAGGTTTGCAAGGACCCTTAGCCCAATACGTATTATTATGTGGAGATTATTTTTATAACATAAGAGAATTGGTAGGAATCAGGTTTTAAGTGTGATGTAGGGAGGGGGGATGAAAAAAGAAATTCAGTCTCATTTACTTGCTCAGTAGCTTTCAGTCTCAGAAAGATACTGAGTGGAAAGTGAGACGGGCAGGTGTTAAACGGAGACAGAGCGAGTGAGTGTGTGATTTCCCCCGGCGCCTGTTTCAATAGTGTCTCCCGTCGCTCATCTGACCCATTCGTTATGCTGAGCCATGGGGAAATCTGATTGGGCTCATTACCCTCTGCTCAGAGCCAGCGTAGGAGGCGCAAGGAGAGAAGGAGCCTGCACTCTGCAGCTCATTGCGAATGGACGCCACGGCCGCTCCTGTCGCTATCAGGAGTTCACGGCCATCTGCCGAGGTTCTCCCCTATCTCGGCCCGCCTTGTCCTCCGTCTCAGCCTCTGTGCCGCGGAAACAAATGAGGACCGTCTCCTCTCTCCGTGCCTCGGCGCGGCGGCGGGGAGGACGGCCGTGGTGAGCCGAGGCTATCGGCACGAATTGACTCCCATCATTCAGGCCTGCTGCTGAACGAGAAGGAATAGCTGATGCATACCGTGAAGGACATGCAGAGTAACGGTGGAGGGAGGGGGGACATAAGCTGAGGTGATTGGTGGGATGTTTGATGAACTTCATAGCAGGCTGGATTTTTTAATTTTTTTTTCCTGCGTGACTTTGAACTCACGCTTACATGGAGAGGATTTCACCTTAGCTTGACCGCATCTCAAGAAGTGACAATATTTCCAACAGTTTTTTTTCTATTAGGTTTGCTCTCTGCTTTCACTCATCAAGAGATATTTAGTAAGGATAAAGCTTTTACATGCCATCAGTCGGGACTCTGTACCGACTGGTTTTAATTTGGAATGGCATAGGATGAAGGACTGCTTTCAAAGTTATTTTCTTGGCTTCCTATGCCTGTTTGGTCCTTGCTTTCTTTATCTTTTCAATAATACATGGACAGATTTGTGTTGATTTCTTTTCATGTGTGGTCTTGGGTTATCGCTAACATATATTGAGAATTCTGTGCCGTTAGCCTGGTAAGGGATACATTTAGTGACAAAAACATTGACATGTACAAGGACTTTTCAAGTAAACGTGAACTCCAGGGAATGGTTCAACCCAACATAAAACTCCAGGTGGATTTAAGCTAATATTGTTATCGTTTTACCATTGGCATCTATTTACTGACACATCACCCTCTAACTAAGACTCTGCAAAAATCCTACATGACTCTGGAAAAGCCCACTTTCCTCCAAACTCCTGACAAAAACCTGCTTGGGATGCAACTTGGTCATCTTTGAGATGGGAGCATACCCAGTCAGCCCGCCTCATGAACCTCCACAAAATTCCACTATAACCTCTTATTTTCTCCACCATTTACGTCCACAACAACATCGGAGCCATTGAAAACATCACGATATTTTGCACTCAATAGCTACTTCCTGAGGCGTTTGACGTGAACTGTGCACTATTGAAAGCGGAGAAAAAGGGAGCGTCTCGTAGGGTTGCATGAAATTACGCAGCCCTGAGGAGAGGAGACAAAACCTCTGTTCTGACGGTGAACGCGAGTCTGGTTCAAATGAAAGTCCTTTGAATGGAGTATTAAAAGGGTCTGTTAAAGCTTTCATACAGCTCAGTGATGTGTCCAGCATATCATCAAGCAATGCGGATGTGCATTGAATCTCATTCCTCTTTATTACATTGTGTTCCTTTTTCTTGTGTGATGATAGTTCATCAGTCAGCGGCGCTGGCTGTTCGGCGTTGATACGGTTCAAAATTTCATGAAGCTTTGAATGATTTGTCATTAAACTTTTGCACAGTGCGCTACCCACCAGCGACCTGTTCTCCACTCTGTACTACCGCCACGAGCTATGAAGACCTGTTGGCATCTCAGTACTTAGTGAAAATTAGTGTGGTCGTGTATTTCCTCTAAAATATCCAAAAGCACACAGCCTGTTCTTAGCTAAACTGCTCAGAACAAAACACGGTATAGGCCTGTCAAAATAAACAATAAATCAACTAATCACATGATCAATTAAAACAAGCTCAATCATTTAATGCTTTTCTCATGTCTCTGTCTATTCTTATTCTGCTTAGCAACCAAGACCTTTACCTTAGATCAACATCTAGATTTACTTTATAGAATCAAACATGGAGAACCAACACCTAATTTATACTTTTTTTATTTTTGCTCTTTCCTTTGGTTTATTGTTTTGTTTGTATTTCCTTCTAATTCATGTAAAGCATTTTGTTGCTGAAAATGTGCTATATAAATAAAATTACCTTATTTCTACCAAAAAATGGATGACGGAAGTCTTCATTCTGGTTTTTTTAGTCACAGAGACTTCATAATTAATTCAGTTTGTCATTTCTGATTCGTCGAATTATTTTGGATATTTAAAATGTCTTCCAGTACCAGTTTTAAAGGTTCATTAGAATTTGAGAATCTCTTGCATTATTTTTCCATTACCATTATATTATTTGAAAATGGTCTCAAAACAATAATATTATCGTCTATCGCGATAACGTCTGTGACGATTTATCGTCGGGGAAAAATTTATCGTGTGACAGGCCTATCTCTAACCATAAGCAAAGGCTTTGAATACTTATGCAAGTGATTTACTATTTTTAATACATCTGTCAAAAATCTTTAAAGCTGTTTTCCACATTCTAATAATGGAGTATTTGTGTGTAGATTTTGAGGGACTAGATTAATTTTTAATAAATTTTAGGATAAAGTTGCAACATAAAATGTGGACAAAATATGAATCACTGCATGTACTTCCACTATATATCTCAAAAAAAAAAAAAAAAAAAAAACTAGTAGAAAATCACATCTAACTGCATTTTCTGCCTCGCCTGACATTTGTGTTTCATGTGTTCGCCTGTAAAACAGATTAGGACGTTGATTTGGCTTATCCCCTCAATTACTAAAATATGCGGCAGTGGCCTCTCACAGTAAGCACCCAACTATATAATGTAGCTCCGATTGTGTGAAGCTGTTGTGTCTGATTGCCAGCTAAGCGCTTTAGCTTGGCAGAAGCCGTTAAACGGTAGGCTTGGACCGCTCTGCGGCACGGGATTACCAAATCTGCAGTTGATTTCTGTGTTTTCAGGCTACACTGGGAAAGCTCAGCCATCCTCTGTGTTAATTGCCTCAGAGCGCGCTCTAATTTCATGGTTCATGTGAACTACTGTCTTTGCTGTCAAAACGCACATGGATAGACTTTGTGTAGGCTACAACCAAACCTCTATAAATCCTTAAATTTGACCAAGTAGTACGTCACATTTCATCCTCTTTTTTTTTCTTTTTTTTTTCTAAAAATGAGCCTTTAGAGGCTTTAGAAACAATGCAGATTGGTTTGGAAATGGCCTCTGTGACGCCAAGGGAGTCATTAAGGGCCAAATTGCTGCTTGTGTTGAGCTGTAGTCCATAATTAGGTCAGAATGCAAGTGCTCGTATTGTGATGTTGGCCCACAAGGACTCGCCAGTGTTTGGAGTGTAACCATGTGTGTCACAGTGACTCATTGAGTCCCTCTAGTGCTGCTGCTCTGCTAATAGAGGAGGCCTCGTTCACAACCTCACGCTCTTATCAAAACGACTTTACAGCCCCCGTAATGTGAGGCCCCCAATTTACGCAGCGTTTAGCTGTTTTGAACTCTCGCCCTCATGAGTCTTGGCTCTTGGAAAGTCAGGTGGAGGAGTTAAAGAGGGGTGGTGTGCTAAAAGCTTCGAGAGTATAACGACACCTGGCTCCAACTCTGTAAACTCATTCTGGCTCTTTTTCAACTTCCTACTTCATCACCTTGCTGTACAAGTCCATCTCAATACTCCCCCGCCCCCCTTCTCGCCTTTCTCTTTTATTGATCATCAGCTGGCGTTGGGAGGAGAGAGGAGGTTTAATTAAGGAGCCAGACTGGTCTGTCAATTTTGCTCAGCGCTGCGTGGAGAGCACCAGACCAAGCGATGGTCCTAATAGGGCTTCACACTGTAAACAACACGCACACCTGGACAGCGCGGGGCCTCGAGGGGGAAACAAGACAAGAGGGGCTGTTGACAAGCTGGCTCTGAGGAGAAAAAGTTCAGCTCCCTTTTTGTTTTTTTTTTCCGTTCAGGCACAATGTGAGAACACGAGTTTAAGTCTGTGTTACTTCCACAAAATGTTGAATCAGTTTGTAGAAAGATTCAGAGCTGGTGGGTAAAACTTTAATCGTGTTGCGAAAAAATCTGAATCAGTTCAAGTTTCAGCTACTTTTTGAAGACCTATAAAGATGCGATATGTACTTTTTATTATATATGGTTTTTACATGTGTTTGGTAAAGTTATTATGTTGGCAGTATAATATAAGACGGATCATCTGTGAAAAAATTGAGTTCTTCACAGAAATTAACCACTCAGTCAGAAACAACCAATCAGAGGCAGGAGGTGGGTCTTAGCACTGTCCTCTCCTTCTCAGCCCCTCCCATTTACTCTATGCTAAGCTACAGCTGGTTCACAGCAACATACCCTGCTACCAATGCTAAGACTAGGTAGCATAGCCGCCAATAAAGACAGATTTCAGGTTTTCCTGTAATTGTAAGTTGGCACATTCAGCAGCATACCAAATATTTATTGATTGACAAGCACTAAAACCTTCCTCCTGGCTCTGACTGGATGTTTTTTGACCAGGAGTGGTGAGTTTTTGCAACATTTTTAGCAGCACTGGAAGGAGGTGGAGGATCCCCTTTTTAGTTTTCCTGCTAGCTAGCTTGCTTATTGGCTGATCCCTGTCAACAGCACAGAACAACCCAGGAACCACTTCCTGTTGTTCCATCAAAATAAGAGTCTGAAATATTGCCAAGCTAATAGCATTCACCTTCATATCAGCTAATCCTGGAATTAGAATAAACGTACTACTACTACTTTGACGAGGAGCTCAATTTATATTGTGAATAACGTCTCTACTGCGTTTTGTATGACGGTTTCCGTTTATAGTGCAAAACGATCAAATTTCAAGACCAAGCATGGCTGTCTATTTCACAACAAGCCTGACAAAAGGTAAAAAATAAAACAAAAAATCGTAGCAGCATCTTCGGAGGAAATTAAAAAGCAGGAAACAACGGTTTATATTTCACTCTGATTTGAGTGTTACGTTCCAGTATAGGTTTAACGGGGGAACGGCCTCTGGAGCGCACTCCTCCTCTCACATGCGCGTCATCTCTGCCTCGTTGTTGGGGCCGACAACGATCCCTGGCTTCAATCGATAAAAACATCAAAACAGCTCTACCTCTGCCCTCGTGTTGACTCTGCGTGTCTCTTGTCTCTCCTCCAGAGAAAGTCAGTATGCTGTCGGCATTGATCGCTCCCTTCAAGTACATAAGCCCTGGGACCAGCAGCACGGAGGACGAGGACAGTTTAAGTAAGCCGCTGCACACCTTCTCCGTCTCTCATTGGCAGACCGAGTGTGGAACTGAAATCTCTGTCGCCTGCATAAATAACTATTTTGGGGGGCAAAAGGGAGGGAATGAGCTCTTTGATTACAAATGGGTCTTTTAAAAGTGAGCTAATAAATGTTAAATCTGAGTGTTCCTGATGAATAAGTCATCAAAACGGATGCCTCGCCTGACTGCCTGCCTGCATGCATGCACGCTCATCTTGAGCTACAATCTGCCCCACCAGTAAGTGACTCCCATCCCACCGTTGAAATTCCTCTGAACGCCCCGTTTTTGTTCGTTTGCCATCAGAAAGCCAATACACGCCACCACTTCTCCGTAACGACGGTTGAAGAGCGTATCGCAGCTGTTTCAGGCTTTTGCTCTCGCAGAGGATAGAAGTGTGAAATAAAGCAGGCTCCAAACCCTTTTTTTCTTGGAAAGTCTTAGCACTCACACACACCCACCCACCCGTTTCCTCCCCTCCCCATTACAAATAGGATTGATGCTCTGCGAAGGCCGCGGGGACCAATGTTTCCTTCTCCCCGACTCAGATTCCGAACCAATTTGGAGGCAGATTACAGGATGATTTGGCAGATAACATCACCATTTCAGAGGGATTTGTATTTGGGTTTTAAAATACTTAAATATAATAGAGCCCTGTGGTATGAAGTGGGCTCGGCTGCGGGTGTTGATTGTAGATGTGTTCATTACCATTTCATTGTGTATCAAGTGGCTCAATCTGCCTTGAGAGATTTTCCTTGATTCATTTTTGTTTAGCCAGGATAAATGAGTGTTGCACAGTAATGATTACTTTCTTTTCTTTTTCTTTTTTGTTTCTTCAGTATTTTCCATCTCTTCCTTTAAAATAGTTTCTGTTTTGTTTTTTTTGTCTTCCGGTTTGCATTGCAGGCACGAGCAGCGCCGAGGTGAAGGAAAACCGCAATGTTGGGAACATGGAGGATCTCTCCATCGGCTCCGGAGAATGCCAGTCGCTTTTCTGCTCTGAGTCATCGAGAGGGGCCAGCTCTGGCCTGAAGAGGAAACGGCCACTGGAGGAAGACAACAACGGGCGCCTGTGTCAGCTCCGTCTCATCTATAAGAAACTCTCCTGGTCTGAGGCTCCAAAGAACGCCTTAGTGCAGCTGAACGAGCTCCGGCCGGGACTGCAGTACCGCATGGTGTCCCAGACCGGCCCCGTCCACGCTCCCGTCTTCTCCATTGCCGTGGAGGTTAACGGACTCACCTTTGAGGGTACCGGACCCACAAAGAAGAAAGCAAAGATGAGGGCCGCCGAACTGGCTCTGAAGTCCTTCGTCCAGTTCCCCAACGCGCCCCAGGCCCATTTGGCCATGGGAAACATCTCCAACCCCTCGGCAGACTTCACGTCCGACCAGGCCGACTTCCCCGACACGCTCTTTAAGGAGTTTGAGGCGTCGCCGTGCTCCGAAGGCCTCGCGCTCTGCGCCCCGACGAGCGAGAGCGACCTGCTGTCGAGCGAGCTGCTGAGGCACGGACGGCTGCTCCGCCACACGTTGGACCTCATGGTGCAGGCCCAGCAGAGGCTCGGCGGGATCGTCCCGGAGCCCGAGGCGCCGAAGAGCCCCGTTGCGTTGCTCAACGAGCTCCGGCCGGGCCTGCGCTATGCCTGTCTATCGGAACGAGCTGAGGGGAGGCGGCCGCGGAGCTTCGTGATGGCGGTGCGCGTGGACGGGAGGATATTCGAGGGCTGCGGTCGCAGCAAGAAGCTTGCCAAGACGCAGGCAGCCCAGTGTGCTCTTCAGGCCCTCTTCGACATCAGGACAGCCCCCGAAGGGAGGACGGGCCTCAAAGCCAGCAGGAAGAGTTGTCCTCATTTACCCCAGGTGAGTGAAGTCACATCCCAAATGCCCGGGTTCCACTAAGCTTCTTTGGCAAGCCACTCTATGTCCTACAGCGACCCGTAATGACCAAAACAGCAGGCATGCAGCAAAATCCCAAACACCTTCCAAAGAGTAATTAAGCTAGAAATTAGATTGAAGCTAAAGATAGCGGACCGATGGAGGAAATCGCCGCAGCACAGATAGAGATATGAGTGAGCAAGCAGGGATTTGTCTGGTTACAAATTTGTCCTCTTTTCATTGTGTAGGATTGGATATTGAGTAAACAATATCTGTTTGTCAGTCTATTTTAATAGAATAGCATGTAAATGAAGCTAATTATTATCCCAGTGCCTCTGACACACAAGAAATCTCCATAACAACCCAAATGAGATTTCTTTTTTTCTTTTTTTTTTTTTTTTGTTTGTTTAGGGTTTTTTTTTTTTTTTCCACTGCCGTATTTGTGTGCCGAGCTGTAATTGGGAAGGTTTTGTAATTTTGCAAAATCTCCTGTTTTCTCGTGTGTGGCATCACAGTGTCTACAAACATTAATTCAATTCCGTAGCCCAAAGGAAATCGAAAAGCAAAGAGCAAGTTGACAAACAAACCACTGAGACCAATCCCCAGCTCATTTAGCCAAATACTTAAGTAGCAATCAGAGCGAGGAAACTAGAGGATTTTTTGGGGGGGGAGAAAACTTGGAAAAATTGAAGAAACAAAAGAGAGGGTTCTTGGACTTCCTTGCCCTTTGTGACAGCAAGTCCAACTTTCTCATAGCTTCTTGTAGCTGGGAAAAAAAAAATCTCTTGAGGTGTTTAATTCGACTGATTGAATTCTTTTTCACATGTTTGCATGGACAAGAAATTATCAACACCGTCCAGTTCGTGGGCATGCTGACAACCGATAGCAACCCTTTTTAAATTCTCCTTTCTGTCTTATTTTATGCAAGGATGTGTAAGCCACCTGCCTCTCCAGGGTCTCAAATTGGAAAATGAAGCTGTTCACATCCAAAGTGTCCTCACCCTTGCGTCTTCCCTCGAAGCCTTTGCTTTTTCCGCACATCCCCCCTGCACCCTGCCGGGTGCATGTTGAATTAGCGTTCTCTTTGAGCCTCGCAGAAATAAACTGGCCAGGATGTCCTTCCCCAGAGCAAAACATCAACCCAACAGACCTGCACATGTTTGCCTGGGAGAAACTTCTTTTTCCCCCTGACTGCCACGGTGTCTAAAAGGATTTTAAAAGGATTTGCTGCACCCGTTTAGTTCCAGAGAGCAGTCGCTTGTGGAATTTCTTGAAAGTCAAGCGTGCCGTCTGCCAGCCTCTAGAAAACATTTTTTTGTTGTTGTGGGGGGGGGACAAACATAATCCATATAATATTTATGCGTGTGTGGACGAACAAGGCGTAGAGGTGGCGGTGGGGGGTGTTGTACAATGTCAAAGCAAAGCCGCCCAGTTAACACAGCACACTCGCATGTGAGTCAGTCCTGACGCCAGGCACTGATCACGCCGATAGCGGCTGACTACCCTGCAGATGCGATGAGGAATTCGGGGGCGGCTGCCAGATGTAGCCTGGGGGTAGTTCAAACGGTGTGGTGTCATGCCAGCTTCTGTGTGCCAGCTCAGACTGTTCTCTTTCCTCCGAATTTCCCGCAGCGCTACCTGTTGCACAGTGAAGCCGTGCTGGTGAAAATGTTCAACACGGCGAACGCTGGCATGGCTTCTCAAGGCGGCAGAAAAGGGCTCAGCCTTAAAAACCTCCAACAATTAAGATGTCAGAAGTCTATGGGAGAGCCGCTTGGTGTCAGTCATACGCCATGAGCTTCGCGTGTGAAAATGTTGCTGACAATGTGAAAGCCACAAGCTCCAATCAGATGATTAAAGTTGTTGACATTTTGTCGAACATTCTGCTGAGAGTTTTTTGTAACATTAAAGAGGCAGTAGTATGTAAAATCGACTTTTGTGACCATTACATCATGTTATAATACACCTGAAGCGTTGCTTTGACTCTTTCACACATTTGAGAAATTTTTTCATCTCCCATGGCAACCAATCAGGTATCCAAAATGCCTGGGTGGGATCTAGCGCCACTTTCGGGGCTGCGACCGCCACACAGAGCATAACTCCTCCACTCAGCTCCTTCAGACTAGCCAGCAGCAATTAGTAAACACCTGCTGGAAATGCACATCTGCTGAGCTCATTATATAAGCTACTTCTCAGTGCAACGCTGGTAAAAACTGAGTTTAAATGTTAAGAGGAACCATATTGAGATGACTTCCTGAAGGTGGAGTTTCAGAAAGAGCGAGAGTTTTTAAAGAGACAGAGGCCCAATTTCAAGGCTTTGAATTACAAAGTAAAATTTCTCTTATACATATATATATATATATATATATATATATATATATATATATATATATATATATATCAAATATATATATTTGATATATAGAGCATTTTTAACTGTTAAATCAGTTACTTGATTGTGCTATAAAATGCCAGTATTTGCCTAGAAATAGCATAATAGTGCCCCTTTAAAAATGGTGGATGCTTATTAAGTGCTTATGTTTTCAATTACCCTGACAAGAACTCTTTATTGGCACTTTCCTCCTCACTTCAGGAACCTACATATGACAGGAAGTCAAGCTTAATGCTCTCATCCTCATTACTTTGCCAACTTTCTGACAAAATCACATGTAGTATTGATTAGAGCTTCTAGAAGGGAAATATTGCGGCCATTTAATGCCAGTAATGAGGGCAGGATTTCTTCTCACAGAACACTATTCCAGAGATTTGTCCGTACTAAAAGGGGGTTTTCCAGAAGTCTAACATGGACTCAGTTGAACTTGAAGGATTGCAACTAGTATCTATTGCAACAGTGAAATATTTAGATGCAGCGCAACTACACAGAGTTGTATTCTTCTCACTTCCTCCTGGTATCACATCCATACCAAAGAGAGGAGCAAGAGGGATTGACGAGACAAGCATACAAGCACGCTAGCAAAAGACTCTGCTGCAGCAATTTCAAGCTATAGTTTCGTCCTCCTACACTCATGTCTCTGGGAATTAGCTTTAACAACCGGAGCAGAAGCGAAGCGTTGGACTGCAGTTTGCTTGGCATTAAGGACGTATTTATCTACAAGCTAAGGCTTTTGATTTTCTGGTCGTTCGTTTAACCCTTTTTATGATCTGGGGAAATTAAAACCGGGATCAGTTCTGCCTACGAAACCTCATTCGGATGTCAATCCAGCTATTCTCTTACTGAAAATAAACTTAGTCACAAATCGGCAGCGGTATCTAAGGTATGGAAGTAAAAAAAAAAAAAAAAAACAGAAAAGGCCCCCTTTCTCTACTGTACATATCCTAAGCTCAGCCTCAAGGGTATGTCAGCTTCTAGACCTGCTTGACTTTATTATTAATCAGTCATTAGTGAGCAGTCCTTCAGACCAAGCCTCAGCAATCCAGTTAGCAGTAAATGCCTTTGCTTTATTAAAGCCTGCAATGAAGTGAGAAAGCACTGAAATAATCCTGACACCCATGTTAACAAGTGGAATGATTACCCCACTGTTCGGGCCTTGATTGTCCACTTAATCTCCACTTGCCGTCACAACGTGCCATGGTGTTGCCAAGTCAACGAAGTGTTTGGCCGGCACTGCGACTGTGGGAGGCCAGAGAAGTCAGTATTCTGCCACCTTGGACATTGGAAACGTGGTTGCTGGCAGAGCCGAAACGGTACGACTAAGGAAAGACTGCAGATGAGACACCGAGCGTCTCTTTCTGCCAATTCCTTTATCACTAAAGATCAAATGCAGCCTTATGTTTGTCGGCTTCTTTATGTTTAAAATGATGCGATTTGCTTATCTTGAAATGTGAAGCAGCAGCGATGGAGAGGGGATACGGAGCGGTCAAGTGGAGTAATTTCCCTGCCTCCGCCACGGCAAATTGAATATGATTTCAGACACGTGAAGGTGACCCCTGTCAGCGGCTGAGCCTCTCGCAGATTGTTTTCTTTGTCTAATCTCTCCCTCCTCTAATCTGTCTCAATATAAACAGCTGTGACAGGCTGATCATTAATTAATATTGCCACAACAAATTAGCGACAGCGATCGCCCGGCCAAGCACCCTGTCTAAGATAGAAATCCACCAGCTTGGGCGAAGGGAGGGGAGGGGAGTGGAGGGAGGTGTGAACAACACATTAGAGAGGAGTTGATTAACAGCTTTGGAGACCTTGCAGATAGCGTTGCACCCACAGCATGTGGACAGCAATGGCAACAGATACACAAATAGTGACAGCTTTTTATACGACCGGGTATCTCACAGGATCGCCTGTGAGTATAATTACAAATGGCGCGGTGCAAATAGGGCGATGAAACATCTGCATCCATCACCATCTGAAGACGCAGTCACAGACAATGGGAAATGGTTCAGGAAGTATAGAGACGTTGCCATGTGATGTCACGCACGCAAGAGCATTAAAGCATAATATTGTAATGGACTTAATGTTTTATTCTTTGTATGAAAAATGCTTTCTTGTTTTTTTGGTCTTGAATCCTGATACACTAGTGGAGTTGTTGTTAGTTACCATGGCAATGGGTCCGTGTGTAGCCTAGCTAACACAGAGAGAGAAAGAGGAAGAATACGAGTGATCTTCAGTTGTTCTTGAATGTTTTGTTTGTGTTATTTTTCCTTTGCTTTGGTACAGGGCGCTAACTTTGTAATACTTTCATCTCCAGGTTTTGTTTTGTTGACAGAATTATTCTGGCACAGCGGCACGGCTGAATTGTCTTTTTGCCTACAGCATTAAGCGCAAAATGTCCAGATGCAAATAATAACATGCCTGGTGTCTATGGGATCTCAGGAGGGATGAGAAGGGAACATCACAGGGCTGGGCGGTATGAGCCTCGCCATATTCCCATTTGAACTTAAATCTGGACTTTGACTGGACCATTTTGACTTCTTTTTTTCATCCAAACCATTCCATTATAGTTTTGTTTGCTAGAACCAACAGAATGACCTTTATCCATGATGCTGTCTGAAATTAAAATACACCTTGTGTGGCTCTGCTGCCTTCTTTTGGTAATTGGTTGAACTCTGGCTTTTTAGTGGTATCAAAGTGGAGTCCGTAATATGTATGTATGTATGCCAGATTTTTATTCATGAAACATTGAAAAACAAATTAATTTTCCTTCAGCTTCAAAACTTCACCCTGTGTACATAAAATCAATATAAAATACATCAATGATTCTGGTTGTAATTTGTCAAAATGTGGGAGAATTTAGGCACATTAGGTAAGAAATAAGCCTAATCATGCCACCAGCACTCAGATCAGTTCAGTTTTTTATAGCCTGAATAATGACCCAAAGTGAGAGTCTGTTGTATGAACCATAAATCAGTTTCCAGAGAGCAGCGTGGCGATGGGCCTTGTTTTTGTTTTCAAACTCACCCTGAGCTCTGACCTCCGCAAACGACGACCAAGATGGGAAATCGTGGCGCGCATTCATAAGCTATCTCATTACATTTTGTCACATGTGTGCAAAAGTAATGTGAGCATAAAGCAGCTGTTTGCTTCTGGAGCGCCACTCTGCCCTTTTTTCTTTTTACCATCCACTTAGCTCATCATTTGGCATTTAATAAAAGAGTAGAGCAGGAGAGAGAGAGAGAGCGATTTCCGTGTGAGATCACCAGACAATAATGTTTTGTTTTGTTTTTTTTTTCCTTTCCCCCATCCCGTCTGAATGGGGGGAGCAGCCCCAACATGAAAAGGTTAAAATCATCCTCGTCTGTCTAATATGTATGCAAAATATGACCTATGAGGCTGCGGGCCCGCTCCGTCTAATGTACCGCGTCAGCATGCGGCTTTGTGGGGGGAAAATCCCTGAGCACGGAGGAATTGAAGTGGGGTTGGTTGGGTCATGTCACCTTGCACGTACACTATAACACCCCTGTAATCTATTCCAAAAGACGCGCGGTGCTGCCGTGTGCAACCCCTGCTCGTCCTACAGTATCCACAGTCGCAGCTACTAAGTCTTCATTCTTCATGACAGTCCTCCATTACAGCCCTCCCTCCCTCCACAAGCTGTGAGCCAGAGCATGGCTATAATCATTCCTGAAGAACCTCTCACACTTCATTAAAAGCATAATCAAGTTCATTACAATTTCATAGGCGTTCAGGTAGCAAATGGCTTCAGATAAATCATGACTATTGGTCCTGTGTGGCTGCCGTGTGTAGGTTTATCTCTGGCTCTCAGGCAGGGAGGTGAGGAAGAGGAGAAGAAAGGGGAGGGGAGGGGGGTCTGGATGTCTGGCCTTTAAATGACCTTCCAGCCCGCAGCGGCGGTCCACTTCGACGCACGTTCGGAGCGGGCCACCCAGCGCCGGCGCGCGTCAACACGGAGGGACGCGATCGTTCGTGACGCCCCCCTTGGGTCGCACACAGTGAAGAGATCAACAGATGTGGCACCGTAGGATTATTTTGGACTGGTCTCTGTGACAGTGGGTGATTAATTTATCTTGAGCTGCTTTTGATGGTTATTTGTCTTAATCCACCATGGCCCCTGTTATGGAGAAGACAGCTGTCAAAACATAAATTAATGACTAGGAGAAGTCCTGGTTCAAATGGGGATTTCCTTGAGTTCTTAGCCCAATGTGACAAACCTCATAACGAGTCCTGCCTGTTTGGACAAAACGTGAGCAAATAAAATGCTGCAATAACGATCACAGGAGATCTGTATGATTACAGATTTTTTTTTAGTTTTCACTTTGAAGAATATGGAGATCAAAAAGAGGTAAAACGAAAATTGTTCTTATCCCAGTTAAAAAATTAAATGCTACCTCAAAATTTGAAATGCACCAACCGACATCAGATTTCTTTGTTTGTTTTTGGTTCTGACCAGTGATTAAGGCTCCAAATAAGTATTTTCCTAATCGGTGAACAAATATGTGAGCACAAACGGGTCGCTGTGAAAGCAACACTCATTGGTGTTGAGGTTGTTACTGACCAAAGTAAGCTCAAAGTTAGCTAATTAAGAAGCTGTTTTGAAACAGATGCTGAATTTTCTGCGACATGTCTTCAGGTTGCCAGAGAGGGAGAGAGAGCAGAGCTTTCAGCACACAACAGGAAAGCAAAATATTCTACAGTAAAGTTGTTCTATATTATCCTTTTAAAATAAATCTATCATGAAACAGGTTTGCTTTGAAAATGTTCCCATCATTTTAAAACTCTCAGAGTTAAGGTAAGACTTCACGTTCTCCGGGGAATACACAGACTGGAACATCAACGATGGCAACACTAACGGTGAATATAGCTAAAACATAAAATGTCTTTTTTTCTTGCCTATACACAAATTCTTGCTTTTACTTTTTATAAATGCCATTAAAAATAAAAAAAAAATTCATAACAGAAATATCAATCCCTCCAATAAACATGCAGAACAACAAACCCGGGCTGCGTCCTACTCTATCTAATCTCATTCATGGTTGAACACCGAGACCCCTTGGGTTTCCCAAATCTCTGCAGATGTTTCCCCGAGTGGATTCCTCTTCAGTTCTGTAGCCGAGGCAACATGTTTTCAGCTGTTGATATGCCCTGCGTCAGCGTGGGATAAAACACGAGCCGCGCTGCTTTTCTGCGGCTGTTTTGTTGGAATACCTTTGCATGATTTTAGAGTTTCATTAAGCAGATCTTGAGTAGTTTGTCTTCCAAACGAGGCAAAGAATTTCCTACGTTATAATTACGTTTTTAAATAAACCCAACAGTTACTATCTGTGATATTATGCTCACATTAATCAAGTCTTTAAAAGTGCATTTCAAAGAATTTGTATAGCTTAGTTATTTATTTATTTTAGCTTAATTAGGACCATTAGCATTGCAATAATTATGAGTGAATGGGATGTGTTCTCACATTTACCCTCCCACACTTGAAATAAAATATTAATTACCCCAGCGCTGTTTTTATTGCTTCATGAAAGACTCCATTCCACTTGATTGATAGAATGCTTACTGCTAAAACTCCACTCCAGGTTTTCCTGGTTACCTACAATAACTCACCACAATGTATGAACCAAGAAGAAGCAACACCACGTCCTCCGCCAATGACTGAACGTGAAGGAGTAGAACTGACTGGTTTAACTGTGCCTGTGTTAATGGTTTACTTGAAATAGCTACAATAGAAATGATTGAACTTCAGATGTGCTTGAAGAGTCCTTGCTGGAAAGAAGTTGAATAGAAGCGAAAGTTGATATTTTTCAAAATTAAAGATTTTTCTAAATAAAATACTCAGCAAACTGCAGTTAATGTGAGAACCTCAAGTCACCAAGAGCCGCAAAGGAAAGAAAGTCACATACGACTCACAAACTGCGTTACCCACTCCTGCCTTAGCCATTGTGCTAATTACATTAAACTGTGATTTAGATTGATGTGTTTGCATCATACGCATCAAACAATAGTCATTTAAATGTCTATCTTTATTTGACATTTAAATGACTAATAAAGATGGCATTATAACTTCTTGGATCTAATAGTTAATATAACATTAGGGCAACAAAGAAGAATATTTGGTTATTTCTTGGTGCCTGAAGAGATTGTAAAGCAAATTTTGCATTTTCATAAGAGATCATTGTTAGGTTTGGTGTATTTTTGTCACCTGAATAATGTCTACATAATTATGCCAAAGTTGGTGGTGAACGCTTCAAGCTTTCTCGAGCTATTTTATGCTGTAGCTGTTTAGAAGTTTTACCAGTGAACTGACAAAATACCAAAAATACTTAACACCCTTTTGAAAACACACATGTTTGTTACTTAATACAAATTAAGTTGTTTTACTAAAATTAGCTAAAATTGCTGGTTTTTGTGACTAGATGTTAGCTTAGCGTCGTCACTTTCTGCAAACTGTCCACAATGTGACATTGTTTTTTTACAGGTAGGGCAACTACCACTGATCAAAGAACACAGCTTCCTGTGTGCAAATAGTTGTGTGTCTCTGTGTTGCCCTGTAATGTACTCACAAACTGTCCAACTTGCCTCTCATCCAATGACCACTGGCACCAGAGCCCCACTCCACATCCCCCGAGAGCCTGGAAGGAATAGTGTGTACAGATGATGAATTGATGTTTTTATAAGGAAGAACTTGTGCCAACACAATGGGGGGATGTTGCAACCGACACTTTATTTTTATTTTTTTTATTTTTGAGGTTAAAGTGAAACATCTGCTACCTGTGTCCTGCTCTGTGGGACCGCACTGTGCCTCTCCTGGGGGAGGGAGGCTTATTAAAAGAGGCCAGAATGAGGTGCATGTACGTCTGTTTGTGAATGTGACAGGAGTAGCGGGGGTACAAACCTAGCTGGCAGGGAAAAGGATGCGAGGCAGACCGTGGGGGGGAGCAAGGGAGGTAAGGATGGATGGAGAGAAGAGGGAGAAAAAAAAGAAAACTCTCAGCGGAACAAAAGACCTTCAGGATTAATTAGGCGTCAGATTGGTTGCAGGGCACAGCGGGGGGAGAAAGAGAGAGTTTAGCATTCTGGGAAGACCTCATGTCCTCAGCCCTCATAATTCAGCCTGCCTGCCCATGAGTATACAACAGCAAGCTAGTTAGGTCCTGTGCTGTGCCTGAAACCACTGTCTACTGGGTAATGGATGGAGTCCACGCTTCATCTTTATGTATTTTTACGTTATCCCAGTGGGCAATAGGAGGAAACGCAGAGGTCACGTATGTAACACGTTGTGTTTACATGATGACTGTGTCAGTACTCACTGGATGGAGGGAAATGGATGAAATAATATTCTCTCCAGAAAGCTGCATCTCTTCCTGCTTGAGTTGCTCTTAGCAGTGCGCGAGCTCTGCCAAATTAGAAGAGAACGAATACACAAAATAAATGCACATGAACTCTCACTGAACTTCTCACTTTCTCCGCCATTATCGGCTGAATTTCTCCTCTCGTTGCTTCCAGAACAGCTGAATTGCTGATTCGGGTCACCGGCGCCACCTTTTATATTCAAAAGGCGGACGCGAAGATGCCTGTTAATGCCATCTCCCGTTGTCACTGTCACAGAAGGACGTTTCCGAGGCGACCTTTGGTGGCACTCCTCGCCCTCCGATACAGGAAGTGCGCTGAACTCTGCATACAGATGACGGGCAGGGTCTGCCGCCAGCCATAATATCCTCGCACCGTTCCGTCTCCCGGCGAAGCACTTAGTGGGGATCAAATAAATGGCTTCCTGAAGGCCCGGAGCAAATCATGTCCTTACAACATTTGCTCCAATCATCCAGATTCACAAAGGTAGATCATACACAGAGCTTTAAGAAGACGTCTCAGCAACATGAACCTTAGCACACGAGATGATTAGCTGTTCAGTTGTTTTTTTTTTTTTTGCAACAGAGAACCGTGATAAAGCTTTAACAGACTGTGTTATGGAAGAGAAGAAACCTCAGAAAGTTGTGGTTAGAGACCGGAAAGAAAACTTTTTACTTCCATTGACTTAGAAAAGTTGGACAGTGCTTTTGTCTTTTCATTCTCTGGATTTGCTTAAAAAAAGATGATGAATTACTAAAAGCTCTTGCAGACTTGTCCTTCCAGTTGAATATGTAACTTCAGCCACCTGAGCTGAATGCAGCCGCCTAGACTTTTAGGACATACCTTGTCTTTTAGCACCTAGCTGTACGCCAGCAGGTACATGACAAATCCATTCCCTCTGTCCCATTTTTTTGCACGTAGGCTGAACTTCGGTGCCTGTGCAGCGCGTGCTGCCTCTGCTGATACTGAAATGAAAGCGGCGGCGGTCACAGGCAGGAGACTTTTTTTTTTTTCCCAAACAGAAGCTGACTTGCGTCATAGCAGCGATGTGTGATGTAACGCGATTCCTTGCTCGGCTTGTTAGATTGTGTGCAATGTGACAGAATGCAGGTGAAACGTATGCTGTGTGCCATACCCTCTAACAAAGCTACAGTGTTGAATGAAGATCAACTTTCAAGAAATGTTCAGAAGTCCATCAGCGGTTGTTGTTACAGCTGCTTGCATAAGCATTTATAAACCTTGAACTTCCCGGTTTCACATTTTGTCCCGTTACAACCACAAGCCTCGGTGCGTTTCTCGTTGGATTTTGTGTTTATTGTGAAGGAAAAGGTCAAGGATACATGTTTTTGTTTGACTGTATCAAAGGTAGAGGTGGGCGATACAGACCTAAGAGTTTTATTGCGATATTTTGTGGTAGTATTGTGATCAACAATAAATAACCATTTATTTGTTCCTTTTTAGGTAATTGAATTCTTGTGACTGCATGACACAGAAATTATAGTCCCACAGAATACAAATAGCATTCTTAAAAAAAATAAACCCATTTGTAATACATTTCTTTAGGACACCTATGTCACATAAACAAGTGTGAATTGTATCACTGAACTGGACACTCTCACTGCATTTTATCACATTTTGATATTTGCTTATACTGTCATTGAACAAACAGAACCACAAGTTCTGCTCTTGAAAACAAAATCTTCACAAATAAAAATATTAATAAACTAAATTTTAATAAAAATAAGCCCTCCCACCTCATCACACCTCAACATTCACGTGACAACTCATTTGAAAAAATCTGCAAACACATACGCGACTGTACAACTTTAGAACTTTGAAAAGCATAAGTGGGGGTTCCTGCACAAACAATAAAGACTGCAGCAGGTGATTTCTAAAAGTCAACAAGACACTTGTCTTTTGCAGCTGCCATTATACAGTGATGAAACCAACCGACCAAACATGTTGGAGCTTCGCTTGGGTTGCTAGGTAACGGTGCAGTGCCTGTTGATTGTGACTCATTAGTCAGGCTGTTTTTGAAACGGCTCCTTTTCCAAACACAGAAAAACATTAACATATGCCAAAAAATGGCTGGGTGGTTTTTAGAAGCAGTAGAAACCTAAATGGAAGTACAAAAATGTGCAAAAAGTGAATTTTGCACTGAGGTCCCCATTAAGCTCAAGCGCTCCTGGGTCATGCAGTGAAACAATAATCCAAAGCACATCATCAAGTTCACCTCCTAAAAAATACAGAATGAAAAAATCTGAATTCATCTAACCGAGATGCTGCAGTATGACCTTAAAGAGACCATTTGTGTCCAAAAATTCTCCAGCGTCGTAAAATTAAAACAATTCAGCACAAAAGATTTGGACAGTAAAAATCCTCCAGGCCAACACAAAAGACTCACGGCGAGTTATCACAAACACTTGACGGCAGCTGTTGCCACCAAGCGCGACAGAAATGTTAAAGCAGAAGGAATCGGACGGGGCGACACAGCGCTGTGCAGTTATGGAGCTGAAAGATAAAGGAATCTGAATTGACTTTTTTTTTTTTTCTCCAGCGGTATGTCAGCACTGCGTCTCTCTCACTGACAGAACACAGAACAAAACCTTCACACAATATCCCTTCATTCAGGTGGAAATCAAAAAATGATTTACCTGTTCACAAAGTGGACTAACTGTGTGTCTGCTCAGACCTCATCAGCCTGACGGCGCTGGATGGTTCCGCTGCTGAGGACACACACAAACACACACTCTGAAGCTCTGATCCGCCGGTCTGTCCGTCAAACCGATGCATCCCAGATACTTAGCAGCCATATTTAACATGTGCAAAGAGACAGTGTTAACACTTAGCACCTCTGTTAATGGTTAGACATTAGAGGTGTTTTATGAGGTCTCAGATGTATGTGTGTGTATTTCATGCAGATCTAGTTGTTTCTTCAGTTATTTCATACTTTTTGTGAACAATTTCAATCTTTTCTGACTGTGCTTCTCTAAATAGGCAAATCGTCGATTCATGAAGTGCCTCAATATTAAAAATCAGATTACGGATGATCTCTGTCGGGTCTTCGTGCGTCCAGAATTCGCTCCTGAACTTGCAGAAACCTCCCATGGTGATTTCTCTGTAGATCATTATTATAGTGGATGAATTGGGCACTTATCTGTGACATTTGACCCCGGCATGCCTGCGTGAGTCGATGATCAGGCATGAACTGAAGCAGCAACTCTCCAAACTGGTCTCACGCCCAAAGCTTCAGCAACATTAAGCTGCCACCAGACTTGCAGCTCCTCATATAATTTCTTGTAAATTGTTTTCAAGTATTACAGAGCGCAATGCAACAACACGTTCCCAAACATCAATAAACTTTACATTCTAATGAACATTTAACACTGGAACCGGAAAACATTTTAAGTATCCAAAATACATAAAACAGAAAAATAAATTAATTATTAACTCTTTGCAAACAAAATGATCCTTCAAAAAAGGAGCTAATTGAGACCAGACTGAAGACTTTTGTCATCCAGTTTTTGGTAGAAAGAGAGAAAAGAGAAAAACGTTAAATTATTGAGCTCGTTTTAATTTATCGTGATTGATTTGTTGCGTATTGCATCAAGTCTAATCCTGCCACCGTTTACAGCCAAAAGAATTTGGCTGTAAAAGAACTGAAACAAATAAAATCCACAAAATCCGTACAAAGATATAAAGATCTCTGCACACCATATTGGGCATCTCCAAATTGGTCAATATCAGGGATGAGGAAAATTACAAAAACAAACAAACAAAAAAAAAATCACAAAAAAATATTTTTGCAAAGTTTTCTGGCATTTAGGAAATATAAATAATTTGAATAACTTTAACCGTAAAACCAGAGAGGATTAGTCTGATTTAATTTCAGACAGTGAGGAAACAAAATGTGTCTTTTTAGTCTCTGTATGTAAACATCTGGCCTCAGCAGTATGTTGTGCTGCATGCTATCTCGCAGAACTCGGCGACAAACGGCTTCCCTCTGCTTGTGGTTCAATTAATCGTCTTCACTCCGCCGACATTCCCGTTTTGATTCATGACATCTCCAGTGCGCGGCGTGTTTACGGCCGGTTGCTTTTACTAGGCGCAGAGACGGTCGGAAGACTCCCTCCACTCCTCTCTGCTCTTTGTCAATTTCTTCCTGTTTACCTCTCTTTCTGTCACCTTTACAGCGGTGGCTGTGTCAAGCCCCTCTTTATAGAAACACACTTCAAGCTTCGGCTTGTTAAGCCGTGGCAGCTCCTTCCCACAAACAGGGTAACGTACACTCAGCGCTCTCTCCCACAGCATTATTAGCCCTTTCTGGAGGTCGGGCTGGGAGGTTGGAGCGGCGATGGGGTCGGGGGATGCATTCGCAGTTGTTGTAGGTGGAGACATAACGATCGCGCTGTCATAAGCTGACCCCTCATTTGTTCCCGTTTCTCACCTCACTGTACACAGTGGCAGCAGGCATCGCTCCAGCAGCAGAGGAGAGTAAATAAAATATTCAAAGGACAGCCTAAAAAAAAAAAACTTTGATGTCTTTTACAGCTTTTAGCAGCTTGGCACACAGGCATCGGGGGAAAAAAACCCAACTCATGCCCCCAAGGCGTACAAAGCAACGGGGTGTAATTTCACGTTTAAGGAGAAACGCTTAGGCCTAAAAGCGGAGCATGCACAATGGGAATAGATCCCTGCTCCTTCTGCTCGGGCCAATATTGACTCTGCTGTCACTGTATTTCCCTGCCTCACCCCTGTCCTGTGTGTGTGTGTGTGTGTGTGTGTGTGTGTGTGTGTGTGTGTGTGTGTGTGTGTGTGTGTGTGTGTGTGTGTGTGTGTGTGTGTGTGTGTGTGTGTGTGTGCGTGTGTGTGATGTTCAGGTAAAAAAAAAAAAATGAAAAGAGAGCATGTGTATTCGTTACAGTCTGTCTTCAGTTCTGCTTAGACTGCAAATAGCGCCTGATGTATTTTTTTAAAGAAATGGTAAAAGAGGAAGGAGCACAAGACTGATTTGTTATATTCAAGATTCTTTTGTGTTGTTAATTATTCTCATCCATTGAAGTGTTTGTTGGTGAGCGGGTTCATGAACTCCAAACCTCCGTCTGTCAGTGGATGGATGGTTGTTAGAAGATGCAGCAGAAACATGTTGAAGCATTGTGATGAAAACCTTTAATTGTCTATATATATAAAAAAAAAAAAAAAAACGATAGACATTTGCACTTCCTGATTTTCCAAATGGACCTGTGGGATTGTAGAAAAGAGCACTGATGGGTAAAAGAGGTGATATGAGGAATTGTTTATTTTTCCTGTTTTTCTTCGTAGAGCTTATTTAAAACATCTGAGAGAAAATTCAGCTTAGAAAGTTTAAATACCTAGATGCAGTCCTACTCACATGTTATTGGCTGGCATTATCAAATCAGCCAATCGCTGAGAACCATATATTTTCCTTGGCTCTGATTGGCTGTTCCCCCAAGAGCAGAAATAAGGAAGACTGTTGATATTAGCTTCTGCTAAGACGGTGTCCACTCTGTGTATTAATGCCTGTTACGGTATAATTGGTGTGAACTATTAAAATAGGCCATTTTAAGTGTTTTGGAGGATTCTCAACAGATTTCAGTTATTCACCACTTAGAAAATAAAGAGTTATTTCAACATTTGATAAATAAAGATGTTTTGAGCTCTAATCATTTTTAGTATTCTTTGATGTTTGCATCACTCTGCCTGTGAAAGCATGGGTTTTGTAGACATACTCCTGCCTACTACTATAGACTAAATCATTGCATGTTATTGTTAAGGACCGACGAGGCACCAACCCAACTTACTTAATCATCACTACAAGCTACTATAACATGTGGGGAATCCAGTGGCAAAGGGAGTCTCCAAGACGGCCTGGAAAAGTGCAAATCGACTTCATAAAATCTTTAACGTCACATGCTCTACAGACCTTCAGGATACAAGGAAGTGATTTGATTCATGTTTATTAAAAATAAATGACAGGAGCGCGGAAAACCAGAACTGCCACACACTACAGCTCATGGTTGCTGCTTGCTGCTTCCTCAAGACTCAGGTGGAGCCAACAGAGATTTTACTCTGTTGAAAACAAGAGATCCAATGTGTATCATGAGGGATAGAGCTGAAGGCATGTTCTCGTTTGAATAACAGTATCTCCCTATGAGTTATTTCCAACCAGTACAATACCTGACTGTAGAAGAACTCATACTGCGATAGTGTCATGGTCCTTTAGGTGATTAGCTCAGCGCTAGCTGCACAGATCTGACAGATTTAATCCCCAGCTCTAGCACCTGTTAACTCTTCTACCAATCTCAGCTGAAGTTCGAAATTTTAAAACCTAAACATCTACTAAACTTTCACTTCTGTTTTTTTAGATGTATAATCAACCAAATACAGCTCACTGGGAACGGGTTTGCCTGTGACATGCCTGCAGGAATAATTTGCAAGTCCCAGTTGCGGAAACTGATGTATGACTATTAAATTGGTTCAAGTTGAAGTTAATATTGTGTGTGCTGTGCAATAAAAGTCTACGTAAATGTAGAAATTACTGCTTTACCTCTTTTCTTTTTTGCACACTGTCTCTTATTGTCTTCATTCACGTATTTCTTCAGTTTTAAAACCTTATCTCGGCCCTTAACTGCTCCAAATGTATTAAGAGTAACTCAGCTTATATTAGTTTTCATTTCAAAATGATTTATTTGTTTAATTTTACTTGGTTGTTAAAATTGTGCTTAAAGCCGTTTCATGGGATGAGAAGCTTTAACAAGCAGATAATCTGAAGCTCTGATAAAAGATTTGCATACTGACCTGAATCCTATGGCTTCATGTCTTGAAACATTCACCTATTATTGGAAAAGGCAGTGCTGACTACTTGTATACATAACTCTGTCATACATAACTGTTTTGAATACAAATTTTAATCAAGTTAATGGCAGAGTTTGCAATTACAAATTAATCGCATGTTGATTGAAAATCATGTATCGATATAATAAACATTTTCAATTCAAAACCCTTTTTTGCTGCTAAATTATTGAACAAATAGACATGTGAGCTCAACAATTAAGATATTTATCGTTTTAAATCTGTAATCTAGGTTATTCAGCCAGCAGATTGGTGAAAAGTGATTTTACATCCATTCAGCTTTCAAGTGTTTCAGGAACCCCTGATCATTTATGAAACGTCTTTGGAAGAAAAATAAACTACTTTAGAAATGTGGACTGACATTAGTGCTGGAGATGACTGTGAGTTTTGCTTAGCATTGAGATGCTATTTTAGCTTGAATAGATTCACTCCGTTTTGCACAACTTGAACACAACAATAGTCTTTTCCTTTTGAAGCAAAAATTAACCCCGTCATGCTGGTTTTAAACCAGCTCCAGTAACTCAAACTTGAAGCACATTTTAGCAGGCGACAACCAAAATGCTGCCTGGTGCTTTGATTAATCCACCAAAACTCCACTTTTACATCGTTAACATTGTTCAAGTTTTATTAATTTATTCTGTCTGGGAAAAAAAAGACACAGGCTCAGAATCTCATTGGGTAAACCCAAAGCAACCCGTTCGTACCAGTTAAAGAAAAGTTGGCTACCTGCCCCAATCTACCAATCTCCCTCATGTCAGTCAGGTGCCCCAAGCTAACACAGCATTGATATTTACCCATGATCCCCAGTTGACCGTTAGGAATACCAAAGGAGCACCTAGAGCTATGAATCAAATGTCAGCCTTGGTGCGGCGGTGGAAGCGTATCAATATCTGATGATGTATGGCTGGCCCCGGGGCCCCTCGGGCACTGCAGCACCCACAGATATGACACGGGCCCTGGTCCACACTTAGTCATCTGCAAAGCGAAAGCCTCCAGATGAATGACCGCCTTCACAAGAAAATAGGCTGACTGCATTACAAGGGGAAAGTAAAGTGAACGGGGTAAGCATGTTGCACTTCATCATAGAAGATAGTTTTGGTACGTGGTTATTAAGGAGAACAATTTTTCTGCAGTAACATATAGTAATGTGAAAAAGTAACCTTAAAAACTTGAGTCTTTTTTTTATCACTTCTGAACAAATTTGGCCTTCTTTTCTTTTCTTGTTTTTTCTGTTTCTTTTTACACATACTGGTACAGGACACATTTTCCTTGTTATGTTCTTATCAATTGAAGTGAACTCCCTCAACCCGCAAAACCGGCTTGCCCTAGAAATGAGCTGTGACTAGTCAAGAGGTAACAGAGGGGGTCTGACATCTACCCTTCATTTATCATCAGTCCTTTTACAAAACATAGCAAGACAACTAATGGTTCCTTCATGCCAGTCATTTGTAGTCTGCTTTAATCAAACTCTGGTCCATTTGCCTAGAAAGTCTGTTGTGAACTCAAACCAAAAAAATTAACTCTGTTCTGCCTAAAACCCTACGTCTCAATTGGATTGAAGTGAGACATCCACTTGCCAAGCGGACTGGAGAGCGCGCCAAAAGCAGGAACGACACTACAGCGCAGGGCATTCTGGGTAGAAACAAAGGCACTTGTCTCACTATTTGGAAAAAGGGCTCATGATCTTTTAAAAAGAAAAATCCTACAGTCGCAAAAATTTCATGCTACTCTCTTTTTGTTTACCTTTTGTGAAGAAGAAAGTTGTGCTCAGTGTCTTCAGAGATTTTCATGTTGTTTCCTTCAGTGGTTCTTGGTGCAGCGCCCCTGGAGGCGATTGGGTGAACGGGTTTGTTAAATGGTTTGGGTCGTTGGACACAGTGCAGTGTGAAAGTGAACTGCACCTGTT
The DNA here is from genome assembly GCF_051168715.1 of Poecilia mexicana. Classification (NCBI taxonomy): domain Eukaryota; kingdom Metazoa; phylum Chordata; class Actinopteri; order Cyprinodontiformes; family Poeciliidae; genus Poecilia; species Poecilia mexicana. The sequence continues at coordinate 4,673,726 of NW_028263389.1, forward strand.
GAAAATGTAACAAATGTTGCAATTCTGGTCCCCAATCAAACAGATTCTACCAGACTATCAGGTTTGAAGTACAGATTGTGTACAATTGCCAATATTCATCAAGATGTCTTTTGGCAATTGTGAAATGGACCTTTATGGGCTTTTTGTTCTGCAGCAGTTTTGACCGTTGAACTCTGTCATTGATGCTGACGCTTGATTGTGTTTCAGAGTCATGGAAATGGTCCTGTAAAGCTTGATAAAGTTTTTTTGGGGGGGTGATATATTGCTTTATGAGATCTTTTTGCCTACTTCATGTTGCCACGCAGGTCATTTTCAAGGCATTTCTTGATTTTACATGTCTGGCTCTTTGATTTGGATTTCTTTCTTCATTTAACAATTTAAATCATCAATTTTCTATTCACCCAAACGGTCTTTTTCTGATATATAAAAAAAATATGTTTGGTTATCTGAAATGCATGTGATGAAGAAGGAAAAGAAAAATATTTTAGGCATATCATGAGCAAATAATACAGTTTCCAGGACATTGCATCGGAGACATTGCTTAACAGAGGTACAGAGTAGCATCCAGAAACACCAGAGCGTCCCCTCGCATGCGTCCCTAATCTCCACGCCGAGAGGAAAGCAACGCTTGGCAGCAGACGTTCCCGGCCATCGCTCAAAGACTGCCACCAGGGGTTTGTAGTGTTGCTGATTGCCAGGTTCGAGTCCAACCAAAGAGCCACAGCAGTATCTTCAAGAGCAGCAGAGACGGAGTGGTGGCTGCCGGGTCTGGATGGAGGTACAGACACAATCGCGCCCCTCTTCAGAGGAGCCATTTGAATGACTCTGCGCCTTCATATCATGAAAGCCAACAGTAGATCCTCCCTGTACCCTTCAACGCTTTCAAGCTGCTGCAACAGCTTGAGGATGTGTCTAAATCGTTAAAAGGGATCCCGTTGGTGGCTTTTTCTCATTCCGCTAAAACATTACATTCCAGTCAAATATCTCTGAGACATTTTAACTAAATGTAATAATGATAAATCTAGAAACGTGTGGCTTTGGCTTACTTACTGAAACTACGACTTTCTCTACTGTGGAATAAAATACTGCATTATCTTTGTCCATTTAGGCTGCTACCAAATGCTAATGCTAAAAATGAGGCTGAAAATGATCCAACACTTTCAACTTGCATTACGTTTAATGTCAAATTTATTCATGATATTTGCTCTCTCTACGACAGTGCAAGTTTGACATTGTGCTGCAGGCATCACTGTCACCGGTTTATCTTATAAAAACAACCCATTTCATTTTAGTGAGTTATTTTGATGGAGTGTCTGACGTCCGATATTAAATTTTACAGGTAACTATGACCGATACCGATACCATGCCGATAATATCATGCATCCCTACTAAAATGTTTTTTACTACTGTGATACAGTGGAAACGTTACATCATTACTGAGGGCTACGTAAGCCTGAGAACCTCTTGCTGTCTAACTTTAATTTTATACATTTTGATGTAATTACAACCCAGAAGAATTTATCAAGACCTTAAACTTGTTGATTTGTGAGGTTGCAAGAGGTTATGGAGCCAACTTTGGATGCCATTGCATACAGGACCAAGATCTGCTTTCTGGGAACACAGTGAAATGACTTCATCTCCAACATTAACGCTCCGTTAATAAAAAAATCTTCAGTTTCCTTTCGTTTTTTTTTTTTTATAACATCTAATCCTATCAGCAGCGATCCACCCAGAAGTCATTAACACATAAAATCCCCGAATACTTCAAAGAAGCTAATAAATCTCCGAGGCGCTGTGTTCACTTTGACTACAACTCTTAAATTATTCCTTACTACATAAGATATAAAACTTCCCTACAGATGATCCAGTGAAGAGGTTGATCTCTCACAGTCTCTCTCTGTCTCTGCGCTGAATCATGAGCAAATTAATGGGAGTTGTGTGAACAACCCTCAGGGGCCTCTAGAGTGGCCTCCCTCCTCCTCCTCCATCATCTCTTAGTCAACTATGTACTGTAGATGATAGACTCTTGTAAAATTCTCACGACTGACCCTCTCATTTCCTCCTCTGTCTCCTTCCAGCCTCTTTTTCTCTTTAAGTGCCTGTCTGCTCGTCTTCTCTCGGCTCCCTTCCTCTCCTGGGGGTACGGTCATGTTATCTTTTTGCGGGAGTCCCTCTGCTGGCCTTTGGTGCATAATGTATAAAGCCGCCGGTGTGTGTTTTACACTCTGCCTGACATTATTAAGTCGTTTCAGGCATATCGCTGCTTTTATCTCCACCGCGGAGGTTAATCAGAGGGGATTTATACTGAAACGACCACCTCCCTCCCTCCATTGCTTTCGTTGGCTTTTCCGCTCGGTGCATGTCGTCTGAACTAACCTTTGTATATTTTCAACATATTTTATATATATAAAAAAAAAGATTTTCCGTTAACTGTATCATGGATACAATGTTCAATAATCAGTGGCAGGAACGTCGAGTGTGAAGGCAGTCTGCTGTGTTGTGTGACATTTAGACAACATAATTGCGTTTCCAATTTCTCCCTGAGGGTAATTACAGTAGTTGTTGCTTGGCGTGATTCGATCTAGAAATCTGACATATAAAATGGGGATGTGGGGTATGATACAGGAGTGCATCAAGCTGTGTCTTTTGACTACATGTTTACTGGAGCAAAGAGAGAACACCTTCAGAAAACACTTACACAATCTAATCTGCCTACTTTCCCTCAATTATTAAGTACACCTGCTTTGGCATTTGCATAGGATCCTGTACACTTCTCTGTTCAGGGAACTCTGGTATCATTTAAAGGATGGTTCAGTATTACAGACAAGATGCATACTCAAGTAACAAGTCATTGGTAATTTCATATACGTCAAATATATGCAATGAAGCCAAACTAGTTTCACGATTAGCTGCCACTTCCATCACTGCTTTGAGTTCTAGCTAGCGTTGGACGATGTGGCTCTCATATCAATTGATGTCATTATTGATTAGTTCTTTGTTTTAAATACCTGAAATACTTCCAGACTTGTTAAGCAGCACAGTGCTGCTCTGTTTACTCAACAAGTTGATGCTAAGTAACCAACGAGTCAGTGAGTTAGTTGATGCCACCAACCTTGCTTATGATGCGTTCAGACCAAATGCTCTACCCGCATCAAAAACGCATCTGAAGCTTCAAGTTTGACACTTTGAATGCAGATGCTTGATGGTGCATTCACATCAAACGTGTTGTGAGCGTCAGGCGCATCTGGTTTACATACAAAATCTATATGGAGGCGCGTCGAGGGCCTGTCAGACACGTCAAAATTGCTCGAGCCATTGTTTTCCATTGCTGGCCTATTTGTACGACGCGCTTGATCTGTCAAACGCTCCAAACAGTTCAAATTGTGCTGTGCTAGACGCTCGAAACGCACTTCCACATAGACTTTGATTGTAAAAAAGATGCACCAGACTCATTGGGTGTGAACAGACCATTAGATGGTCGTGAGAGGTTAAGTCTGAAGTCTTTCCTGTGCCTATAGGTACACAAACGCAACGTCCAGTTGGATCCAGAAAAGATGTTACGAAGCTGATCAAAAGCAATGTCTTCCTTGCAAAAGAGAAGAACTGTGGCATTGTTGTTTCATGTTCATTGCATGAATCACTCGGTCATCCTGGTCACTTTGTTTCCTTCAACAGTAACTCATCCAGCTTCTTTTCCACAACAAGCATCTATTACCTTTCGTGGACCGTCGTGAATTGTCCTCATCTCCAATGAAAATCAGGAAGAACAAAACAACATCGTAACACATGAAAACTAAACTACTTTTCATGGATCAAGAGAAACAACCTCCGCTACAATCGAACACTAACAATGTCGAGTTTATTTGTTCTGTTTTGAGGTAACCATTAAAAAAATTCAAGACACTTTGAGGGCATTTTTATGCAAAAAAATATATGGTAAAACAATGTTTTATATATATATATATATATATATAATTCTTTTTTTTTTTTTTTGTTTAGTTTAATTTCCTGTCATGCTGACTTTTTTACATTCCTTGGCTAGAGTTGATCTTTTTTGATAGTCTTACTGTTACGCATAACTCATGGATTAGAGTTTTAACTCACAATGCTGCAAACTCATGGCCCGTTTCCAGCTCTGTGGCATAAACACATGTATTCGCCGGTTTTGCCCAGAAGCCAGTTAAGCTGCACTGAAAGCTTTTCCCAACAGGATCTGGTTGAAGTAACTCGGCAACCTGGCAAGCCCGCCTCCACGGTCACACCGGAGCCAAACGCAGCGCCGCAGAGGAATCAGGCTTTTCATGCTGATGGTTTTGTTTGATCAGATGAAGAGATTTTTAGATTGACCGTGAGTTTGAGTCAGTCATGTTGAACATCAGTTGTAATCGCTTCTGATGTTGTTCTTAATCCTCACATTGGCTTCGATATTTGGGTTGTTTTTTGTCCCCCAGAAATTTTTGTTTGGATTTTAGTTTAAAAGCATTAGTGGCTTTGATCAGTTAGAACCGGTCTTGATAAAGTTTGTGTTAAACTGATGAATTTAGCTTTTTATGTCATCAAAGTTTCCATCGTCTATTCAAATCTGCTTTACTGCAATGAACTGATGGAGGAATTTTCATGTCTAACTTATTTTCCAGATTTGACCCAATGACAAATCCGGCTGCTACAGCATTGAAACCACTTCAGTGCATTAGGTTGTCTATTGCAAGTTGTTCATTAATGTAGTTTTATAATTTTATATCAAATTTCAGGAATCATTTCAATATCAGAATTTGGCAGAATATCAATAACAAAGAAATTCTTTAAGGCAATATAATGTATCAGCCAATCAGGTGGACTTTGATCCCAACACCTGACACAATGCAGTGGAAACACTTTGAATACTTAATTGGACTCACTATCATTGTTGGTGTATATAGGGACAAACACATAGAAATGAACTTTCTGAGTCCACAAAATTCACCAGAGCAACTTAGTTTGTTGCTACCAATGAAATATTTGTTTATGAATCATCTGAGACAAAAATGGTTGCACTAAAGTTCATTTAATTGACTTCGTACATGCAGAGTTTTATCATTAATAATGTTTGGCAAGATTTTCTTATTCCTTGCATGGAGGAGGTCAGACTGAAATTTTTTTTCGGGAACGTGACCAACATGGACTGAACAGCTTCGTTCACTTCCTCTGCTGCTATTGCTAAAACTACAGATAGACTGCAATTATAAAATTGTATCCTGCTTGAAGTTATTTACAGCTTTTCCTTCTGTTCGCCGATTGGCCCGGTTAAAATTCAACCGGAGAAATCCCCTTCAAAGAATCAACGCAGTTACGCAGGCAGGCAACGATCACTAAAGCATTTTGGTATATGGTGTTTGTTGATTTTTCTTTCCTGTTCAAAAGTCAACTCATAAATTGCTGAACCTCCAACGTCGAGATTGATTGCAGTCCCAAGTGAAGAACGTTGAGTTTATAACGATCCTGTTTCTATATTTGGCGTCGTCTTTTTGTTTCGGATGAAGCCGTCATTCTTGTGCAAGCTTATGATCCTTGATTCTGATCCTTCCCTCGTGCGCCAGGCTTATCGTCTCGCTTTCCACCTTTTCAAGCCTAATGAGGACTCTCTGCTTGAGCTCTGCTTTGCTGCCAGAAACCCACGGCGAAGGCCTCTCGTCTCTCATCCACACCGGCGGGGATGGGAGGGTGGGGTGAGCGGTGGCGAAGGCAGATCAATAGAAGTATTTCCGTCACTGTGTCTCTGTCTGCTCCTTCATCCACCTTTGTGCTTACTCTCTAACACGACGCCCTGCGTGTCGACGTCCGGCTGGCTTATCTGACTAAAAAGACTCCCGTTGTTGGGGCCAAACGATTGACTAATCCACGCATGTTGCGTGAGCAGCAGGGCCATCTGGTCGGGGCGCAGCAAAAACGTTGATTCAGGTTAGAGGCATAGAGGGCGAGAGTGTTTAACACCACTCTCCAATTTTTTATTTTTTTTTTTTTGTTTTGATTGTTGTCACGGAAGCACAACATCTATTACTGGGAACAGAAGGCGAGACAGCAGAGCGACGCGTTAAAAGTCCCGACACATTGTCCTTATTTATTTCTTTTGTGATACCGATCTGGCGGACGGCGACAGTCAAAGATTTAGGAGTGAGAGGGATGTTATGTGTCACATGGAGAACAAACAAGAGAGAAATCTGTCTCGCCGTGAGGAGTCTGGCTTTTTCTTTTTTTTTTTTTTTTTCAAATCTAAAAATCCCCCGGAGGCGGCGTTTCTACCAAATGAATAGATATCCATTTTCAAAAGCTTCATGCCTGGCAGTAGGCAAGAGATGGGGAGAGGGAAGACTCGGCTGGAGGGTGGGGGGCTGGATTTTGAGGCAGAGGGCAGACACTATTAAAACTGAGGAGAATGAATTGTTAAATACCCCTATAAAGAAATATAAGACATGGCCCAGTTTTTATACAGGCTGGGCGGCTCTGCAGGCAGGTGATAAGGGGGTGAGGGTGGAGGGTTGAGGTGTGTGTTTTAGTGGGAAATCAGTGGAGTTCATAGATGACGGACACACACACACACACACACACATACACACCCATCACATCTGCCTGAGGGTTTGGACTCTGCATTCCCACTGATTAACTAACGCACAATGTGCCAAAACATATGGAGAACGTTATGGAAGCCCTTAAAATGCAATCAGGGCATGGATCTGGATTCTTCTGTCGTTATTTCCCCTTTGGGGCGATACTAAACAATAAATTATACACTTGGGCACCTTTTTTGTTTTTTTTGCCTCCCCACTCACAGGCAAACGTCTCTCACCCCTCCTGCTGACGTTCCGCTGCCTTCTAGGTCAAGCGACGGTGGAGAAAATTTCCCTGCTGACATTTTGTGTTTCTGGCTCAATATTGACTTTGGAGGAAAGACAGCAGGAGGATTGCTGATGACATTCCACATTACCTTGGAGAAAGGTGTTGAACTGTTTACGTGGCCCCCAAACAGAGAGGGAGGAGAGGGGGAAATGTGCTGGAAATGCCTGGAAGATTTTTAGGTTTATTAGAAAGTTCTTTATGGCGCTCTGGGTCTTCAGTAATATTTAACGATATAGACAGGTTTCTGTCACACAGCTGTGTGTCTCATAACTGTGTGTTGTGTGGAGATCGGCTCCTAAATAGAGATGACAAGGCAGTTAGCTCCATCAGACGAACAGCTTTTCCAAAGATGAGGATTGTAGAAGCAACAAACTGGGTTTCCCTGGATCTAAGGCCGGCAAAGAATCCAAGTGATGCTTATTTGTCAGAATTTAAGCTGTTCATATTCAGTATTTATTCTAATATTACAGATTTATTAATTAGTACATTTCTAGTTCACATTTTTTTAAATTTCAACTGTCCCGCGCTTGACAGCAAAAGCTGCCTTAAAATGTTTAGTTTAAATAAATGAGCTTATTTTCAGTTTGCTGTGAAGGAATTTTTCCCAGAATTGTTTCTATGACTATGTTAAGTGTAGACATACAGGTATTCCCTTACATTGTATTATAAGCCTAGCGGGCCACCAGACTTCAGTAAATTGGTCAGAATGAATTCAGGACAGAATCAGATTTGCTCACCTTGATGCTCATCCGGGGGGAAGCCGTCAGCCTGCTGGGTGACGGGTCGCCCTGGCGCTTTGACTGACGGAGGACTGAGATCCTTGGCCCCGTTTTTCTGCCACATTAGCTCCACGCCGAGGGTGGCGCTCAGCTACCATTTTAGAGCAGAGAGCTGATGTGTGTGTGTACAAGGTGAGCCGCATTGAAGGAGGGACCAGAGAAACACAGCTGTGTAAACCAGCAGCTTTTGTCACGTTGATATAGACGGTGTTGTTTTCTCGTGATCATTTTCCCATGATGATGAGAAAAACAGTCTCTGATTCAGTGGGGGGGCTTCTTGCTTCTGACGCGCTTTATTTTTTATTTTTATTTAAGCTGTATTTAGCCAGGTAAGTTGGTTGAGAAAAAATTCTCATTTTCAACAAGTAACATGTTCAGAAAACATCAAGTCAAGTTTATTTGTAGCTCACATTTCAGCAGCAAGGCAGCTCAAAGTGCTTTTTACTCCATAAAAAAATTATACAGTTATGTTATGTTATGAAATAAGCAATAAACATTACATTTCGCAAAATGCCATCATTAATTCACATAAAATATGTTGATCAATGTTTCACTTACCAGCAACTCTAAACAGGTGATTGATTTAAAGGCTCTCAGTATTTCAGCACTTTTGCAGTTTTCTCGAAGTTTGTTCCAGATCTGTGATGCGTAGAAGCTGAATGCTGCTTCTCCATGTTTGGTTCTGGAACCAGAAGACCTGATTGGTCTGGAAGGTTGATACAGCAACAATAGAGCTTTAAAGTATTTTGGTGCTTTTCTATTCAGTGATTTATAAATAACAGTATTTTAAAAGTCTATTCTCTGAGCTGTAGGTAGTCAGTGGAGGGACTATAGAACCGGGTCAATGTGATCTTCAGGTGATAGAAGACCGACTTTGTGATTGTCTTTATGCGTCTCTGAAGGTTCAGTTCTGTTTCCGGCTGTAACAGCTGAAGCTGCGTACTGACTCTTGATCGTTCCTCTTTGGATCCAAAGATGATAACTTCAGTTTTCGTTTTTGGACGTCATACATCAGAATATAACACGGCAGGAAACAGGAGAATATCATAAAACAATGAAAAAAATATAAATGCAACCTTATTCATAATCACTCAACGCGCATGTTAAGTTTTTTAAAAACGGTTACATCGTTCATGTGTTTTGGTTTTTACCGAGTTGATAAATGTCAATTTTGGAAGTTAGTGTACTGAGATGTAATGTATTTTGAAAGTTGTTCCAATCACTGGGTGATGCAAAATGAAATGAGGATTGATCTAATGACATACAAACTTTTGAGACCATCATGGTGATGAATTTGAGTGTTCGTGGAAATATTGATGAATGAGCGAAGGTACTGCCAATGATAGTTTTATAGACAAATTTGCATAAATGTATTAATCTGTGCGAATGGAAAGATGTCCATTTTATAAGAGATAGATGACATCTGACTTACACAGTCGAGTTTTAGATGCAGATTTGTAGATGATATCACCATCTACGAGGAAAGGCAGGACTGTCATTTTGACCAAACCGTGCTTTGGTCGAAATGACATTAGAGGAGGAGACGTGATAAAGGAGGAGGGAAGAACAAGTGGAGTCAAAAAAAGGAAAAAGAGAAGTAACCCACAAGGCTTAAAAAAGATTGGAAAGAAACCAGAGAAACTGTGAAGTGACAGAAGCAGAAAGAGAGAGAGAGAGAGCGAGGTGAAGAGGAGGAGAGAATGAAAAGGAGGTGGAAGGAAGAAAAAGCCGGGCTGCTTGCCAGGCTCTATTCCACCTTTGCTCTCCAGGTCTTTCTGAGCTGCCGCCTCCTCTGCTCTCTGTAACGTCCTCAATGAAAGGGCCTTTAAGGAGGGATGGAGGACTTGACTCTGGGTTCACGCTGTGACCGACACCAGCTGATGCTGCCAAGCCAAGCAGCTTTCTGTTCAAATTAATTGGATGTCACTTTCAGGTGCAAGAAGCAGGGTGGGTTTTTTTTTCTCTCTACCATGTTTTTTTTTTATTATCTCGTCTTTGTCCTTTTATGTGTTTCTTGTTGATTTCTTTTTTTGTCTTTTGCAATTTAATTAATCAGCGCGAACAAAGTTTTGAAATCTGCAACAAAACAGCTTGTTTTTTTCCCTCTCACATACCTGGTAGAGCAAATAAAAGGAACACACACTTCCTGTCGGAACGCTACATACACAGTTTACTCATATGGATGTCGTATTTTTTTAACTTTTTTTTATTTTGTGAATTAGTATTTTTCCTGGATTGGATGATTTGTGAGAAATGAAAATATCATGTCATAGCCATAAAAAGGCAACATTGGTTTCCATCTAAACAACATGAAGTAGATTAATAAGTGAAATTAAATTCACCCAAAGACGTCTACTGCAGGGGCATCCCTAGTTGTGGGAAGGCGGGGGCATGGGCCCCTAGAAAAATCATGTTCAGTTCATTAAAAAAAAAAAAAAAAATATATATATATATATATATATATATATAATACGTATAACATATGTTTTAATGTTTTTGGTTGATTTTTTACATTTTTGCAAGCCTGACCTGGCAACCAATATAAAAATATGACGGTGTTGCTACTGGTCTACTGATGTGACAAAGTGGCTGACATATGGAATCTGTCCTGTGGGGCTTTCTACATGTTTTTCTCTGCTAAACAAATAAGATACTTGAACTCAGGCTTGACACAGAGACTGACTCCAATCCAGAACTACAGACTCTTGTCAAATCTTCTATAATAAAAATCTTTATTTTTTTTTTCTGTTTCTCTTTCAGATTTTTATTTTAAGCAAGTTACCTACTGCTGTCATACTTAAATTGACTATTTTCCTGCTAAGTTTACGCGTCAGTCTGAAGTGAGCGTGGACATCAGACAGAGAAAACAAAATAATTTTCCTTCTCACTTTCTTGCCATAGGAGTTTTGTTAAAGAAGATAAAAAGTGCTAATCTCAGATGTAAGGAAGCGCTCGGGTGTTAGCTGAAAATCTTCGTTCTGAAGTAATTAACGGAGCAAACTTTTCACCACTCTGTTTCTCTCTCTCTCTTTCTCTCTGTGTTGCACATAAAGCTTCGGGGCTGACATCAGTGTCAGAGCGGCAATATGTGCTTATGCATACATACGCATGGACCCGCGCGCCACCCACCACACCGCAAGCTGCGAGCACCTCAGCCTCCAGTTCTGGCTGTGAGAGTATTTCACAGCTCTGATGAGGGTTATAATGTGCAATATGTTCACTAATTCATTCGCATCCCATCGTCTTCTTTCAGCCCTAATCTCTCTCCTCCCTCCCTCGGTCTGCGCGTCTGTCGCCGTGGCATCTGTTGACGTCCTCTTAGCCACGGCGAGCCGCAATATGTCCCAAAAAGGGCCCCTCTGCGGCGCTGCTCTGTTGCCACCTTCCGGTGACGCATTTCGTGTTTTACAGTTGGCACGGAGGCAGCTCGGAGGCTAAGCCCTTAATTACGACCAGGATGAGGAGCGTCGACGCTTTGGAGAGGGGTGGGAGCGCAAGTTGTGCGCTTCGGCAACATCTGCTGAACGGAGTCAGCGGGCGTCCGATGAGAAGCGTCGGGTCTGGGCGCGGCGTTGGGAAGACTTTGAGGCAGAAGTGGAATTTGGAGGTTTTTCTGGAGTCGGTGGAGCAGAAGAAATAAAAAAATATCATTTTTGTTAGCTGGAAAGTAGGCCTGGAGAGTGCCACCAAGTGGCAGATGGTGGAGGAAATGAGGAGCTGATGTGTTTCATTCACTCGAGTGAAGCCAGAGAGAAGAATCCACTCCGGGACGAGACCCAGGACCCTGTTTTATATTAGGAAATACTGGCTAAAAAATGATGTTTCTGGCTGTTACACCATCCACTGCAGTGGACATAATCAGTCATCAGTAGACTGGAAAACCTCTTTAAATGAAGTGATTATTTTCTCCACATTATGCCCTAGTGTATAAAAGTCTTTCAACCCTGCATACAATTAGATCAATAACAAGAAGAGCCTCATTTTTTATCTTTAGAGCTTCCTGAAATTCCCACAATAAATCTGTGTAGAAATCTGTCTTGATATTTAGCCAGGCTCCTTTCAGTTAGCTATGATTACCTCATTTATTCCTCTTTGCTAAATTTAGAATATTTGGGAGATTGTTTTTCAGAATTTAATAGTCTTTGAAGTCTAAATTTCACACAGGTTTACTTGCTATTTGGTATAATTGCATATTAACTGTAGAAAAATCAATGTGGGTTTCGTTTCACAAGCTTTTTCACCATAGTTTTCAGGAATTATGGCCCATTACTCCTGCCTGAACCGCTGTAACCGAGTCAAGCTTGCAGGTTGCTACTGTAGTTCTTTTAGCTCTTTTCTAGAAACTTTATAGCTAACTTTGCTTTGATTAGGAAGACTTAAACAGGATATCCATTTGAGCCAAAGCTTTAACTTACATGTTGACTTTTTCCACATAAAGTGCTTTCCTCATGATGCCTTTTGTTTTGTAAAGCGCACTAGTCACTCCTGCAGCTAAACACCCACACAATACAATGCTGCAAAGTGTTGTTAGCTCAAATTAAGGCAAAAATACTGTAAACATATTTGGTTAAGGGTGAAAAAAACATTCCTTTAGCAACAAAGGAGCTTCACTGATCACTGTTAGACATCATTGTGACCCCAATAGTAAAAGTATATTTTATCTAAAGTGCTTTTTTCTGTTAGTTTCTATGTCTTACCGACATGAAAGAGTAGTTCTGTGCTGGTTTTTAAATACCGTTAAGGTAAGCGTCATCTGCTCTTCGAGACGTCATCAGAGTCCCGTTAAACGAAATGTTCTCCCCTTGTTGCTCACCGTCTCGCCCGACACATTCAAGAAGTCAAACATCACATGGCAAGATGTCACATGGGCGCCTAGTCTGCACAGATTAATGTTAAAAATAAATTAAAGCGGCGATTCTGTTTTTCCAGGACTTTGCCGATTCAATATTCCACTTGGTGAGGGAGAAGTACCGGTCGCTGGTGGGCGGCTGCAGTCCGGCGCACGCTCGACACAAATCCCTGGCAGGCATCGTAATGACCCGAGGTATGGCAAATTTCATTGACTTTTATATATGACTTTGAATTATTGAAGTAGCGCAATATAGACAGAGTGACTGTGTGTGTGTGCGTGTGTGTGTGTGTGTGTGTGTGTGTGTGGGTGTGTGTGTGTGTGTGTGTGTGGAGGGGAGGGAGCAAAGAGGCATGGAGAGAAACAAGGGTGGGGATGGGGGAAGGAAGTCTAGATAGAGAGAGAGAAATTATGAAGTGAGCGTGGGAAGACAGACAGAGTTTCCATTTCGTGCTGTTACTTGAGCTCATGTTGGAGAATGCACCTTCTTGCTGAATTATTGACTGTTCAGACTCTCTGAGGAGAATGAGACATAGTAGAGAGTGTCAGTCATCCCCCGCTGCATGCTGGACTCGTAGCGTCGAGGCAGCCTTGACAGCAGTCCCAGATGCCACCGTGGGAATCCTAACTAGATCAGCCTAATCTAAAACCTGACGGAGTGACACACTGGAGGGACAGCAAGGAGGAGGAAGAGGAGGAGGAAGTTCTGCACTGCTGCCCTGCTGCAGCATGAAACAATCACATGGCCATTTATCTCGCTAGGGATTTATCTACTGAGTTGTTACACCTGGAATTTTCACGCACGTTCATTTCCTAGCATGTTCCTGTGTGAATTTTCGAATATCTCAGACGTCCGACATTCACACATGTGAAAAGTGTCTCTACAGCTCTCATATGAACGCTGCAGAATTTTTATTTTTTTTTCTTGTGCCTGGTTTTCCTGGGCTGCCAAACCTTTCTGATCGTTGGATCCCAGTGAAACTTTCAAGCTTATTCAATATACAACATTCCTTGACAGCACTTCCTTACATTTGTTCCTCAACATCACAACCTTAAAAAAGATTGTATAACTAGGAAAAAATAATTTAAAGAGGAAATATGTTGATGTTTGAAAATGTTTAAATCAAGTTGCTGTATTAATCCAGAGAACAGGATGACATGTAAAAAAAAATAAAAAAATCCACAGGCATCCCAGTAGTGACACCAGTATTGCATGAGGAACTGCTTTAATAGTTAGCCAAGCTGAGCGGCTGAACTTCTCAAGAGTTACCAAAATTATCTGACTGAAAACAATTTTTAAAATATATTTTCATGCACAATCTACACAAAAATAAGAATTGAACTTCTCAGTTTCTTCATCATTTCATCTGTCCGAGGAACTTGTCTGTTGTGGGTTAATTGTAAAATCAAATAGAAAAGTCATGGTTTCCTTTGAAACCATTGGGAAAGTGGTGGATCTCTGCTGGGTAACCCAATCAACAGTCTTTTTGTGTGATGCAAAATGTCTCCCAAGCTGCCCTGTGAACCCAATCCTGTCAACAACGCCACATTAGACCAAAGAAACCTGGAGAAATTAACCATCTCTGAAATCTGGAAAAGTGCCAACATGTTAACCAAGGAAGGACACTATGAATGTCTTCAATGCATTTCACAAAAAAGAGCTTGAAAGAAAAAAAAAACTAAGTAAAAAATTAAAGTCATGTCAAATGTGGATTATTTTAGTGGGAACCTTTTAAACAAAGCAATATGTCTGATAGTATCTTCACTACTTGTAAAATAAATAAAAAAATGTTGGTAAAATTATGTATCTCTTTACCTGGATGTGTCCCTATAGCCCTAGTGTATGCTGTCCAGAAAGATGACTTTTAGCACACAAATGCACATAATTCTGCTTCCAAGAATTGCATACACACACACACACACACACACACACACACACACACACACACACACAGAGGAGTGTTATCTCTGAGCCACTGCAGGCAGCAGGGCTATGGGGGGGTCAGTGAGAAGGGATCGGTATCTCAGCTGTCTTTGGAGTGCTGGAGCTCATCAGTTTGGACTTCAGTGAGATCGGCGCTCATCCCGAGCTAATCCAATCCCTCTCCTCTCCTCTGCCTCCCCGTAATTGCTTCTGTTTGTTTATTAATAGCAAATGTTATCTTCAAATATCCAGACCACGGGTTGCCAAGCATTCGTAGCGAGGCGGCGGCAGCGGTGGCCAACAGCATTCACCAAAACTTGACAGGAACTCTGGGGAGTCCTGTTCAGCCTCCCCTCTCTCTCTCTCTCTCTCTCTCTCTCTCTCTCTCTCTCTCTCTCTCTCTCTCTCTCTCTCTCTCTCTCTCTCTCTCTCTCTCTCTATCTCTCTCTCCGTGTGTGTCCTCATGCCCCTGCTTTTGCCACAACAACATGAATCAGGGTTCCTTTTTGAACTGTGGACACACAGCAAGCACCCCCACACCCTTTGCCTTGGTCCCTCCAAGACAGCTGAGCTCCATCCTGAACGAGATTAGCCCCACTGCCAGGCTGAGACTGCAAGACGAATGCCAAAGTAAACTGGAAGCACATGGCGTCAAATAGTGTGAAAAATCTCTTTTTTAACTTATCTGAGATAACACTGGGCATCTGGAGATGGTAAACAGTGTTCAGATGTGTTCAAAGAGGTACAAAAATCCGGATCATACATATGAAACAGCTGTAAAAGACACGCAGGCTTCCATTCCCCGACTTAAATTTCTTCACAGGGATGAGAGAACCTTCCTAAGTTTAGTTTTTTTTTTGTTTGTTTTTGTTTTCTCCCATCGAGCACGTTGATGCGAGAGACGACTGCGAAGGAGGAACACCACGGGGACTCAAAGGAAAAGATGAGAGTAAAGGTTTTCAAACAAGTTGATTACAAATGACGGTTAAGCCTCGGTTCTTAGTCGGCATATCCGTTTTCAAATGGGGATTTTTCGCCGCTCTTTATCTGGTTTTCCAGCCGTCGCAAACTGTAACGTTCAAGTAATCACATAAGGCAACAAAACAGCTTGTCAGAGGAGGGTAAAAAAAAAGAGGAAAAAAAGAATTAGCAGAGTGTGTGGCAGCAGAGGGAATCTCACAAAGACGCCCTTATGTGTCGCCTGTTAAAGCTAATAGAGATTCAACAGGGTGCCTCTTCCTCTGAGTCCAAGTTGCTTTTTAACCCTCAACGCATCAGTTTTTCCAACGACTCGGATGACAGGGTGCCGGATGACATTCGGCGGAGTCGTGGAACATCTCCAAGACCCGGACGCAAGGAGGCTCCACCCGAGCGACATTTAAACGAGTCGGCGCATGAACGGCGCAGAGACGGTGACCTTGAGAGCTCATTCCGCCTCAGAAGAAAATGTTTTAACGTCTGCTTTATGGTTCCCAGAGATAATGGTTGGCTTATTAGGAAATATTTTCCCTGTTTTTGAGCCATGAAGAATAAAGGGATTCCGGTAATGGCTTCCCAGCGCCCTTCACTGGCGGCTGACAGCCGTATAATAACGGATCATTTCAAAGCTCGCGGTCATTTCGTTTATTTGGATTCTGTTTTACTTTTAGTGTTTGTATGTATTTCCTTTTCCACTGAAATAAACTTTTTCTTCAGCTTATTTAAGTTTTGGAACTCTTAAATGTTTTTCCTGCCAGTCTGTGGAGTTTCAGACGTTATCGGTTCTTCTCCTGGGTGTGTCCTCCATCCTCTTGTGCAGCTTTTTATTTGCCATAGAAAGAGCTTTGTAACCTTTCCCACACTGAATGATGTCAGTGGGATTATTTCTCTTGAACTTTAGATCAGGGCACAGTGTTTATCTTCAGTGTTAAAAGTTTTTGACAACTTCTAACCTATTTGCTACACAGGTTCTCTTTAACATAAAAATGGCCAAGGAATCAAATTTACGTCTTTAGCGTATTTAACTGCTTTTCACTCTCTAACTGTAACAGAAAATATCAAAGTTACGACCATTTATTGCTGGTTCTCCCTCCTCATTTTGACCAAACAGAGACGATAGAAACTCAGCTGTCCCTTTACCATTGGACATCACCATGACAACCAGATTGTAGTCAAATTAAGTAAATGAAATGTTGCAATCCAGACCAAAGTGAATACTTTATAGTTAATCAAAATGCAACTGTAAGCTAATGGGGGTTTGTCTTTGGTTTAAAGGAACTCAGAGTTTCAGCAGTTTTTCAGTTTTCTAGAAATTTGTTCCAAATGAGAGGAGCATAGAAACTGAATGCAGCTTCTCCTTTACTGGTTCTGATCCTGGGGATGCAGAGTGGACTTGTACCTGGAGCGGTTACAGCTGACTGCTGTGTTGGTTTGGCATCTGAATGATGCTAACAGATGCTAATGTGGCATGACTTGATGGGATCACTCCTGAAAACCGATCTGACGGATGAAAACCAGCGTAGATAAACGAGTCTGTTCAAATCGCTGTGATCTGTAAACTACAGGTTACAGCCTGAAACGATTAGGAAGAATGAAAAAAGACGAATGTAATGTAACCCATGGCATCACTACAGAACATTGATGCCCTGGATTGGATTGGCAAGAGTCCAAATATTCTTGTACAAGATGATAAGCAAGACTAAGATAACCTTAAAATTAAAGAGGAAGAAATGTTGCAGCAGAACCGAGGATGCCCTCAAAACTAACAGTCCCCAAAAAAAAAAAAGACTCCGGCGATGAGCAAAACCAAACAAAACAAAACACAAAGAACATTCAGGACTGTCGGGTTGAATTTCAAATGCAAGAGATATTAAAGGCACACATGCGACGCATGGGCAGCCGTGCAGAGGAAGTGAGCTCGTCCGTCGGCCCTGGGAGGGCGTGGAGGTTTATTCAGATGTTTTGTCAGTAAACACACACCTATCTATTTACAGTGTCGTTCATCGTAATTGGTGCTTTCTGCTCTCGGCTAAAACAACTAAAACGTGACGCGGCACGTTCAGGAATAATTTTTTATCTGTCCTGTTTAGACTAATTCCAGTGAATGTGTAATTTGCTGATATGCGCAAATAGAATTTTCCGGTCGAATTACAGCCAAGAGGTGGCTGGATGAAAACACACAGCTGCAGGTTCCATTTATGAAAGGTGTTTGTTTTTAATGGTTTTATTGATGGATATCTGACTTTTGATCTGCGTAGGTCATTTAAGTATCTTTATTTCTCTAAATGTTTTGTGCTAATAACACACAGCTCTCGAAAAAAAGAACTGAACCTCATTGAAAACCTCCTGGTTATTCCACCAAATGTTGATTTCTGAACTCTTCCTGAGTTAAAATGTCAGTATTGTTGTTTCTAAATGAACATGAACTTGTTTCATTTGCATTATTTGAGGGCTGAAAGCATCTTTTCATTATTAAGGATGATTTCAGACAGAACAAACGTGCTTCAGGACTCCAAAATATAAAAAAATTCACCTCTGTTTAAACTTTAATATTATTAATTTGCCTAAATATTCTTGGATGATTTGGTTTGCAAAACGTTTGCAGCGTTGGTTTGTTCTAGTAGACAATCACAGCTCCCTCCGTAAACAGGCCAGATTATGACTTCATTCATTACATTTAATAATGACGGCAGCTCCGTTTGTGAGAGGAAAAAAAAAAGTTTCTCCTCGAACAATGTGAGAACTGTGGCGGGAAACCTAACATCTTTATTTGACTGCGGTATTAAAGGATTAGGAAGAAGTTGATCCAGAACACTATGTGACAAATTAAAGAGGCAGCTGGAGGGTGACAAACGCCACACAGTTTCTTTGTAGGACATCTGCATGTTGTTCAAACTTCTGACATAATGAAGTCATTTCAGTGGAGCTTAGTATTCCCGTTCTGAGCTCTCCTGGTTGACGTTAGCCGCATCCTGTTTGACTCAGGAGTCTGAAATCTAAACCCGGAAACTCAAAGTTGGGCGCGACGCGAAAAGCCAAACAAATGGCTCACAGTCTGCTGCGGCTCTGGGTAATGTAGTGTGATGCAGCCTGGTGGTCGGAGGCCAATTTGCCAACATGCAGACAGAGCAAGTTAAGTGGACCGGCGTTGCAGTGTGGAAGTAACGTGACATTAAGCAGAGGCACAGAGGAAATGCGTACGCCCGAGCTGCTTGATTGATGTGTTGACTTCCATCCTGATGAAAAAGAAAAGAAAGATACAAACCAGCTAGTTCAGCAAAACCGGATCCAGCTCTCTGATTGTCCTTACAGCTGAGGGGGAACTGTTGGGTCATTGCAGCCCAGGAGCTCTTTTGTTCTCACTGTACCTTCAGGTTAGATTAATAAGAACGTAACATCAACAAATATCCACAATAATTCACTGACCTTAATGTGAAACCTAGTGGTGGCATCATGCTGTGGGATTCAGAAGCAGTTCCGAGTAGAGACACACCGATCCGATATTAATGTCTGCATCGGTCCCGATGTTGAAAAAACGTCCTAGATCGGGTATCGGTGGCAATGTGGCCGATCCATAAGGGTAGATCTGTTCAGTCTAATTCTATGCTTTGTGCTCTGCTTTTTCGGAGTCCGATCCGACCCGACCCAACTAAACAGTTTTAATTATAGAAACGAGCCCAAAGTAAACCCGGTGTGTTTACTGCTTTCAGTTTTGATAAATCAATCAAGTTTATTTGTGTAACATGTTTCAGAAACATGGCAGTTCCGAGTGCTTTACATCTAAAAACAAACAAAAAAAAACATCCATCATAAACACTTCGTATCGTCAACAGCTGTGAAAACCAATAACAAACTCTACATTTTGTCAAATGGCGTCATTGAAATCATCAATAAATGTTGAATCTGTTGATCAATGTTTCCTTTGTTTTGGTTCAGAAGCAACTCTAAACAGTCTAGATCTAAAGGAAGTCAGTGTTTCGGCTGTTTTGCAGTTTTCTAGAAGTTTGTTCCAGATGTGTGGT
Source organism: Poecilia mexicana (assembly GCF_051168715.1). Taxonomy (NCBI): domain Eukaryota; kingdom Metazoa; phylum Chordata; class Actinopteri; order Cyprinodontiformes; family Poeciliidae; genus Poecilia; species Poecilia mexicana. The sequence continues at coordinate 4,693,151 of NW_028263389.1, forward strand.
GCATAGAAGCTGAATTCTGCTTCTGTGTGTTTTTAGGTCATAATTTGAGTAAGCAGTGTAACGTTTCCTGTTTTTAGCATTCGTTCGACGTCTTCCAGCTCCACTTCGTGGCTCGTTGTAACCGCAGGTTGACTCAAACGCAGATCTTCTGGGATGTGATTGATGGGAGCGGAACAGGACGGGGTTGCGTGCCGATTTATTCTTACAATTTAACGAACTTTCTCACCTTATTGTCTTTCTTTCCTCAACAGGATGAGCTACCTATATTTAGACTATTGTACGTATGATCTACACAACTTTATGTGGCGCATCAGAGTTTGGCTTTCTCTGTCCTGTCTGGCTTATTAAACACGCCACAGAAACAAATCATTTTGGGTTTGGTTCGGGCCGTAAATCTAAACTCTAATGACAGGATGCGATTGTTACCAAACGCATCCCCTCATTTTTCATGTCCACTTTGGTTATCAGGAACAGCAATCAGGGCCCTGATGAAGCAAAGCACCTGGCAGAAACTAAAAAGCTTTAGTTCTGTCTGATGTCAGAGAGTTAGTTTATCTCCTGAGTGTTTTTCTTTTTTTTTCCTTTTTGTCTTCTCATTAAAGGTTTCTGTCAGTCCAGTTGCCATAGCGAGCGGTTCCAGGTCTAAGCCTGTGATGTACTCGCTTTCTGACAGAGCTGCTATCCTAGGGTGTGACATCTCTGAATCACCAGCGATCAACAGATGTATTTGTGTGTGAAGAGCGCTTCGGGCCTTCCACTTTACTCCACCTTGTTCCTTCTGAGCGTCCCCTCCCCCTTCTTCTTCTTCCTCTTTGATGCAGCTGATTATTCTTCCTTTTAAAACGGCGCGCCGCCCGCGGGGCTCTGTCCCTTCCTCTCTCCGTCTCTGTCTTTCATTTATCTCTCCTCTCTCCTGCAAACTGGAGGCAACCTCGGTGCCAATTTCATGGCAGGCTAGCGAGCAGCGCGCCAGAAATTATCCACTGCAAAATTGATCTAAACAATCGCAAAGTGGAACGGCAAGGAAAAGCAGGAGAATGAAATTGGGAGAGTCTGTTACCTTTTTCAACTCGCTTTATCACCAAAAGCGGGATGGCGGTGTTCTGCTTACAGGGAATGCTAATATCTGAACTCGTGATGTGATAGAGATGTGTGCCATAAGGGGCTTAATACGCTTCAGTATTCTTGTTTCGTTCTGTATATCCCGTATTCTCTGCACACAAACATGCTTTAGAAATAGGGACGCACCAATCCACTTGTTTCACTTTCGATACCGATATCTGAGGTTGCAAATGGGCCGATACTGATCCGATGGAGAATAACATCATGCTGAATTGACTCGAAGCGTTTCTTTTTTTTTTTTAAACACAGACGTAAATGTACTGAATTACAAATTTGCTTGATGACTCTGCACCGGTACGGCTCGCTTAAATACCAGAGATCCAGAGGCCAGGTGGAACAATTTGTTGACGGATCGCTCCACAAATATGAAAGTCATTGCCAAACACCAGCATCAAAATAAAATCCATACTCTTTTATTTAATTCTGCCCAGGAGAGCTGCACTGAGTCACATGGCACCTGAAATGTTTTGTGACTTTGTAGATAAAAAAGTTAAACCTGCTCTATCTTCAGTGGTCTTTCCTTTCTTCATCTCATGTGCCCGTTTATTAACCGGCTCCCTGCCACACACACACACACACACACACACACACACACATACACTGCCCACACCTTTCCCTCTCTCAGCCTCCCTCCCCTCCCCCCACCATTTCCCCTGCCCTTCTTGCTTCTCCTCATCAGTGGAGGTGTCAGGACTCTAACACCGCGGTGCCATCTGGGCCGAGGCTGATAAAAGCTCACGCGCCGGTCCGGCGGCGCCTGCAGGACCGCCAGGAGCTGACGAAGCCTGACTTTCTGAAGAGATGGGGAGAGATTTGTGGCAGCCGGGGGACGAAATGGCAAGGCGTTCCCATGCTGATCCGTCACCCACCTTCAACCCTCCTCTAAACAACCTCTGTCTGTCCGTCTGTCCGTCTTTTGGGTCTGACCTACAGAAGTCTTTTTTTTTCTAGCAGAGGAACCATCATGAGACGGGATTTTTCTTTCATCTTTCTATTCCGCCACAGCATCTTCTTCTCTTTTTGTGTTTTGACACTCAAGGGTGGAAATATTCCTTTCACACCACGGTGTAAGGATCAAATGGCTGTGATGAACAATGTCTAAATAATACTATTGATAATCCATACACAAGCCTTCCTTAAGTAACTGAAGGAGCTCACCTAGGATTCTTTCAGAAACAAAAGACAGAAAACATCCACATCTTCACATTCTTTACTCAAACGTTAAAGCTGTAGATAAACACTGGCTATGTTGCTTCTTGTTGCAAACACCTACAAAGATACAATTTCATCCATGGACAGAGTTAAAAGATGGCCAAGACTTGTTGGAAACAAATCAATGAATTTCCAGAATGTCCTTTACGTTTCTTTCTTTGGGTTCAGTATAAACTGTTCTTTCTTCATTGGGACAAAGCCGATGAAAAATTCAGATTCTGAACACCAAACACACCAAAAAGGTTCATGAGTTGAAGAATTGATGCGTTCAAGGAGGTGAGGACCTGTCTGTGTTCCCTCCACAGATCTGGACCTGAGGCACGCCCAGGTGGTGGCGCTATCCACGGGAACCAAATGCATCAACGGGGAGTACCTGAGCGACCAAGGGCAGGTCGTCAACGACTGTCACGCTGAAGTCACGGCGCGAAGGGCTCTGATACGTTTTCTCTACTCTCAACTGGAACTTTTCTTCAGGTAGGATGCCAAAGCTCTAATGTATCTCTGTGGTATTTACGTCTTTTACCCCTTGAAAAGCTCAGATACCAACAGTGACATTTCCAGTTTCACCCTCTAGCTAAACCCACGGTTTGCAGAGAAGTTACGAAGATTTCAGTGTACAATAGATGAGTCAGACGAAGGGTATAAAAAAAAACTCCACTACATTAATTACTGGAGAAAATGTGGGACATCTGGTTCATTACAAACACTGAACATTTTTCAGCAAATGTTTGAAGAGACTAGCTTAAACCTGGTTTAAAAAATGCTTAAGGTTTGAGGAGGGGTGATTGTGTTCTACATGTGGTAATAATCTCTTGTGCTCTTCATATGAAGCTAAAATCTCACAAAGATGAAACTAACCTTCAACTTTTGGTTCAGACAAAGACCTCCTGAGAAATGTGTGGGGTCACCTGCACTGCAAAAACACAAAATCTTACAGAGTAATTTTGGTCAAGTTTCTAGAGGAAATATCTTAGCACATTTGAAATAAGACAAACTATTAACTTTCATAAAGAAGAAAAGCACTTGTTTTAAGTAAATAATTCCTTAATATTGATGAAGAAGTGCTAGTTCCCTTGGTAGATAAACTAACTTAGAACATGGAAAAAATGTCTTGTTAATAATCTGAGAATGGAAGAAAAAATGTTAATCAATATTATGGATTTATTTACTTAAAACAAGCTCATGTATCTTGCTAAAAGTCACTTGTAATTAGTTTTGTCTTATTTCAAGGGTGCTAAGATGTTTGCAATAGAAACTAGACCAAAATTACTTACAGGATATTTGACTGACTGTCACAATGTTTTCCCTGATTCTCCATAGACAGAATATTTATTTTGTTTCAACCCAAAGACGAAATTAATCTCAGGACTTCAGCTGCTTTTAGCTTAAGTGTAAATAAAGAAAATAATTTTATCATTTGAAATGTGTAGCTTATGCAGGTTTGACATATTTGCAGTCTGAGTCTTGTTCATGGATTCAACATATTAAGGTATCAAAATTCATCACATTCAAAGCATAAGCTTAAAATGATGAGAAAGATAAGAATAATCAGTAAGTAATACTAATAGTATTTACAATATAGGGATGAAAATAAGTCAGGTTAAAGTAAAATGGCAGAGATAAAATAATTTGAGTCAGTCACAACAGCTAATGACTTCCCTTGAGTCTAATTATCCCGTATTTGTTGACTTTTGGCCTCATTTAACCAGTGTTAAATTTCCAGATAGTTAAAACAGAGCAGTTAGTCCTTTGACAATAAACTTTTTTTATACATAATAAGGTCATTACATCTGATACATAAAAATGTAGTGTTTATTGTTGTCAGACAAAAATACAGTTTTAAATGTTTTTGGTTTATTTATTTTAGCTTTATGGGTACAACACTCCAGTAAAGCAGTAAAAACTGTAGTGGTTTGTTAACTATAACGTTATCTCGTGGTTAAGTTCCTTTTTCAGTCAGAGAAAAGTCCAAGCAAACCAAAACCTGTCACTCCAAGCTACACCAGAACGATCAGTCGTTTATCGGTCTCATGTCAGATGCTAAGTAGTGAGCTAGTAGAAAACACTGAGTATTTATTCCAATCATTATTGTGTTTCTGGACACTATTTCTGGTTTAAAAAAAAAAAAAGAAAAAAAAAAGGAATTATTTGGATTATTTGTCCCCACACACACTTCTTGATTTCAAAAATCCTTTGCGACTTGAACATCTTTATTGCCAAAAAAAGCAGATCCATTTCTGCATTAGAAATGGAATAATCTAAACGTTAGAGCAGTTTACCTTGGCCACTTCACGTTGGGCTAGATTTTGTGAATGTTTCAAACATGCCTGTTTATGCCTATTTACACTTTATTATCAGAAGGAAGTAGTACAGAAAACCGTGTTCAGCTTGCTGCTGTTTCTAAATGCCTGCTCAAAACCTTAAACAGGATAAAGCAGCTGCAGAAAAGTGAACGGAGAAACGAGTCACTGAAAATCTTTTGCCATCGGTTTTAGTTTGCGACGAGCCTCCCGTAGTTTGAACATGCATCGCATTATGTTTTACGTGACGCTTAATAACATCACATCTTGTTAGTTATGACCCCCTGCTGCAGCCAAAACGCGCTAACTCCTCTATAACAAGCTCCATGGAAACAGCAGCGCTTTGTTCACGAGAGACTTTTCAATAATCAACAGGCCATATGTCTGCTGTTCTCTATATAAGCACACGGTCACACTCAGCTAACTCAGCTAAGCCTGTCTTTGTTTCTGCTCTTTTCTATTCAGTATCATCCAGAACTAGTCAGGCCCCATATTTTTTTATCACCTTATCACGTTAAGCCCACAAACTTCAATGTATTTCATAGAAATATGAAGTGATGGACCAACACAAGGTAGTTCATTAATAAACATGGGTCTAGAAAGTATTTGCTACATACAAATGCTCATCTATCCTCTTCAGATTTTTATGAAACCTGCTTTATTTTAAAACATTTTGAAAACCTTGTCATTTTTCTTTAGTTTAGCTGTTACATGTTGGGGTTTCACCTGAAATATAAAAGTTTGAAGTCGTAACATGAACAAATTGGAAAATGTGTAAAAAGCATTAAAGTTTCTGCAGTTCATGTAGCATCGTCGAGCCTTACCAGTTCCAAGATGGTGGCTTTGATGAATTTCAACTTTTACCAGAGTCCACTTTATAAGAATATATTAGTTCCCTGTTCTCCCCGGGGAACTCAGCTGGAATGCTGATGCATCAGATTAGTGGATGAAAGTCTAGATCGCTGAATGTCATATTTGCATACACAACACTGACTTTTTGTCTTAGGACAATGCAAGATGGCAGCTACAGAGACTTTGCAGCTGAGTAAAATGGCTAATGTGGAAGATAATTTATAATGAAATGACCAAACAAAATGCCACGACTGCCACATTCACACCCAGTGAAAGGACATCGGTGGCGGAGGAGAGGTTATATAAAGAGGAACATTCGTGCTTTGCATTATGAATGCCATGGCCTACTTTGTAAAACAGAGGAAAAGTTGATTTATTTGTTATGTATAACCCAGACCTTAAGAAAACACTTTTTGAAATGTCTGACTTATGTGTCTTGGATTAGGATTTATGATTGTGTTAGACTGATTATGCCTAATTTTAGGTCTAGAAAATGTCAGATCTATTTGTTAAGTACACAATACATTTTCTTGGGTAGTGCAGCATAGAAAAATGGCCAAGTAAAATTTTAACTAACTTTAAAGGTAAGGTGTGATCAGATTTTGTCAGTTTTGCACCACATTAAAATACCCATTCAATAAATTTGATTTATGTTTAAAAGTCTTTATTTCTGTTAATTATGAAGATATTCCACTTACAGTTAACAAAAAAACATCACATTTAAAATTATATTACATCAGAGCAGCAAAACAATTAATTCTGAAATGTAATGTAAATGAAAAGTATGCTTAACACCTGTAAAGGTTTTCAGTTTTCAAAAGGCATTTTCTAATCTGACAAATAAGCCTAATTGAAACACATATTCCAAATAATTGAATATCAAAATATTCTGCATCCTTTCATAATAAGCTAATTATGAGATTTTTCTGAACTAACAGTGTGTTTGTAGTAATCTGTAAAAATCTGCTGCATCAGGATTTTTATCAATGTGCTAAAGGTTACTGTAGGAAACAATGAAGATGAAAACAATACTCTCAGTTATAGCTGTAGTTTACATAGCAGGAGTCAAACTAGCTAAATGATCTCCAACCTCCATTTCTTTTAAATAAACCAAAATGTCTCCATGCTTACAGAGTGTTGCTAACGTTAGCCTGCTCTAGCTAGCCATATGCTGATGTCTACAAATCCTCTCATAGCAGTTTGACATGTATTTATTACCACAGCTAAAAAGCTGCAAATTTACTTCATCACATTAGCTTTAATGTTGCTGGAAGCACATAAACTGAGCCGTGCTGCTCGTCAGCAGCATTAGCGGCAACAGATGTGCGTCATTCAGCTCCCAGTCTGTCCAATCAAAATTAAAACGTTCTTAGCGTGAGCCTTCAGCAGTTAGCTTAATTATTCCAACACCAGGTAATGCGTTCAGTGTGCGGCAGGTTCTGTCAACACGACTGGCAGAGAAGTGGAAGCTACACAGGTGAGACAAAGTCTAGAGGTTTCTTTTCGCTCTCTGTGAGCTGCTAATATCCGCGTTTGGGAGTGTTCTTGTAGTTTAGTGCTGAGAAGGTGATTTATTTATTTATTTTCCCATTTGGGAATGCCCACTTTCTACTACATACAAGTTAAAAAGTAAAATTATTTCTGTAACCTTTTTTTGTATTACAAATTGCTTTTAGTTTTTTGAGGCTTTTTTTTACATTCTTGCCTTTCTTATTTTCTTTTAAAAATGTATTCAAAATCATAATTTTTACTTTCAGTGATATAATTATGATATAAAAAAACCCACTCAGTTATGAGTTGCAAAGTCATAGTTACCACTATCAACGTCATAATTATGAGAATTTGAGTTTGAATTTTAATATTACATCATACCAAGTGTCTTTTTTTGTTGTTTTGCTGTTTGAAGTAGTGGAAAGGGGCGTTCATACTTCACTGTCCCAAGGATACATAATTAACTACATAAACAAACATGAAACAAAATATGTAGCTTTTCTTTATGCATTTTAAGGTTGCCAAAGTCAAGCTAGCATAAATGACCTACTTTCTACTCCCATATATTTCTGGACATTGTGGATAGATAGAAGTTCTGCGCGTTTGTCATACATTGTCACATAGTGTCCAATTAAATTGTGTATATCTATGAGTTCAGTGGCCTAAAGAACGATTGGTCCACATCTGTAAACAACTGCGCTCTTCAGCAGAAAAATCTAAATTTGCACATGACGTGTTCAGACCAAGTTTAGCAGTACAAATAAGAGGACCTTAAAGGGAGCCCTGTGGGATTCCTTTATGTACAGTAAAATAAAACTGAACAGGGAAAATGTATAAAGCGATGAAACCCATTACTAAGTAAAATGTTTCCTCAGAGCCCCAATTTTAGGAATCTGTGATCACTACCAAAAAAAGACAGTGAACTGTGATGCTAAATGTTTTTATTTATCAATTTCAACTGTTTTCTTGTTTCATTCACAACATAGTGGTATTTCAATACTTTTTTTATTGAATATTTTGATATTACTGGACTAAAAATCCTTCTATGCTACTTTTGAAACTGAACTTACTGATTATTTGAACAATTATAAATCAGTGTTGTCCCTTTTGTTGGGTTTTAACGTTTGATACATTATTGATCTAAAGGATCACAGTGTGATGATTTTGAAAGTATGCAGTGTGAACCTGAGTAATGTTCAGGATTTTGACATGAGTGAAATAGGCTGCGGTCAGACTGTGAGCCAGTGTCCATCCCTCTCTCTCTGCTTCTCTTCATCATTTTAGAGGGGAAAAAAAAGTGGAAATCTATTTCCTATTCTGTGATGAATAGTGCCACCTTTCTCATCAGTCTTCCTCACTATTATTGCTTTTCTCATTCTCTCTTTTTTTTTTTCTTTTTTTTTTTGGTTCCTGAAGTAAAAGGCTGGAGGACTGGGAGGAGTCGATATTCGTCCGCCACAAAGAGCAGTGCTACAGGTTGAGAGACAACGTCCACTTCCACATGTACATCAGCACTTCGCCATGTGGGGACGGGAGGCTAAACTCGCCTTATGAAATTACAAGCGATCGTAAGAAGACATTCATTCATTCATTACACCACAGTATGAAAGATAAAAGCTTATTCTTATTTACTGAACATGAATTGTTAATTCATTAAGATAACTTTGTACGGATGCACAATATTGGATTTTTGGTTGATATCCGATATGCCAATATACTAAAACTCATTTGGCCGATAATGATACCAATACCGATTTTTTTTTTTTTTTTTTTTTTTTTTTTTTTTTCCCTGTACCTATTCACTGAAACTATATGGCTTTCTCTACTGTGGATTTAAAATGCTACATTATCTTTGATAATTTAGCCTGCTACCAAATGCTAAAGGCTGAAAATGATGCAACACTTTCAACTTGCATTATGTTTAATGCAGAGTTTATTCATGACATTTGCTCTCTCTAAAACAATGACAAAACTCAAACCATGCAAATGTTGTGCCACAGGCCTCATTGTCACTGGTTTGTCATAAAAAATTACCTTTTTATATCGGTGAGTTTCTTTGATGGAATGTCCAATATTAAATTTTACAGCTAGTGTCAGCCAATACAGACACTATGTTGATAATATCTTACATCCCTATAATTTTGGTTTGTTCTGCAAATTTAGAAAGATAATCTTGACTGTTTTTCATCTTTCCTCACACATGGCTGCAACCGACCCCGTTAGTATCCTCCACATGGAGAAATATTCAGGAAACTCGTACAGAGAGAAAGAGAGAGTGAAGACTCTACCATCATCAGAGAAGCCTTAGAAATATTAGGCATTAAACCTCATAAATGTTCTGCAGTGTGCTCACAGAGATTATGAAATTTCAGGACACCTTTGACCGACTGTTCTTAAAACGTTTCAGAGCCGGAAGCTACCGGCTTAATTTTTAGTCTCTGTCAGATCATAGGAACAGCTACGTAGCAAGAGAGGAAAACGACGGGAGAAACTGTGCTTTAAGCCCTAAGAAATGTGAGGCTATTAAAACATGAAGAGAAATTCTCTTGCGCACATTTCAGTAACATTTTTTTTCTCACATAGATGTAGTTTCTGAGTCACAGATCTGAGAACTAGTAAGTAAAACTAAAGTACATGATTTCAGAGCAAATCCTGAAGGATGCAGATAAAAAGATCACTGATCGGACCTCAAAAATATGAGCAAGTCTCACCAGTTCATCACTAATGTTCTCTTCCTTTTATATATTCAAGTACTTTGGACCTTTACTAACAGTACAAGAACCCAAATAGGTCCCTTAGCTTTGCACACTCCCGTGAAGAGACATTGCATCTCAAAGATAAAACGACAAGACCATTTGATTAAACAACTTCCCCCCCGGCCCCCTCATTCAGACAGAGCCTACTTAAACAGACCTGTTCTCATTTCCCTCCTTTCAAGTACACAGCAGCAGACACCTTATGAGGAAGCATCGAAGCCACCTGCGGACCAAAATCGAGTCTGGCGAAGGGACGGTGCCTTTGCGATGCCGAGGGCCCGTCCAGACATGGGACAGCATTCTACAGGGGGAGCAGCTCATCACCATGTCCTGCACAGACAAGATCACCAGGTCAGTGCTGTCACATGACCCATCTGGGGTTAAAGCTTTAGACTGAGTAACATTGCTCTGATCTAACAGGACCAGAATCTGAATCCCTGACTAACTTCATTACTTTAGGTCTGCTGTCTGTGATCTTATGTCAGCTGCACATACAGTGAGTTGTGCAGCTGCATTATTTATTTTTTTTATTCACTGCTACTCTTTTGCACGACTTTCAAAACTGTATTAGTCTATGCACGCTACTTTGTTGATCTTGCGAAGGTTGGGGTTTTTTCTTTCCTCTTTTCCTCTGTTAAAAGGATCCTAGCAAAGTAATGGAGACACAGACAGGAAGCTGATGCAGCTTCCTGTCTGTGTCATGTGACCTGCTTTGTATGCTGTTGGTGCAGAAGACGGAGCAGCTGAAGCATTAGATTTTTAGGGTGCATTCACACTAGCCCCGTTTAGTCCGGTTTAATCAAACTCTAGCTTGTTTTCTCAGAAAGTCCGGTTCATGTGAGGAGATGTGAATGTGTAATCAATCTCTGATGCAGACCAGCAAAGCAAACTCTGTCCCACCAACAAACCTCTGTCTTGGCTTGGTCGAAGTGAACTCTGGTGCTGTTCGAATACATATGTGAATGCAAGTGGACCGGAGACTACTCCAAAAGCAGGAAGTGAACTATAGCACAGAGCATTATAGGTAAAGGAAACCAAAACAAATGTGCAAGTGTAGTGCTTTTACCAAAGACAAAAGAGAAATCCTACGTCTGCTAAAGTCTGATGCTATTCTGTTTTTGTTTAAATTTTGTGAGGTTTCCTGAAGTTTTCATGTCTTTTGTATCAGAAGGGCTTGGTGCACTTCAAGTGAGGGTGTGGAACAGCTTTTTTTCACAGAAAAGGACACAAAAAAACACTTTAGCATCATTTTACTGAGCATTTACCATTGTAGCATATAAAGTGCTAACTGGCTACCCAGATTGCTGCTCATTCTTTTTGGCCATGTCAAAAAATTCTTCTGCATAAGCACCATAACTCCCACACTCTGTCATGTGCAACACTACTCCAGAATCGATACAACCGTGAATGAGATCTTGGCAATGACCCAGTGATATTAGAACTCAATCTTTACTGTCTGCTGAAGATTCAATCACCTCGGCATTCCAGATGCTTGAAACTGAAAGCTTATTATTAGCTTTCAGAGTAGCTAAAGTCAAGCTTGATCTATTCTGATTAATTCAGCTAATAATTACATGAACAGGAGAGGACACTAAAATTTTCATTTGTTCCTAAATAAAAAAAAAAGAATAAAACAAAAAAATGAGATGTTGAAATCACAACAAAAGTGACGTAACCTGTCCTGATGCAGCAGAACACTGCCCCCCCACCCCACACACGCACACACACACTCTCATGTACTATGGATGGAGATGACAGGACTACACAATCCACAGAGTTTAATGCAACTGCAATCAAATGATTATCCTGTAATTCTGATTAAATGTAGTATTAGTTTTTCTGCAATTAAAAGATAATGAGTTTTCTAGCTCAAACATGAAATTCAATTTATTAACTATTGATTCAGCTCAGCAGAGGAGATACAAAAACATCTTCTACAGGAAATTCTTATTTCTGAGTTTTAAGGCCTCATTTCTATTTTGTATGCACTTTTTTCAGTGAATCTAGAGAAAAGTTTACTTATAAATAAAAGTGGTAATATTGGCATGTGCAATACTGCTCTGCTTACTTCTATCCATTTTAACTTATTTTATAAAAATCTAATTTTCTATTTGCGATTATTTTTACTCACTGGGGCAGATTTCTATATATATAAAGAAAGAGAACCTTCAGCATTCAATCACCCGAGAAATTTCTGGTGTGCTTAAGTAAAGAAAGGTAAACTGAGTGGTGGAAAGGTTAACTTTATTAGAAGATTACCTTCTTCATGAAGAGCAGAGATTTAGCAGAATGAGGCCTTTTAAAACGGGCTTTCTGAAAGCCGAGCCGAGACTTGTCTGATATTTACCTAATCCATTTCTCTGCGCATGTGTCCAGGAAGCATGCTAGTCTAGGTAGTGCTTGTATTGATTTCCCATATGTGTCTGAATTTGGTAATCCTATTCTAATGAATGAGTGCGTTAATCGTGGCTGTGCTGTCATCTTTAAATCTGTAGTGTTGACTCTTTACTCGCCATCATGCTGGTCAAAGACTTGGCCACTATATTCTAACAAGTAGCTCACTCAAACATAATTTTTTGTGGACTGTTTTTGCTTAGCCGCTTCTTAAATGCTTACAATGTGTAACATTTTTAAATGGACAAGCTGTATATTGTTCATAGCTGCAATAAAGCATCAGTGATTGACTATGGTTCATTTGCAGTCACTCGCACATGCAGAGTTTGATCATTTCTGAGGCTACAGTCTATATTTGATGTGATGAAACACACAATTAGAGGTGCTAACTGATTTATTAAGATGCATTCAGAGATGCATGAGTAGATATATTCATAATAACCCCTCAATAATCTGACAACTTTGTTCAAACTAATATTTTTACTTTTATTAGTTTATTAATCACTGAACGGATTGGCACTAAGATGCATTAAAGATCTGCTGCTGTTGCATCAACCTTCCAGACCAATCAGGTTTTCTGGTTCTGCTCTGCAAAACCAGAACCAAACATGGAGAAGCAGCATTCAGCTTCTATGCACCACAAATCTGGAACAAACTTCCGGAAAACTGCAAAACAGCTGAAACACTGAGCCTTTAAATCAAGGTTAAAAACCCAGAGTTTAGTCGCTTTAGACTCATAACTAGAACATCGATCAATATATTTAATGTATTTGTTTGAGAATGGCATTTGACAAATTGTAATGTTTATTGCCTCTTTTGCAACTGTTTACTGTTATGTTTTTATGATGCGAAGCATTTTGAACTGCCTTGTTGATGAAATGAGCAAATAAACTTGACTGTTTGAATTGGGTACAAAATCAATATGCTAAAGGGAAATTAGTGGGATGAATCTACTGCATGTCCCATAACCTGCAATGAGCATCTTGGTAATTTGTTGAAAAACAAATCCACAGGATGATTCTGGCACCACCGTGTGGAAATGGGCTGTGCAGGTTCGTCATATAATTTTTTATAATGTCTTTTAATCCATGCAACCATTTTGACTCAACGTTATCGATTAGGTAACTTCTGAACTGGCTGCTCTAGGTTTTTATTTAGGGGTATCAATTCTTGCCATAGACGCACAAAGATTTTTATTTGTTAAACAACTTGAAAATGAGGTATCAAGTTTTCTTGTACATTTCAAGTATGCCAAACCAAACAAAGTTGGTTTGTGGACTTGGAAACTTCCACAAACTTGGAAGTTTGTGGTTTTGCAATGCGACAAGAAGCAAAAAAGTTTTACTGGGCATAATTACTTTCTTGACTCACTGTAAAAGTGCATCTAGAAAACTAAGGTTTGCATCCCCGCCGGCAGGGAGCTTACACAGCCAGGCTGTGGTTGTTTTATTTTTTTTTCTGAATTGTCTGAAATCTGTTTTTTCTAAGTTTCTCTGCCAAGACGTGGCCTCTTCATGAGCTGAAACCATGAATTTAGCTTCGTAAGCATCTCGCTGTGCCAACCGAGCCATACAGAACGACAGCTGAGCTGCAGCGGTGTGTGTGTGACAGTGAGAAAGGACTGGTGGAACCATGCAGAGAAACTGAGCAAAATGATGCAGAAGATGGTTAGGAGTGGAGGTGAACCCCTCTCCTGTGTCGCTGCTGTTAATTTGACCAATTTGATTCAGCTGGCCGGGGTTAGGGACGGTGTGATTAAATCTACCCAGGTCACCAAAAAGGGTGAAAGCAATTACTTTACAAAAAAACAGAGTGAGTGACGAGAGGCGGAGGGGACATCCTGCCTTTCATCCCTGCCTTCGCCCTCCTCCCTGCCTGGTGAAGACGGCAGACATGCTCCCTTTGCTCTGCAGCTTCCGCCTCCTCTTCTTTTTTTCTTTTTTCTTTTAATCGCTGTAAATGATCAGTGGTTGCTGTTAAAGTGAGTGGGTCACTGAGGGCCGGTTTATCAAGGTCAGGCGAGGAGGGCGGAACTGAGAGCAGCTTAGGGCCGCGCGCTCCGGCTCTCTGCTGCAATCTGGAAGTGATCCCCCCCCTTCCCCCCTCCTTTGGATACTCTTTTTGTCCTCTGTCCCGCTCATTGCGCAACCTCCCATTACTTTTTATTTTATTTCCTCACTCCCTTTTACTTCCCGCACTTTATTATAGTTATTCCAGCTTCGACCAGAGGGGACATTAGAGATCCCGCTCGCTCATCGTAAACATCCCCGACGACCAAAAAAAAGAAACACAAGCTCTCGCCGCCTCGGCCGCTTTTGTTTTCTTAAGCGGTGCCCACCGAAGACACTTTTGCAAATATTTGATTTGAAGGTGACAGCTGGATTTAATTGAGGGGCCTAAATGGCTTTCATATAACGATGATGTTCTCAATTTCACTGCGGTTTTATGCAGATGAACACATTACTTTAATGGCTCGGCATTTACTGGAGGAGGGAGAGGAGGGAATACAGAGAGAGGAGGAAGAAGGTCTCTTCCCCAGCCAGATGGCTGTCTTTTCTTGCATGAGATTAGAAGATGTCTCAGATTCACGGTGATGCATTCGGAGTGAATTAATATTTCAGCCCAAACTTCTTTTTTTTTTTTTTTTAGCATCATCAGAGCACTTAGGATGAGTATGTGTTGGCGTTTCGAACAAAGCACCTCTTTTTTCCCCCCCCCGTTTTGAGAGGGAAAGGCAGATCTTAGCGACAGATTGCAGGTAAAGCGGATGCAGACTCTCAGCCGCTTAGCGATTTTTTTCCCAGAAAGCCGTTGATGTTAATTGACTGCTTGGAAAGCAAAAGCAGCTGTAATGAGTGATTATTAAGCCGGCGAGTGCCGGGGAGGCAGAGGAGGGGAAAAAGACAAGCGGGGCACCGTAATTGCATCACGAAAAAAAAGGAGGCATTGATTAACAAAAAGAACGATGTAAAGAAATTAGCCGCATAACGTCGGGAGCTCAGGTAAAACAGCAGACCTCCTCTACCCCGATAAATGGCGGGAATGGTAATAAACACGGTAATTATCATTTTCCATCCTCAAATTAGCATCTGCTGGTTAAATGGGAGAGGGTTTCCACGGTAGGTGGCACGCGACCAGCTGGCTGCAGAGTTATCCGTGTCGCGCGTGAGGCTTCCTGAACAAAACTGAAGGTGATTGGCCCTTGCGCAGAGCAATCGACGGCGGCGCTCCTGCAGTGCATTAACCTCCGTGGCACTGATGAATGCACACATGGTAATGTGTTGTTCCATGTATTGAGTGCTGATGTACTGACCTTTGGCTGTGTTGTTTTTGGCGATGATGGTTTGGGGATGTGTGTTTTTGTGTGTGTGAGCCCAACCAGTGGCTGTGATTCATCACGTCCCACATCGAGATAATGATCAAATTGTCTCTCCCTGTCATCGACGCGCTCACAGCTGTCGGTCTGTTTTCCGTCATTCAGTCCCGTCTCCTCATCTGACGCCTCGTCTTGCTTTTCTCCTTCTCTCAGGTGGAACATCTTGGGCCTGCAGGGGGCGCTGCTGAGCCACTTTGTGGAGCCGGTGTACCTGCAGAGCATCACTGTGGGAAGCCTGCGCCACACGGGTCATCTGGGCAGAGTTCTGACCCAGCGGCAGGAGCGCCTGGGCCCTCTGCCCGCCACATACAGACGCAGCCAGCCTCTGCTAAGTGGTACGGCTAATTATTATTCGACCTCTGTTTAAAAGACGGCTACCCTACATGGTTACATCTGTGCCAAAGGTACAGATGTAGCCATCTGTATTTGCAAAATGTTCAGATTTGGCAAGAAAAATGCATGATGCATTTTACTACTTGCAAAGATCTCACGTCCTATACTCCCCATGAGGTTGTTTACAGCGAAAGGAATATCTGGTAACCTTCATCGCATTGCATACGTCGCCACCAAACATTAGCGATTGGGTACAATCTGATCAAATGGTTTGAAACTTTAACAGAGTCCACTCCTCCATCTGTATGAAGCAAAGCATAGAACAGCCAGGCTATGTAAAACCAGAAACATTGATTTTCTGCTTTACTTTTATAAAAACATTAGATATATAAGCTAAAAACAACCCAAAACGCCTATAACAGGAAACTAAAGTTTGATCATGTGACTTGAACACTTCTGTTGTTTCTCAATATTTATGCCACCATGGTGTGCTAATGACGAAGTGGAGGTGACTACTAAAAGAAATCCAAAACAAAAATCTGCTGCTTCGTTTCTCTGATTGTTAATCCTCATTGTTCTCAGACCAAGCTAGTACTGGAGCATGCTAATCTGGTAACTGGGTGGGACTGAGGAGGACGGGGGCTTCAGAGCACCAACAGGGATTTATAGAGTCTGTAATCGTATCATTAGTTACTTATTCAACAAAACCAAAGATGTTGCATTGAAGGTTTCTTTTTTTTTTTTTTTTTTTGGAAATTTAGACTGTCACTGATGCTAGTATGTAAAGACTGATCTGTCATTGACGTAGCTAGCTAGGTATCACTTTGGTAGTTTGTCACCTGAATGCTAATTTTATTAGCAGTATATGGCTGCTTCAAGATGTTTATTTCATAGTTTCTGCACAATAAAAACATTTAGTCTATTACTGCAAATATATTTCCCAATAATCCCTTTTTAATAAGAAATACACCTGGATAGACTAAACATTGCTTTTGGCGCATGGCGGCTCAGTGTAACATAATAGTTGTCAAGCACAACCTTTATAATTCAGCACCTGCTCAGATCTACAATATTCCGTCTTAATAAACTATCATCAGCTTCCTGCTCCCAGCCTGAAGATTCTGACATGTATACAAGAATCTTCACGAAAAGTATGACTCATCTTCAAGGCAAGCGCTCCACATCAGATCATTTCTTACACCCGACCCACAAACGCTTCACAAACTCGTGTTCCACTGCCGCTCCACACTGTCATTGTTCCAAGCCTGAAAAGCAACAGCTTAGATGTCGTCTGGCAAGTCAGCGTCCCGGGCTCCGCCGAGACCCGAGGCTTCTGTTTGTGGGAAAGATGAATGCTGGCAGAGGATCTGAATGACACCCAACTTGTAGCGACGGCGTCAGCCATCACTTCAGATCTAGGCCAGTCGGCGAGGTGGCGTGGCAGACGAGCAGAGAGATGTAGGGCAACATTTGGTTTCTGGGGGATCATTGATAAGAACAAAGGCAGCGAGAGTCGCAAACAGGGAAACACTTTAAATCATGTCAGACTCTGTATGAATAAGAAGCGAGCTCTACTGTTCCCTTTCCCCATCTATACCTGTATCGGCCGTCTTTACTTGAAAGGAAGAGAATAGACGTTTCTCGATCGATAGTTTGAATTTAAACTAGTCGCTTAAGAAAAGTTAAAGAAAACCTAATGAAGGCAAATTAATACAAGTGGGTAATAAAAATGAGACGAACATTTTTTTTTTATACATCGTGTACAAGGTTTGTGTTAGCCTCTTTGGGAAGTTCTGCTGTTTCGTTGGGTCCTCTCCCCGTTTGACACGTCTTAAAACGATTCTGTTCTCCTTGTGTCTGGATCTGTCAGATCTCCGCACCTCCTGTGCTTTGAGTGGCAAAAGCCTATTGAAGAGCACAAGGGTGAGGGAAGGGAAGGAGATGGACAGACAGGGGAGACGGGCCTACACCAAATCGATGCAATCAGACCTCTATCAGTCAGCCATTCAATCTGAAGGGAGCCCCGGACAGCGACGGGTGGGAGGACGGAAAAGAATGGAAGACGGATGTTTGCTTGCATTCAGATGTCCACACACCTCAACCTTCCTCTGCTCTCCTCCGTCACCCCAACGCTGACTCTGATGAAACATTGACTCTGATGAGTCCAACTCCCTCCCCCTGCTTTATTTAAAAGCATGGCCCCCAGAGGAACGTCCAGGAGATCGCCAGGGCCGCTCTTATCGCAAACAGCCAAAGCAGCTCCACCTGAACCCCGAGGGCTAAACTCCCAAACACATCGATAGACCGACCGGCTTGTCCTTGACTGTTCAACACACACAAACCGGGACTTTGTTGTTGTTGTTTTTTTTTTTTAGAATAAAGGGAACCAAAGCAGCAGCATTATTAACGATTATTCAGTTATTAATGTTTGATTCAGATTGTTGGAGCTGGACTCGCTTTAGTACGTTTTGATAGAAAACGGGGCTTATTGGGGTAAAACATCAGAAGACTTGAACTTTCTCGCTTTAGGAGGAAATGAAAACATCGCTTAAAATCAATTACTCATTAAATTCTAATGTCATCTAAGTAGCAGCACAGAGGCTACATGGATTTTTGCTTTTCCTTTTACTTTCATTAAAGGGCGAGCCTCCATCAAAGTCCGCTTCAAACAATCAATCAGAAAAAAAATTCAAGTTTCTGCTGCTCCCGGTGTTTCCCTGAAGGCGTGTAGTGGCCCTTTAACTTTATCACCTTGAGAAAAATTCTTATTCCTTACCTGGATCTTAACATACTCATTGAAAATCTACAGTTTCTATCAAACCTGTTGCTTCAAACACACCAAGCTGCTACCTGTAGTATCAAATATGAAGCCACCTGCACGGTTTAAAAAAAAAAATCCTATATGCAGATGCTCCCATTGAGCTTCTCTCACTCTGCCAAGCATCTTCCCAGTGGAGACATTGATCAAGTCTTCATTGAAGGGAAAAATCAAATTGGCTATTACAGAAACACAGGAGTCAAGGCCATTGAATGGATGAAATGAGCCGTGAATGGAGCGAGAGGGAAGGCAAGAAGGCACGATGGATAGGGGGCTCTTTTGTTCAAAGAGGTGCATCTGCACAAGAGAGGAGAACGATGGGTAATAAGAGACTCAGGATTGTTCCTGTGGCAGGTGATTCATCCAGCTCCGTGGAGCGGAGGAAAAAGAAGAGGTGAGGCCGGTGAATGGAAGACGAGCGTGGAAATGGGGAATGGGGGGAGGATGATCCGCAGGCGTGTGCTGAGGCATTGTAGTTCCGGTTTTGTGTTATAACAAGCCGCCTGTCAGATGATGAGATCAGAGGCATTTGTTGCCAAGCCGTTAAAGAAACCGGCTGCGGAAAGAGGTCCACCTTAACACAGCGTGTTACAATAAATAACTGGGTTGGAAATCAAACTGAAATCCTCACAGCTGTCCCTTTGTAAAGACGGTACATGGACGGGCATAATGTGAAAGGCCACAAGGCGCCGAGCGTCTAATGTTGATGCTGCGAGGGATTGTGGGAGAGCATATTTCTGATATTCTCTCGGGGGGGGGGGGGGTTCTTTCTCTCTCACTCGTTTGCCATAGGAGAAAGGAAAGAAGCAGTCAAGATGTTATTCAGAAAACATCCAGAGAATGTCTTAATGTATTCAAAATTAAGGCCTTAAAATGTCTTAGATTCATTTAAAGAAATGTAAGTTGGCCTTAAATATGTTCGTCCTGCTATGACAAAATTTAAGACGTGATTATTTAATCTTGTGTATTGTCCTAGGCTATATTTATTTTTCTGTTAGGCAAAAGTTTAAATCGCACACTTCCGCCTCTCTAGAGTTCATTGCATTCTGTTACTTAAGGTGGTTTCGGCTTTTGGTGACTAGCTGCTAATACACCTCACTAGCTAGTGCTAGCTTTGTTTTGAGGCCATCATGGTTAAGTGCTAGTGCCAACTACAGTCTAGACATGGGGCATGCAACAGGCAATGACTGAATAAAGCATGTTAATGTAAGGAAATCTCTCATTACCATCTTAGAAAGGTTTTAAAAGTCTTAAATTGGAGTTGGTGAAACCTGCAGAAACCCTGATCTGGGTCTGATGGTCAGTCTGTCTGTGGTGAGACAGTCTGAGATTCTTCTCCTGAACCAGAAAATAATTTTGGCATAAACAAAATAACATATTCTCCTATAAAACACAATAAAAGTTATAATAGTTTGATATACATTTCGGCTATCTCTAGCTACCACATTAACTTTGATTTATCTTGATTCAGCTCTTGACAGAACAACCAGATTATTTAGTATGAACAAGAAAAATAATACTTTAGCCGTCGGCTCTGAGTTACAGCCTTACAACACGCTCAGCTAAAAGGAAGGAGGAACAAATCTCTGGAACATTAATCTGTCCTGTTTTCCCTCTCTTGGCGAGGCGACCGGTTTTGTTTCTTGTTAGTAGTCGGCCATGTTTCATCCAGCCCACAAGCTGCCATATGTCAACGCAGAACTCTATTTGCTTGGAGCTAGGTACTGAAAATGGACTTAATTTGCATGTGTTGTACATCTTCTATACATCTCCAGAATGTTGTTTTTATTTTTTACTTGGAAATGAAATACCTGCATAGTAATTAAAACTAATGAATAGATTTCAGATCTGTTGCTCCTTCTCTTGGCTGGAAGCTCGTTCCCTCCTGTTCTCTGCCTGTGCTTTGCTGGAGAGATTAATTATTTCAGAGAACCCGGTGATGGTCCAGTGTAGGTGTAGCAGCTGATATTTCTGAATGGAGCTAATATTTACAGCAGAGCCAGCATATCTGCAGCAACACGAGAGCAGACAAGCTGTCTTACAAAGGCAAGAACGCATGGAGGACTTGATTGATAGCCCTCCCTCTTTTTTTCTTCTTTTTTTTTCCCCCAACCTTTTCTCTCTCTCTGGGGGTGTATCAAAGCTCCACGGTAACAGCCACACCGTTTAACACTCAGGTCCACTTTTTGCAGCGCTGCAAAACTTAACATGAGCCGTTAGCCTCAGGCAGAGAGAAGCAAGGTGGAGGAAGGTTAAACCGAACAACAGAGTGGAGGTTTGAGCGGCTGCTAAATTTGACTTGGAAGTTTCTACTTTCTTTTTTTTCATGGATGTTTTCCCACGGTAAATACACATATGGATCATATGTCAGGTCACGACAGTCAAGTCTTCTTATTAAAGTTTTTTTTTTTCATCCCCACAGGGCTGAGCAACATTGAGTTCCAGCAGCAGCAGGGGAAGGCCACGTGCGTGAGCATCAACTGGACCCTGGGCGACGCGCAGCCGGAGGTGGTCAACACGGCGACGGGACGGCGACGGGATTCAGGGACGCCATCACGCATCTGCAAGCACGCCCTGTTCACCCGCTGGAATCGACTGTACCGAAAGGTGAGGGCTCACCTTCAAGACAGCAGGACAGCAGACGGGATGCTTCGCTTTAATTTACTCTGATGCGGACCAAAAGCGCACATTCTGGTTTGTCTACAAACAAAGCTGGAGCTGTGTTCGGTTGAAGTGAAGGCTGATGCGGTTCGAATGCTTTTATGACTGCTAACCGGACTGGAGCTAACTATGGTGCAGGGTATTCTGGGTAAACACAACCACAACAACCACAAGTTGGAGAAATTGCTCATGGTCTTTTTAGCAACAACGAAATAGAAATATTACAACCGCCAAGATCTGAAACCTCCATTTTTCCTTCACATTTTATGAAGAAAGAAGTTTCTTCTTCTGAGGTTTTTTATTTTATTACTTACAATGAGAGATGATTTAATTTATAAAATTTTAAAATTATCTTGTTATAAGTGAAATAATCTTCCAGTTAAACTGTTATTGTACTACTGACTTAACAATTCCCTATATCTTGCTAAAAAGTTACTTGTAAATTAATTCAGTTTTGTTTCAAGTGTACTATAATATTTGCACAAGAAACAAGACAAAAAATACTTTAAGATTTTGTTTCTGCAGTGAACATCCTCAAACTCCCCTCAGGACCTGCTGAAGGGCTTTGAGTTGCTCATTCTGAGTTCAACAGAACATTGAGAACTAAAGTTTAGAGGAAACTAGTTTAAAGCTGCGTCCAAAGAAACACTGAACGCACCGTGCCTTGCAGGAGGAGTCGTAGCTTTAAACTTCTCCAATGTTCAAAAGATTTCGTACCAAGTTTCCTATTTATCCTTTCACACACATCAGCAGCAGCTCAGCTGCCATCCTGTATGCCTCAGTTAGCACAGTGAGATGCTTGCTAAGCTAAATCTGTGGTTTCATCTGGACAAAGAAACAGACGACATGAAATGATTTCAGAAAATACATCCACAGACTGTAGGGGTTGAATTCCTACCGGAGGCTGTTCATGTTCGGCTGGTTATGGATACATTTTTAGAGTTTTGTAACAATATTCATACTTCAGTGTACAGACTCATTCAATGAATTAGAATTTTATTGAACAGTTCCTTAATCCAGCAATCTGGATTTATTTTCTTTCAGCTGATTAAGACACAGTTTAAGATTACAATATTTTATGTTTATAACTTGCTTAAAGCTGCAGTATGTCTTTTTTACAAACGATACTTTTGTTTTTACATTTTGGTAATTTGGTCTCATGGCTGCATAACATCAGACATATAATCTGTGAAAATAAAGTTCTGCAGTCTTACTGCCATCATTCAGTCAGAAACAGCCAATCAGAGCCGGGGGGCGTGTCTTAACGCTGCCAATCACCCTCCTGATTTAATATGCAAATTTACCAGAGAGGACATTAGTATTCTCTATTTAAAATCCTTAAGCATGAAAGTTTTTAACCTGTAAATTATTATCTTGTAAACATTTCAACCTGTAAATAGTCAAGTTTATTCTAATAAACTTTAATCACCATAAAAATCTGAAAGTATCCTCCAGGTTTGAACAAACTTTACCTGAAGTTGGGCTTCTGTGTGTCTACCAGCTCTGAAATGGCTCAAACAGAGTTGAATTGCTTTCTGTCCAGACTTTGACTGGGCCATTCTAGCACATTAAGCAGCTTCTGTAAATCCAGAGCTTCTATTGCAGTTCCGGCTTTACATGTAGGATCATAATCGATCTATCATAATCAGCCTCCACCCAAGACTCAAGTCTTTTGAAGCCAGGTTTCCACCCATCTTCCCATTAAGTGATGGTGGTGGCATGATGCTGCCATATTTCACCATGAGGATGTGAGGTAATGGTTTTCTCAGTCATCTCGTGACTTGCTTTGAACAATTACTTTTTTCTTTCCACTCTTCCATGAGGGGGACCGTTGTAGAGTTTATTAAACTAGTTGTCCTGGCAACAGATTCCCTCACCAGAACCGTGGATTCCTGCAGCTATCCATGAATCATGAATTCACATCTTCACTCTGACTCCAAGCGATTGAGGCTACTGCTAACTAACTTCTAATATATCCTTAGGAACTAGCTAGCTATGTTTTTTTTTTGTCTATCATTGGTAAGTGCAAATCTATTGCTAATTTATAGTCTTTTGTTTTCTGTTGCAATAAAACAGAAAATTGGGGGGGTTATACATAATGGTCTTAAAAAGTCTGAAACTTGGCTTGATGAAACCTAAAGAAACTCTGTTTGGAGTACAGGATTAAAACCAGATACAGACTGAACGATATGAAGACATTTCTACTCGGAACAGAGTCCCACTGGTTTAAAAAGACTTTAGTTATCAGTTTAGTTTGATGTGAACTTGATGACCTTTTTGAAGAGGTTAAACGTTTGCGTCTCCATTCCTAATCTTGAACGTTCAACGGCAGTTCGTCTGTTAGCTTAAACAGCCTGCAAGTAAACGAGCCGTCCGCTGAAATTCTCCAGCTTCCAGCCAGAAATCCAGAAACATTAACTACCGAGACGCTTTCCAACAATCAAAAGCAACACGTGTGTATTAAACTCCAAATCACAGCCCGCGCCGTGCCGAGAAAATGTGGAATTTCCTCTCTGCTACAGATAAATTTTGTCGTCTTGGCAACATCTGCCGTCTGCGCGGCTTATCAGAATCTGGCAGCTCGGATCTTCACCCGCCCGCACTTTCATTTCCATCCCGAAACTTTATGTAACAGACACCGCCTGCGTCGGCAAATGGCGAGCCGTTAAAGCATAATGACTATGAAACCATAATTATTTGGAGGAGTTCTGGAGGAGCCTCCCCCCTGCCCCCCACCCCCACCCCCTCTAAGTGCTCCCCGCACGCCGCGCATACGGGGCCACGCTAGAGCAGTCGCACTAATCTCCAAAAGAAACTTTTGCTCTCCTTGTCCTCCCTCTCCTCGCTTGTCTCTCCGCCGATCTTCACCCTCCCGCGCCCCACCCGGTCCCCCGCCGCCCCCCGCGACAGTTCGAATGCACAAAAAAGCACAGAGAATGTGCAATTGCTTGTGAAATTTAAATGGGGAGATTACACAGCTGTTGAAGCCCCCCACCCCACACACACATCCACCCCCTCCCATAGCCACCCAAATGCATTTGTGCCGGCTCATTCGTTTTGTTTTGCTCGCCCCTTCCCCCCCCCACCCACACCACCACCCACACACCGCCCTGATTAAACCTTCTGCACCTTTTTGCCCTGACTGTACAGAGCCCAGCATCGCATTACAACTGTAAGTTTTTATTTAGATTTTTATATAATGGAGCGACTTAAAGTGCCACATTATGTACAAAAACACATCATTATTGAACTTTAGGTTAAAATCTGAAAGGTGTGGCATATATTTGTATTCCCCTTAGTCAGTACTTTCTACAACCACCTTTCCATACAGTCGATTAGGCCTAGGTCTGGACTTTGATTGGGCCATTGCAACACACACGTGTGTTTGTGTGTGTGTGTGTGTGTGTGTGTGTGTGTGTGTGTGTGTGTGTGTGTGTGTGTGTGTGTGTGTGTGTGTGTGTGTGTGTGTGTGTGTGTATATATATATATATATATATATATATATATATATATATATATATATATATATATATATGTGTGTGTATAGATCTAAGTTAATCAGAGTTGTTGTCCTGCTGAAAGCCTAACGACCCCAACCAATTAACCAATGAACATGTAGACAGAATGGGAGCTCTGGGCTCAATAAGCAGTGGTCTCAGTTTGTAGAACAGATTGGACTCACTGGGTGGACTCTAGTCTGACCCGGTTCTCCTCGTCAGCTGCAGAGTGTAGAGCTGTTTAGGAATATCCCGGTTTCTCTTCTGGACCTGTTACCCCCCTTCCCGCTCCGGCACCTTGGCCTGAACTCCAAACGGTAAATTACAGGGTTGACCCAAATTTACGCCTCACTTTTCAGATTTTCTCAAGCTTTAAAGCTGCACTTCTATGTTTTTTACGTATTTGTTATAACTGTCACTATAACCGTAGGAGACCTCCTCCTTTACCATCTGCAGAAATAAAATGGTCCCAGTGAAAAACAACAAATCAGAGCCAGGAGGAGGGTCTTAGTGCTGTCAATCAGGCGTGTGTACATGCTGCTCAACGCTGTGATAGCAGAGAAACGATTCACTGTTCCAGGAAAACCAGTAAGTTACAGGTTTGATGTAGGTGTCATCATCTTAGGGTAAGATGACGCTTCACGACATAAAAACCGTCATCAGCTTGTTCTGAGTTGCTTTTGAATCATAATAAATGGAACATTGACCAACATATCTGACGATTAATGATGGCACTTGACAGAATGGAATGTCTGTTATTGGTTTTAACAACTGTGTGACGTGTTTATGATGTTTGAACTGCTATGTTGCTGAAATGAGCTAAACAAATAAACTTGATTGGTCAGTGGTCATGCTAACTAGCTGAACACTTCAGGTATCTTTACACTTACGCCTGCCTCCCATGTGCTTCTTATCATTCTTCTCTTTCAGCTGGGGGTCCATGTCTCCAGCTTAGCAACGGACCGTCAGCCCATGTACGGCGAGGCCAAGATGGCGGCGCGTCCTTACCAGATCGCGAAGCAGCAGTGGTTCAAGTCTCTGCAGGAGACGGGCCTGGGTACCTGGGTGAAGAAGCCACCGGAGCAGGAGCAGTTCCTGCTGTCCATCTGAGCAACAACGGGTGTGTGTGTGGGTGTGTGTATGACCTTTATTTTTTTAGGGTAAGATGACGCCTCCCACAGCTTCACACCAGGAAGTGCACCCTCCAAACCCAAGATTACGAACCCCTGTATGTGACCGCGGTCTCATTCTGTTTCGTGTCGCCCTTTCATCCCGTCACTGAAGCCACCAGCAGAAGGTCATGGAGGAAAACTAGAGTTGAAAAGCTGGAGTTTTTTTTTTTTTTCTCCTTTGAACACAAACACACAAGTTTAAGCAAACACCCATCTAAATGCACCCCTCTACCTCCCCCTCCATTCCTGTCCATGGCTGTCGAGGAAAAAGGGGTTGGGGTAACCTTGAGCAGAATGAAAGGCAGCCGCTATCTTGTCATCAGCTATTTCCGGGCCCTGAGGCTCCCGCTGAGGAGTGAAGCCACAGGGGAGAGAGAGAACGAGACAGGCTGAGAAAGGGGAAGGGAGGGGAAAAAAAAGAGGGTCCACGTCCAATTACCGGCCCTGTCAGGGTGACGGGTGATGGAGACGGAGGGAGGGAGGAAAGAGAAGGACAGGGTGGTTCACCTTCTCCTCTTTTATTACTACCTCCATCCTCCTTCTCTTAATTCACCCTTTTAACTCTCCTGTGGCCTCTTCCTCCCTCTGGGGGGAGCTAAACATGACACAGCGACAGGTTAATGCACCCCTGGAGGAGCCCAGGTGTATAAATGAGATCATTACTTCCCGACTAAGAACGGAGGAGACGGACCGGAGAGTTTCTTCTTTGTAATTTTTCACCTGCTGGTTTTTCCTTGGTCTTAACAAAAGCTCAGTAGCAACATTCATTTACTCCTTGACTCTCTTTTTCTTCCCCTCAGTCTGATAACAACTTTTAGTGAATTTTTTTCCCCCCCTTTGCTTTCAGCTCCCATCATCGTCAGATCTGAGGTCTAACACCGATAGGTCACCATCCACCCCATGTAAATTATCACCTTAATGCATTTCGTCTTTGCATATTTTGTCTGTGTATCACTGTGATGTCTTTCTATTCATTATGATCATGACTGTACTGTTCTGTCAGCGTTCTCCATAAATAATAGAGCTGAAGCACTCAGACCGCCGGCAGCAGCGGGAGAGGCAGTGAGATCCGAGCAGTGACAGTGACATCTTGTGGTTTCTCTGAGTACTGCACCCTGTTTGGACCTGGTAGTTTCACTGGGACTGTGTGACAGTTGAGATGACAGTGATTTACACCAAAAACTACCTTATGTCGGGAAATGTTCACCAGTTTGACTCGCGTTTCATTATTATTTTTACCTTCATTCACTGAGATCCAAGAGAGACTTATTTTAATAAACAGTAGTTATTGTAGCAATGAAATTGGGATTTAGTAATAGGCCTATATATTTTTATAAAATTCATAGCAAGACTTGAATTTAATCTGTTTGGGCTGGACTGAACGGGTGTGGCGTGATCAGATTAAGTCACACTAACAGTAGAACCTGCATGCTCTTCAAACTCAAACAATACTTTATTGATCCCAAAGGGAAATTAGAATGTATTGTGATGAAGCTGCAAAATTACAAATAATGCGTCTTACACAGTGGCAGATCTGCATATCGCTACTTATTTCATTTTGAATTTTTTTACATTATTATGTAATGTAATAATCACAAATAATTTTCAGGTGATTTTCAGGGGTGTTACGTGAGACGCAGCAACACAAAATTATGAAATCAAAATATTACATGTTTTAACCTTTTTACAGATAAAAATGTGAAAAAGACGACATGCATTTGTTTACATCCACTTCTTATTCTAAAGCTCCTAAATCAAATCAAATTCAATAATATGGCCTTTATGGAAGAACAGCAAAGAGGAAGCAAGGAAAGATAATCATCATTAGCTTGTACTGCTAACAGTAATTAGCATGAACCAGAGCAGTTAGCAATCACTCTGGTTTTGACTTGAACTGACACTTGGTTAAGTGAGTTGGTGTGCTGTCATTGCTTAAAATATTTGTTACATTCATATTTGACTTTTTTTTTTTTTTTTTTTTTTAAAGAGTTGAACATAAGTGATTCTATAATTGCAGATACATTTGATGTCCAGAGTCATTATTTTTGGTCTGGTATATTAAAATATTTCAATTTTTAAATGTTGTCGTAATTTATTACTCATTTTAATGGATCATAATATTTAACACTTAAAAACATTTAAGGAAATACATTTAAAATTGTTTTATATAGCTGAAAAACCAAGACTTCTTGTTGTCAGAGTTGGGTACTGTCTTTTTTATTAACCTGAAAAATGATGCAAAAACCTGTTTTATTTTTCTTTGGTGAATTTGTTTTTGCCATCTTTTTTTAAACTGCCTAAATTGTCAATTTAATAACATCACATTAAATTAACTCAAAATTCCCTTATTTTCGAAAAAATGTGTGTCCGAGAATTTTTTGTCAACTCTGTTACCATATGGTTTTGTCCCTGTAAATCTGTGAAATTGCCTTCTACGGCTATATAAACTGCATAAAATTAAGTCACTTACTTTTACTGATAAGACCTCAAACACACAGTCTATGTGCCATCCTCTGGGAAATATTTTAGTCTAAAAATCACAATCGTCAGGTATTATTTTCAACGTCAATCTTGTTACCAAAGTATCATGAGAAAAATACAACAGATTTTTGATCAGAGACAAGTTTATTTAATGGTTTTTAAACCATTGTCTCAGTGGTGTCGTTTTTTCAGAATTTCTACTCACAAGTGGAGTTTTTAATAAAAATGTTTGAAATTGTCAATTCTGTTACCATCAACTCTGTTACCAAATAGGGTAACAGAGTTGATGGTAACAGAGTTTTTAGTTCTAAATTATTATGGTCCTGTCAATTCTGTTACTAACACCAACTCTGTTAGGTAACAGAGTTGACATGTTTATGACATACTTTCACAAAAAAAAAGGAAAACTGTTGTCCAGAGCACCATATACATTGTTGGTTGACTTCTGCTGTCATTTAGTATTGCTGACCAATTTTATTTCTAAAAGAATGATGGTTTTCAATGAGTTTTAATGAAAAACGTTTGACCCTATGAGTATCTTTTGATTTTTTTAAATGTATTTTTAAGTAAAACATCTCAATTTAAAGTATTTGGTGTAATGGAATAAAAATATTTTAGTCTGCTAGAATTTATTGTTTTTTTCACTCACTGTCTATATTATCCGTAACAGAGTTGACATACTGCAAAACACGTTTTTTCTGAAAAAAAA
The DNA here is from genome assembly GCF_051168715.1 of Poecilia mexicana. Lineage (NCBI taxonomy): Eukaryota > Metazoa > Chordata > Actinopteri > Cyprinodontiformes > Poeciliidae > Poecilia > Poecilia mexicana. The sequence goes on from NW_028263389.1 coordinate 4,722,325, forward strand.
AAAAATAAAATATGTAGCTAATGTTTGGCAATTACAGATTTTTTTAAAGTTTAATGCCTTTTCAATAGACTACCTAAGAAACTTTTTAAGAAATGAAAAGTTTTTTTTTTGTCATTTCTTGAAGTGCCAAATGTATCTCCAATTATAGAATCACTCATAAACTGCACTTCCTCCCCCCAATAAAAGCTAGAAGTTTGGAAACCTTCCTGTGATTTAAAAGTAGCTGAATTTGGCCAACTTTGAACCTGGAAAAAACAGAACCAACTGGAGAAAGATTCAGCTAAGAGCAAAAAGAAGGGGATGCATATCTCCAGCCACTACTTTAAATTAATTCAGACACAAAAAACTCTACTGTGGAATGGATTTTATGTAAGTACTGTCTGTTTGTCAGATCAATATGAAAGTGTAGGTACAAATCTTGTTTTTTGGGCAAATGTGACATTCATTACTATCACGCTCCCTAATGTTAGCAAACACAGAGTTTCACAAATTTATTTTTGAGATAAAACATAACGTTTGTCTGAAAACTGAGTGTATATATGTAAAAACAAATGTACAAATGATGATAATGAGAAAGGAATCTAAAAATGTCCAACTATGTAAATTGAGGTATAAGAGGAATTGCTGCTAAGGTCTGTAAATTGCACTTCAGTAACATAAAAAGTGAATGTTTGTACTGTATATGTGAATAAAACCACTAAATCTTGTAATTTTACTTTTGCCTGTCTGGTTTCTTTTTATAGTATCCTTCTCCAGTATTGGTGTATTTCTACTTTGTCATGATCACCTGTCAGTGCGATAATGTGCCGACCCTGGAGAGCAGCCGGCCATTATTACAGAGGCCTCCCACTGCTGCGTCTCCCCGGGGAAATCCACGGGAAAATGGTTATCTCAGCTTGGCTCATGGCAGGTGGCGCAAAGACCAGCGGCCAAATTAGCCTGGAGGATGAAAGAGGAGCCCGGTGGAGGTACCTCGTCCCCACCTTAAGCCCCTACAGCCACGGTTAGTTCTGCCCGGCACAATAAACTCCATAATTGACAATTTGAACCAGCTTTAATCTAATGGTCGAGGGCAGAGAGGAACTCCGTGCTTTGTTCTGTCGCTATGTCGTTAGCTTGCATTGCTAACAGTAGTTAGCATGCTGTCACTCGGTGCAAGTGAGATATGAAGGCATTGCGCGCCACAACGCTGACGTGTGCTGGAAGGTTCCGCCATTATCCTGGAGAATGTTTTACGGTTCTCAGTCTTTTTGTCTTAACCCAGCTCCACTACAAAAGAAAAACCCTGGACAAATTAAGATTTCCATTGAAATACACAAATGAAGCATTTGTGTAGACGCTCCCTGTTGTATTTAACAGATCTTCCATTTTTTGAAAGCAGTAAAAATGGTAAATGGCTTATTTTAAGTACAAGTTTTTGCTACTTGTAATTACAACTCAGAATGTTTTAATTTCCAGATATACATAACCTTGGAAATGAACCAAGAAATGATAGTGGTGCACTAATGATTATGATGTGGGTTTGTTTTGGCACCTATAGACTGTAGTAATTGTGTTTTAGATGTCAAAAGTGACAGACAGCTATCATTTGTTAGCTGATGGGCTTAAAGTGAGTTCTGGACTCTGACCCTTAAAACAGCACTTAAGGCTGGAAAATAAGATGTTGGGCTCAGTCCAAGTCCAGGCCTCGAGAGCTGCGACGGAGCCTCTGCGACCCTAATCATCCCGTAGACGTACAAATATTATCCTATTTTGATGTTTTAAGAGAAACCTTAAACCGAAAGAGGGTTACGCTTCCTTTGCTCTGAAGAAAAAAAATCCTCATGAACAGACATCAGTAGTTCCAGGTTTGCAGATGAATAAAAACGTAATTTTCTGAGCGATAGCAGCCTCATTGAAGTGAATCAAAAAAAGTGTGGGATGAATAAGATGAGAGAGAGACGCAGCGGTAGCAAAAGGAAATCACATCTTTTTTTATTGGAAAGTGTCAGGGAGAACACAGCATCACAAAGTATGCAAAGAAGATCGCATAATGAAGTTAGGCGAATATGAATTCACTCCAGTGAGCCAAAAGCCGATCCACTTTAGAAATGTAGATTTTACTCCCGCAGTCTGGCTGTAATTTAATGTAGCAATCTGAAAATCTGATTTCCTCCAGTTTGGTTATTCAGAAGCGCTGCGTTTTCTGAACTTACCGTTCCGCCTGCGGAGCAGTGGGACGCTGATACCACCGGGCACGAGTCCCCACAGCTACCCCAACGACAGACACGGACAAAGCAAACCTGTCTGAAGCACAATTACTTATTAAACAAGTGGAGGAGCCACAGACGGATGAAAGTCATACGCCTCAGTGCAGTAGTAAGGCATTTTAATTCAGGTCCGACATTTGTCAGGTTCATGCTACTTTACAATGTGATCCTGGTTCTTCTTGTTGGAGGAAACAGCAGTGACGTGTGATTCTGAACACGGGATCTACACCGGTCACATATACAGGCAGTTTTATGGAGTTTTACAGCACTGGAATAAGTTAAACATCTGAAGGAGATTTAAAAAAAAAAAAAAAAAAAAAAAAAACAGCATGACTTCAGTTCAGGACATTGCACATGTAACATACAGCATGTTTCAGGAATCCGGTGGAGCACAGTACCCTGACAGCGAAAGTCCAGTGTCTTTTAAAGACACAGTCACCTGGTTTAACACAAACAACATCACTCTGTGAATGAGTAACATTAAGGAGCTGAGTATTGCTTCTATTTCTTTTTTGTTTTAAAGACAGACAGATAGGTGCAACACGGTACAGAGCTGAAAACCACTGAAGCACACACACCAACCACATCGGTTCACTTTGTTTGGGCTCACGACTCAACAGCAACACAAGTTCTGAGGTGGCAAAAAGAGGAGCGAGTCCAGTTCAGGTCAGAAGTTTACATACGGCCATCGGCATGAATGTTTTGATCTTTATGCTTTTTAGCTTTTGATTCAACATCCAACTTCAGTGAGTTTTTAAAAACAAGAGTGCAGAAGTTTGAATTTACAGTATTGTTGGGAGCAAAATATTTGGTTAATGGTCGCAAAGAAAGCTGCACCTGAACTACATGCATTTGTAGCAAATGATACTCTGGCATAATTCTGGTTGGATTTGTGATTTTCACAGGAAATGAAAGCAGCAGTATGCAAATTTATAGAAAATATTTTGGGTTTTTTATATTACTATTATATTATATTATATATTTTGTATTTGCTAATTCTATCACCATACTGTAACAATGTAATATGAGACAGATCATCTTAATAAATAAATAAAAAATAATAATATTAAAAAAATAAAACAGAAGCTCTTATAGCCATCTGCAAATTGAACAGTTCCTGGTCAAAAACAACCAGCGCTGTCAATCAACCTCGTCTATTTGCTGCTCAGTGTGCAGCAAATACCTTACTGTTCCTGGAAAACTATTTATGCATCACGGTAGCCATGCTAACTAGCTTTAGCATTTATGGCAGGCTATGTTGAGGGGAATTTGCTGTAGTTTAGCAGAGAGCAATAGGGAAGGACATAAGCAGCGCATACATGAGCTTGACTGACAGTGCTAAGACTCTCCTCCTGGCTCTGATTGGTTGTTTCTGACTGCCTTGTGTATTTCTGCAGCTGGCTGTAGAAATAGTCGGAGGAGGTGGATTATCCGTCTCATGTTATACTCTCACAACATTGCGAAAGTTCAAACAAATACGTAAAAAACATTTTTAAAAATAAATAGCTACATATACTGCAGCTTTAAGCACAGATTGGGGTCGTCGTGTCCATGTTTCGAGGAAGCCACTGTTGAGCTGATGTTCAAGCCTTTGAGTCCACCAAATACGTTTCACCTCAACCTGCAACTTATCTGAGAGTATCTGTGGCTGCTTTCATCGTCAATGGCCACCGATATCAAACTACCATCACTGTGGACGGAGGCGCGGATGCCTGGGCCTTGTTGGGTTGTTCTTCAACATTCTGGCTGATTTCCTTCCACAAGATGGTGAAGATTTGGCTCAACTTGGATACAACCGAGTGTTCAGACCAGATGACTGGATAGAGCTGACTGATGTACAAACAAGTCAAACCTCTGACCCTGACCTGCTTCAATGCAGTTTGTGCCAGGAAACTATCCATCTGCCAACGTGGCGTACACGACATCGAAAACTCTGTAAATTCAAGCTAGCACACCCAATTATTGTTTTTAAAAACCCTTCATCCCGCTCTACTGCATGACCGTACGCAAACTTATGTGGGCCTCTAGAACAGCAACACGTTGGGTTTTCTAATGACTTTCACAGACAGCTGGAGGATTTGTGGTCTGGTTAAGTGCCGTCGTTTCTCCATTATTGCGTCGCTCTTCAACACCTCTTCATCCTGCCAGAATAAATCTCTCTATATATTTAAAAAATCTCCTATGTAAACATAGAACAAGGCAAGTAACAGAAAGTGAGATCTGGAAACACGAAGGCTAACCGTGAACTGAAGAGAGGAGGCGGGGATCCGGATCTCTGTCTGCTGAGCTCTCCGTTTTAAGACGTGGCAGACGTACGTCGCGATATGTTTGGTTCTGTGACAGGAAACGCTCCAGAAGGATAAAAACATCTCACAGCTCTGCCATATTTAACAAACTGCACCTCCCAGAAGGCGGCTAAGACACTGAATCTGTCACTTAATCAGGCCACAACATCTTATATACATACTCTACAGATTGTTTTCCGACTGCTTTTGAAGCAGCGTCTGCAAACCGAGGTCGTCTAGCATGCAGAAGAAGCTATTTGGCAATGACTAAAAAGAAAAAAACAAAAACGGTGACATGAGTGACCGCCTGCACACACACACAAAACCAAACATGTAGTTCCACACAGAAATGGCACGAATCACAGTCCATGCTAAATAAAAAGGGCGGGGTCTGGATGGGTCACTTCTCCTGAAGCAGGGCAGGGATGTTGATGTTCCAGCCGATGGCCTGCCGGTCGAAGCCGCAGGTGAACAAGTTGCACGCCTGGTTCTCCTCGTTCCATGCTGTGCAGCACACCATTCGCCTATGACCCTGCACACATGCAGATATTTACGATGGTTTTTCTTTAAAAAAAAAAAAAAAAAAAGCAGATGTGATGCAGCAGTCATTTCTAGTCCCGCTTTCGTTCTCTCCTTACCATCCGGTTGCTGCGTGGAAGTCGGGCTAGCCTCACCCCGCTCATGTCAAACAGGCGGACTTGTCGATTGTCGTGTGGCAGGGCGATGATCCTCTGGTTGGCCGAGACGCTTATCCTGAAACATCACACAAAGTTGCACTGTGAAGTAGATCTCTTTGGAAAAAACGGTTCAACGGTATGTCAATTTATGAAAGATGTTTTATTCCAAGGGTCACAATTTCTCATCTGAGTCGACAAAATAAAAACGAGTGAGAAACCTTACATTGCAGGGACAAAATAAAGGGATGAAAAGTTGGAAAACGGATTACAATTCATGAGGTTTTCAGTCTCGATTTAAAGGAACTCAGTGTTTCAGCAGTTTTGCAGCATTTTTAGGTTGTGCTCAGACTGGAGGAGCGTTATAAACTCAATGCTGACAGCTGACTGCTGCAATTGGATTGAAACGGATCTAATAAAAATACAACTTTGAACACAAAATGAAACTTGACTTCTCATTTCTTTAAACGAAATCTGCAGATCTGAAAACTGGAAAATATTTTCACATTTTTTTTACGATCTATCCCTACCCCCTCCAAAAAAAATAACTACAGCAGATGTAAATATTAATATCAAACTTCATGCTACACAGATGTAATGCATTAATAATCTGCGATTCTCCCCTAAGAAACACACTGCTGGGTCCGGTCCTGGATTACACGCTTTCAGCACGACAATTTTTAAAATCGACGCCTTTCACCCACCTGTTGACAGCTGAGTCGGTACGGATGGTTGCTATGGGCGATCGCATGTTCTTCAGGTCCCACACCTTCACAGTGCGGTCATCGCTTCCAGAGACGACGTTGTCCCCCACGGTGAAGACGGCGGACGTCACGGTGCTGCAGAAGCAGGACAGAGCGGGACGGTCAGACAGGAAGAGGAAACAGTCACTTATGAAGCAGTTTCTGCAAAACGCAGAGAAAACCTCGCTTTAGACCTCAGGTCTTGAAGAGAGGGTGGATCTCTCACTTGTCAGAATCCGACGGTTATATATATTTAAAAAAAATTCACAAAAGGTGTTTGGGATGTAACAAAGCTATTTTATTGTAATATAATCAAATCAAAACATAAGTTCCTTTAAATACTGATCTAGTTGAGGGAGAGGGAAATACCTTTATTTTACAGGTAATGTTGGGGTGAGAGGCTGAGTACTCCCCTTTTCCTTATTATTTAAAAGTATATACATATGTTAGAATGGCAAAAAATAAAAAACAACAACAACACAGAAACAACAAAACTATTATTCATTACCAGCAACACAAAATCTCCTTACAGCATTTAGTTCACATGGTTTTTCGTTCTCTTAGGCCTCAACATTTTCTTCTTCTTGATACGATGAACATGAAACCACTGAATCCATTTCTATAACAAACTGAATGCAAATAAGCTTCAGAACTCGACTATCAGATCCATTATTCGTCAAGACTGAATTCTCTTAATCCCTTATTCATTCTAAAGGGAAAATTAAATGTTGTCATAACTCATGTTGTCTAATTATCCTCAAAGAGCCGCAGCGCCTGGTGATGCTGTGGGTGTGAAGGATCTCCAGTCGGTCCCGTTACACGTAACTGTCTGAACTGAGAGAGCAGAAACCAGAGGGAATGTTTGTCCAAACGTGCAATGTGAACCCGAAAAATTAGAAACAAAAGTCTAAAACATAAAGAAGACATCAGACCTACAACAACTTGCTTATTCTTACACGCTCGTAATTTTATTCACTATTAGAAACGTTCAGTTTTTCCCTTTTGTTCCCGTCCATTCATGGAGCGAAACATACAAAAAATAAAATAAAATAAAAAGAAGGAAATAATTATAGTAAACAGTGTTCCATCACACCTCTCCTTTTCAGCTTCTACATCTAGTCTGTCCTGTTTAAATGAACCACCCCTTTAATTCAAATTGACATGCCATTACAGGCTAATTAGGCACCCAAACCTGGCCCCATTAAGGGCTGGGGCTCAAGGAAAGTGCTGCGCCGATACTGGCACCTCCTGACTTTGAAGGGTACAGCCCAGCTGGGAATACAAGCGGCGTGGAGGGGATGATGGGAGGTGAGCACGCAGCGTAATCAGACAAGGTAATTGATTATAAGGTTGATTAAGGTTAAAGGGTTTCTCACGACGACAGTGAGGAAGGAAAAGGGGGGGAAGAAGGAGTTTGGTGGTACTTAACGCTCGGCTGGTCTCTGACAGCCAAGGTCAAGAGACTGAAAGACCCGAGGAAAAATAAAAAAGATTACAAATGTAAAAGCATCTCACCGACATTAGTGGAGAAAAAGTGAGATTTTTTTTTTAAATATTAATAACTGTATATACAAAAAAAATGATGCAATCCTGTCATGACAGAATTTTTAAATTGAATCAAGGCTGAGTGCATTTCACTGCTGGGAGTCCATTATGATTTTTATTTGAGTTAATTGCTGCGTCTAATTACTTAATTGCAGTAACTGTATTTTAATCAAAACCTATATACACTGACAAATTAAACATTATTTTCCATTTTAAAAGAAACTTTTTTTGCTGCTAAATTATTGAATAAATAGACAAATATACAAAGTTGTTTATGTTACCAGTCTGTTGCTCCCACAGGGCCAAAACAAGCAGCTTTGTCGTCCATTGTTGTCATCAGCAGATGTCACTCGTGTGTCAGATTTATGGGCGTACCAGAAACGAGCAAATACAAAGTTCCAGTTGGAACCTTTGTTTGTTCTTGATTGTGTTAAAAAAAAGGTAAAAAATATATAATTAATCAGAATTAACGCATTAAAAGTCACTGCCCAAATAGATTTAATTGGGATTCTATGCAATAGATGAAGAGAAAGTCTTGGATAAGTGAAGAAGAGCAACCCGCAGCATGACGCTGTCATCACCATGTTTCAATGTAAATGTAGTTTACTCAGGCTGATGTGTGGTGATGGGTTGTTTTGCCACACATGGCTTTTTGTGTTTAGACATGCAAACAGTTACTTCTCTCATAGATCATCTTAGTCTGGTCAGTTTGGGTTGCTTAAACTGTTTGTTTGCCAACTCACTGACAAAATTTAATCAGAAATTAGATATTTTTTCCTTATGGCAATTTAAAGTTTTTGAGAAGTTGACAATCACCAATTCACTAGAAACCAGAGCTTTTAATTCCTCAGGATGAACGGAGGGTTTTTATCTACTTTGATGTTGAATTATATGGATCTTAAACTGTTGGTATTTAAAGATAAAAGCTACAGATGTAAATGAAACCAGTCAGATGGAGACTAAGTGCTTTTGCAGCTTTGTGTTAATTCTCCAGCGCTGCAGCAAAGCTGACAGTCCCTGAAGTGCTGGAGTATTCCTCAGGAGAGACGAGATATCAGATCTGCATCTAACACACACACACGTGCGCGCGCACACACTCTGTGGAGCGCAATCAGAATGTCTGAGGAAGCCGTCAACGGGAGGGGAGACAAACCCGACATGGCATCCCGTTTGTAGAGCAAGTGCGCTGTCGTTTCTCGTTTGCTCTCGGCCGTTTTGTTAGCTCGCACGCCGTTGTCATTACACTGCAATTATGGCGGGGCGGTGGGACGGAGGGTGGATGCTGCACTTTTAGCCGCCGCGCTCCGCTGTCAGCCAGCGTTAGCCGTAATTGCCGGTGAAGGCGGTGGAAACGGGAGGCTTTCACCCCCCCCCCACCCCCGGCCCTCAGCCTGCACTGCCTCTATTAAACCGTTCTCATTTATCTCTGCGACTGCAGCTTTTCACAGGAATGATGGCGTGTTTATGTCAGTCATGTTGCCACATTATGCCACAAGGAAGATCCCAGGAAACGAGAGAGAGACGGCAGTGGATGTAGCTCGCTGCTGACATGTAGGACCCAAAGAGTGGATCCAATCTGTTCTCAATCTAAAATATCAACTTTATTTAAGAATTTCTACCTGATTGGGGAAAAGAAACAGAAATTCATCAGCATCTTCAATGGAAAAATGGTAAATCTGATGCATTCAAACATTTTATTACAGCATATTTCAGACTACTTAAAAAAAAAAATAAAGGGACACGATTGAAGTTTTTGTGCTTTCACTGATGTTTGGAACTCAAGATGAGCCATCTGGTCCTCATCCAAACGTAAAGTGGAGATTTTATAAACTGCTTCTTCTTCCCCGAGCTACTTCATGTATTTTTGGTTTAAATATAAGAAGGATTAAAAAGACTACAAGCCATGATGATTATAGCCTCCAGATCATTAAACTCCACAATGTCTCAAAATTCAAATGTTAAATCAATTATTCAGATGACGAATGTCGCTTTCTGCTGATTTTTTATTTAACCATTTATGCCTTTTTTTAACACAGTATTAGAAATACATTAAAAGATGCAAACAATTAAATTCAGTTTTTAACAAGAAAAACAAACATTTCATCATCTAAATTGCAGTAGTACATTCCTTTATCATATAGATTTCTTGATTAACATTAACAATTAATAATCAGTATGGTAAAGGGCATCTGTAATATGAAATTTTGTTTTTATTTTTATTAATACAGAATTTGAACCAGGTGAAGCTAAATCTACGTCATGTGAGGAGTTCTGGTAGGACATTTCTGCAGACAAAAAAATAATAATTTTTTCTGTTAAATGCAAAATATTTTTATGTAGTATTTTACTTTTTTTGTACAGTTTTGGCTTAGTTACTGGATATGTTGAAGAGTTGACGACTAATTGATTACTGAATTAGTTTACGATCATGTCAATAACTGATTAATCATATTTAATGTGATTAATCATTTCAGCCCCAACTCCGTTTTATTTTTTTTTGTCTGGAATCGGTGACAAAAAATATTGAACTTTTTCCCAATAATTTAAGTTTTTTAGATGTAGCTATGGATCCATTTCTCCTCTCTTTTTACTGGCATCTTTTTCAAATATCAGTACTCATAATAAACTCTAATAGACCTGTTGCAGAGGTCTATAATTCACCTTATTTATTGTTTATTTATTGTTTCTATTGTTTTAATTTTTTTGGACATTTAAAATGTCTTCCAGTTCCATTGTTAAATGTTTGTTAGAATTGATAGTTTGTTGATCTTAAAGAATATGTTCTAGTATAATTATGCTATTAGCATGATATTACTTGAAAATAGAGTCAAAACAACAATACTATTGTTTATCGCAATAACTTCTGAGACAATTTATCATCCAGCAAATTTGTTATGACAGGCCTCTTCATTAAGCCTACAGATCAGCTTACAGTATTCAGACAATTCCTGCAATTAGCAGCAGTAAAATAAAGCCTCGACCTGCTCCAAGTTAGCAGTTGAATAATACAGTAGAGTTAATTCAAGCACATGATTATTTAACAAGCAGCAGATGAATGATTTTTGTTGTTTATAAAACAGAAATCTGTGTCGTATTTACATGTTTTGGAGGGTTTGGTGCTTTGAACACATCAGGAAGGGCGAGAGGCAAAAGAGGCCTCATGGGAAGGACATAAGGACGGAGGAGAGGAGGCGGGGATGTTAACTGTGAAACACTGGAGTCTAATCTCATTACTGCAATTGTCTATGGGAGGGAATTAGTCTGGGATCTGCAGGAATTATTCATGTTGGGATTGTACGTAATGAGCTCGACATAATCCCTCGCCTGCAATCAAAGGCTGCCAGAGAGCAGCAGCCAGCGGACGCGTGTAGACATGCGCATAAACACACACACACAGACGCAAACACAACCCCTCCTCTTACGGCTTTTAAAGAGCAGCGCGGCTAAAAGCCACAGACGAGCCTGACAGCCGTCACTTTGAAACGGGCGGCTGCAATTGAGTGTTAACAGCAAGCGAAGAGCCAAATTACACAGAGTGGGGGGATTAACGCTGAAACGGACAGATAAATGAACAGGAGAGCGGGGGAGAAAGAGAGGTAGCGATAGGAAACAGAGACGCAAACTGTCGGAGTGAAGAGAAGTGCTCAGTAATGAATGAAAGGCAAGTGGAGGATTTGGCTTAGAGCAATAAGGTCTGCAGATTAATGCTGAAGGAAAGAGGAAGAAGGGAACTGGAGGGGAATCGAAGAGCTGGAGGATGAGACAGCACCACCTAGTGGACATTTGGCTGCAAATCAGTCGCAACCAAGGTTCAAAGTTTGAAAGTTTGGTAACACTTTCTACTCAATCACATAATACTGTCATAAACTTAATACAACACCTGTTATGAACATGAAGGTGTCTTTATGAATGGTTATGGCTGCTGTCATTAAGTGTTATTTGGTAATTAATGACACTTTGAATGCGAAGTTGGCAATTTAACTGACTTTTTATGCACATTTTAGCACAACTTTACATTCAAAGTGTCATCATTTACCGAATGACACTTCATAACAGTCAAACATTCATGAAGACTAGTAGATGTTCATAATAGTCATTATGTCATGTTTATGACAGTGTCATGTCAGTCTTGTGCACATCCCTTCTAATAAAGTGTTACTGAACGTTGGGCTGCAGGCAAATGGATGTGTGAATGAAATGGGAGGACAGACTCTCAAACCCTGAAGCCACAATAAAAAAAAATAAAAAAACAACAACAACAAAAAAACCCCAAGAAGATCCAATCTGTGAGAGAGGAAGAGAGGAAAAAAACCGATGTGGACTCACTCTGTGTGTCCCTGGAAGACGTTGACAGAGTGGATGGACGGGTCCCTGAAGTCCCACAGTCTAAAGGTGGTGTCCCTGGATGAGGTGACCACCAGGCGCTGGGTGGGGTGGGTGCAGCAGTGGGTCAGCTCTTGGTCATGGCCTGCACAAACACAAACAGAATGATTTACGACAACAGAGTCCCGTCTGGCTTTTCTGTTGTTTCTGTGAGCACACACCCCATAAACCGCTCAGCTTTTGGTAACATTACAAACACACACTTCAAAACCTTCATCAAGATGTGAATGATTATAGATCAACAAATGTTTTTTTTTGACATTTTCAGAATCTGAAATCTGTTTCTCTCATTTGTTTTCAGCCCTGTTGACTAATCTTTCCATCATTTCTAACCTGCTTGCTCCTTTATGCTAAGAGAACACTGCAAAAACACAAAATCTACTACTTTGTAAAATCAATATTAAGGAATTACTGACTTAAAACAACCTTCTGAGTCTTACTGAAAAATTACTTGTAAATTAGTTTTGTTTTATTCCAAGTATTCTAAGAGATTTGCACTACAAAAATGGACCATATAATACTTGATAAGATTTTGTGTCTGTGCAGCGAACCACCTTACCACCCTGTTTCACTGATGACAGAAATGTTTCAAATTTAGGCTGAAAAGTTCAAATTTGGACTTTTTTCACATCCTTGAACAAAAGCTAAAGAGGCCACAAACAGAACGTTTTGTCCTCTGTCCAACTGAATCGTCCACTCACGACCAAGTGTCCGTACAGAATATATCCACTAAAACATTTTCCCTCTGCTGTACAATGATCCAAACCACCAGCAAGTTCATACCGGTCAGAGTGTGAACCAGTTCGGACGTCTCCACCTCGTACAGGTTGGCAGCGCGGTCCCACGAAGCCGTCACCACCTGCCTGCCTCCCACCAGCCAGTCGGCTGCGATCACCACGCCCTGGTGGCTCTTCAGGGTTGCTGTGGCAACGCGGACCGTGGGGACCTCAGAGGGGCCGTCTCCGTCCACCTCGCCCTCTTCTCTGTCGGATGAGTCCTGGTCGTCGTCGCACGGAGCCTGCAGAAGGACAAGATATGGTTGAAAGTAGATGTGTGCACACAGTGAACAGACTAAACCTTCCTGGTTTTTGATCAGTTATTGTCAAAAACTATTTCTGGGATAAAAGACAGAATAATGAGATGTTTTTTTCACAGATTTTTAAATTATTGTTTTTAGAGATGTGCCGATCAGATTTTTTCCTGCCGATTCTGATTCCGATCACCACGAGGGCCGATCACCAATACCGATCACATAATTATAATTTTTTTAATCATAAGCACTACCGGTTACATCATGTGGAAAAAGGAATCATGAATTCACCTTAATTTAGACAAAAACTTGTTTTTGATCACTTTTTCCAAGAAAAAAACAAAACAGGCATTGTGCAAATTGTCCTGCTATCGGTAGGGTTGCCACCCATCCCTTAAAATACGGAACCGTTCCGTATTTGGCTGTTAAATGTTGCGTCCCGTACTGAACAGATACGGGATGCGATTTGTTCCGTATTCTACAAATGTGTATGTCTAAAAATAAGGAAGTGGTCCCTGAGTACTTTATATAGTAGGCTGCCCCAGTCATTGTTTCACTCACGGAGTTGGTGTTGCAATATTGTGCCCAACTGCTTTCTGGGTAACACATACCAACCGACACGCTGCCGCCGCAGTCTTCCCCCCCTGGCATCCCCCTAGCCCTGGCTTTAAATATCTATGGACTGGTCCCTTGGGAACCCTAGTCAAAGCACTCCCCCTTCCCCCCTCTCTTATGACGACGCGCATTGGTGGGCGTCCCTTATTTTGATTTCTGAAAGGTGGCAACCCTAGCTATTGGTAATATCTTTAACAGACTGAAAACATATGAAGGCTCTGAAGAGGCTAAATAATGCAAAAAAGTCAAAATAAAACCTCTCCACATTGCCAAAAAATTAAAGTATAAAACTTAACATTCAAAGTCAAATACAGGTTCCATTAAAATAAACAATCCTGAGTTACTGAATGAAATCTTCCTGATAGCATGGCGGCTAGCTGATTACTGCTAGTTCTGAGTGGCTGTTTCTGACTGAGCGGAGTAATTATGCAGAACAGGGAGGAGGCAGAGGAGATCAATTATTTTTTCAGAGATTATCTGTCTCATGTTAGGACAGCGAAAGTTTTAATACGTATGTAATTTTTTTTTTTAAGTTAGATGCTGCAGCTTTAAGCAGGTTCGGTGTGAGAGTCACTACCAGGTGGAGCAGAAGCGAAGCTCCGTCTGTGAAATATTACTACCTGTAGCGTAGCAGCGGTTCAACAGGAGAGCAGAACCAGCGTTTTACATCGCAGCTCGAAGACTTAAATAATTTTCCAAGTTATTTCTTTAGCTTTCTGACCGTCATGCTAATCCGGGTGAGTGTTTGTAGCTGTGTGCTGCTTTACCTGCTATCTGATCCTCCGTATGTCTTTTTTACTGCAGTGAGCCTCGATGTAGCCAAACTCCATCAAGTATGGCATTGTTTTTATGTCGTATTAGCTTTGTTGTGTTGATGCATTTTGACGTGCTTCACCCCGAAGTAATTTTCAACCGCAACACACAAACTTCCCCATTCACTCAGTGCGTTATAATTCCACACCACATCGCTTATAGGATTTGTTGCTGCGCGTTTTTGCAGTGTGAAGGAAAGAGGAGACCAGCTGCACAGGCAGGCTACGAAATGAGATGCAGGTGATCGGTTTGTGTGATCGGCAACAAGAGACCGTGATCGGCGATCACCGATCATACACTTTTTCCACGGAAATCGGCCGATTATGATCGGTGGCCGATCGATCAGAACACCTCTAATTGTTTTACATTCATCAAAAATAGGAGTTTAAATAAAACTAAACTTCTATTAATCTTAGTGTATTCCTCTGTTTTTAAAAATACCAAAAGTCTACATGATGATGTCATGGCGTTCTAAGCTCCTGACAGGTTTATTCAAAACATTTGACTTAATTGGAGACTCCTGTGGATTCATTTTATTTTCTACATATCAAACACGTGACAAAAAAAGAGGAATCAAAAGAAATCAGTCAATACATCTAAAAGAGAAATGAGGACAATTTCCAGACATCCAAAGGTGCCATTTTCATCTGTTCTAGCAATTAAAAGCAAGCATAAACACAATAAGAATGTTTATGCAATTATTCACCTTAATTTTTGGAGAAATATTCGGTGGTGTGATGAATCTAAACATAGAGTGTTTGGATTTTGAACTTACCGATGGTAAGCATGAAAATAGCTAGCAAGGATAAATTAGCAGCTAGTTAGCAGTAGCAACGTAATGAAGTCTGAGCACGATGGAAACTGTTGCCTAACGCAAAATCCCATGAGGAAAAAAACAACAACAAAAAAACCTGCCATGACCTGTGATGAACATAATTAAGGCCAACTTACTTTAAATAAAAAACAAAAAACTCAAACAGTTTAAGTCCTTAATTTTAGAGACATTAATTTAAGACTTTAAGGCTGCAGACAGCTTGTTAAACGCAATTCTACTGAGCGAGTTATTATCAAACAGAAATAACAAGATTGTGCGTCTTTCTCCAAATTTCAGGTGAATATCTGGTTCCATCTATACACCAGAAACGAGGAGCTCTCAGCTCACGCCCTTGAAATCTTTATTAGTTTTAGCAAAAATCTCAGTCCGAAGTTACTCACGCTGACATCTGGTGGCGGCTGCGGCACCGGGAGCTGCACCATGTAGCGCCAGATGTGAGCCGTCTGATCTCCGGAGGCTGAGCAAAAACACAAAGAAAAGCTCGTCAACACAGACTCCCACCCACACACTCGGCAGGAAACATCAAACCTGTTGACACAGATTCTGTTTAAATCTTTAAAAAAAAATCTTTTATGAATTCAGATCCATACCTGTGAGTGCCATCTGCTCGGTGGGGTGAAATTTGATGGAGTTGACTGCAACAGAGATGAAAAATTATCAAAGATTCAGATCTTCTTCCAAAAGTGACAGAAAGATTATTTCTTATGCATACAGAAAGATGATAAAGGATGATAAAGCATAACACATTCATTTCTTTATACATACCTGATCCTGCATGGCCTGCATACCTCAGCAGACATTTTCCCGTCTCTATGCTCCACAGCAGAGCTGAGTGATCTGTGAGGACAAGGGAATCAGATCATTTCAATTTCATGGAGATTTGAGCCATTCTGGCTCGACGAGGTTACTTTCGGTTGATCCGTGTACCGGCAGAGGCGGTGCCCAGCACCACGGGCTGAGTCCGGGTGACGCCGAGGTCCCAGATGCCGTCCCGGTGGCCGATGTACTCCTTGAGCAGCTGGCACAGGGCACGGGAGCCGGTGGTGGCTTTGAAGCTGGAGACGATCTGCAGAGGAAGAGACGAGGAAGTGATGAACAGAAGAAAACGAGCAGAGGACAGAGTTTAGAATCTGCATACAGTGTAACCATTTACAGCATCTTGAAAAAGTATTGATAGACCTTAAATCTTTGCTACATTTGATCACATTACAACCACAGGCTTCCATGTATCCTAATAGGAAATTTTTGTTAGACCAACACAAAGTTTTTAGAAATCACAATCTGAAACGTGTGGCATGCTTTTGTATTTATATCAGGGATGCGCGATATATTGGCACCAACATTGTATTGGCTGGTATTTGTCTTTCTTAAAATAATGTTCTAGGTCTGATAAGTAAAACTAGGTCGCCATTAGCAACATATATTTATTTCCATCTTTTTGCCGTTTGTTTCAGTTATATTCCCCACAATCTTGTCACATGACCAACCCTCTCCCCTCACCCTCCAGAAACAGAAGCAGAGGTGAAGAAGTGGTCATTTTTTAAAGCATTGAAAGGTTAGGGGAATATACTGGTTATTTATCAATGTTATATTTGAATTTTCCTTTTTCCCCCCCATTGAGAATCATTCACTGCTTCCTGTTGGTCTACCAAAATAAAACCCCAATAAAAGACAAAACAGAAGCTAAAAGTGGTGTAAATACTTCTCAGAGCTACTGTATGGTTACACATATAATGCATGCACCAATAGAATAAAAACACAAACAAGCATATGTAAATGGATTAGTTGAGCTGCATATTAATACTCTGTTGATTTAACAGATAACTGTCTACATGCTGAATATGTTTTGATTGCATTGTGCTGCTTTCTGCCAAGCAGAACAACAGATAAGATGGCATTTGGTATGTAGGGCAGAGTTGGTCGCCTTCTGTGGGTAAAGGTCAGCTTTGCAGCTTTTTCCACTGAAACACCTCTGCAGCAGGTTAACTTTAGATCAGAGCCTGGTGAAAAACCTAAAATCAGCTCTGCTGCTCCCTCACAGAGGGTGACGGCTATAAACGCATTTCCATGACTTCTGCTTCCTGTGGCGTTTCTAACGAGATCAGATCTGCACACGCAAGCTAGAGTTCTTGTAATAAGGATGCCACGTTCAAACAACAGAACCCCGCTAACCTATTCTACTCTAAAGTCTTAAACAGAGAAAGCTGAGTGTGCGTGCCCGACTTTTCTGATCTCAAATATTAACGTCGGCTCTGCTTACACGTCAGGAGCTCCAAATAAGACGGGCGCATGTCTAAAAATATCGTGTGCTCTGGTTGCGCGTCGGCCTTTGCTGCTGCAGGGCCCCCCACACAGAAACAATCTCAAGAGGAAGGTTCGGCTTCTATTTTCACAGAGCCGCAACAGCTGAGGCACATGACAAGATCAGCAGGCTTCGATCCCTGGCAGCTGGCCCACACCAGAACCAATTAAAAAAAAAGAAAAGCAGCAGCAGCAGCATAGGTCATTCTAGTTAAAAGTGACCAAGCAGACCAACAAACCCAGAGTTAGTGCACATTATTAGTTTTACCGCAGTTCAGTTTATTGTAACATTAGATTCAACATTCTGATGCATTAGCTGTGTAACAGATAGCAGACATGTCTAACAGGAGGTTAATCTATGCTGTCCTCCCTTGATCCCATGTTCTCCGTTTTTAGTCTTTTAACTGGATTCAGTTTCTCTATCTAGCTAAGGATTTGGCTGCACTCGGATTAATATATTTATGTTGAGTAAAAAAGAAAAAAATACCATTTTGCACAGCTGAGTACAAAATAACAGAATGAGAGACACACGGAACGGTTCAATCCTGGTCCGATTACCAAAACCTACAGAACCTTCGACTCTCATTAGCAACACAAGTAAAGATATGAATGAAGTATTGTAATAAAATAAATCAGCCCTTTTGGGAATGGGAAACTCTTGTAAATAAAAATCTGAGGCAACTGGTGACTCTTTAAATCCCTGTGAGAGAAATGCAATAAGCATTTTACATGTTTAAGCCCATTAAGGAATGCAAGATTCTCTGTCTTCCTGTGGTAAACTCCTGACACTGCACAGAGTCCAATTACACTTAGTTTTCAAAATGGGGAAAAGAGAAGACAACACTCCACTGAAGTGAAGCACGTGTTGACTTTCACAAGTCAGGAAAAGAGTATAGTAATTCACTCGCATAAATACAGTTAGAGGAATAATCAAAAAGTTTAATCTGCATGGTAACCTAAATCTATACTGTAAACAACAGTGGCATATCAGGGTAACCAAATCACCATAAGCATTAAAAATAGTTAGGTAGAACTGGTGTGGTTTAGGTTCTATAGCAACTGTGACAAAAGGTTGTTCATTTCAAAACATATTACTGAAGGGAATTAAATGTTTTTTTTTTTTTGTTGAATTTTTTTCTTAAAAATAGACTAATTAGTTAAATTCTACTCTCAAATTAATTTGGGCCAGCTCTTTGTTTTGTCATGACTTTGGAATAACAGAGAAGTTTGAAACATTTAGGCTCTAACGTACAAATAAACGCACGTCTTCACCATTTGGCGGCTACAGCCGCCCACCGAGTCGTTTCCTAAGAAGGGCGCAGAGTGGAAAAGAGACCAGGAGTCAAGGTGAGACTGTAGTTAAGATGCGACTCAGCCAGCAGCCGTCTGCTCAACGCTCATCGACAAACAGAGCATTCAGGAGGTTACCCATGAATCTCCGCCCCACAACTCCCAGGTGGGCACGCTGAAGTTGCGAGCTCCGCCTATTTTGTCCTGGAAAGCGTACAAGCGCTACCCTCGGAAAAAGATTCAACATTAAAATGTCACTTTGTGGATGTTAATATGGGGGGGGAATATATAAAAATAAACAGCATGCATTCATTGGAAGGGATAGAATCTGTAGGTTTACAGTCAAGGATTACGTTCTGACTTTGTGAGGACGTGGAACAAGCTTTTCCACTCCTCCTGTCCTCCTCATCAGAGAAGCTGAATGCTAGCCGCTCAAATATTTACACATGAGAGCTCTGTCGTGCTCTGCGGAGCAGCCCAACATGGCTCGTGCCAGGTACCTTGCTGGTGGAGGCTTTGTAGGTTGTCTTCAGCTTCTGTGACAGCTGACTGGTGCTGTGGCTGGCTGTGTGACACAGACACAGAAAACCCATGAATAAAAACGCCGAAGTGAGTGACAAGCGCTCTGCTTGGTTTCACTGCTACAGAGGCCAGACTTACAACAACAGAAAAAGACACACAAAAAGCTTTGTTGTGGCATTCGTCAGGCGTCATAAGTCACTGCTATAAGTTTTAGGCATGAGCTTTACATCACTAAACCTCAAACAGAAACTGCATTTAATCATATTGTCAAATTTAGCAATATTTACTGATGCTCTTGTGGGATAAATAGTGCACAAAATAGTAAAAATAACATTTCTGATCATACTGTCTGGGATTTTGTTTTATTTAACATCGTTAACTGAAATTAACAGAGACGAGGATAAATCAAAAATCTTATTATAAGAAATGTTTCATTATAAATGGCCACACCTAGCCTCATCTAGTGTGTCTGCTTTGTAAAACTCTTCAAATAAATAAATACTTTATTCTTATTCCAGTAATCAGAAGAAGAGGCAGAACATTTCATGCCAATAATTTTAAATTATTTTCTCTTTTTTTTCTAGATTGACTTAGATCCTCTTCCAGTTGTTTATTTTTTTCTAATTATTGCTCTTAAGATGTTTGTTGTATTCATTTTATGAATTTAAACTAAAATGTTCTCTTGTAAAGCCCATTTTGAAGGGTGGTGAAGAGAAAGAAGCTAAAAAGAATCATAAAGTCATGGAGTATGAAAACTGCCTAGACAATCTAGGCTTGTAAATGTTTGAAAATGTTCATATGAGAAAATGACCGAAACTTTAAAAGCTTTAAGAAAAACTCCAAAAAGCTCCAACGACTGTTAATCCAGACTGCTTTAAATGGATTCAGGAATAAATAATTGAATAAATGTTCTCCGATTTGAGGCTGGGATTTAAAAAAAAAAGATGTTTGAGCAAAGTTATGCTACTGCAAAAATAGCTGAATTTTTACCCATTTTTAAACAGAGTAAATGTAGATTGTGTGTAGCTTAAGGCTGTCACACCTTTTTATACAATACCTCACAGGTGGTTTGCGCTTTTATCTTGGTCAATGTCAATAAAACTGAAACTTTATGTGCTCCAATAGAGCCTCCCATTTGTTTGAATGAGCCGTGTTGCCAAAAAAAAGTACTAAACAAGTTGATTTAATTGGCTTGTGAGGATGTATTTTCAAAGACAACTTTAACAAATGTCACACCTTTGGCTTTGAGGGCTCCCTTGGAGGGGTCTCCCCCCTCGATGGCCTGTCCATCTCCAGTCAGACGCTCGTTGAGAGAGTCGATTTCCCGGCGCACTGCGACGTGGGCACAGCATTAATGATTGAACGGAGATCGCTGGGTAGTGAATCAGCAACTGAGGCCTGACGGAGGAAGGGAGGTAAACTCACATTCAAGGTTTTCGATGTACAGATTCTCAAATTCCCGTTCGATCTGGCCAAACAGGTCAAGGAGGTTGTTCCGCAAGCCGAGGGGCAGCTTGGAGTCCTGGACACATGAAACATATATCAAAAGTTATCCAAGATCCTTAATGCCTCCAAAGCTTGTACACCTTTTGTTATATTGCTACGACAAATGCCAATATAGTTTGCTGGGATTTTATGTGACAAAAACTGAACTTTTTGGTTCAAATGAAAAACTGTATTTAACATGTCCTACCTACTCAATAGTGAAACATGGTGGCGTCATGGATGCTTTTCTTTAGCAGCAAAATTGTTCAGAGTTCATTCAAAGACGAATTAAGCTAAACCAGGGATTTCTGCAAGTTTCACAAGGTAAATGACAGAATTTTTTCAAGACGGTTGGTTATAAATTAATTTTAAAAATTAATGAGCTGTGGTTAAAGTGGAAATGTGAAAGCTAGGACTGGGCAGTATGGCTGAAAAACATCATGATATATACGCATTTCATATCAGTCGGCATTGGCAACTGATGTTTTTTTTTATGCCGTCAACCTTCCCTTTTTTGTCCAGTTTCCTCTTGAGCTGTTCATTCTCTTCTTCCCATCTTTTTTGTTTTTAGCGGCAATTATGCGCCAAAACATGAAACAGCGCCCACATCCTAAGGCCTACAGTGTGGACACATTTTCTAGTGGACGGCGCAGACTTCACGCGCACCGTCTGCGTACGGTGGAGATTTCATAGTGGACCACCGACTACATTTCTCGTCACAAAATGCCTTAATTTTCCGCAAACCGAGTGAATACCAGCAAGTTTCATGAGCTAGTCCCACTTCTTATCCACCACCGCACACCATCCAATGTTTAACAAAAAGCAGCAGTCGCACTACATATTCTTGCCACTGGTTGCGCGGATAGCGCCGTTATCAGCTCGGTGTCGCATGCTAAACAGTTCGGCGTGCACACGGTTTCTCGTACGTCGCTGAGTACGCGTCCGCGGTTACAAAATCTTTACCTTTGTGCGGAACGTCCGCGTTGAGTCTGCATTATGTCCGTGGAGTACGCCCGAACATGTTGGGGGCAACACGAAACAGCTGTTGCGCATTTTCCACAGAAAAGTTGTTGCTAGGTAACCAAAGAATGAGTAAGTTCAACCTTTCTTTGCTAGCGGTTCCTCTGCCTACATCCCCCAGAATGCCGTGCAGTTCTGGATCGGAGTCTAGTGATTCCATCGAACCTGTATCATGATAGATGTTATTGTTTTGTTGTCCAAGCTTTTAAACTGTTTCACTTAAGAATAAATGTGTTAAGTTAAGGTTTCCTTGAACACAACACGAAAGTTCAATAGTTAAGTTTCCACAGAAACTTAACTATTATTAATTAAAAAAAAAAAAGTATGGAGGAAACGATAACCGAACAAGAATCCAAATTTAAGATGAAACTAAATGTAATGAACCATTGAAAATCTGCATGTGTCCAATACCTTGTAAGGTCTGAAATTATTATTTATTTATTTATCTTTTTTTTTTTTTGTAAATTCAAGACAAAGACAAATGCAGAAAAATCCTAGAAGACCTGGGTGTAAAAAACTGAATCTGAGGTGGAAGGTCAATTTTCTGCAGAAAGACTCTTAAAGTCTAAACATACAGCAAAAGCTGCAGTGGTTTTGTTTAGTTAAAAGCACATTTATGTATTAGAATGAAATGCATTAGAAAAATCAGTGGGAAAGCTCAGCACTGTAGCTACAACTTGAGATTTGACAAAACTTGGCTGAGACAACTCCTAAAAGTCTTGCAGCTGGAGTTTTGACTCTGGAGAGTTGAATAGAAGTGTACACAACACTTTTTATCCAAGTGTTATTTATTTTCCTCCCAGTTTCCAGTCACACACCATTTCACATCCATCACATAAAATCCTGACGGAATGCATTGACGTTTGCTGTCGTAACCTTACAAAATACGAGAAACTTCAAGGGTTATAAATACTTATAAAAAGCCACAGTAACACTTGTAGAAAAAAGCAGCACAGAAGATAAATGACACACCGCTACCACAGAGAGAAAAAGTGAATGAGTCATGAAATAATAACAACAATTAAAAAAAAAAACTTCCCACCGAGCATGAAGCAGACATCTCCTGACAAATACAACCAGCGTAGTTACTTTCAATACCAACAGCAACTGCCTTACCTCCATGTCAACCTGCTGCTGGTGCCCAGTTAAATCCAGGTCACTAGTCTCCACCACAGCTCCCATGAAAATGCAAAATGCTACCAGAGTACACAAGGCTGCATCTTAAGATTTTAAATCAACCGATTCAAAATGTTTGCCTACCAAAGGTCAGAGTTAGTTACGGTGACGTTAACACCACATGTCACCATGCTCTGGTGTTGGGTGGAAGACCTATTAGGGAATAACAGGCGGTTCTTATAAGCTGCTTAGTTTTAGTCTCTTAAACCTGCAGCCTGCGACACACTTTGGTCAATAATGCCAGCATTAAAAAAAAAAAAAAAAAAAAAAAAAAAAAAGGAGGAGGAGAATAAAACCCGCTCTGTGTTCCGTTTGGGCTCATAAAGCCGCCTGGGCATGTGCAAGTAGTACGTAAACAGAGGGCGGCAAAGAAAAGGACTGTTGAAAAGACTAATCAGACCCGTATTAAAACTTGATGAGACGACACGGCGGTGGCAAGCTGAGCTCCGGTTTTACTGGCTCAGGCTTTATATTTAAAGGAAAAAGTGAGAGCTGAGGCGCACTTTCCACTGATACCAATTTCACCTGTTAGAATAAATGATGAGTCAGAAATGCGTGAGGCTGTATCGCACTGCAGCCACCTCCTAAAAGTTAACGACTGCTGCGTCCTTAATCAAACAGAGAGTCGTTTTCATTGCCCGAGAGGTAAAGAAGGCAAAAAAAAAAAAAGTCACCAGAACAAGCTTTAAGGAAGCAACTCCTAAGACAAAAACGGTCTGTCCTTCATTTGTGGGAAAGCTAAATCAAACTGTAGACTTAATTCAAATAACCTGGTTTGGAGCAAGTTAATCACCAACTTTATGGCGGTGGAGGAACGTTACAGTCGATCCCTTGAAATCAGTAACTAAAGGCGTCACCGCCTAGGATGGTAAACGTTCTGTAACGATTGGCGTTAAGTTAGTACGGATTAAACATTTTCCTTTCTTGAAGGGAACAAACTGAACTCTGATAGTAGAAAGTAAGTTGTCAATGTTGCCTTACCATTAAACCTTAAAAATGCTGTTAAACAGGCTGGCACTGCAGGGTCACGGCTGACAAAAAGCCACATACCGTAGCACTCACTTTCATTTTAACAAAAATAAAAGGAAAAACTTCCTGACATCACATTTCCAAATGATAAAAAATAATAAATGTAGGGACTCCTCCCCTCTGCTCTGACCTGTCCCTCCAGCATGTCTCCTCTCAGGATGCCCGGTGGCCGCTCCTCTGTGCTGTTGGTGCGCCGGATGGACAAACTGTGTGCCTTGCGCTTCTGCTTGGGGTGACGTGCGGCCGAAGCCGAGCCACTGCTGCTTCCGCCCTCCACAGGCATCTCTCCTATCCCGTGTGAGGCCCTGACCCCGCCCCCCCAACCTTACCTGCTTACAAACTACCTGAGGAGCAGGTAAACAAGGGCCAGGCTCGCTGGTTGGCAGGTGGGTAGGCTGGGTTTTGTCACTTGTCACCACCTACCTGTAGGTGGTAAAAAAAAAAACAAAACAGGGCTAGAAATGGTTGTTTACAATTCAGGAGAAAGCCTGCTGTAATAAACAATCAACTAAAAGCATGATAAATTAAAATGAGTTCAATAATTTCCATTTGTATGATTAATGTTTTTTTTCTCATCTCTTCCTTTGTACTGCTTTTATTTATTTTTTACAAAGACTCCATAATTCATTTTATTTGTTGTTTCTGTTTTGTTTATTAATTTGGGATATTCAAAATGTCTTCCAGTTTCAGTATTAATTGTCCTTTAGAATTTAAAGTTTATTGATTTTTGAGAATGTTCTCTAGCGTTATTATGCCATTGCATTACTTGAAAAAGGTCTCAAAACAGTACTATTGCAATACAATTTTTCATCCGGCAAAATTTGTTACCATGACAGACCTACTCAGGAGGAATTGCTAAGGATAATGTACAGAACTTAGAATTTTATCACGATATTTTGTGGTACTATTGTGATAACAATAAAGATGATTAAAATATATATATATATTTTTAGGTTGGTTGTGACAGTGTGACAGTATTCATAGCACCACCAATATTGTTTCTTGTGTGTGATTTATACCACAACACTGCACACAGTAAGTGTTTCTAATCATATTTTTGAACTTGAGGGGATTTTCAGATCTTTGTGGAGTTAGATTAGATCAGTTTCACATCGGTGCAAGCCTAGTAATGATACACATAATGTGTGAAGCGATAAGCCTGGAAAATTTTCAGTTACTGTGTCATAACAATGTCATTTTAATGTGAAGAATGATGGTAAAGAAACAATTACATGAACATCCTTAGCACCCACAGATGCTGACTGCAGAGTTGGACCAGAAACCACATGAGGCATGCATAAAACCTTAATTTAAACTGTGGAACACAATGGTGGAGGATCCATGACGTGGACACCTGTATACTTAAGTATTCAAGAGTCAAACTTGACTCAATCTTTGTATAAGCGAAAAATTTGGCTGAAATTGTGTCAGTGGTTCCAACACAGCCGCAAATCTACAACATAATGGCAAAGAAAGCAAAATAACCCAGGTGCTGAAACGGTCTACGAC
Source organism: Poecilia mexicana (assembly GCF_051168715.1). Lineage (NCBI taxonomy): Eukaryota > Metazoa > Chordata > Actinopteri > Cyprinodontiformes > Poeciliidae > Poecilia > Poecilia mexicana. The sequence goes on from NW_028263389.1 coordinate 4,747,829, forward strand.
ATAAATTAACCTGAAGGAAGTTGCTGTCAAGGAAGGGAGTTAAAGAGAATCACTTCCCCATTTTGACTTTGTTTCATAAAGATACCTAAGCTTTTTTTGTGTGTCCGCGCGTCCTGAAACATAACACAAATCCCCAGAGGACTTATCACTGTACATCTATTTTCATGTAATAATTTCACAGCCACAATCAGACATAAAACATTATGAGATAACACCGTGCTACGGAAAAAAGGAGATATACAACTATGATTTAAAATAACTGAACATCCCTCCAGTCATTGAGTGGCCGAATAAAGGTTCCAATAATGTCGCAGAATGTGATGGGTCACAGAATTTAGTGTCACACCGGTAAAACCCTAAACTTCCTGTTAAAAGACAGCCCGACCTTTGCTAAAACATTATACTTCTGCTTTTATTTAGAATTTGTATAACATTCAGCTAAACAGTAGAGGTTATTATCGAGATATTGTCGTTTTATTTCAAAAACCCGACCGAGGACAGCAAAGCAAATACAAGCCGAAAATAGAAGTATGGCGCGCGATTACATATATCATTTTAGACTATTTTCCCAAAGCTGTACAGGTTACGTTCAAATGTAACATACATCTAGTAGTCTAATACTTGAATTCTAATAATTGTATATCTGTAGACGCTAGACTGTCACTCACCAATTTTGCTGTGTTCCTGATTTCAAAAGCATCTTCCAACAGCCTTGAGCTGTACAAGCTAGCTTAAATAGCCGTTGCCACATATCACCTTTATGCTATCAGACGTTCATGGCTGCTGGGAAAGCTGAGTGGGCTTTATAATGGGCGTCTTTTAATTTCAAAATTTCCACCAGGTTATATTAGTTTAACTCTAAACATTGAAGGAACGTTATTTATTTTAAATAGCCTATTTTAATTACGAAATTTGACACATCGCATATTAAAAAGTGCTTCCGCACCACATGATCTGTGTTTGCAGCCTTTGAACCAATGAGCGGTCACGCCGCCGTTTAGACAGCGAATCAAAGTCCGTAACGTCAGAAGAAGAGAGCGAATGCGTAACCGTTCGTTGACAGTCCGGAATAACTGTAGCAAGCACATTTAAATAGACTTCAAGGGCGTATTTTGGCTCTCCTGCTGCAAATTACGTATTCGGTAAGTAGCATCTCATAGTATGTGCTTTTTGCGTGGTTTGCATGTGTCCCCACAGTGCATACGTATGTTCGGTCTTTAGAGGCCTGGGTGGTGCAGTGGGCTGATGGCGTGTTTACAGTCTGCGTTGATTAAAAAAACACGAAATAGAGTACAATGGAATGGATTCTACTGATGTAAATCAATTCCAATCTCAAAAATGTCGCTATTTTAGTAACCATTAAACCATAATCACATTTGGACGGCAAAGATATTGTCACAAAAGTGGACAATTTATGCACATAGGAAATACGGGTAGGTAATACTCAGATTGGCAAAGAGGTGAATATACTCAGAATCTGCAGCAAGTAAGATGTTAAGTACTTATAATCATGCGACAAAACCTCACTTCCATTGTCCCTTTTAGGATTCCTTTTTTATTGTAAAGCCACCTGTATGCCAAGGATAACTTTGGCTACGTGTGTACAATGTCACCCGATCCATTCCTTGGTTATCTTGTCCGTGTATTACCATCAGCCGGGTGCTTCGTCCTTGTGATTGGTTTTTTGTTTCGGTCAGGCCATGGCCCCAGCTGTGTGGGCGGTGCTCCGGGTGCTATCCCGCGAGGGAGTCGCCGTGTTGAAATCAAACGTACCTGCCAGGAGCAGCAGAGTAGTTCCTGGGTGGCAGAGGCCTTCTGTGACGAGCGGCTGCAGACGGATATCCAGGTGGGTTAAATCCTTGGAGCTACTATCGTTTAAAGAGGCTTGTTTATTCGTGTTGTAGATGTCTTCGTTTTTCTACTGTATGAACTGGTTTAAATGAATAGATAACCCCCGGGTCCGCTAAAATCCGTTGTCTAAAATCTACGAATACCATATTGTGGACAGGATGCAATATTAAAGTTGTTCCATTTCTACATCAGCGAGGTCAGACGCGCACAGGCTGCAGTCAGGATGCCCGAGATCACCACAGACCACCTGGACGAGAAGCAGGTCCAGCTGCTCGCAGAGATGTGCATCCTCATCGACGAGAACGACCAGAAGATAGGAGCGGACACCAAGAAAAACTGCCACCTCAACTCCAACATCGACAAAGGTATACCTGCCTGCGGTCCGCTCTCACTGCTTCAGCAGCTCCGACCTCACCTGTCTTCCTAAACACTGTCCAGGTTTGCTGCACAGAGCCTTCAGCGTCTTCCTTTTCAACAGCGAGGAGAAGCTGCTCCTGCAGCAGAGATCCGATGCTAAAATCACCTTCCCAGGTGAGAAACGCTAGGTCCCTGCCACCATACAACATATTTTGTAGGGCTGACGCATTAATCGCGATGAATCGACTATTGAAATAATTATCCACTAATTTAGCAGTCGATTAATCATTAACTGGGAACCACAAGTTGCTGAAAAAACATATTCACAGCAGTAATTAAGCCAAAACAGTACAATATATATAAATTTTGTATTAAGATATAGAAAAGTCTAAAAGTATTTTGCGTGGAACTAGTTTTATGTTAAAATTCTGTTAAAAAAATGTTAGTTTTTTTTAGTTGCAGATGTGTCCTCCAGAAATGATCAAGTGCACCAAAAGAATGCTATGTTGTTGCATTTTAGGCAATAAAATGTTTATTTTCATACATAAAAAAGGGAATTTAACTTTTTTTTTTTTTTAGTATTTATAAAATAAGCTTAAGCGGTTAGATGAAAAATCTGCAAAGTGCCCCCATTATTTTATTTTTAAATCGATTAATCGTCAGAATAATTGATTACTAAAGCGGTTGTTAGTTGCTGCCCTAATAATTAATCAGAAATAGCTTCAGCTGGCTTTTTCTCCCCACATGCAGGTTGCTTCACAAACACATGCTGCAGTCATCCTCTGCACACGGACAGCGAGCTGGAGGAGAGGGACGCGCTGGGTGTGAGGAAGGCCGCCCAGAGGAGACTCCAGGCTGAACTGGGAATCCCCCTGGAGCAGGTGGGAAGCACTGGCTGGAGGAGGATTAGAGAGGATTGAGCCACATCTTCGTTCCAAGTCTGATCTGCTTTTGTTCTCCAGGTGCCACCAGAGGAGATGATGTACCTGACAAGAATCCACTACAAAGCGCAGTCCGACGGGGTGTGGGGAGAACATGAGATCGATTATATACTCTTCATGCAGAAGGTGGGTCGACTCGATCCGATCTCTAATCAACGCTCCTGTTGTAAGGACGATACTGCCTGAGTTTCATTTGGGTGTCTAAGGTTTGGAAAGTGCTTGATTTCTATATAAAGTCCTTGAAAGTGCTTGATATTCAAACAGCACACTTTGATAATAAAGTGCAATACAACATTTGATTTAAAGCCTAAATATGGAAGACATTATTTGCAGTTGAAGCCGGATATTTTCATTACACCTAATAAGATGACACTTTTTTTTTTCTCACTGTCTGGAATTAAATCAGACTAAACGTTTCTGTTTTAGGTCACTTAGAATTATCAAAATTGTTAAATGCCAGGAAAATTAGTGAAAATATTTTATTATAGATTTTTGTCACTTTTATTGTGTATTGTGTTTAAGCATTTAATTTGAGTGGGAATGATATTTACCTTAATACAATTTTTGTGGATTGTTTCCATGTAATGAATATTTATTATTCCCAGTGACTCAGTAGTTGCATTTCCATTGACCACAGGATTGTGCAATTTGATATTTTGAAAAATAAAGTTGTGAATTGTGAAACTGTTTTTTCTCATTGACAGTTTTGGGAACATTTGTAATGGAAATGCAACTTGATTTAATTGATGTAAAGGTTGACTTGTATTTTACACATTGGATTTTAAAAAAAAATTGTTTTGTTCTTGGGCCAATCAGGTGTTCAAGAGTGTAAGAGAGACATTTCAAAACATTAAAATGTGTATATATATATATATATATATATATATATATATATATATATATATATACATACATTCTACATCCTACAGCAGGTACAAGGTAAGCTAAAATATATATATATATATATATATATTTTAGCTTACCTTGTACCTGCTGTAGGATGTAGAATAGACATTATCAACAGTAATAAATGTCTTGTTTTAGATCATTTATATTTTTATCTACAAAGTCTGGCAGTCTTATCTTGAAAAAAATGCTAGGAAAGGTGCTTGAATTATACGAACCCCAACTATCTTCTGTCATGTCACAACCACAAATTCCAGCGCGTTTCATTCCGATTTTGAAGACTTTTCCCTGCTTTTCCGATAGGACGTGGAGTTGAGTCCAGACCCCAACGAGATAAAAAGCCACTGCTACGTGAGCAAAGAGGAGCTCAAAGCGATGCTGGAGAAGGCTGAGCGGAAGGAGCTGGACGTAACGCCTTGGTTCGGCCTCATCGCGAACACTTTCCTCTTCAAGTGGTGGGACAACCTGCACAACCTGAAAGAGTTCATGGATCACAGCAACATCCACCGCATGTGACCACGGAGACTGAGATTTTGTATGCAACCGCGTTCAGGAGGTCTTCAAGAACTTTTAACGCTGAGCTGCGGGGGTCCTGAATGTAATCTGCTGTTGCCAATGGCAACGGCATTTTGCTTCAGGAGAAAGCTCAAGGAACTGAGTCAGTCTAGATAGAAAGTAGTGCTGGTATGCCGAACAATGACTGAATACAAAACTGCTAACGTTTGTTGGGATACAAGAATGCAATGTAGCCGTCACCTAATCAGAAGTAGATTATTTTTGTATGAAAAAGTTCAAGTGCCTGATTAATGGTGTCAGTAGCTGTAATAAATCTCTATCTTGGTCTACAGTGATAGCAGTGAACAAGACGTGTCCTTGTACACTTTTACACAATTTGTCTTTCCTCCGTACTGATTTTGATTTCATTGAAAGACGAGTTTTTCCAAATTGCTGTCTTTCCATTAAGCCAATTTATTTTCGAAATGTCAAACTGCGCAGTTGTATGGTAAATTGAGATGCATGGAAGAGATGAGCTTGTGGCACTTTCTTTACTTAAACTACTTTAGTTAAACCTTCTTTACCGCTTAATGTTTCTCTCATAAGCTTGGATACAGTGTTCAGAAAACCCAGATTCTTTAAAAATGACATTTCGTAGCTCACCTTTCATGTGGACAAAAGTGCAGTCTTCTCCATAAGAGTGTAACCCAAAATATATTCATTACATTCTTTAAAAATAAAAAAATAAACTCCTACTCAAAAAGAACAGAAATAAACACCTTAATATCATTTGGCAGTAATAAGGCCATATAGTGAGTTCCACTCTGAGTGTTTCTAAAATAACTTTTTTTGCAGACTTTCTATTTTGAGTTGTACCTGGTAACTACACTGATTTGGTGAGGCTGTCGTGCCACCTTCTCACCACTAGGTGGTAGCAGCGTACATCTCAGAGGCATAGACTTGACCCGATTAAGAAAACATATTTTATTGAAGTGCAAGCAGGACGCTACAAGGCACATCGTCCACTACTGATTTAAGTGCAAAGCAGCTGGAATAGAACAGGAAGGAGCCATCAAATGAACATTATATGGTCAAAAAGTTACATTTAAACTAATGGCAACATACAAACACTTAAAATGTAAACATTTGCTTCCATTTTCAAAACTCACTGGTGTTGATAGCACTAGCATATATAATACTGATATGTTAGTTCATGTCTGAGACACAAATCTGTAGTTGTGGATCACTTGGGCTTTGTTGGTCTTTTAGTATTCTCATCAGAAACCATCAATTAAACTCAATGCAAACACAAAACATAAAATTGAAAAGTTGTCATGAAGAACAGAGAAGCAGAGCATTTGTCTCGTGTTTAGAAAAAGAACATGTTGAGACTTGCACTGTGACCGTGGGAGACACCGTCACGCCTGGTACCCACAAAGTGCTCTCTCGTGTGTTTTTTTCCCCACCACAAAACAGATATGCAGGTAAATATATAGAGATAAAACTAACATATGTTTAAAATATTGATTAAATTGGACAAGTTTAGGCATTTATATGAAAAAACAAATTGGTCGATTTTTAATGGCATGGCGAGCTCGACAAAGCCGTTACCATATTTGGGCATTGACGTCACATGGTGACGCATATACTGCCAGCCCAAGATAAGAGAATCAGATTATGAAAATAAGGCAATGTTTAATTATTTTTTTATTTATTTTATCATTTTAGATATATATAAAAAAATCAAATCTACATTTCTGGTTTTCCCACCAAAAAAAAAGAAAATCATTAAAGTTAATATTTTTATTTCAAAACAAAAATAAAACCACTACCTTTATTTTCATTTCTAGTTTCTGATGAGAAAATCCAACAAACAAGACATACACAGATGACTTGCGCTTTGCAAAATTATTAATATCCTCAACTATGTGGGAACAGCTCCACATAGTTGACATTTAATTATTTATTTAATTTCCTTTTAGGATCTATGAAGTATTATTGAATTGGACAGCAAGCAACACAGAAAGGTCCACAAAGAAGTTTGGCAAAGAGGAGCTCAATCTGATGATGCGTCTCTGGCACAATTATAATGACATGGTGATCCAATATCCATGTCTGACGTCACAAATGCAAAAAAAAAAAAAAATCCCACATAACTTATGTCACTTTCCAAAGGGAGGTGAAACAACAGCAGCAAAGGGTGGGCCATCATCATGTTAATGCCAATGAATTCAGAATGGGACTGAAGTTTATAAAGGAATGCATTACAATACTTTTGACAATATACACTCCTGATCAAAATCTTAAGACCAGTCAAAAAATTGCAAGAATTTGCATTTTGCACTATTGGATCTTAAGAAGATTCTAAGTAGAGCTTCACAATGTTAAAGGAAAAAATCAGTGCAAGAGACAAGAACTTTTGAGCAGGGAATTTTCTGAAAACTGCATTTACACTCAAACATGATTTTTTTCAGCTGATCAAAAGTTTAAGACCATAGTCTTTAAAAGCAAAAAGCTGTGCAAAAATATGGATTCCATGTCATTTTCTGTCAAGTCTTTACACTGTCGAGATCTCCTGATGGCAAAAGCAAAAAAAGCTCACCGAGTTTGAAAGTGGTAGGATTGTTGAGCTGCATAAACAAGGCCTCTCACAACGTGCCATCGCTGCTGAGGTTGGACGCAGTAAGACAGTAATTTTGCATTTTTTAAATGATCCTGAGGGTTATGGAACAAAAAAGTCAAGTGGTAGACCCAAAAACAATTTCACCAGCTCTGAGCCGCAGGATCCGATTGGCTGTCCGTCAAGACACGGGACGAGCCTCTACCCAAATTAAGGCCATTACTGGTGCTGACTGCAGCCCAATAACCATCAGACAGCATCTGTGAGAGAAGGGCTTCAGAAACAAAAAACGTCTTCAAAGGTCACGTCTTCTTCAACGCCCGTTTGGACTTTGCAAGGGTGCACCAAACATGAGACATTGAAAGGTGGAAGAAAGTTGTCTTCTCTGATGAGAAAAAATTTAACCTTGATGGTCCTGATGGCTTCCAACGTTACTGGCATGACAAGGAGATCCCACCTGAGATGTTTTCTACACGGCACAGTGGTGGGGGTGCCATCATGATTTGGGGTGCGTTTTCCTTCAATGAAACAATGGAGCTTCAGGTTGTGCAGAGGCGTCAAACAGCAGCTGGCTGTGTGGTAATGATTGGGTTTTTCAAGAGGACAATGCTGCAGTTCACAATGCCCGCCTGACAAAGGAGTTCTTCCAAGAGAATAACATCACTCTTTTGGACCATCCTGCATGTTCCCCGGATCTAAACCCAATAGAGAACATTTGGGGATGGATGGCAAGGGAAGTTTACAAAAATGGACATCAGTTCCAGACAGTGGATGGTCTTCATGAAGCCATCTTCAACACTTGGAGCAAAGTTCCCACGAGCCTCCTGGAAACACTGGCATCAAGCATGCCTAAACAATTGTTTGAAGTCATCAACAAGAATGGTGGAGCTACTCATTACCGAGTCCTTTTTTTTGACACTTTGATTTCTGTTTTGGGGGGTTTTCGGGTTTTTTTGAGCTATGGTCTTAAACTTTTGATCAGCTGAAAAAATCATGTTTGAGTGTAAATGCAGTTTTCAATTAATTCCCCGCTCAAAAGTTTTTGTCTCTTACACTGATTTCTTCTTTTAACATTGTGAAGCTCTACTTAGACCCTTCTTAAGATCCAATAGTGCAAAATGCAAATTCTTGCAATTTATTGACTGATCTTAAGATTTTGATCAGCAGTGTAGAGTAAACTACCATGCAAACTCAGATCTTTAAGGGCAAATTTAGAACTTTAAATCTCGGCTTGTCCAGATGTATCCACCAGGATTCTTTTTTCTGTACACATAAAATTAACGAACTAACCTGGATGTTGTCGACAGCTGGCTCGATTGACACTTTAGTGCACATACTAACATGACAGTGCTGTCTGTTATATAGAGCTGCATGAGATGAAGAGTGGAATCTGTCAGGTTTCTTTATGGCATCACGGGCGTCTCCGCCGGGGCAGGACTCTGGTTTGGTGGGTTCAGCTCCATAGTGCAGAAAAAGTCCACCAGCTGAGCCGGCACTTCAGCCAACACGCTCTTCGCCAGCGCCTCACGAGGAGCCTGACACATGAAAACAGGAGATTTAGTTTTTAGAAAGTCAAAACATAGAGCATACTGATTCATTTTGTTACTTAGAGGCTGATATAGTAGAAAGCAGAGAGAGAGAGTGACTAGAAGGATACAGCTGAAAAGAAGATTTATATTTATTTTTAGTGATTTCATTACAAGTCAGGTTTTAAATACTGTAGAATAAGAAAAGAGGCCTGTTAGCCACCACAAACTAATTTCTTTTGTAGCATCAAAACCCCATTGCATAGAAAAAGCAATGGTGGTGCAATTGAATCTATAACCATCTCCGTTTCAGCATGAGCAAGAGTCTCAAGTGAATGTTAGTAAATGTTAGAGGACAATCCCTATCTCTAATGTTTCAAGTGCTTGACTAGCGAGAAATTTTTCAGATCCAAAGCTAACATTTGTTCTGACTGATCAGATCTGACCCTTAAAAACATAAAGCTTTATCGGGGTTTCACCAACACAACTTTCAGACTTTCCTAGACCTTTGTAAGACCATTATGAATGCAATTTAAGTCCTGTGTCTCCATAGAAATGTATAGATTTCATCCAGCCAACTTAAAAATAAAATGACAAACACAAAAAAAAAGCTAGCTAGCAAGCTAACTAGTTTGGTGGGTTCAGATATTTAACCTAGTCACTTAGCTAACTAACTTAGCTAGATAGCAATTCATGCATTTCTCCACAGAATGAATTTTGTCCACCTAGCTTAAAAATATAATGTTAGCTAGTCAGTAAAAAAGCTAGCTCGCCAGCTAACTAGGGTTTGGAAGGTTTAGATATTTAACCTTGCTAATTAGTTCATTAGCCAGCTGAGTTAGTTAGCTTGCATGTTAGCTAACAAACTTGTGTTAGCAGTGAGTTACTGGTAACCTCAACTGTCCAGTGTCACATGCATGTAGATGTCCAATATTGGTGTCGCTCTGTTGTAAAAATTAAACAAAAAAATAAACGGCAAATTCTGCATTTGTTACGTCATTTTTTTTTTTTTTTATTGAAGGCTTTGTACTTTTTTAGCCAAATTATTGAAAGCCATTGTGAAAACTTGCAGCAACAATGCCTTTATTTCTTTATCCTTCCAAAGAGGGGCAGATTTCTGATGATGGGACTCAACAATGAATTGTGAGATATTTAACTATGGGATATAAAATCTAAGGAAAATACACTGAGGCTTATTGTTGTAAAAATCACTTGATGTAAAAAGTTTCAAAGTGTGTAAATATTTCTCCCAGGCTGGCAACTAAGTTCTGATAACAGGTCAGTTCAGGTACATCTCTTCACATCAGTGCTAGATGTGAATAGATGAGCTCGGAGTTGTCCATCTGTGATCAGATCAGCCAAAACAAATATTAAAAGTATTAACTTAAGGCAGTTGTTTATAAAGGCATGACATGATTTATTACAGGCATGTGTACCCCTAAGAAGGACTTGGATCTTGGGGAGGCTTCAGTTTGTGTAAACTGAAGAAGGTGGTTACTTGCTGAGGCAACTCGGCTAATACGCTTTGAGCAAGAGCCTGGCTGGGCGCCTGAAAGAAAGAGGGATAAACAATGTAAGCACAAGAACTAAGTGAGCTCTTTGCTGAGGGCCTTGGCCTCCATTGATTTGATGTATCAGACACTGCGTAGGGACTTTGCTCTGCTATGACAGCACTCCCATTTTGAATCAAAATTTTAAAAAATGACCAAGTGAAATGCATGCAGATTTTATAGCAATGGGTTAGCTTCCTAAAACGGAGAATTGAAGATGAATCAGTTGAAATTAAATGCCGTTCCCTATTCTATCTCCTACATAGCAGAGAGAAACAGAAAGAAGTTTGGTGAACTGGACTTGACAAACTCACGTTCTGAAAATTCCTGAAGGGGACGAACTGGACGATGTCCCGCATGGCGGCCTCGCCGGACAGAGAGCGCAGGCAGCCGTCGTCTCCGTCCAGGAACTCCATGGCACTGAAGTCCGCCGCTCCCACGCCGACGATGATGATGGACATGGGCAGCCGTGAGGCATTGACGATGGCGTTGCGCGTCTGATCCATGTCGGTGATGACTCCGTCGGTGATGATCAGGAGGACGAAGTATTGCTGCAAGGGGGAGAACAAGTTAGTAATCTAATAACTTCATAAACAGAGAAACAATGCGCTGTGCTACGGGTATGTTGCTATGGATACAGCCGTTCTTTGGGGAGATTAAACAGGAAACTGGCTCGTAAACACAGGAAGTGGAGAGAGAAGGGACTGAAGAATGCATGCAAATTAAAATTTTTGAACAAGTTCACACATTCATCATGGACATGAATGTCACATTAGTCTAAATATTCCCATGATTTATGTATTTAGTTCATTTTTTAAACTTCAGCTATGAAAAAAGCTACTTGTTCTGACTACAGTCAGACTGTATGTATCAATTTGTTAAAAATGCATCATTTTGTGCATATAAAGTGATACATACAGTCTGATTAATTAATTTAAAAGAGCACACATAACCAAAACCATACATAAAATTGATTATGAAATCTCTGTAAACAAAATTGTCCTTCGAAAAATGTAAGTCATTTGAATGCAATCAATAGATTAATTGTTTATTTGCTTATTGCGATGGACTTGACTTAGACTAACATTTGGTTAAATGTTGTCTAGGTTGCTACATTTTGTAGTCGTATAAAATGAACTGATATAGATCTTTTAAACTGGTTGGTTTCCTACTATGCACCAAGTTTTTAAGTGTGCTTACTGTTTAAGTGTGTATGAAAACCAGTTTTGATGTGTGATTGCGATCGCTGTGATATTCAAACACCCAGAAACATTCCAGCTATTTATTCAAGGTGAAGTTAAAGAACCTTTTGTCCGTCTTCTCATTCTGCCACCTCTGGTAAAAGACTAAAAGTTTTCGCGTTAGAATGGGGTGTTTTTTTTTTTTTTTTGCATCACACGAGTCACGTGATCAATAACCGAATGATACTACTGGTGGAAAAGACGAAAAGGATGACATAAAATGGTAGGAGGATAATTTATTGACAAACTTACTGCGTGAGCAAAGTTATTTAAGTGTGATTTTAATTGTGTTTCTTATTGAATGAAAAGTGTTTTTCCGACATTAAGTGGAATATCGACAAACTTTTGTGCACATTTGTAATGGAAATTTGGCTACTGATGTATAGTGATGTTACCCTGAAAAATACATACAAAAACATCTTAACAAGCTCAAAATTATGACATCTATATCCATGGCGATTCTGTGTCATGTTGACAGAACTGCAAATAAATCCTCAAAAGTGTAGATAAATTAAAAAGTTTTTCTTTCTACATGCGTTTCTGCTACTTCTTAATATTTATCAGGACATGTCTGGTAACCATATATAGATTTCTGTTGCCTTGACAACAGCGTCGAATCCACAGGGAACACGGCTTCACGTTTGAGACGCAAAGCGTCAACCTTTACCAAATAAAGAAATCAGGACACTATGAATACTCACGGATGCAGTGGTCTGTTGGATGGCTTGTTTAGCAAAACAGGCTACGTGATTGATGATGGGGGAGAAGTTGGTAGGGCCGTAGAGTTTGACCTGAGGGAGACACGCCCTGTAGGCCTGCACCACCCCTTCAACACCTGCACCATGATGGTAGATCAGACTAGCATTAGTTCAACAAAAACTGACACCTCCAGTAGCAACTGCGCTGCAGAGATAAGCCAACACACCTGCACAAAACGGATTGGAGGGGTCGAAGTTGAGAGGAAACTCGTGGGAAACCTGTAAAAGGAGATCATGTGTTTCAAACCTTCGGTCGATAAGAAAGCCTCGGTTCAGGTGTTCTGAAGGGATTAGGAGTGTTAGGAGTGTCATGTCGCAACATGAGCTTTACCTGCCATGTGGGTGGAATCTGGGCTCCGAAGCCAAACGCCGGGAACATTTTATCACTGAGAAAAGGAGACAAATCTAACTGGTAAAACGGGTAAAAAAATTATATATATATATATATATATATATATATATATATAAAATGTAAAAACACATTCTTGCTGAAATTTCTTCATGTGACTTGCACAACGCCACAGCTGCTGAGGTAACGTAGTAAGAGGAATGGAAAATGTTTTTATTTAAAATAAAAGAAAACGTGTTATTACCTGTCATAGTCCTGAATGACGTTGCCCACGGACCAGATAGCAGAGAGGTACTCGTTAACGCCCTGAGGACTGATGTAATGCAGGGACTGAGGAGACCTGGGATCCCCGTTGGAGCCGGTGAAGTCCACAGCCACCTGTTGGACCAACATGGATGCATAAAAACAGCACATCTCCTGTTGCAGTCAGAAACTACACTTATATAGTGTCATGTAAATTTGGAGCCTTTAATGATTGTGAGAGTAAAATGATAAAAACTTTCATACATTTTGAAAACACTGGGGAAACCACACAGAGCTGTACCAGACTCATTGGTACCAAAAAAGTGCCACTTTGCATCATTTTGATCCACAATAGATGCAAAGTTATTTATTTTCGATCGTATCAGCTTGGAAAAAAGAACAGTTCAATAGAAAGCCTAAAATGAATCAGATGACAAGTTTGATTGAAGCTAAAACTCACAGTGAAGTTGATCTGACAGCCTCCCATTATATAATCCAGGAACGTATACTCCTTTACAACCTGCAGAGAAAAGAATCCGTCATACAGAAATCTGAACATTGCCCGCATTCATAACAGCCCAGAAACTAAGATACCTCGCAATGCTTCACGCTCACAACACCAGAGTTCTTGTAGCCTTTCTTCTTCTGCTTCTTTTTGCTGTTGATGCACTCGAACTCGGCCTGTGGAACAAGACGATGCTGGTGAATTTATCATAAGAGAGCAATAGAGGAAAACTCATACTTAAGAAAAAAAATATCCGGAGATTTTCAGAACAATGAAGGATACTATGATCAAATAAACTAAAATGATTTCTTTTGAGAACAGGCATTAGGTGGATCTGCCGCCACCTGATTTTCCTTTCATTACTGCTTTCAATTACAGCCGTCAGACTTGTTCTACAACAGGCTGTGACTTTCCAATCCATCACGATGACATTTCAGAACAATATGACGCCATAAAATGAGAACAAAAGGCATGGAGGCAAAAGAGATGCTTTATGCGTTGGTTGCTACGACGTTCACATGAAACTCGCTCGCACACACAAGGTCATACCGGAGAGGTCCGCGACGCTTCCTGGAGCCGCTTCATCGTGGTTTCAAAGGATCCAATGAGATCATGAGAGCCGTCGTCGTCGTAGTCGTAGCACTCCACCTGGAAAACGTTGGAAATGAGCTGCAGCTGTGCTGGATAGCAAGGCAATACGCCACAGCACAGTGGAAGTATTAAGCTAAACTTTTTTCAGATTTTTTTTTTTTTTGCTACACTCAACGTATTTTACTGGGACTTTATGCAGCAGACTAACAAAAGGCAGTGCATAATTGTAAAGCAGAAGAACAAAATAAAACTGTGGGGTATATTTATATTCAGTCCCCTTTTACTATGATATGTCCAAATGAAATCCAACCGTTTACTCCGTCTGAAAATGGCACAACCGAAAACCTACCAAGACACGATACAACAGTATTTATCAGCTAAACATGCTAACTTTGGAAGAGCTGCAGAAATCCACAGCTCAGGTTAGAACATCTGTTTAAAGGAAAGCTGTTAGTTCTGTATGGAAGACAATTTCCATTGTGAAAGAAAAGATAAAAGCCAAACAGGAAGTCAAAATGATGAATTTTAAACACAAAATGTTTCACTTTCAAAGTTATAAAAGTCAAAATGTTGACTTTTATGGTCAGAATTATGAAATACAAAGTCATAAATATGAGATTGGAAGTTACCATTTCAACTCTAAAAAGTCATGAGGTTGAAAGTTACGCTGTTTCTCTGTGGTCTGGCTCCAGTTTCTCATAATCACAATTTTCTATGACTTTGAAAGTCAAACATTTTGTGTTGGTCTGTCACAAAATCTTAGCACATCAGAATTTGTGGTTGAAACATGACAAAATATGAACACTTGGGGAAGGTGGTGCATTTGTTCCCAATGCAGACCCCACAAAACTAGCCAGGTCACAAGACTACATCTAAAATCGGCAGCAGCATCGTCACGAAGTGATGAGTCAAAGCAAAAACCTGACCAATTCTCAAACCAAGTTGCTTTTGTTAAGGTTCATGGACAAATGTGTGGTTTGTTGTTAGGTGAGGTGGCTCTCAGAAGACGAAACACACAGATGAAACAAACGTGCAAGAAAAAAAATGACTCCTAGAAACAGGACAGGAAGGAAGTAAAAACAGGGAAAGTTGTGTCTCACACAAATGTCTCTGTATCAACCCGATTGGTGACACAAAGTCAGGAACGACACTTGGAGTGTTCCAGTGTAATTCGTTCACTCTCACACCTCACCCAGTACGTAATATGGGAAGATGAGGAAAGACAAACTTCCGTGGCACACGAAATCACTCACTTGTTCCGCAAACTGTCTCCTTCCTGAAACGCTCGCTTCAGAGGTTAAAGAAACACAATATCAAGCTAGTGCATCTTTGCATGTTCTGAAGAAAAAAATCAGAATGTGACTGCGGGCGAAGACGAGATTTAGTCCAAGTTTAGAGGATGAAAACCATATTTACTTTAATTGGTTTCTCCAGGTCTCCCCCACACAGAGACTGCAGGGGAACTCGAAACGGCTTCCACGTCGGGTTCAAGTTATTCTTCACCACCTGAAAACAAAGTTCACGGAAATCACACAAAAACAGATTTCTCCATCCACAACATAAATTTACCTCCAGTGATACTTAACAGTTTGGTTTTACAATATTTAGATGACATTGCTCTGAATCACAACAGCAGCTGAAGCAGCAGATGAAGTGCGGCAGCCCTGATGGTCACTGATGGTTTTTTCCATGCAAACAGTTGGAACTGACCAAGCAGCCAGACAAAGACATCTCTGCTTGAATTCACATGTAGAAGCAGTTTTACTGCCCTCAAGCAAACGCTTAATTCATTAAATCAATGGGATCAGCCATCAGATAACAGGGAGCTCGATCCAGTGTGAAACATTACAAAGTGTTTATGGTGTAACAGTCACATCGCAAGTGGTTCCTGTTTCCATTCAGATGGTAAAAAGGGAAAACCAAACAATGACTCAGATGTTTACATGCCTTTCTGTCTGAAATCCATGTTCTCTCATTAGAGGCATGATGTATAGTCTGCCTATAAAGCTGTAAGAAATCAAATCCTGCATTTGTTTGTGCTGTAAACATTTACTTTAACACATAGAGACTTTTATTTAACTAGTGGATTCTGAATATCAATAAAGTGTAACTATTCATTTGCCACATTAAAAATAAAAGCATGACGTGATGAAAGTAGCACCTGTCAATGTCAATGTTTTGAATGACTAACAGGAAGTGATTTTAGATTAAGGGACAGGAAGTGCCTACAGTGTGACTTGATAACTCCCGTCTTTGAATTGGCAGGAGAATTTTCAGGAAGATTAGAAATACCATGTGGATTTTTAACCTTTGGTGTCGAGCCGAAACGGTAAACAAATATGTTTAAAAATTCTAAAGTGTTTGAAGTGCAATGTAGTCCAAACAACAAATATAGATCAATAAGCACCAATACGCACAGAGGAAACTGTCTTAGCACTACTGCTAAAGCTAACCTCCCTTATTTCAGCTCTTCGAACTACAGCCAATCAGCGCAAAGGAATATAAATGCCACTCCTGGATTGGCTAATTTACAAACATAAACCAACAGCATTTAGCCTAGGTATTTGAGATTGCCAAGATGCATTTTCTTTAGAAGATTTTAGATATACTCTATAAGTGGATTTTCCACAAATAATTTAGTTGCATTCCGCAGGAAAATCTGAGAATGTAGGTGAAACTGTGACTACTTTGCAGCTATTTTTATGTCAGAAATTGAACTGCATTCATACTATCCTAGGTCTTATGGCTTTCAGACTTAATACCAACATGAAAATGGAGCAGTAGCAACAATGAAATACATGTATGTTGCAACTTAACACACAATAATGGGCTACAAACTATACAGCATGCTAACTATCAAACACACAAGAAAGAAAAGAAGTTCTTTTATGCAACCAGAAGCCGTACAGACGGTGTTACCTCTGTCCTGTGAGCCAGCTGCCATCCGGTTTCTGTCTGCTTGTATAGCTCCAAATAAGGATCAGACTTCCCAAAGAAATCCTACAGAAATACACAGCAGAATAAAATGTAACCAAATGTTGAGGAATAAATAGCATGCAGCACAAACAGAAATGCCCTTACCTTGTTATCCAACTTTCTTGCCTCCACCTCAAAACGCGCCACCCGATTGTCTTTTATTTCCTCCGCGCTGATCTGCAACACAAAATGTAGATGCATTAAACAGGAGTTCCAAACAGACAACGTTCTTCCTGTTGCCTTTTGCTGAACCTTACAGTGATTGTTCCCTTCCCAGCTGGCTTCTGGTTCTTCAGCGTAAGCGGCCGGGTGAGTTTCCGACTGGACACAACCTAAGTGTGGGGCAAAGGAAAAGAAAAAAAAAAAGAGAAGATGAATCAAAAGATTAAGTCAGCAGAACAGATGATGAGTAAAACAAGGCAGCAGTGAGGCCCGCTGGGCAAAAGATATCCATAACAGCATGGATGAGTGAACATCAGAGGAAACATCACAGAGTCTCATCAGCAATGGTTTACCAGAGATAAAATCGCAGCAACTCCTGCAAAACGTGTCGTTTTGTTTCAGAAAAGGTAACCTCACCTGACCCAGGGTGCACTCCAGCTCCCCCAGAAAGTCATCGTCGTTCAAATCAACCGTCTTATTATCGATGTCGTAAATCCCAAACTTCAGCTTCTGGACCATTTCGAAGTAGTAGTCGATGACGAACTTCTTGGCAAACTTCGGACTGAGACAATTTTGAACTTTTTCTGTGCGTCCCATCTGTCGGGAAAGACATGACGCAGGAGAGAAGTGTTACAAATCTTAACATGAAGAGCAACATAAAGAGCATATGTTGACCTATAAGTCAGGGTCTTAATGATTAATGCAACACTGATAATAGCATTGATGAGATTGAACATTCAGAAAGAAAGGTTCCATGAAAGTCAATAAATTGTGAATTTATTGGCAGCTATGGAACCACTTCAACTTATTAACCAGCAATAAGCTGAAGTGGTCACCTTCAATCTCATATCGTTGTTGAATGTACTGCACTAGGTCTGCACTCATTTCATTCAGATTGAGGTCTAGATTTTGGGTCAATGCAAATGCCTCTCGTGACGTCATTGGCCTAAATACTATGAGAAAATAGCTGGGTTTGTTTCTTCTGTGCACTTTTTGGTAACTTTGCAGAGGAAATCCACACTTCAACAACAAGCTGTGTTTTTAGTGTAGGTGTACATTTTTTAGTGATTAAAAAAAAAAACAAGGCACTAGATTTTGACTTGAACCAGTGGAGTGTATTGCATCATGAAAGCTTTCTTTTCCCCACCACTATAACTAGCAATAAAAGTAGCAATATTCAACATATACGTAGCCTTTTTTAAGCAATAAAAGTTATGAAGTATGATTATTCACACTTTAATAACTCGTTTGTATCTAATTTTGAAATCAAAACACTTTATCCTGCTCATGTTACTGACCTCATACCACTTGGAGTCAGAGTTGCACATTAAAAGGACACATAAGGGGTCCGACTTGGAGCCGATGTCTGTGTCCATGAGGTTCTCACAGGACACGGTGAGCTCCACCTTGGTTACACACTGGGCAGCCATGTTCCTGCTAACAAGCGGTAGAAACCATGCAGGCAACAACACACCAAATTACACAACGTCGAGAACTGTTTAGCCAACAAAAATATTGAGGAAACAGAAGGAAAAAGGGGGAAATGTTGGTTGTATAGACAGTATTTTGTTTTTCAGCTTAACTTCGAGTGTCGTCCCTGCAGATGGGGAACACACCCAGTCCGTTACACCCACCACACTAACCAAGTACAGATAATACTGGGAGCTAACGCTACTACCGCGACTGTAGCAACCAACACTCCAGCTTGCTGCGTAAATTAAAAAGTGGTAAATAGCTTTTGACGTAAGCTTCGCAGTAGCGCAGCCGCTAATGATAAAAGACATGGGACATACAGTAAAAAGTTAATGCGTACGTAAAAATGAGAAAAAAGTAATACCGCTAACTTAAGCTAACAACCAAACAAGACACATAAAATTAATAACATCTGACTTAATTAGCTGGGTTACCACGTCGACTTCCGCATATTTCGGAGAAAATTTAAATCCAAGCTTACCCTAGGAAACAACTTCCACGTCGCCGCTTATAAATAATAGATCAATCAATGCGCACTTAATCTGGCCCTTCTGTCTTGCCGCTTGCAGCAGAGTAATTATTCCCCCCCGGTTTAGCAGAAGCTACGCCCAACTATGACCGAATAGTCGGTTTTCTTTCTGGAGATGAACAGCGTCGTTCCTGAAAGGAGCCAGAGAGGCGGAGCAACTGCTGCCGTCAAAGTCAATGGTTATCAATGGCATTCAGTCTATTCATTGTCACATACTTTCCATTGCCAGAGGCGTGACTACTCTGGAGTTCACTCTGGGTTTTATCTTGGTAGCGTTGTCAGTAAAAGCAGGGGAAACAATTACGCTTTTGATGTTAGTGAGTAATATTCTCCTAATGTTTTTCTTTTAAACCATAAAAATACTCATTAGTTACGACAGGTATTCATTCCCTTTGGACTGTGTCATATTTTGTCACGTTACAAGTTTCCATGTCAAGTCATGGAAAAACTGCTCTGTTCCAGTGACATCAAAATCTAATGTTGTGACCAATGTGGTTCCCTGAACATGTCATCCCCACTGTGAAGCAAGGTCTTGGTAGAGTAATGATGTGGTAATGCCTTTCTTCAGCTTCTGAGTTTCAATTCAAGACATATCCAAAGGGTACTGACCCATAGAAGTTTGAATACAAATTTACCCAAAACTTTACAGATAAAAAAAAAGCAACGTCTTCCTTTCATAAGTAAGCATTTAAGGCAGTTTGTATTATTCAATCAAAAAAAATCCCATTAAAATGAATTGATCTTTGTAGTTGTAATGTGACCAAATGTAGCATTCAGAGAGAATAAGTTCTTGGTCTTCAGGTCATTCTGCCAAGTATTCCAGTTACGATGTCGGTGTTCGTAGTTGCTATTTTTCAAAACTGAATTCAGACTGACAGGGCAAAAATTAATTTGAACATTTAATGCTTTATTTTTCTACCTTTTGTCATGTAAGACTATCCTCATGCAATAAAAAATTACTTTATTTTTAGATCATTTTCACATTTTCACAAGGAGTACCAATTGCACGAATAAACCAGACACTAACACAAACTCTTCAAAATTATTATTTTTTTTATTAACCTGTAAAATGCTCAGCTTTTTGTGTTGTTGGTATTTTAGCAAATGTAAAAAGAACAGAAAAACAGACATCCAACATGCTGAATCTTTTAGTATTTACTTGTTATGAACAATATAGGAGTGTTTTGTTGTTTTCTTGAGGAATGAATTGTAAGACTATCAGAAAACTGATAATTGACTATGGATGTTAATATATAACAACTAACATTCTACATAAATGCCATTGTGCATCTGAATCACTGTAAGCCTGTCTCATATGCCAATTGTTACATATTTGATTAAACATCATAAGCCAGTAATTATTTGATCATCTTGATTTTCATTTTGCATAGCATGGAACAAAAACAAAGTACAGACAGAATCAACACATATAACAAAGAGATATGACATAAGGCAACACATGAGTCAAAAATGAATTTTTACATTTTTACTAAATTATAAAATGTACATACAAGGGTTCTCTAGTTGGACGCTTGTTAAGACAAAGTGAACGTCTTCTATTATGTGCATATGTTTAGTGTGTAAAACATTTTCTCTATTAGGTCTCCCTGATTATGCTAATAAAGAACCAGTCCACTTGCATAGAAGCACCAAGTGATCAGTCAAATTAAGTATAAATTTGATTCTGCACAAATCATTATTAATAGTGACATATAGCTGATCCATTTTGTAAACATTTGACAAGCTTTCGCTTTGAAGCCTAAGACCTATTTACATTTTCTGGGACAGCATAACATATAGAGACCCACAAGGAAGTAACTGCAGTAAAATGGGGATCAAGGAGAAAACTAAGTTTATATCATCGGACTTCAGCACTGATAGACTGAGGAGATGGCCGATATTAGCTGCCTCATTCTTGGAAAAAAAAAAAACATGAATTTATTCAAAACATTTCATCTATTGATTGATTTGGTTGAATCAATCAATCAACCAAATCATCTAAAACTGGTAACCTTTTTTAGATGTAGGTCATGCCACCCTGGGTGGTGAGCCATACAACTCAGATCAAAAACCACGACTGCTACTAAGTCAGTACCTGCTAAATAAACACTTTACTTATAGAAGCAATAGTTCTCAATGTTCTCCCTTTTAAAAATTACAGCGCAAGAAACACGAGGGTTACAAACCTAATGTTGTAGTTATTAACCAGAGTTTAAACAAGTATTTCTACCCAATTTATTTGGTGTTTTTATTTTTTTTATTTTTTTTTTAGTTAAACTAAAATAATTTAACACATCTTATGAGAAAATAAAATCTGTAAGTATTTCTGTGATGGTTTCTCTATAGTAACCTTCAGTTTACTGTGTGTGAGATGAGATGCTGTTTGCTTCCTCATACAGCAAAACCATCTTTTATGGTTTCTGAAGGGCTAATTTGATTTAACAGACTGTGTAACAATGGCAAAGGAGACACAGCGGAAGAAAGATGCACCTCGATTCTGACACACGTAGAATAGAGGTGGGCTGAAGATGCAGGTTAAAGAACAGTGCAGGAGTGCCGTAAGACTGTGTCAGCAAATATATGTAATGTCATAAAATGTCTCGTTTAACGAGGATAAGCCTGGTAAATGTGAGTGTTATATAAAACAGCTGCAAATTGTTAACATATCGCAACATGTCCATTCCTCGGCATAAGCCATGCTAGGCTAGGTTCAAAACACTGACGCGCCTTAACAAAGAGGCTTCAGAGTTGAAGGGGACTCGTCATTCTTTCGGAGGAAGTTTGGTTCTCAGCATGCATCACTAGGGGGCGCCGATGCCAGGTGGTCAGAGGGAGGATCGTTGCTGTGAGGTGGGCTCAGTTTCATGGTATTGAAGAAGCCCGCCACCTGGCCCGGCACTTCTGCCAGGACGCTCTGAGCAAGAGCTTCCTGAGGACCCTGGAGAAAGGAGAAACAGGGATGGTAACAATGGAGGACGGACAAATACAAAAATGATATACGCAATGTGAAAAAGAAGCCAAAGAACAAGCAGCTAAAGAAAGGCTCAGGTTAGCATTGCTATGCATAAAGTTGAAATCAGGTATTTACATAGAATGCAAAAAAGAAGATTCATTGACATTAAATAAATAAAGACATTATTACCATAAAGGGACAAGGGTGTACAGGAAATGGATAGATGTGTTATTACTATAATACGGCTTTCACAGTTTTGTTAAAAACCATATTATCTTCTGTAAAATACTGAACTTAGCACCAAAATGAAAATTTGAGGGAGGAAAACAAGTTGGGAAAACAGGATGGGATAGTCGTACATGTCTAGGAAGGACAGGGGTCGCTGGGGGGCTTCAGGTCAAATAAATTGAAGAAGGAGGCCACTTGGTCAGGCAATTCTGCCAGTACGCTTTGTGCGAGTGCTGCAGTGCCTGCCTGAAATTAGATGTGCGAAACTTAAAACAACGTCCGCGGTGGAGCACATCTGCACGTTGGGGCGCGCTGGAGCTTACGTTTTGGAACTGCCTGAATGGCACGAACTGCACAATGTCCCTCATGGCGGCCTCGCCCGTGGCCGAGCGCAGGACTCCGTCGTCTCCGTCCAGGAACTCCATGGCGCTGAAGTCCGCCGCTCCCACGCCGACAATAATGATGGACATGGGCAGCCGCGAGGCGTTAACGATGGCGGTGCGCGTCTGATCCATGTCGGTGATGACTCCGTCGGTGATGATCAGCAGGACGAAGTATTGCTGCAGGAGATGGGAGACAATGCAGAGAATTTATGGTGAGATTAAATTAACGGGACATTATTATGTGCTTTCCAAGCACATAGTGCCATTTTATAGCATAATCAAGTCACTATGTTCACTTCAGTTGTTAAAAAATGCTATATATCAAATATGACTAAAAACAAATTCTACTTCGTAATTCAACGCCTTGAAATTGGGCCTCTGCTTCTTTAAGAAACTCCTGCTCTTTCTGAAACTCCGCCTTCAGGAAGTCATCACAACATGGCTCCTCTATTAACCCTTTAGCAACATTTTTACCAGTGTTGCACTGCTCAGCAGATGCCCTGCTCCCCCAGGTGTTTGCTAATTCCAGCTGACTTGTCTGAAGGAGCCGAGTGGGAGGGGGCTGCCATGTGAGGCAGAAGCTCAGAAACTGCAGCTCTGAGGAGGAGGTTCGTTCTCGAAGGCTTAGCTAGGTCCACCCAGGTGTTTTGCACAGCTGAATGGTTGCCATGGGAGATTATAGGATTTCTCAAACGTGCATGAAAAAATCAAGGCAATACTCCAGGTATGTTTTTGATGAGGGAATAACATTATAACATGATGTAAAGTTCAGTAAAGTCAATTTAGTATATAATACTGTCCTCTAAATGGACATTATAATGAAAGAAGACATTAGTACACACAACTTTTCAGATTTCCATTTGAAAAAACAACATACATGTTGGTCAAGCAAGTCAAATTTCCAGAAAATACATTTGAGTTTGAAGTTCAGCACATATAAGCCTTTTCAACTGTTGCAATTAATTAAACATTTGTTGCAACTCACAGAGGCGGTTTGCTGCTGTAAAGCCTCTCTGCCAAAATGGGCCACGTGATTGATGATTGGAGCGAAGTTTGTTGGACCATAGAGCTTCACCTGAGGCAGACACTGCTGATAGGCAAAGATCACTCCCTCTATGCCTACAAAACCAGACAAAAACAGATATCATTTCGGTAACACAAACAATCTGGATCTCTTGTTTCAGTAACACTTTATTGGAAGGGGGTTGAATAAGACTGTCATGACACTTTTATAAACATGACATAACACATGTCATGAACATGAATAAGTCTTCATGAATATTTATGACTGTTGTCATAAAGCGTCATTCGGTAAATTATGGCACTTTTATTACAAAGTTGACATTATTCAAAATGTCTTTGTTATGACAACTTGACATTAACCAGGAAATCATTACCGTTTAAAATTTACCTTTAATAACATAAAGATACCTAATTTTTAAAGTGCAATCAGTAATACTTTTATAACAAATTTATATCAGTAATGATTTCTTGGTTAATGTCAAGTTGTCATAACAAAGACATTTTGAATAATGTCAACTTTGTAATAAAAGTGCCATAATTTACCGAATGACGCTTTATGACAACAGTCATAAATATTCATGAAGCCTTATTCATGTTCATGACATGTGTTATGTCATGTTTATGACAGTGTCATGACTGTCTTATTCAACCCCCTTCAAATAAAGTGTTACCCTTGTTTCTACACACCACCGTGTAAATGTAGTACATCAAAAAAATAAAGACGAAGCCCCAACATAAGGAGCTTTAACTTCCTGTGAGACATTAAAGATTCACTAGGTCTTACCTGCACAGAATGGATTTGAGGGGTTGAAGTTGATGGGGAACTCATGGCTGACCTGCAGACGAGCAACTAATTATGTCAAACGAATGTGTCTGGACAAGGTACACTGATCCAGGGTGAGCTCTTATTTTATTTTTTTTAAAGTATAAGACAGCTAAAATCAATCACCTGCCATGTTGGAGGAAGCTTGGCGCCAAAACCAAAGGCGGGGAACATCTTGTCACTGTGGAAAGGAAGTTATGCAAGTAAGAATGTTGGTCAAGGGGAGTTAAGCAACATGGAGGACTAAGACATACACTTTCCCCAGGTCATACTGCACTGAGTGTCCCATGAGTTTTATTAAGGACCTCATTCAGAAGGACAATGGGTTTGGTTCACCTCTGCTGTAAATCATTTGTTCCGTTATTTTATGCCCAACAGAGCGCACAAGGAAGTTTACCCATGTGTTTGGAAAGTATGGGGAGAACCTGGAGGAATGCAGTTCCTACAGCTGTGGTATAAGTCAGTGTTGACGTTTTCCAACCTCTGCTGCGGCGACTTTAAGATGGAGGGAAGAAAACCACATTTGATCAGAGCTGCTCTACTTGGACCTGATAACTGGACGGACTTTACTTCCTCACATTTATTCTCTACAGCAACAAACATCTCACCGGCCACTTTATTAGGTACACCAACTGCTAGTACCAGGGTTGTCTCCCTTTTGCCTGAAGGACCACCTTAAATCTTGGCGGTATTGACTAACTAAGATGGTCGAAGCATTCTTCAGATGTTTTGGTCCAAATTACCACAATGTGACCTCTGAGGTGTATGGAGGTCCAGAATAGGGGGGGGGAATCACTTAAAAACTATATAATGAGATCATTTAATGTCCGTCTGCCTCAAGCAACCATGTAACATTGAACGCAGCATCAAATCTACAACAGAATGGCTAAAGATTGAGAATCAAGGTGTTGCAATCATGGTCAAAGGACAAATCCTTAACCTGACCTGTGCAAACAATTGCACAACGCTCCTCGTTTTCTCTATCGAGTCTTTTTATTTAAAATCTGAATAAGTTTACCTTATTGACACCATGCATTCAACGTCATCTTTTTACCTGTCATAATCCTGGATGACGTTACCGACTGCCCAGATCGCTGCCAGATACTCGTTGTAGCCTTGAGGGTTGATGTAGTGTAAAGATGAGGGTAAACCGGGATCCCCATTGGAGCCCGTGAAATCGATAGCAATCTGACCACAAGCATAAACAGCATCAGCTTTAAAATCACACAAACATGGGAAAACACAATGGGAAGTTTTGTCGATATTTCTTAAGAGTGGAAATGATTTTTAATAGATTGTAGTACTCACTGTGAAGTTAATCTGACAGCCGCCCATTATGTAATCCAGAAATGTGTACTCCTTCACTATCTGTAAGCAAATAAGGATTAAAATACATATTCTAACACCATAATCATAATAGAAAACTGCATCTTTCATTTAAGATTTTCATGCTTCTCCTGACTCTCAACGTTAAGGAAGGAATGGAGTTAGAAGGCCAGGAACGAAGGAGTGAAGGAAGGAAAGAAGGGTACAGGAATTAAGGAAAAAAGAAAAGGCACAAAGAAGGGAAGGATGGAAGAATATTTCGAGGATGGACTTGAGGAAAGGAGCAGGGAAGAACGCAACAGAGAAAAGTTTCAAACACTGAAACAGGGAACGATTAGGTCAGGAAATACAAATATTCCTCCACACTCTTATTCATTTTTTAAATGTATCCAGACCTGGAAAATACAGAACTCAACTTCACCCCTAAGTAAGAAACCTTAAAGTAGCACAAAGTTGTCAAGTGGAAAGACTACGTGGTTTTCAAAACTTTCTGCATGTGTCAATGCGAAAGACGGGGATTTGCACGTTTTTCGTCACATTAGGATTACGTTGTTCTAAAACATGTTAAGACAAATAAATCTCACTCGTATTCCTGAGCAGATTCAGATCTCCTCATTAAAATTAATTGGACTAATATATGATTAAAGGTGCTTGCTCCTTTTATTTTCTGTCATACCCATTTGGCATAGAGTTAGAATTCCCACACATGTTTTAGTCAGAAAGTCCAACCTTCTTTTTGGGATTATGATAGCTTTAAAATTACATATTTATTTGGTTTATGAAGGAAATGTCTTATGAAATATTTACCTTGCATTGTTTTATGATGATAATTCCAGAGTTTTTGTATCCTTTCTTCTTCTGCTTCTTCTTGCTGTTGATGCATTCAAACTCCGCCTGAGGAGAAGAGACTCAAACCAGTCAGATTTCACCACCACCTTTGCCAGGTGTTTTCGTAACGCGTCGTGAAATAAAACAAAGGTTTAAACTGAACTCACAGCGTATGACTGACACGCCTGCTGTATCTGACAGAGTGACGTGAGGAAGGAGCCAATGAAATCATGCGAGCCGCTGTTGTTGTAGTCGTAGCAGTCGATCTGGGAGACAAAAGAGGGTCGGGAGAACCAGGACAAAGCCTCACTAGTCTTTATTATCATCAATTAAAGCATGTGGGAGGCAGAGCAGATGATGCAAGAGCATGAGTGTGATGCATTCAATGTGACACTCTGACAGTGAAAACCTCTAGCAGAGACACACACACACGCATCCATTGTTGGTGTGGAGAGAACAGAGAAAACAGAAGAGCTCTACACACAGTATGAAGCAACCAGCAGAGATCAGACAAGCTAGAAGAAGCTACAGCCTACAGAAATCAACGGCTATGAAAGCTGATGGGTCATCCATCTTAACGGAGAAACTGGTCCATTGGCTCTCTTACCAATTTAACGTTTAGCCATGTAGCTAGCAGGTAAAACAAAGGAGCTGCATTTTGACTGAGATTTGTAGAAAAAAAAAAAGTTAAATTTATACGTCAAAACAAAACTAGCAAAGTAAGATTTAGTTGAATTTGTAGCAAGTGGATACAGAATGAAGCTGGATTGAAGTAATGAAGTTTGTTGAATTTTTGTGTTTATAAAGAAAGATTAAAGGTTTCCTTCAGTTTCAGATTTATACTGATGAAATGTGGAAATATTCAAAGGTTGTGAGTACTTTTGCGGTGCACTATGCCTAATATGAAATTTCCAAGTTAAAAACAATTCATGAGTGACTGGACCCCCAGCGCAGCATCGTCTCATTACAGACTAAAAAGCAGGTGGGTTCAGCAATGGACCAGTCTCCTCAGCAGCAGGTGTGTTCCTTTAAGACGGATGTAGATGCATTGTGGACTTGAGCCGGTCCGGTCACAGACACCGCATCCTTCAAGTGATGTGCACTCACTCTGCTAACAGTTAACTCACTTGTTGTGCTGCCTGGAAAGCATCTGTTCCACATAAGTGTGCTTTAATGGAGTTAGGAAATGGACATAAAACAAACACGCATTTCTTTATTTGTAGCAAGGAGATTAAACGCAACAGAACATGTCCAGGGGACTTGATGTTACTCAACAAGAAGCCTCGGACATTAGGAGATTCTAGCTTTTAATCTTTACTAATACTGCCTGGAGTTGTAGTGTTTGTACCTTTATAGATTTTTCCACGTCACCGTCGCAGAGGGACTGAATCGGGATTCTGAATGGCTTCCATATGGGGTTTAGGTTGCATTTCACCACCTGAAATATTAGTGAATATTAGAAAAACTGCAATGTTTTGTAACGGTGCACACTTTAAACTTAACAGTAATTACTTCACTATCACAAACAGCACTTTGTGTCTGTACCTCTGTCCTGTGGGCAAGCTGCCATCCAGTTTCTGTCTGCTTGTAAAACTCCAGGAAAGGGTCGGACTTGCCAAAAAAGTCCTGGAAAAAACAGAGAGCTGTAGTTAACTTTATTTAACCGTAGCAATGTTAAGGCTTCCAAATGTAAGTCATAAACTCTTATATTATCCAGGAAATGACAAATGTTGGAAGGCAGTTAGCAATATTTATTTTTCTCTTGAACTTGTTTTCAATAATCACCAGGGCTGAAACGATTAATCGTACTAATCGTGATTAATTGATTATTAAAATAATCGTCAACTAATTTGGTAATCGATTAATCACTAACTGGAGTACAGACTCAAAAACAAAAGGACAGCACACTTAGAGCAGTACTTAAGTCAAACCTGAAAAATATATATACAAATATGTTTTGCATGTAAAATCAAACAAAAAGTGTTTGTAAATATGTTTTATCCAGAACTCATCAAGTGGCAGTTTTAGTTTCATTGGGTTCAAATTTTTTTCCTTTTATTGAACAGACCAAACACACGTTGTATTGATGCTAAGTCGAGCAGAAAGGGCTAAACTTTTCAAATGTTGATGTTAGAAGTGTTTTTCATTTTTTATTTCAGATGCATCCTTTACTACAAATGATCAAGAATTCAATAATGGGAATATTATTTTATATTTTATTTACTGTAGGAGATAAAATGCTTATTTTCATATTTTAAAAATAATAAAATTAGTTATAAGCTTCTAACATTGAACAAAAAATGTCTTAAACGCAAGTAAGTTTGGAGA
The DNA here is from genome assembly GCF_051168715.1 of Poecilia mexicana. Taxonomy (NCBI): domain Eukaryota; kingdom Metazoa; phylum Chordata; class Actinopteri; order Cyprinodontiformes; family Poeciliidae; genus Poecilia; species Poecilia mexicana. The sequence continues at coordinate 4,776,794 of NW_028263389.1, forward strand.
ATGAGCCAATTTTTTTTTATCTGATTAATCAATTAATCAACAGAATAATCAATAGATTAATCTACAACCAAAATAATCGTTAGTAGCATCCCTAATAATTACTACATCAAGTGAGTTGTTTTGAGCGCATAGACACCAGGATCTGATCTAATCATGAAGGTCACGTTGATTTGATGACTCATCTTCAATCATCTGCCTTTAATAATTCAGTATTGACAAAACAGTTTGGTCAAGAGTTTAAAAATTCAGCAGCAGAGTAATCTGACCAATCAGCGAGCGGATCAGTCAGTCAGTCATTCAAACCTTTTTGTCCAGTGACCTGGCAGCAATTTCCAACGCCACCGCCCTGTTGTCGTTTCTCTCCTCCGCACAAATCTAGAAATTGGAAAAAGAAAATCTGCTTAGCATCCCAAAACGTATAATAGTCTTGAACTCGAGTTGTTGAAGCTAAAACATAAATATGAACAGTAAATAATGTTTGTTATGTAAAGATTCGAGTTTGTGTGTGTGTCTTTGTAGAAAGTCAGAATTTTGCCTCCAGCTCGTTTGATTTGTTTTGGTATAAAACAACCAAAACTCTTCTTGGGATAACTGAACTGAATTTCCACAACAAAATGACGATAAAAGTACCAGTAACGTTTCTTAGATCCGATTATCCTCAATGAATTGTAAACTATGTGTTAAGTTTTTTTTTTGTTGTTTTTTGTTTGGCAAAAGTTGGATGTTTTCCTATATTTTTAGGACCTAAAAATAAAATGGTGATTCTTTAAAAATGCCAACAAATTGCCCAAATTATAAATTGTCTTTTTCCAAAAGGTCAAGTAACATAAGCCGCTCCAAACACTTTCTATTTTGTACAGAGAGCAGAAATGGCCCACTTGTACTGTTGCGGTTCCAGTCACCTAAAACAAGCAGCAACGCTCTAAAAGCAAAAGAGGTGAAGTACTTGATAAGTTTTTAATCAATCAAATAAGCTCACGGTTATCGTTCCTTTCCCTGCTGGTGTCTTGTCTCTCTTCACAAGAGGTTTCGTTAGTTTTTTCGAGGACACAATCTGAACACAGAGACACAGCAAGTCAGTTTAGTAAGAGCTGCTACAACCTCTAGCTTAAAACCAGAAATGTCTATGTTTTAACAAATCGAAAAAGACGCATCAAGCTCGATAAGTAGCCGGCATTTTCTTTCTGACCTGTCCCAAGGTGCACTCGAACTGTCCCAGGAAGTCCGCTTCTTCTGGAGTGCAGTTTTCGCTGTCGATGTCGTACAATTCAAACCTCAGTTTCTGCACCGCCTCGAAGTAGTAGTCGAGGATGATGCTCTTGGAAAACTTGGGATTCAGGCAATTCTGGATTTTCTCCGTTCGCCCAATCTAGCGCAAGAGACGGTAAAAAAAAAAAAAAAAAAGCAAAAGAAAAAAGCTGCGTCGCATTACAAGTCCAGATCTTTTCCGTGATCAAAGTGACGTAGAACAGAAACAGCCGAGTGCTCACCTCGTACCAGTGAGGACCCGAGGAGTTCAACAGGACCACGCACATGGGGTCGGACTTGGAGAAGGCGTCCATGTCCAGCAGATTATCACAGGTGATGTTGAGCGCCACCTTGGTGACGCAGTCTGTGGCCTTGGGTTGCGGTGCTTCAAAGGACGCCATGGCTTCTTCACTGCAGTTTTAGGGGGGGGAGTGAGGGGGAGATTAAGAAATATTCAAATTTCCAAGTGCAACTCTCTGACCCCTATAAGCCAGGCTTATTGTATCATAAGCCTTACAGGCTGCCAGGCTTCATCTGCTTTATATGTATATATACACACACACACACACACACACACACACACACACACACACACACACACACACACACACACACACACACATAACGGTAATAGTGACATAACAGTAATAGTGATAGTGAAAGTACGCCAATTACACTGACTGCACCTTTGCCTTGGCTTTGTGCAATGCTGCAGCATCTGGTCATAATTTTGCACCGTCTCCCAGCCATTGTTTCAGAAGGGAATGAAGGAGAACATACTCTTCAAGATGAGCAATTGTTTTGCGTCTTCAGTCAGGAGAGTAGTAGACTATACCAACTGAAATAAACTACAGGGGATGGATGATATCCTGAATTTGCCTCATCCCATACCAAGAGAGGAGTGCAAGGAAAGTTTCCACACTGAGGAAAAGCCTTTTCTTACCTGCCTTCAAAAAGTCTAAGACGAACCTAATGGGACTCTACTGGAATTCTGTATCAGCAACAAAATTTCCACATGGATCTGGTGTGAAAGAAAGGAAGGATAAACATCCAGAACATGTGGAAGAAGCACCTGGTGCTTACCGTCAGTACGGTAGGGGTTCTGTGATGCTGTGGGTCTGCTTCTCTTCCTATAGAAATGTTCTTGGAGATGGCATGATTATTTCTTTACAGGAATAAAGGAATGCCATCAAACAAGAGTGCCGCCTCTGTTCAATCACATTTATGACATCACCAATGTTAAACTACATGAGAGGAAATATTTGAAATATCTGAGCTGTTGCCTAAAAGTCTAATGTTTTACTTTCAGTTAGCAAAAGACCACAGCACAGAGGATTTATATAGAAATGTTGACATTGACTAGACGGATATTAAAGGGCGTAGTCGGTAAAAAGTGTGACAGCATTTTCCTCTACAAGTCCAAGAAACTGAACTCTACTCAACTGGTTTATGTTTGTGACAAACTGCTCCGGTTAATATATTTTTAGTCGCAAAGCCGACATTTAGCGCTCTGCAATTACAGCCAGATAAACATTAACACTGTACGTGTTTAAATGGCTCCTGTGAGTAAACTCTAAACTAAGCAGCTTAGTAGTGACAACCCAGACATGATGGGATATTTAGTCACAACTGGCCGCTATTCACAGTTAGTTTGAGCTTCGTTCCATAAAAGCGAGCGGTGCCATTATAAATGCAGACGTTTCAGCGCGTTTTTTTTTTTTTAAGAAAACGTTTCGCCCTTTTTTTAATATAGTGAACAAAAATAAAGTTATGTCAGAGGTTTCCTTGGGTAATAACGTACCTTTTCTCTAACCGTCCGTCCTCCTAAAACCCAGCAGAAAGAAACTGAGGTTGGCTAGCTAGCTGTAGGAGTGGGCGGTGTTCTCCTGTCATCGACGAAACCAGAAACACTTTGTCACCGGGTCGCTCCTCCGCCTTCCAGTCACCACATCTTGTTCCGAACCCACAAACAGAAGATAATAGTGCACACAATTCACGGGCTGCATAATATTTACAACATAAACGTCACTCGTACTCGGTTGAATATCCCGTATTTCACGTGACGCGTGTGCTCTATGTTAGTTATATAGGCAGGGGGCGGGGCTTTCCCAGATACATTAAAATTAATTTCCATTATTTGTTGCCCAGACTGGCTTTTCCATTCTGACATATAATCTGTATTAGTAACCTCGCAACAGGAAGGTTTACAACCTTCAGATTCATCTCAGATGATCAACACATTTGTTTTTTTGTTTTGTTTTCTCTTCCCTCTTTAATCCTGCTCATAATAGTAGAAAAATAAAACATGAATGAAAAAAATCACAAACACAGAAATTACAAAAGATATGTATGTCAACATTTATTTTCATCAAAATAACTCTGGCTTGAGTTAGCCTGCCACCAAAGCTATTTCAGCCTGAAATAGTGCCTCAATGCTAAACATGTTGCAGCAAGCACAAACGTTGCTACAGGAGATGCACATTAAAGTCCTGTCACAGTCTGTTCTGTCTCCAAACCCCAGTTCAATGTTTCTAAGCTATCAGCACAAACATTAAGTCATTACTCATTAAGTTTCATAAATTCCTTATTTTAATTTACTCCAAAATGGCAGAATACACAAAGATTCCCGTTTCACTCACAGTCCGACTCCTTGCACTGGGACTTATTCTTATTTAATCATACAGGGCTGGACAATATGGCTGAAAAATGCCTCACAATATAAGGCTTTCATATCAGTAAATATGAATACTTATTGATTAGGGTTTTTTGTTGTTGTTTGTTTGTTTTATCTAGTTTTCCGTCGAGTTGTTGTACTCATTTTCTCCTTTTATTCCACACAGCAGGGAAGAGGCCAAACCTGAAACTGCAACTGCACAAATTAATCCGGTTGTTGCTAGGTAACCAAAGAGGAAATGAGTTAAGGCCGACTAAAGCATTCCCTCTGACATCCCCCAGAATGCTGTGCGGTTTTGGACGGGAGTTTGGTGAAATGATTCAGAATTTTGTCGGGCGTATTATTACATTGCGTGTCTGTCAGTCCTATTGATGGACAAAAGGTTCTCAGCTCAACAACCTCCAAGTTCTGCAACATGTAAGTAAGTATGTAAGCATCATTATAAGACAAGAAACAGAAAACACACATTTAAAAACAATGAAAGAAATGTAAACAGATGGATTGAGGATGGAGGACAGGGTGTCTCAGTTATTGTAAATGCTTGCAGGTATCACAACACTTTGCTTACGGCATGAATTGATTTAAGGTCAGTCACAGAGGTAGGTGTGTTTTTTCTTTGCGGTTTTTCACGCTAAATGAAAAACTGGAGCAGATGCAGGCAGGAGGTTCCCAGTCCCAAACGACACGTTGGGAGGGTTTGACTCTTCCCATTAGGACGGCTCAGGCACGCCGAAGACGTTTGGTGGTTTTAACTTGTAAGCGTTGAAGAAGGAGGACACTTGATCAGGAAGCTCTGCCAGGACGCTCTGGGCAAGGGCCACGCTGTTTCCCTGCAGCAAAACAACGGCACAATAACGATGGAGAATCATCACAAGCTGACCCGGGGAATCTAGAGATATTAAACATGCGACTGCTCGTGTTTAGGCTTGCAAAAGCATTCATAAGCGTTGAGCTTTTTCCACATTTTGTGGCAAAAATCATCTCAAAGAGTACACATGGATGGATTTTATGTGTGTAGGCTGTGGCTTTTCAGGCCTTCCACAATGGCTCTCCATGTCTTTGGCTAAAAATTATGAAGAAACAAACACATTTTGAAAAATATAGATATAATAAAGAAGTTTTTGTGTTTTTGTGTTTTTTTTTACCCCCAATAAACATTTGCATTGAATTTCTGCAAATGAATGACACTAAAAGTACCAATAACACTTTTTTGGAAATCTTTGTTTTGACATCATTTTCCACAAGTATCAAAACCCAATATATGTGTGTCCACTCTCTGTCTTTCAATATTATCTCCTTAAAAAACAAACAAAAAGAAAACAACATTTAAATAAAATGTTTCTTTTAAAAGATATTTTCTAGATTGTAAATATTTATGATAAATTCTAAATTGTCTTTTTAAAAAGAAAAAAAAAACGTGGCTCTAAAAAACAAACAAACAACTTTTTGTCTTGGTGTCAGACCAACACAAAACGTTGTGAAAAGTTGTGAAGAGAAAGAAAGAACAAACAATATGAAAAGAGTGAAATGCAGTTGGATCCTTATCTTTGGCAGGACAATCTGTGCCCATGCTTAAATATTAACCATGAAAATCAAGGTCAAGTGACACAACCTGGAGGAGTTGATTTGGTATTTATGTTTTTTTTTTTTTGCAAGTTAGTATATTTTAACCCTGAGGCAGCAGGGGCGGCTAAAGCTTCTGACTCGCTGCTTACATGGAAATGTCTGAAAGGCACAAACTGGACGATGTCTCTAGCAGCTGCGTCCCCCCTGGGGGACAGCAGCAGTTTGTCGTCGCTGTCCAGGAACTCCATGGCGTCGAAGTCCGCGCCGCCGACGCCCACTATGATGATGGACATGGGCAGATGGGACGCTTCCACGATGGCGGCGCGCGTCTGGTCCATGTCTGTGATCACGCCGTCTGTGAGGATGAGCAGCACAAAGTATTGCTGCGCATGGACAGACATGAAGGGACAGGACAGAGATGATTAGCTTTAAACTTATTTGGGAATTTTTCTAGTTTCTACTCAACAGTTTACACATTTTTTTTTTTTGGCTTTACTGAATACTCGAATGATATATAAAAAAAAATCCTTGGCTTATGAGACATCAGAAAATCCATGAATCAGAGATAAATTTGACATATTTTTGTTGTATTTTAAAGGGGCAGTATGATGTAAAACTAACTTTTTTGAACTTTACATCATTGTATTATGTTATTCCTTCATCAAAAACATTCCTGGAGCGTTGCCTTGATTCTTTCATGCATGTTTGAGAAGTCCTTTAATCTCCCGTGGCAACCATTTATCTGTGGGAAACAACTGGTGGGACCTAGCCCCGCCTTTGATGACAAAGCTCCTCCTCTGGGCTGCAGTTTCCAGGCTACCAAGTTTCCACATTACACAGCAATTCTATCTCACTCAGCTCCTTCAGACTAGCCAGTAGCAATTAGCAAACATCTGGTGGAACTTCGCATCTGCTGAGCTCATTACATGAGCCACTTCTAAATGCCACACTGGTAAAATGTTAATAGAGGAGCTATGTTGAAGGTGGAGTTTCAGAAAGAGGAGGAGTTTTTAAAGAGACAATGACCCAATTTGAAGACGTTAAAATACAAGCTAAAATTTATTTCAAGTCATATTTGATATATATAGCATTTTTTTTAACAACTGACATTACCACAGTTACTTGATTGTGCTATAAAATAGCATTACATGCTTGAAAACCACATAACGCTGCCCCTTTACAGTATCAAAATGGTTGCCTACCGACGCAACGTTCTGGCGGAGAGCTTGTCTGGCGAAGCAGGCCACGTGGTTGATGACTGGAGAGAAGTTGGTTGGACCCCACAGCTTCACCTGAGGCAGACACTGCCGGTAGGCCTGCGCCACTCCATCTATCCCTGCAGCACGCACGCACACACACACACACACACACACACACACACACACACACACACACACACACACACACGCACACACACACACAGAGAGAAACTTCTCAGGGTAAAAGCCAGCACAGCTGCAATCGAAACTTGACGAAAGGCTCACCTGCACAGAAGGGATTTGCTGGATTGAAGTTGATGGGAAACTCGTGAGAAACCTGTCAACATGAGGATTAAAGAAGATTAAAAACGACATGATAAAGTGGTCTTTGCCACACAGACACATGAAGAAAGAATGGAGATCAAGGGTGTCCAAAGTGAGTCAAGATTCAATTTTGACTTATTTTTAATCAGGGCAAAATTATTACAGACTAATTATAATCTTATGTTGGCTCTAGCAGAAAGTACTTGGATTTTTTAAATATTTTTTAATTAAACTTGGCTACGTACTTGTCAATAAAAGTGACTTAAATTTTGTTTTGATTACTAAGAATTGAAAAAAGTTCTGTTATTTTCAGTCAAGATCTTTAAAAAAAAAACTGTAAAGTGGATCACTTTTCTTTTTTTATGTTTTGGATCTACAACAGTTTACACATCCCTTTCCAACACCAAAAGATTGACTGCTTTACTCGTGTAATTAAACTGTTGCAGCTTACAGTAGTTTATCGTTGTGCAGATAAAATAAATACATCTCTTTTCTGCCTCATGTTTTTGGTCTTGTGACTTGATGGTTTTGGCTCAAAAAGTTTGGACACCCCTGATATTGATTGTGTTTAGCAAGAAAGGAGCTCTGATGGCTTCACAAACAAGCTAATGTAAATACTGAAGATTGTAAAATTGAGATTAAATGTTCTGCTACATCTGAAAAGCAGTTTTATTTAATAAAATATGAAGTTTTCTGTATGACTGTCAGGTTTAATAGTGTGTTTTTTTATACCTGCCATGATGGAGGTATCTGAGCTCCAAATCCAAACACTGGAAACATCTTAGTACTAAACACAAAGAAAGTCACAGTTAACATTCATCCAGTCAAATCTAGTCCTGTGGAGAGGCAGTAAAGTCATTTACTCACATAACACACTGCTGCACAAATAGGAATGGTTTTTGTAATATTGTTTTCTTCCTAATATAATGGGAAGAAAACTTTTTTAACCAAAAGATTTTTTTGTCCTAATTTTCACTTTTGGAAAAAAAATGACTTAGATTTAGGGAATGTCTCTACCAGCTTTGTAGGTCTATTTTTTGTTTTGTTTTGGGGGGTTTTTTACCCATGGTTCTTTGCAAATTTGGCTTAAACTCAGCCTGACAGGATGTAGAGTCTGTGAACACCAGTTTCCTATTTTTCCCAAAGATTCTCAATTTCAATTAAGTCTGGACTTTAACTGGGTCATTCTAAGCTATGGTCTAAATCAAGGGTTCCCAAACCTTTACATATCGAGAGCCTCCTCCCAAACATCATTAGCTTCTGCCCTTCAACAAAATAAAGATATTGACTAAGATATTGAAAGCCCCTCACTTTTATTCACTATTTAATAATTATTAACTGCTGTGTTGTACATTCAGATTTTAGTCGGCCACGAATCCTCAGGGTTTTATGCAGCAGTGTCCTTCACAGTAGAGCTGAGGGACGGTTTTGTTCCTGACAGACGGTCGTCCATTTTGCGCTCACTCGGCTAGCTTGAGGAGCAGAGCCGGTTGATCAAAAACATGAGCATGGCAGAAATAACCTTTCGATAACTTATTTTAAATTATGTTTTATGATAATCATTGAAAAACAGATTTGATTTTGTTATTTAAAAAAAACATTACAATTAAAATATTATTTATTAAGAACTGCATTAGATTTAACTTCTTGTATTTTTTTTGCCTTTGTTTCCCTCATCTTTCCTCCAGCGTATGAGGCTCCCTAGCGCCACCTGGTGGACCCTCAATTTGATGTTTAGGTCACCTTCTTCCACATCTTTGAGTCTCTACAAGGCTTGTAGCAAACTGCAATCACTTCTTACCTTTCTTATAAAAGTTAATATTCTGTATCCTTTATTTCAAATACAAGGATAAAATAAAATACATTTAAGTTTGTTGTATGACAAAATGTGAAAAAGTTCAGGATACGTGAACTTTGCATCAAACGCTATGGCATATAAGGCTATGGTGTGTAAACTGTAAACTTCTTCCACATACTGTGATTTTGCCTACACTGATCTTTGCTCCTTTCTAAGATTGGTAAAAACAAGTTTATTAACAATGGTTACAATTAAGGATGGGTTGCTACAGCTGATGTGGGGGTAAACAACCATAATATGTAGTTTACCTGTCGTAGTCTTGGATGACGTTACCTACGGCCCAGATGGCCTGCAGATATTCATTGTAGCCGTCAGGGCTGATATAGTGAAGGGACTGGGGGGTCATGGGGTCACCATTAGAGCCTGTAAAGTCGATGGCAATCTGAGCCACCGCAGAGAGAGAGAGAACGCAAAAATAAAAGAGCATTCTACAAGACAAGACCAAGTAGTTTATGCTAGGCATTTCCAAACTCACCGTAAAGTTGATCTGACATCCTCCCATCACATAATCCAGGAAGCTATATTCCTTCTCCACCTGAAAGACGCAACGTTACTTTAACCGTATCCACAAAAACGAGACGTATGGAAAATGAACATCAACAATATTAATTGGGAGTCGTCTGAAATTCAACTCAGATTCTTAAGACCCGTTCACACCAGATGACACCTCTGTTTATACAGAGGTGTCAACATAGGTTGAGAGTCTCGTAGAGATTGCTCAACCTATGTTTAGCAATCTCTACGAGCGATTCAAATGAGACTGGGTTATGGGAAATTATGGAAAAACTTTGCGTGACGCTACAAAGGCTCTTCTGGAGGCCGCCAAATAAGTTCCCTATGAATTTATACGCTACCATCAGATGGTGCAAAACATTTCAGCATCACATTTTGTGGAAGTTTTATTTAAGGGATGCACCGATGTCAAACTTTGGGTCAATATCAATGTCTGATATATTTTATATTTCACCCCCCTTTTGACATTGTGACATATTCACCTATATTTTCTGTATATCATAATGTTTTGTTTTTTTTCCATTGTTACCTGGCAGCGTTTTATGCAAATGATCCCAGAGTTTTTATATTTTTTGTTTCTTAACTTTCTGGAGTTAACGCATTCGAATTCCGCCTGAAAATGGAAAGAGATGACGTATTAATCTTTGTAAACCACAAACAGTCACAAAAATAAAAAGCCTAGAAAGTCTTACCGGTGACAGGTGTGTGCCTGCTAGCATCTCTGCTAGTGAGGCTGTAAAGCTCCCAATGAGGTTGTGCGAGCCGTTCACGTGGTGGTCGTAGCAATCCACCTAAGAAGAAGAAGAAGGCTTTCCTCAAAACGAAACATCGTCATATTAAGTTTCAGCGTCATGCACGCTTCATCATATTATAAGCAGCAGCGTTACCTCAGATGAGCTCAAATGAAAAACAAAAAAAGGGAAAAAGCCCACCTTCACACCGTCATCCACGAATCATGCATGTGCTTGTTCGGCTGGGTGACAAACACTGCCGCTTTTTAGGTTTGGTAGCGTTACACAACAAAAAAAAGAAAAAAAGAAAAAAGAAAGTGCAATACAGCATGAATTAGTAGCATGTGAGAGAAACAAGTCCACAAAAATAGCTGACATTTTTGTTCAGATATGTTTTAAGAAAACATATTAGTTCATGTTAATACGGAGCATTTTCAAACAAAGTAAGCACACTTGCTTTTAAATCCTAATATCTTACAGCTTCAAGAGCGCAACCACTCTGCCATTACAGAGACATTTGTTGCTGTAGCATTTTGCTAACACAATTCATAAACTCAAATTGAAGTTTATATTTTTTTAATATATAAATTCCCAGTGTTACAGATTGACAACTACAAAATGATATTTATTTTAGGGTTTCAAACATCTATACCAAAGGTGTCAAAAAATGTGGATGTTAGTGTAAAAGCAGTTTACTTACTTTTGCCATCACTGTAAAATGTAAGAGAAAAGATTACCTTTATTGGTTTTTCCACATCTCCCCCACAGAGGGCTCGCAACGAAATACGGAAAGGTCTCCATACTGGGTTCAGGTTGTTATAAACGACCTGCACAAACAAGCACAAGCGTCCCCAGACTGAGCAACGGTATCTCTGCCGCGGGTGCATGAGATCCAGATAAATGCGTTTACCTCTGTCCTGTGAGCCAGCTGCCATCCCGTTTCTGTCTGCTTGTAGAACTCCAAGAAAGGGTCGGACCACCAGAGAAACTGAACGACGTTACAGCCATTTTTATCACATACAGGATAAGCTCGAGCAATATGAAACTCCAAAACAAAAGCATCTGTACCTTTTTGTCAAGCCTTCTCGCTGACACTTCAAAGTTTGCCACTCTTGTGTCTGTTATTTCTTCAGCACATATCTATAATTCAGTTGACACAGGGGTACAAGCTTATTTGTAATCTGACTTACTGTTTCGGCCACTTTCCAGCACAGTGAAGCATATTATAAGCCAAGTTTTAGATTGTTGGATGAGACGACAGTGACGAGGAATGAGTCCACCTACAGTAATTGTCCCGTTGCCTGCAGGTCTCCTGTCCGTCAGCAACAACTGTCGGGTCATCTGCCTGTTGGAAACTATCTGGATGCAAATAAAAACAACTCTGTTGCTTTGAAAAAGGAAAAGAAATTAATGGGGTTTTTTTTATACATGTATACATATATAACTCACCTGACCAAGTGTACATTCCAGCTCCCCCAAGAAATCATCATCACTCAGGTCGTAAGTACTATTGTCGATGTCATACACGCAAAATTTCAGCTTCTGCACCATCTCAAAGTAGTAGTCAATGACAAACTTCTTGGCAAACTTTGGGTTTAGGCAGTTCAGGATCATTTCTGTGCGCCCAAGCTGATGGAGAAAGATTAATCGCATCACGTTGCTCAGGATGAATTTGTCATGAGAATGTGGATGACTTCTACAATCTCCCACCATGACCCCGACACAGACCTCGTACCAGTGGGAGCCAGAAGTGCTGATGTAAAGGGCGCACAGGGGGTCCGACTTGGAGAAGACGTCCATGTCCATCAGGTTTTCACACGAAATGGTCAGCTCCACCTTGGTGGCCAGGTGAGTGGCCACGGGAGCCGAGGCAGCTGCTGAGGCCATTCCACCTGAACTTGTTGAGAAGACAATCTGCTGTTAACGAACAAACAAGGAGTATTTTTCTTAAAGAATTTTATTTATTTATTTATTTTTGCTCTGGTGGGATTTATTTGACATGTGAATGGACGGGCAGTTGGGTTATGAGAGAGCGACAAGTGTCACCGGGTCGGGACTCGAACCAGTGACGGACCGAAGTCTCCTACATGGGTCGTGCGCTCTACCCACCACGCCCAATAAATTTAGGTTGGTTGATTGATTAATGGTTGATTGCAAGTGCACACCATATATTTTCGATTTTTAAAAAAATATTTATTGAAAACCATGTATTATCTTGTTTTAGTCACATAATTATGCACTACCTCTGTTGTAAAATGACAAAATTTCCTCAAAATACACTTAGTCTATCATTTTACTGCGAATTACGTGGAAAATCTACATGGTTAGGAAACTTGTTGCATAATAGTGTTGCAAAAACTTATTTTCCTCAGTGACAGCACTACGCGAGCGCACAGATGAATGCAAAAAACAACAAAAACATTATATTTACTCTAAAAACATAAAGAATGGACATCGTTGATACATCAACCAGGAAAGTGACTTTGTTTTGGAATTTGAACTTGGGTATAAACAGTTCATGTCTATGTAAAGGTTTCAAAACCGTAACATCATTCATACAGACTTTCTAACACTACCATCACTTGTGAACGTCACATTTAGCTGCTGTACTGACACTGCAGTACCTCGAGAGGGGTGTGGCGACCAACCAAAACACGTTACAATCACTTGCAGTATCCACTCCTTAGTATTTGGAGACTTACTCACATTAATTTACCCGTTCAGCACCTGATATAATAGCTCTTGATCCAATAACTTATTTCTGCTTCTGGCCGAGTAATGAAAAGTAAGGTTTATCTGACAACAACAGCTGGGAGAGTCGGTGTGGGTGGAGCCAACTGCTGATCTTTACTCTGATTGGTCAACCTATAGCCACATTAACCCCATCGAATCCGATGAGAGTGGAAAACTAGGAACGGTGGGTATTTTAGAACAGTAGTGAAACTACATATTATTATTTTTTTTAACGAATTAGCTTATTATTGACTTTTAATAACAACCCGGAACTCTTAAGGTGTTCGTTTGTTTCTCATCAGTAGCAGAGGGACTAGCACAGGCAACGGGATGCATTCAAGAGCAGCAACACTGTTTAGTTATAATTTAACAAAAAAAAGTCTCACCTATTGCCGTATTTAAATTGAACAACAGTAAATAATGCATGTGAAGTTGTACTTGGATATATATTCAGTGAAACTGGGGTTGTTAAACTTAACAACCCGAGTTACCTTTAGGGATATTTGTGTTTTTAACCAACTAATGTCGAGAAAGCATTTGTGCTTTTGAATGTTCACCGTTTGTCTCTGCTCGCTGCTGCCTGAGTTGACATTAAGCCGTGCAGTTCTTGCTCGTTGGACCTTTGGATCTGAGAGATGATGGCTAGGCGGGTTTTAACGCGGTTTGTGAACAGGAGTTTGCTGGAAGCTGCAGTCGGCGCTAAAGGCGGAAGGATCAGGGGATCGAACCGCTTCTTCCGGACAAGTGCCAGCTGGACAGTCGGTGCTCTTGGTGTAAATACTTTATGCTTTGTTTGTTTCTACCTGCTTAGCTGACGATAAAGCTCTTAGTAATGGAGAGGTTGCCAGTCACTTTCACGGGGATGATGAAAGCAGGTCAAAGTTCACCAGGGCTTTAAACTTAATTTCCAAGAGAAAGCCTAACTTTATTTTCCATATAAATATAAAAATGGGATGTTGTTATTTTAGGTCAGCTAGGATACCAACCAATAAAACACAAAATACAACATTTAATCCTTACCTTTGTTCTTCTGACCTGTTCTTGTCCACAGAGTGGAAGAGCAGCATTCCTGCTGGGACTCCCTGTACTGTCTGGTCTAAGTTACCAAGCTTTCCGTAACCTGCAGAGTTCAGCCGTGGTCTGCGCTTTAGATAAAGGTAAATAGGCAAAATGGGTTGGCTGTGGTGGGGGTGGAGAGAAATAATAATAATAAAAAAATCTAAGTGATTTTGGAGTTAAATAGATTCAGTACTTATCAGATGCATCTCCACTGACAACAGTTGTACAATAACAGCAGGATGTCATGTTTTGTGTCTGGGCAGATGAGGTCCTGGAGCAGGCCGACTACCTGTACAGCTGCGCAGACACAGAGAAGCTCTACCAGCTGCTGCTGCAGTACAAGGACAGGTGAGCCTGAACTGCAGCCACTCACTTTCAGATCAATTTCTGTCCAAAATGCATCGAACTTAAAGGCGAATTTCACTAAACAAGACTGAACGGAAAGCTTTTTTGGTGATTTAATACAAAAAGTTTACAATATCCAGATATTGCAGCTAGTTAAGATCCAAAATTAAGGAGTTTTTCCAGAAAGTGTGAATATTACACAGAAAAAAATAACGCAGAAATACTATGGCCTACATATTCATGGGGAAGACTGCTTGCTAATTTGACAGTCACTGACACTCACCACAAAAAAAGGCTAAGCCATATGCTTGGTCTTTGCTGTATTAAAGCAGATCAGAAAGTTAAGTGGAAGAAAAAAAGAGCTACAGGAAAATCGTGACAAGAAAGGGATACCTCCAACTTTGGATACGGGAAACATCGGCCATTTTTCTTGGATTTAAGTCAACCCTTCAACATCAGAAGGAATCTGGTTTTTATCCAGTAAAGAACTCCGTGTTGAATTAATTGTTCTACAAGTAAAACTCCACTGGATGACAATAAGGCCACCCTTTTGTTGTAGTCGTTTTGTCAATCCAGTACCAGAAGGGGGCACCACATCAAATCATCTTAGCACATGGTTGGACCAAAAGTTGGGATTTTTTTCCTGGTCAGTGTGGGGTCGTCATGCAGGTTGTGTGCTTCCGTGCAGCGAGGATGCAGAGTTCCTGTGGAGGCTGGCCCGGGCGTCTCGGGACCTGTCCCTCCTGCCCAACACAGACGCCGGGAGGAAAAAGCAGCTGACGTTTGAGGCCTTTGAATATGCAAAGCGTGCTCTGGAGAGAGACGACAAATGTTTTGCTGCACACAAAGTAAGTCGGCTGTTTCACTGCAAGAAGAGGAACTGATGTAACAATCGGAACCATTATGTTTAAGAATAATGTCGTTCGGCTGTGTTTTCCCAGTATGAAATATGCTCGTTTTTTTCCCCTCTTAACTCAGTGGTACGCCATTTGCCTCAGCGACACTGGGGAATTTGAGGGAGTCAAGGTTAAAATAGGAAATTCATACATTATCCGGGAGCATCTGGAGGTGAGAACATCTGGGTCACTGTCTTAAAACAAAAGCGGTACATTTATTCATCTTCTTCCTCCCAGAGGTCTATTGAGCTCAACCCTAAAGATGCCACATCCTTACACATTCTAGGTTACTGGTGAGTCTTTTTCTTCTTCTCTTATCCCAATCATTGCAGTCAAATTTAAATGGAAGTGGACACAACCTAGGAGGATTTTAGCATTAATTAACTACATCTTAATTTATAATGTGTTATGTTTTTATGATTTAAAGCACTTTGAACTCGTTACTGAAGTGTCATACAAATTCCACCACCATTCTTGAAATTAAATGAGATTGGGCTTATATAAAATTATATTTTCAATCTTCAAAAGGTTCTCAAAGACTCTTTACATTCACGTGATGATAGCAAGCTACTGGTTTGTGGCTAGTAGTGCCATTTTGCGGCTTTCTACTGTTCTTTATTGTGTTCCAGTTTGAGATTTTAATGTATGAAACACCAGAAATTGATGATGATTCAGTTGTACACAGTGCCAGTTCACATGTCTTGGAGACTGAATGATGAGTGTTCGGTGGCCAAATTTACTGTTCTTCCCGTTGCTAACCCGTGAATCTTCATCGGATCTGGAAGCAGACCATCTGATAGCTTTTGAAGTATTTCAA
Source organism: Poecilia mexicana (assembly GCF_051168715.1). Taxonomy (NCBI): domain Eukaryota; kingdom Metazoa; phylum Chordata; class Actinopteri; order Cyprinodontiformes; family Poeciliidae; genus Poecilia; species Poecilia mexicana. Next base: position 4,792,757 of record NW_028263389.1, read on the forward strand.
TCCAGGTAGAGGTGATGCTCTAGTGAAATCTTATCCAAGACAATTTCTTCTTCCTTAGGTGTTTTGCTTTTGCCGAGTTGCCGTGGTATCAGCGCAAAGTGGCCGCTGTAATTTTCTCAACACCGCCTACGTCTACGTTCGAGGAGGTTGGACACTTTTCTAAGTTTTAGCCTTAACCAGTCACTGATCTTTAATCGCTAATCGCTAATGCTAGTTTTACTTGTGTTTTTCAGGCTTTGGAGTTCTTCCTGAAGGCCGAGAAAGGTAAAACGGCTTGTACTCTAATCATTGAACAGCTCCCGTTACCTTTAGCTGAAATTCATAATAATAATTTAGAAAGATTCTAAGCTTAAACACATCTTCTGTAATTGTTGCTTCGTACAGTCGACCCAAACTTCTACAGTAAAAACCTCCTGATGTTGGGAAAGACCTACATGGCCATGAACGACAAGGAGAAAGCGCTTCACTGGCTAACCAAAGCTAAAGAGTACCCCATCCACACACTGGAAGACAAAGAGGTATAACCACACATAGCTACTGTAGTATTAAAAGTATTCACACTCCTTGAATATTTTGTGCCTTAATCTAAAGGAGAATCTGCAGCAAGAGCAGAAAATTGCTCTTCACAGGTATTCTCTGTCCAATCTGTAGTTAGGAATAAAACATGGTTCTACGGAGCGTTAATCCACGGGGCACCGAATACATTTACGGACCAAAGTTGTCGAGAATTACTTGAGAATTTTGGTTTGCAACATTTTGTTTTGGTTCAACAAAATGCTAAACAACGTCTCCTTTTCCTTCCTCTTCAGTTTTGTACAACATTGTGTTTGTTTGTTGCATGAACTCCCACAAAGTTACGTCAAAGTTTGTGGGTTTAACTCGACCATGTTCAAGGGACATGAACACTCGAAGCATTATGTAACTGGTTTGTACTGAATGTGGCCATTGTGATTGCGTAAACATACCAGAATGTGTTCCTCTGCAGGTCCATAAAGAGGCAGTGGAGCTCCTGAATCAGCTTTGATAACCTTCTATCCACCTCTGCTCTGCGTGCCGCAGGAGGCCTTTGGACTCAAACCGAGACAATGAATGAAGAATCCCAATAGGATATGTTAGTTGCTTCACTGGGACTCAAAGCAATAAAGACAAAAATAAAAAAAAAGTAGATCTAGCTTGAATTTTCTACATGCAACCCTCAAGAGAAATGAGGCATTATAGCACAACTAGAAAACTAATTCTGTTAACATTTTATATTTACTTTTACAGTGTTCTCAAAAGTGTTTTATTTTCATCTTCTAAAATGTCTACCAGTTGTGTCTGAAGTGATTCATAAACAATAAAAACTATGATTTGACTGCCGTTCTTCCATCTGTTTGCTGCACACTGCTGGTGAAACACGGGTACTACACTTTCCTCATTCTTTCAAGACAGCGTCATCTGCTTTGGAAATATTTCCCTAGATGATCAAAGTTTAGAAATTAAAAAGCATTGACAGTAACTCCATTGAAGATTTTGAAACTACAGCAGGTAACAAAAGGCTAGCTATTGGAGCTGATAGCTTGACTAATTAAAGCTTGATTACTTCTCAGGCTAAAATGAATTAAATAAAATGCAACAGTTTTTAGCAGAACTACTGCTTTTCTTTCTGAAATGCACTCAAACATTTCTGTGTGAATAGTGATGGTTTTTACTGGCATGCTAGTAACACAATCTGTGTTACAGATTGACAACTACAAAATGATATTTATTTTAGGGGTTCAAGCATCTACCAGAGTCCCAGCCAGTGATGTGCACAGCTGGACATTAGGAGGTGCTAGAGCACCTGACCTTTTACCTCTGGACAAAAAAATAAGAAGGGTCCTTCTGGAATGTTTTTTTTAAATAGTGTATTGCTATTGATCTAAAATAGGTGAATATAAATTAAGTTGCCATTAAAAAAAATAAAAATCTAACATTACTATGGCAACACAGGATGCCCCCCCAACCCCCCCCCCAAACACTTTTCCCCCCAAAATGTCTGCGCACATCACTGCTGCCAGCATTGTTTAATTACTATATGCAACAAAAAAAAAAGTGAGCTTTGTTTATTGAAAATGATGCACATTGTTAAAACTAGTTGACAGAGAAGTCGTGCTGTGAAACCGTCCCTCCTCCCCACAAAAGCCAAGCCAGTGACGGTTTATTCACGTATTTATTCGTATCTCATAAATCCATCTCTCTCCATTTAAAATGGGTGAAATCAGATTAGAAATGAATCTTCTATACACATGGTCTCCTGTAGAGGGGGCATTCTGTACAGTGTGGTTGGTGTTTTACAGTGTGTATCTACATGTGATATGTTACAGAGCGGAAGCGTTTCAGGCAGTCAAGCCGACCCACCCCTGACCCCTGAACCAGGGGCCTGACGGGAGCTACGGTCCGACCCCGGACCAGAACGACCGGCTGCGGCAGAGGCGACCCGAAACGACCCCCCGCCGCTATTCTGATAAGAACAAAAGGCATCACAGATTCCCCATCGGTGGAGCGGTAGCTCTGCGTGGTCGATTATAATATTGAAGTATTTCATTTCACTGTCGTCTTTATGCAATCGAAACACGCAACAACTGATTTGGATAACAGATTACTGTCGGAAAGGAAGCACAGTTTGATGGATCTCTGTATAAAATGGCCTCCTGCGGCCCCAATCAGTTGAATACATGTTATTTACATGACTGATAACGGATCACAAGCTAATCCAGAACAGTAGCTTGAGGCGCTTCGCAGTGATCTAACATTTAAATTTTGCTTCTTTTTTTTATTTTTATTTTTAAAGACTTCTAACTGAAATCATCTGTAACAGCAGAGTTTGGTGTGATGTCTGTGAGAGGGGGGGAAAAGGGGCACTGTCCCTTTAAAAACTGAAGGAAACCTAGGCTGTGCAGGTTTTTTGAGTCTCTTTATGACGCAAATAAGGCTTTCTCAGCTCACAACGTGAGCATCATGGATGAAGTAGCTGGGTTGAGCGATCAGACAGCAGCATTTTCTCCCCCTCTGTTCTGCCTGCTTCTCTAAGTAACACATTTCTTTTTTTTTTTAAAAAAAACACCATCACCTTCGGCCTTACGTGAAAACAGCGGCTAAAGATATCAGAGCCTTATTTTTCTCCGATCACCATCTGCTAAAGGGTTGAAGACGACGCAATCCTGCTAACATGAGGTACGAATAATCAAAACATAGTGCTGCATCGAACACAGTGGCTTCAGAAGGACGCGACCTACAGTCCAACTCCAACATCTGCAAATCACACGAACTAGCGCCGCTGTATCTTTTCTTTTTTGTTTGTCCATTTTCTGAGTTTCAAACGGAAACTGCAGATGATCAGAGTCGTTCTCGTAGATCGCCGTGCCAACGCCGTTCTCTCGTTACGTCACAGTGTGCAAAACAGGCCGCAGTCTTGATACAGCCTGGAACGTTTCTGGCATAAACCGGCACTACTGTCACCACCCACCCACCCACCCACAAACACACACACACACACACACACACACACACACACACACACACACACACACACACACACACATACACACTAATGGCTTGTTTTCAATGAAATTTTTAAAATATCTAATATCCTCCCATGAGTTCTCATCGATTTAAAGACACAATTAAGATTCCTTTTTTTGTTTTTGCCCCAGAAGAGATGATCCATCGGCGATTTTTGTCGTTGAGGATGGCATCAATCCATGCCGGAAAAATAAAAAGTCTGCGCGCACACGCTCGCTGCGGCGCCGGCGGTCGTCTAATGTTTGTAGGCAGCATGCAAGCACGCAGGATTTTCTAAAACGACTATCTGTCCCACAAGGAAAAAAAACAAACAAACTGAATTTCAGGCACTGAACGCCAAATACAACTAACTTTTTGCCTTTTAACAGCTCTATAGAACTAGAGCTTTAAAAGAAGGTTGAGCCTAAACTAGAAAACCCTCTCGAAAGCACTTTCAGTCTTATTATTTCTTCTTTTTTTTTAAAAAAAGCCAGTCAGCCGCTTGGGGTGGACATCTAAAAAGAAAAAAATATATATATCCATGATTTCTGTTTCTAAAACAGAAAAGCGGATGGATGAAATGTTTTGCATATTTTCATGGAGGGGAAAAGGGGGCGTTATATATTATATAAGGACTAGGAACAGGAATGCGGCAAAAAATGATGCTGCAAATTAGGATTTGGTTTTAAATGACAAAATAGCTTATATACATTGGTGGTTATCTTGTGCAATTTTTTTGTTGTTGGTTTGTTTTTCTTGGCTGATTGAACAGCAGAGAGGGGGGGGCTAGCAGAGGGGACAACACCAGAGGACTTTGTCCCTCTATTCTTGGCCAAATCCTTCGGTTTCCTCGATGGCGAAGAGCAGCTTCTCCTTCAGCTGTTCGTAGCTTTTATAGGGAGGCAAGTCCAGGCGGTTAAAACTGGAACAGAGAGATTAGGAGGAGGAAGTCAGTAGAGAATTAATACAACCTTCTTCAAGGCATCGTTAAGAAATGTCACATTTTGTATCTTTTCAATCAATCTAATGGGGATTTCACTTGATACAACACAAAGTAGCAATTTTTTTTTCTTCAAATAAAAAAAAAAGAAATCATACTCAGTTCAATTGTTGGTGGAAATATTTTGCTTTTGTACATCTGAAGAAAATTATTTTTTTCATCTTTTTGAAAAACTCCAAGCTTCACCAGATTGGATGAAGGGCAGCTGTGAGACCCTCTTTTCAACTTTTCATACAGATTCTAATTAAGACTTTAGACTTTGACTGGGCCATTCTAACACACGTGTATGCTTTTAAGAGGTTGTATTACGTGTTTTCCAGCCATTCTGTAGCATAAAAATGCTGCATATATCTGATATGACTTAAAATAAATTTTATTTCCAGATTAAACACCTTGAAATTGGGTCTCTGTCCCTTTAAGAAAGTTCTACTTCTGAAACTCCGCCTTCAGGAAGTCATCACAACATGGCTCCTCTTTTAACCCTTTAAAAACATTTTTACCAGTGTTGTACTGAGAAGTAGCTCCTATCATGAGCTCAGCTGATGCTCAGTTCCACCAGGTGTTTGCTAATTGTTGCTGGCTAGTCTGAAGGAGCTGAATGGTTGCCATGGGAGATTAAATGATTTCTCAAACATCCATGAAAGATTCAAGGCAACACTCCAGGTATCTTTTTGATGAGGGAATAACATTATAACATGATGTAAAGCTAAAAAAAAAGTTCATTTTACATAATACTGCTTCTTTAAGAACAAGTATATTTTTAAAAATATTTAAGGTATTAAAATGATTGCCCCCATTAGTGCAGGAATAATGTGCCAAAAGTGTTCTCTTCTTACACAGTAATGCTTTTTTTTTTAAAGTCAACCCTGTTTAAGAACATAAAGTCTCACAAATGTGTTTGTCTGAAGCATGAGAAGGTTTGTAAAAAAAAAAAAATTAAAATAAATATATATACACATATACAATCACATATAATTGACAGTAAAAGCTGCAGCTAACAGGTTTTCAAACTGAAACCTACTGACCATGTGTGGCTACGGGGAAGCCATGTGTCCTTCCCCACTTTCTCGATGCAGAACTTCTGCGGCCCGTTGCTTCCTGCAACGCAAAATGAGACAATCAAGAGGACCGTAAAGCTCCCGGCGTCGTCCGGGTCGTACCAATTCCGTCACTGACCCATCAGCTCAGCGAAGCCGCCCAGAGGAAGCCGGCAGGTTCCCGTCACAAACTGCATGAGTCGCAGACGCACTTCGTTGTCCACTTCTTTCACCAGCTAGAGGGAGGAAATCGACGGCAGACACGGTTACAGACCGACGCTTCTGGCAGGGAGCTCACATTGACGTCAGATGCGAACACATCAAACGCTTGAGCGACAGTACCTGCCAGAACCAGATGATCTGCTTGCTGTTCCTGGTGTAGTGGCGGTACACAGTGTTTCTCTGCCAGTCCTGCAGGTCCACCTCCTGCATGCCGCACAGCATCACCTGGACGCAAAGACAAGCAGACTCAGAACACCGGTCGAGTAGAAAAAAGAGGAAGCCACTGATTAATTTTGTCACAGAGAAGTCTAAAGTTGTGACGTTATCAGAATAAAAGCAAGCCGGTCCTCAGAGGAGGAGCGCTGCTGCTCACCTCCAGCTCCTTCTCGTCGAAATACTGCAACCACTGAAGCGGGACCACTTCGTTGAAGCCGTCCAGAAAAGCTTTGGTTTGACCTTCCACCCCACGGGAGAACCTCCACTCTGCCATCAGACTGCAAACACACACAAGACATATGTAGGTTTTACTTTTCATAACGACCAAACCAAGCGTTCCCAAACTCCTCCATGGCCCCCCAAAGAGCATTAACCTCTGGATAGGGGGCCTCTTTGCAAACCCACAGACAATTCTACAAAATATGTAAAAAAACCCATAAACTTTTAGAAGGCTTTTCATTCACTATTCCATAATTATTACATTCATTTTGCATAAACGCTGCCTCATACCATGGTCATGAGTTCTGGGGCACAAAATTTTATTATCAGATAATATGACTTTATTACAAGGTAGTACAATTTGTGAGAAAGTATGCAATAGTTTATATTATTAATCACTAGACAATTTGTGAGACTTTATTAAACAATTAATCAATATTAATCACTTCAAATTTTATTTTACTACCCTGCAGTTCTTAGAGCGTTTTTCTTGTTGAACATTTCCCCATTTCTTTCCTTCTTGCTTGCGGAGCAAAGCAGCTTGATTAATTTGACTGGCAGCCAATCAGAAAATGAGCATCAGAAACGACATTTAAATTAATTATGTAAAAAAAATTAATAATTGAAAATCAAAAAACAATTTAAATTTTTTTCTTATATTTGCATGTTTTTACTCAACTTCTATGACACATTCTGAGGCCCCCACAGAGCCCCCTGGTGGCCACACACTGAACAACACTGGTTAAGACGACAGCAATTTCACAGGTTAGAGCAGGGCTGTTGAAACCAAAATCTAAAAATTTAATTGGGAATCTTGCATTTTTGTGATTTAAAGATGCAATATTTTCATTAAGCAATGTAGAAAAGAATAATTTATTGTAGATACTGAAAAAAGTCTCAGATGACGTACAGTTTTCTAACCTTTTGGGTTGAATACTCTGATTTGTTGGTCTAGAAAATGTTTTTTAGCATCAACAATGACAATGACAGTCCACAGATGCACTTTGGACGCACCCTGGGTTTATTTATATTCTGAGAAAACTACCTGATGTACTCCTCCTTGTTCTCCTCCGTCACCAGGATGTTGGTGCCATCGGGCTTCAGGTCATGAGACGAGATTTTCCCCAAGATCTCCATGTCCACGGAGAAGTACATCTCCAGCCCACATTCCTCGATGTTGTTGTCCCTGAGGAGAAGCGATGGCATGACTGCTTCTGTTTTCATTTATGCAGTAATGTTCTATGCAAGGAAATATAGAAACTCCAACCACAATGTTGGGACAACAGTATAAGCTACAACTAAAGAAAAATGATGATTTTTAATATCCTGATGAATTTGGGTTATTTTTCTGTTGAATTCCTAAAATTAACATTAATCACATGACTACACATGACTAGATACTTTTAAAAAAAAGGTTAAGTAATGTGTTTTCTTTGTAAAAACATGAAATGAGAAACATAATTTGTGAAATAATACAACTGAACAGCACAAAAATTTACAGAACCCTAGTTTTAGGCAGCTTATTGAAGGCAGACTTTTCAATTTTATCACTATTTCTTGGCTTTACCTCAGTAGTTTTAATGTTACTCTGTTGTTTCAGTAGGAGCTCAGTTTACATACTGAATTAAGATACTTTGAGATACATAAAGTAACTAAAACTTGTCAAACTAAGGTCCTAATTTCTTCTAAAGTCAGACTGCTTCTTATGTTTTGCTGCTAGGAAAAAAAGTAGCATACAAATAGCAAAATGTGGCTTTTTGTTTCACTTGTAAGCTGTAAGCAAATTTAAATCAAGATTCGCTCATTCCTAGTCAATCTTACCTATAAATCAGATTTATACCTTTGAACATAAAGTTTGATATCTCTTGTTTTCTTTCTAGATTTGAAAACGATCTTTTCACAATTTATTTAAAGATTTCAAAAAAAACAAAACAAAACAAAAAAAAACATTCACACTTTTAGGAAGGAAAAACAAAGCCAGGACAAACAAACTTTGTTTAAACTTCCTTTCAAAGTCTCTCGATGCATGTCAGCTCTGCAGCTGTGACCTCTGAGGACATGAATGCTACTGACAGTGAGCGCCGCAGAGCAAACACACAGCTCACCTGATCCAGATGAGAGAGTTGTAGAACTCCGGGTCGATGGACTCCAGGTCTTTCAGGATGAGCTTCTTGTTCAGCATTCGTTTGTAGAACGGCAAAGAGAAGCCCGTGTCGATGAACTTCCCGTGGAAAAGTGCCTGCAGAGACACAATGGGAGAGATTAGCAGTTAGCACGCTAACCGGCCCGAGAAATGCATCCGCTTATTTTGGACAATGTCAGCATTTTATTTAGCACAGAACGACGGAAAACAGTTGTGGTGGCGTGTCGGGGTGGGTTTGTTAAGCGGACGTGCCATCGCGATGAAGCGGCCAATGAAGCAGAAGTAGGAGAGGTGATCTGGGTTGATGGCCGACGCCGGGTTGATCTGCAGACAGTAGTTGCTCTTTCCTGCGTACTCAAACAGGCAGTACATGGGGTTCAGCACCTCGTGGGACAAGAGGAAGAACCACTCCCTGAGAGGCGTGGCGGAGGAGGAGGAGGAAAACAAATGCAGAACAGTGAATGATTTAAGGTGAAATCTGTTCAGGAGCGGTTTCTAAACTCATTCTGCTTACCGGGCTAAGCCACCGTAGTCCAGACCCTCCTCGCCTCTGAAGATGACATACAGCCTCCTCCGTAGGTCGTAAGGCTTCAGAGCCATGATCTGAAAGTGAACAAAACAGACAGGAAGATAAAATAACACATCATTTACTAGCTGGATGATAAATCAACTTTATCGATTTATCACATTTTTTGGTTTTTGAAGATTTCATTTTTGGAAAATCTGAACTTTTTTTTTTTTCTTTTCCCCACACCAGTGCAATCCTAGGGTTTTCATAGTTCAGCCATCTTGTTTGACAAGTGGGTTTTACAGTTTCTGCTTTGTGGACTTTGAATTCTGGTCAATTCCGCAACTCTGGAATATTAGGGACAGGCTAAGATTCTATTTTACTTTTAACAAAAAAAGTCCTAAGTTTACGAGAGCTACAGCGCAAAAAAATAACTTTGATCATACCTAAGTCTAACTTTTAGCGATCATATTTAAAAGAAATACTTAATCTTTTAACACATCAAGTTATCTGTATGTTTGAAATTACAGTGAAAGAAACTTTGTCTATTTTGAAGCAAGAATCACACACTGAGCTGCTCACATCATGTTCCTATACCTCTAAACCTTTGCTCTTTAAAAACAACTGTTTTTTTTGTAATTTTAAGATTTTAAGAATTGCATCTTTTTCTGCTATTGTGATTATATTCTCTTAAGTAAACAAAAATTCTCACAGTCCGGCCTTAATATTCAGTCATACAGCTCAAAGAAGGGTTGGATGAAATAAAAGCTGCATTTTAAAAATATTTTATACAATTTTCGTTTTTAGAAAAGAAAGTGAGCAAAAATAAATGTATTTTTAAGCCGTATATTCCATGCCCAGAACAAATATGACATAATATAACATTTGTCAGAGGAGAAAACTCAGACTGAAGTTCTTACTTGCTGAAAAGAGTCTTCGAACAGCGTCTGTCTGGAGACGGTGATCTTCACGTGGCTCGGCAGAGCATTAGACTGAAGAACAAATCACAGCATGAGCATCAGAGAGTAAACGATGCCGTCAAACAGAGATGCAACAAAAAGAAAACACAGACCTGACACAGGTAACGGAAGTGAGCGAGCTTCCACCTGAAGCTGCGCTCGTATGCAATCTGTGGGCCTTTGGTGCTGAGCAGAAAAACGTTTCAGAAGGTGAATGCTAGAAAAGTGCCTCACTTCAGGAAAAGATTTGTTTTAGGATTTCATACAGTTAATAGAGAACATCCACTCTGTAAACTACACACACACACAGAGCCGAAGCTCATGGGGTAACTGATCAAAAGCAGCATGATGAATGAGAATCTCCCTTACACAGAAGACTTCCCGGTGCGCGGGTCGCTGAACGTGGTGGTCCGAGTGTTGTGATCCACAAAGTAGCGAACTCCTTCCCTCGTGTACCGGATTTCCCACCCTTCAGGCAGAGGATCCTCGTTCTGTAGCCTGCAAAGGAACACACACATGTATAGATTTCTAGTTTTGCTGTCTTAAAAACAAAAAGGTCCAACCAACGATAGGGTTTGCAAATTAGCCAGTGGATGGAAAACCTTCGTACAACACAAATATATATGTACATATATATTCAGTTCGAGTTTATTTTATCAAGGACCACACCGTAAATAAAGCAACATTTGTTGCCAAAGGGCTGCAAATAAAAACTCTTTATGAAACGATAAAACCGCAAAGCGGTAAATTAGTAAGATCAACTTGTAAAATGAATGACAAAACAAAATACACTAATAAATAGAGGGAAAAAAAACAAGATGAAACCTGGTGGGTGCTTCGGATCAGATGAGCCAAACCAAAACGTTACACATCATAACAGGAAGTATGGAAAAGCTTTTATTTTCCATAAACCATATTATAACTCTGGATGCACCGCCCACATCTGGTTTCTATTTGCCCTGTACTCACCCTTGGGTTCGAGGGTCTTCCCACTGCGTTGTCTTGGTATTGTGGTTCACAAAGTAAACTCTGTCATTGGAGTCCACACGCCTCTCTACAGGTAGTCATGACACATAACGACATTAAAGTTAGATTAGATTAGAATATGTATAATCCAATTATTGACACAGAACTATACAGGATGCTACAGAGTTCTTTGTTACGGTCAGAGCAAACAGTTCTCACTAGAAAAAAGCAGCTAAAGTGTTAGATGCTGCGTTTCCATTGACCACATAATTGCACAAATTGGAATTATGAAAATAAATTCGCTTAATGGAAATACACCAATTTTGAAAAGAAAAAAAAAAAAACCCTCATGTTTTTCGATAAAACGGTTTTGCACTAGAATGAGTTGGTTTCTTGACTGTATCAAAGTTAGTGTATTTCACAAAACCACAATGGAAACACTTTTCTGCATCACACACGTCGCATCAACTAGATGTTACCACTGGCGGAAACTACAGAGACGACAACAGGAAGTGGTAAGAGGATGATGTCATAGTATGTTTCTCAATGAACAAACTTATTAACATGCAATTTTAATGGCATTTCTTATTTAATGGAAACAACACAATTGCAAAATTTCATTTTTTTGACATTAGCGTCATATCGACAAAATTTTGCATACATTTGTGATGGAAATGCAGCTATTGTCTCCAGTCTCTGTTTATTTTAAAGGACTGCAAAGTTAACTTTATCGTACTGCAGACCAATGATGAACTCACCCCAACCAGGAGGTAGAGGGCCAAGAGGATCATTCTCAGCAGACATCATAGATGCCTGAAATGAGCAATATGCATTACACTCCATTCAAGAAACAGGAAGAAAGACAAATTCTTTTAGGAATGTTAAAAAATAAATAGAAAAAATGAAATAATATTGCTGACTATCATTGTACGACTCATGTCAGCTGCTTTGTGTTTTCAGCAGAGTGCAGAAATCGAACCAAGATCAAGATCCAAGTTAATGTTTTTAGTTAAATCTGTTCTATAAAAATTTTTTATTTCAACAAATTGGATTTTATTTTTTTATTTTTTTTTACAGAAAAAACAATCATGGAATAAACCGTTATTCATCTTACTGAACGAGCCAATGAGGGGGAGGAGATGGTCATTTAATAATAAAAAAAAAAGTCAAATCAGGAAATCAGATTTAAAACTTTAGAGGCACTTGCCATCAACACAGAATGAAGAAAACTGACTAAAAAGGAATCAGCAGGAAGACAGAAACGGTTGCTTACAGAGTAGAGGTATCTCTGGTTGAACTGATGCATAGCTCCCTGCAGCTGGCTGCGCTGGCTCTGCCACTGCTCAAAGTTGCGCACCGATTCCATGGTGGGCCGCTGCCACGTGGTGGTCCGGGTGTTGTGGTCCACGTAATAGATCCGACCCCGATCGTCCACTCGGCGCTCCCAGCTGGCAACAAACAGAAAAGGAGGCTTGAGTTTCAGAGGCAGAGAAACGTGAGTCCAAGTAACCGAATGATATGTAGCTCGGTGATTTCATGTGCATCGTTCATTTTATGTTGTCTAGTTAGAGAATAAAGGATCCACTTTTGAAATTAATGATTCTCATTAATCATGCTCAATAATTCTCAAAAAGATCTTGAAATTAATCCAAGGAAAATCTGATTTTTTTTTCTTCTTTTTCCAAATCAATGAAAACTGAAAATTCCAACTTTCTTCAGGCAAAAGCATCATCAAAAACCCATAGACCTGTTGAACTTTTGTTAAGAATGGAGTAAAATCTTGATGAAGTTTTGAGATACATCTTGATTCATAAATGGAGATAATGTTATAACCAATTTATTTTCATGTCAATTGAGGAACTGAAGGATATTTTCTTCTTTTATGGTCAACATGTGTCAGATTAAAGTGTTACAACACAACAAAGTTTATACAAATGAGTGTTTTTCTTGTCATCTTTGTAAAGAAAATCTGAAAGAAGAGGAAGCAACAGCAAACTACATAGAATATTTGAGATTAAGTAGTCCTGTCACAACATTTAAGACCTGTGATTAATATATTTAAAGCCAACTTTGTTTTAAATACATTTAAACATTTTAAGGACTTAATTTTAGATAAATTTAAGACATTTTAAAGGATGCATGGACACCCTGAAATCAGCAAGTAGGAGTCTAATTGGTGAATTTCTAGTTGATGCTAATAGTCATTGGTCAAGAACAGAGGATTATGTTTACATTTGCTTTAAAACTGAAAACGCCAAAACAGACGTCCCTTGCAAAGTTATACGGTCTTGAAAAAGTCTGAGGTAAAACGGCGGCCCCTCACCCTGGAGGAAGCGGCTGTGGTCTTTCCCAGGTAGTAGTTCTGGTGTTATGGTCTACATAGTAAGTTCTCCCATGTGGATCTTTTCTCTGCTCCCACCTGAAACACATCCAGCGTCATGAAGTTTGAACTAGGAAGGTTATCAAATCCGTTTGAGCACATTTTTTTATTTTTGTACCCTGGTGGTAGAGGGTCTCCTGCTGGAGCATTAGAAACCTGTTGTCTGGGTTTCACCCCATCAGTTGTTGTTGAGCTGCTACTACTGCCTGCTCCTGAAGCTGCCGCTTCTGCCGGCGCTGGGGAGGAGGAGGACGATGAGGACGTTGTTATGGTGGGTGCTCCCTGGGTTGCAGAGGCTGACGTGGTAGAAGCAGCGGCGGCGACGGAGGAAGAGGAAGCGGCGCCGTTGGCAGGTTTAGCAGCAGGAGACGAGGCGGAGGAAGTTGTGGGAGCCGGAGGGGGCCGGGAAGTGCTGGCTGGTGATGTTTCAGCGTCTGGCGGGGCAGCATCGTGAGAGCTCTCCTCGTTTTCACCTGCAGAGGGCTGCGTTTCCCTTCTAGAAGCAGAAGATTGCCTGGGAACAGTCTCAGAGGATTCCCCGTTTACTGTAGAATATTAAGAAAAAAAAAGGAGCAAGTCTGCCTTTTACTTTGCACTTTAATAATAAAAAAAAAGCAGCAAAAGGGTTACACGAAAAAGAACATTAATATAGTTTTAAATAAGAGAGCTGTTTGCATGATGATATTTTTTTTAAATGTCATGTCACTCCAGGAAGTTGCAACTATTACTGCAAATTCAATCATTATTGGCAAATTTTGCACGGACTTGCAATGTTTTACCAATCACCACAACTTTCCCACAAATCTGACCAATCACCTTCACAATTTCTGAATTTCCTTCTTTTCTGACCAATCATTCGAACTCAGGGGAATTTTGACCAATTCACTTAGCCTCCTTTTAATTTAACTTCCCATTTCACTACATCAAACCAGCATGATACATTATGTACTTTCCAGGTAGTTAAGTAAGTATGTTACCTTCAGTTGTTATAAAAATGCTTTATATATCAAATGCGACTTGAAAGAAATTCAGCGTTTTGAAATTGGTTTCTGTCTCTTTAAGTAACTCCTGTTCTTTCTGAAACCCCGCCTTCAGGAAGTCACCATAACATCGCTCTGCTAATATTTTTGCCAAGGAGGAGCTGCATCCTCGAAGGCTGAGCTATGTCCAACAAGGCGTTTTGCACAGCTTAACGGTTGCCATGGGAGATTAAAGGATTTCTCATGCATGAAAGAATCAAGGTACATGTTTTTGATGAGGGAATAACATTGTAACACGATGTAAAGCTAAGAAAAACACCGTCAATTAAACAAAATACTGCCCCTTGAAGGTGTGGTAACGTGATTTACCAAGTCGCCTTTAAAGGCACCACAAGGGGAGACCTGTTGCTGTGCCGAGCTGCATAGTCTGTTCTGTTCAGCAATTAACCAGAGCCAAATGGCGATTTTCTTCCAAACAAACCGTGTCAGTTGAGTACTTAATGCTGCTGCATGCAGATAATGGTAGCTAAACAGTTAATACATGCCAGTATCTCATATTAAGCTTAACGAGAACACTAATGTTGTTGTGTTACCCCTTTTACATCCGTTGCCATTTAGATAGAAGTTGTAGACGTTCCTGCTTTCCAAATATTTAAAGGAAATATTCATTGTCACAATAGAAAGAGCAAAGAGTCGGGGAGGAGACATTACACTAAAGTCCAGCAGCAGGAGAGATTTTAACATGGAGAGAAAAGGAGAAGGAAAGGGAAGGTTTTGTGAGCAATTCAAACTTTTTTTTGACAATGTGGTGGGAGAGTTAAAGACAGAAGTACAAACAGAGAAATTCAGATATGGAGGGCAAATTCACAGGCAGAGCTGTGTAAATACCCTAAAGTACACAGTGACTGCAACATAAATCCTGTGTTGGTCCCACTTCACGAAGAGAGAAGCAGAAGTAGAGACTAGATATAAGTAGGAAGGTCTTTGGGTTCAGATCAAGGTATTCTGGACTGAACTGAGTGACTGAGCATTCAATGTACCACACAGGGTAAACGTTTTATTCCTAAACAATTGCAGGAATATTTATGTCTCGGAAAATAACACACAAACCGTAACTGGAACTCAGCAACCAGTGTCCGTCTTTGGACCATCTCCAGAATGAGTCCAGAGAGCCGTTTTACGTCCGTCCCAGAGGAATGTCATTATGCAACAAAAAACGCTGCATTAATTTTTAATCAAGAATAATATTTTTTGGATAAAGGTTTTGTCTTTACTACATAGAATGTTAAATAAAAGTAATATTGCTCAAACTGTTTGGTAAAATCCATGTCGCACTACATTTAATCATGAAAAGTCACGCTTATGTGGAAGTGTGAAAGAGATTACACTTTTTTTAACTGTTCTGAAAAAAAAGGGGAAAAGGTTGCATTTCTTCACTGCATTGCAGTTTACACAGACAGATTTAATGAACTAGAAGAGCATTAAACCATACCGGCACTTAACGGGACATCAGATGAACAGTAACGACCTATATTAATCAGAAAAGTGTGGGTTTTTCTCTTGAACAAACAGGGTAAACGTAGCTTTTTCTTCTGTTGAAAAGAAGTAACCTTCATTCATCATCCTCAGCTGAGAGCAGCTCTGCAGCATACTGCGCTCTGCTCCGCTTTGCTTTATGCGTCTCCTGGGTGTTCGGACAAAGGTGCTGACAGCAGCAGAGACTGCAGGCCTCACTTAATGAAAATTAATCAACTGTTCTTCTTTACACTTCATTACAACCCCATGAACTGTGAAGAATACAAACGTAAAGATCACTGAATCCATTTCCTGGAAACAGAATAGGTACGTGCAAAAAAAAAAAAATTATTATTAAAATTAAAATTAAAGAGAAAGTCAGATTATTACAAGATGGAGAAAAAAAGAAAAAAAAAGAAGAGGGCGGTAAAGAGAGAGAGAAAGTAAACCCACCCATTCTGGTGTCTGGGCCGCTGTCTGGAGGTTGGTGCACCGGGGTGGAGTTGGGGGTCGGATCTCCGTTGATCACAGCGGTGGTGTGATCGAGGGCAGGGCTGGAAGGCACCGGACCATCTGCTCCGCTGGAGGCTGAGCAAGAGCCTGACCTCTGACCCAAGTCTGTTCCATTCACGGTGCTTTAAAAGGAAAGTAAACATTACTTAGCATTACTTTATGCTGGTTTTGCTTTAAAGGTTGAACCAGTTGTTATTTCTCCTTAAATCTCTTTGAGCGATAACTCTCTGGGTTTTATGACAAGTTTGTGTATTGCAGTGTTTTTGGCTTCTGCTTCAAGCACCTTGTAAAGGCAAGCAATGCAAAGACACAAACTATTCCCCTCTGTGGTTGCAGCCCATTAAAAAGGTAAACAGAAGTATAAATGTACACATTGTTTAAAACAGGGGGAAAAAAAAGAAGAAAAAAATCACACTCAGAGTTAAGTTTGAGGCAAAGACGTGGCTACAGAAAGACGGACATAAAATCTCAAAGCAAGGCGGAAGGATCTGTTTTGTAGGCAACCTTACAAGAGACTGGTTTATGTTTTACCAGCACATGTTAGCTGCATAAAAAAACACTTAAAACAATAAGTTCTGAGTAAATAATAAGTGGTAATATATAGAATTTTTTATTAAAAAAATCTGAAGTTTACTTGTTATGAAATGGCACTATGTGCCTGGAAAATACTTAATACTGCCCCTTTAACTTGCTGAACAGATCTTCACAATGTTCAAGTACAATGAAGACCCTTCATTTATTTAATTTTTTAAGACGTTGACCTAAGTAAAGAAATACAAATATGATTGTTTCATGAGTTTACCTGTTTGCAGCCCTTGAAGAAGAGGAAGAGGAGTCTCCGTTTTCATGAATGGCATCACCATTCTGCTGGACTTCTGGAAAATAGATTTAAAAATAAATGAATGTTAACATGGACATGTTATGCTGAACAGACTATAAGGCAGATCATTCCCACTAAGAAGTATATTATCTTGAATATATTGAACTACATATGCTTCAAACTGAACTTTTTCCTTGATGGACACCACCCACCACACACACACACCACACACACACACACACACACACACACACACACACACACACACACACACACACACACACACACACACACACACACAGTTAATATAAATAAATAGTGCGCTCACTGGTGCCATTTGCTGCGTTGCCATTGGTCAGCGGCGCCAGTTCCTCCTGGTCAGTGACAGTCAGGCCATCAAGGTACACAGTCAGCTCGCCGACAGGCACAGAAACCCCTTTCTGTTCCACACTCAGCTTCAGCACCTCCTTCACATTCTCCACTGTGGAGAACAAACGAGGCAGCGGGGAGAGAGAAAGGTCACAGTCAGAGAGGAAAATAAAGAAAACGATACAATTAAATACATTCGTGCACCGACAGAAGTTTTTCTGGCTGGTCAGCAAGCTTTAAAAAGCCTGACATGCCAATTCTGATTTTGGTCGATACAGATTGTTTTTCCTTTGTTTTTTTTTATAAATGACACCATCAGGTGTTATAACTGATTTCACTTGGGTCTGAAACGTGGCTGGAAACAGCAGCAGAGTTGCAAATTTGGCAACATCTGTGGATAAAAACGGTTTCACATGTAAACGTCGGCCGATTGCCAGTCATCCAAAATTGAGGAAATTGCTGCACTGACTGATCAATAGTCGCCTTATTCCCATCTCTGTTACTTTGAAGCAGTTAATTGCCACTCTTCATCTTTAATCTAAATTGCCATTTACTTAAGATGCCACAGTATTTACAGAAACACGCAAGACAAAACATATTGCATTAATCTAAAATAGAAACTAATTATTTTTCTAAATGATGCTGAAATTACATAAAAAATATAACATTACTATTATTACTATTATTACTATTATTATTATTATATGCATTACTACTAGTTATTTGGAGCTATAAAATACAGTCGGTGTAAAACTTTGGATGCAATGACAATAACGGCCAAACATCTGGGTGGAACGTTAATAATTTAGTTCATTATAAGGATTCATTCTAAGTATTTTGTAGAGTTTATCATTGCATAATCAGACGTTGCTTTTTTTTATATGCACTATTTTCCTAAACTGATTAAAGCTTTAGGTCTATGCATCTTATAATCTCACATTTTCTGTCATGCCGCTCCAAAGCCTGAATGAGATCCAGCGTAGCTTTGCCCAGCAGAGCGTCTGCTTTCAGGGTGTGGTGACTCCATACTTTGAAATCCACCTGCGTGTGTGGCGTTACAGTCCTACAAAAAATAAATATAAAAATCAAAAACACATAAAACACTTCTTAAGTGATAAGAGCTTAAAAAAGGACACAGTGAATGTAATAAGTTAAAAAACAGAAAGGAGGTTTTGGAGTTAACCTTCACACTTCTGCTGCTGTTGACATAAACAGTTCATACACTTTAATCAGGATGCCATTTACGACTTTTCCTTCAGCCGACTGAACTTCAGCACAGCAAGTTTAACATCTAACAAATGAATAAAAACACTGATTTTTTTCTTTTCTTTTCATTTTCACATTTCCTTCCCCTAGAAATGATAAGATCCACGTCTGGCACAATGCCCCGTCGTTGAGTTTCAAACAAGGACAAAACGAGCAGCACACAGTGCGGTCATTGTTTGAACAGCCCAGCATACCGCTCCAAAGGGAAACATCTTGCATTACAACCTCAAAGTCACGAGAAGGACCCACAGGAGCGAGCAAAAACATCCACGAGCCTCTGAGCACTGTGACGGCCGCTCTTATCAGCACTAACTAGCCAGGTTGGAACCGTCTGCAGTGATTCATTCCTGGCTTTCGGTCGAGATGCTGCAAGAGAAACTGCAGTGTTTGTGCTGTTAGCTCTAGTTGTGAGAAAACACAAAGAGGTCTGTGTGCTTGCAGGCAGCTTCTTCGCTTTTTCAAATGATTATCAGATGAGCCACCGGAGGGGGTTTTCCTCCTCGGATGCTACGCGGAATTCACAAACTGCTTGAAAAAGTTGGATTTTGATTGTGTAACGCTCAGTACGGGACACGAACCGAGCTTATTAGAATGGATCCTTCTGCCTTTCTAATGGTGTTTTTACACGAGCTCAAACGCTGCCGAATGTCGTTTTCACACAAACACGGCGAGCCAGGCAGGAAGGGGTAAACGGACGGTGCTTACAGAGTCAGCCTCTCGTCCCATTTCGGGTTGGAGGAGCTGTGAGATTTCGCCGTGCGG
This sequence comes from Poecilia mexicana, assembly GCF_051168715.1. Taxonomy (NCBI): domain Eukaryota; kingdom Metazoa; phylum Chordata; class Actinopteri; order Cyprinodontiformes; family Poeciliidae; genus Poecilia; species Poecilia mexicana. The sequence continues at coordinate 4,812,154 of NW_028263389.1, forward strand.
CGGGTCTCTCCCTCTGCTGTCACCTCCACGTAAATGGCCGCCCCGAAAACGCTCTTCTTCCTCTTGAGTTTGGCACATGAAACTAGAGGACGAAAAAAAAAAAAAAAAAGGAAAAGATGATTGAAAAAAATTAGACCTGAAAGGTGATCCTCCGGTCGAGGACACGTTGACTCACCAATGGCATGGAGCTGTGATGTGCGTCTGTGGTTATGGCTAGTCTCTGCTCTCGATGAGGCCGTGGCCATGTCATTCACCACAGTGGGAAAGCCTTTGAAAGGAAAACACACAACAGAGACGTCAACCGCTAACTCCACACGAATTCACAAATAAGACCCGGGCGGAAGGCTCCAAAGCTAATAACGACCGGATCTACTCATTACTGTTTTCAGTCAAAGTTCAAACTGATCCTTAGGAGCGTAAAAGAGATTATCATAAAAAAAGCAGCATTATGTTGTTGTAACCTTAATATTAGAGTAATAAACTGATGCATACTCACAACAGATGTGTTTTGCTAGGCCCTCCTGTTCAGCCTACTCCGTGTCCCATGGCGGCACTGAAACCAAGATCACAATAGATCAGAGAAGCAATAAAACTTAAAAAAGGATAAAGCAAAGTGCATTGGATGCATCAACCTCATTTCTGGTCTCTAGGCTTCATCAACCAACTGCAGGTGTCTTTATACATTTTTCTTTGCTTAGTCAAATTCAGATAAGGGTAAGGAACAAACTGTCTCTCTTAAAAAGTGTACACACCCCATTAAAACGGCAGGACTTTGCAATATAAAAAAAATATTGGAGCATTAAAATAATAGCCTACGTTTTCTTTCTGCACTTAATGCCACATTAATCCTGTAGATTTGAACTGAAAAAGCAAAACAAGACGATAAATAAAAGAGCGCAAACATTTAAAACTTTAAAATACCTTTTTGATTCCACAATTCGTCACAATTGGAATTACGAAATACGTCAGGGAAATAAAAGCAAGATTTGCTGATATCTGACTGTGCGGGTCAAACACAGATCATGGAAACTGGAAGTGATGCGACATAAAAGCCATCACAGGTTGTTGGATTTCTACGTAATAAAGCATGAAGAGCAGAAAATACTCCAGGTACGATTAGGAATTTCGCTTGGCTTTCGACTGATTCGGTGGGGTAGTTTTCATGAGAAGACACAAAATCCAGGACTCAGAAATCCAGCTGCACTCTGGCAGAACAAACACGGCCTGGTTTTTCTTCTGCACACCTCTGCATACCTGCCAAATTACTTCGTCACCTTGTAAAAACAAGAGCAAGAGCTCGAAGGAACGCAAACACCTTGGCATCTCGCTCGAAAATAAAAAAGGTAAGGAAGTTCAAGGTGAGCGTTCTGGTTTTGTAGAGGGAACACACACCCACCTTGGATGTTTTCTCCCTTTTATTGCTTTAACAAATCAGCAAAATTTGCTCCTTTTTTTTCCTTTCTTTTTTTTTTGACACAAATTCCCTTTAAATTCAAAGTAAAAACTTATTTCTGAATTCGGTCATTTAATTCAAAGGGGGTGAATAGTTACGCAATCATTTATTTTTTAAGATAATTTTATTCAATTATTATTATTTTGTAGAAATCAGTTTTGTTCATTTTTTGGCAAAAAATAAAATTGTTGATCGTGATTGATTTGTAAAAGCAATATGTAATTAGTTTTTATACGCCCTGTAAATGTGAGGGCAGCATGGATTGTGGGTAAAAGTCGACGCCTTTCTGAAACCGAGGTTGGAAAGCAATGGGCCTCCATGTGTCTGAAGATGTTTAAAGTTCAAACTATTAATGGTCTGTAATTTGCATTAGTGAAACAATTTTCCTTCGTGGACTGGGCACCAACACGGTTTCCAGCCCAGGGTCCCACATCCTTGTAAATCCGGCCCTGTAGTCGACCACAATATCATGCCGGCATGAGAATAAGGTAACGCCAAAATCTCTGAGCTAAAAGGGTTTGCGTGTGAGGCATGTCTGCTTCAGTTCGCCATTGTCTCTCTGCAGTTGTTTTCAACCAGAAGGGTCACATGTTGGCGCCAAGAGAAACAAATATGTAGCGCCTTTCTTGGCCTTTTGTTTGTGCTTCAAGCTGCAAATTCAAACTTTTTCAAAAAGCAAAAAATAAAGTTTGTTCTTTCCATGTCTGTCGTTCCTAAGCTGTAGGCTGGACATGAGAACAACAAGCAGAGAAAATATTGTTTACAGGAGATCGGCTGGGTGTAATTTGTTGCCGATGATATTCTTCCAAAACGCCAACCCTCTGAAAGGAGTCGCACAGAAGGAGATAAACACGGCCATGCCCTCACATAACCTCGCTGGATGACTGCTGCATTATTACAGTGGCTTTAAAAGAAAAAAAAAAAAAAGTAAGGAGTGCACCACACAACTCAGACTGAAAGTTAGGAGGAAGTTTGAAACAGAGAAAATTTTTTTTTTAAAATGGTGGTGACATCATCTGTTGTAAGCTGTGATAAATTTGAGACTGGAGAGGCTGAAAACAAAAGTATGAACTATTTAGTTTGTTTTAAAAAAGGACAAAAAGGAGAAAGTTAAGCTTAAAATACTTGCTACTCATAATGATGCAGTACTTTGTGTTGGCATATTGTCTAAAATAAAAGTAAAATACATGGTGTTTGTTGCTGTAACATCATAAAATGTGGAGAAAAAAAGAAAAGAAAAAAAAAAACAATTCAAGGGCTGCAAATAGTTTTGCAAGACACTTCTGTTCTCACAAACGACGCAAATGTGAGTTCAATATTTCACATTCCTCTGCTTCCCGTCCTCCACCTTACGGCTGCATGCTGGACATGAACGAGACAAAAGAAGAAGAAGACGGTTTGAGTCGGTCAGTGGATTTTTCCTAACCTGTTGTCATCACTGCAGCGGTGTGCGGGTGGATTTGCTTACAAAACAGAGCGAGGGCCGGGTACCGCTCGAGCATAATGCCCTTTATATTTTTTGCTGCATGCACTCTGGTTTATCTGAAGCAGGAGTTGGGCATAAAATCAGAAGCTTTAAAAAACACACACACACACACACACACACACAAGTACTGTGGTTAAATATTATCCCAAAAATAAAAGTCTGTAAATGGACAACATCCTGCACTGTGTTTGGGATGAAGACACTTTAGGCAACCAGCAAGGAAACCTGCTGACCTTTGGAAGGTGCAGTCTGGACAGGGAGATAGTGAAGGCCTGGAGGTGCAGAAATGCATCGAGTCCAACAGCAAAACCACAAAGAGTCGGTCTGGATAACACCAAGAGATGATTCTGCCTCCAAATCCATTTTCACAATATTTTGCATTGCATCTCAACCAAGCTGAACTTTATAGGTTGCATCGGTTTTTTCTGCAGTGTTCAACTGTAAAAGGAATAAATGCTAAAGAGCAAAAAAAAAAAATTAATAACCGAGTCCCTCCAGGAGTTTTATGATTTTTTTTGCAATCAAAATCACTGATTTTGTGACACTACTTTAGAAATATTTGCGCTTAAGGGCGTGAACCTTTTTGTCATTTGCCATGACGATCACGGACTATAGCTTGACATCAAGTGATAAGTTGTAGAAGTAAGACATACTGCCACCTGTAAGTGGGAGTTAACAGTCACCTAAAGATACAGAATGTAACTTATTAAAAAAAAAATCTCAGCATATTTCCTAAAAGTATCATTATACTCCCAGTAAGTGGAGAAACACACCACTCAGTCACTCTCATGCTCATTCCTTCCTGCTTTGATTTTGCTACACTACAACTGGCCTGCCACCAATGCTAATGCTAGTTAGCACAGCCACTGATGATGGCGGATCAACAGTTTTTTTGCAACTGTAAGTTGTTCCTTCACTGTTAGCACATTTAGCAGCATACACAAGGTTGATTGACAGCATTAAGACCCTCCTTCTGGCTCTGATTGGTTGTTTTAGAATGGGAGCGAAGCATTTCTGCAGATGGTAATATTAGCTCAGGGAGAAAGTGGAGGAGATCCATTTTTTCCACACATTACCCATCTCATCTTATACTGTCACAACATGATGGTTTTAATAAATAAGGAAAAAGAAATATTTTTATATGCAGCTTTAAATTCAAAGATTTATTATTAAATTACTATTTTTGCACAAAATTTGCAAAAAGCTCATAATTATGCATTACCACAAAAAAAGTAGGCATCTGTTTATTTTGAATGAAATTCTACAATAGAGGAATTGCAAAAAAAAAAGGGACTGAAAATTTAGCTAAAGTATATTCTTTACCAGTCACAAGCAACATTTTATTTGTAAAAAAAAAAAAAAATGTATAAGTAAATAAATAAAGTTGGAGGTTTGCCCTCATCCTTTGTTTTTATGCGAATACTTTTCCCTGGTCCTGTTTGCCTTAAAGATGTATTTTCACAAGAAGAGACTGCGCAAACAGGAACGTTCCAGTTTCTCCTCAAAAGACAATCCACCTGGGAGTGATTCCTTCAATGTTCCATCAACACAAAACTGGCCAAGTTAGACATCCAAAATCCTAAATTACAACAGCACAGGATGCTGTAGAAAACAACATTAGCATCTGCAACACATTTCCATTTCTCATTTTGTTGAGCAGAAAAACCTGCTCAACAAAATGACAAATACCTCTGAGCCTAAGGCAACAAACATGTTAAACCTCTTATTTGATGTCTGTGTTTAGTGGTATGAGCACAAATTTCGAAGAACCTACAGACGAAACAAATAGTCGGAACATTTGGTGGCGTTATTACTAGAGGTACCTCCTCCCACAAAAGACAACGGTTAGGTTAATTAGTTAGAAATTTAAAAAGAAAAAAAAAATCTGATTTCTAACACACACAATCGTTGCCAGGTCACAGAAACACTCTCCAAGTCAACTCGGCTAATTCCACCATGAGAGAGGTGTTTAGAACCGAAGCTAGACACCGTAGTTGTTTCAGGGTTCTAGAAAGGAAACTGCATTTTCCACAGAGCCATGTTTGAAGTTACTTCAGGATGCCACAACAGAAGAAAACAGGAAACTGAAAACTTTACACTGAAAGTTGGGGTGTTTTATTGTTACAAAGAGCCCGATTTGTTCAAAGCGTATGCAGCTAACTGTGGTAATAAAATGCTAAAAGCAGCGTAAAATGTCAACTCTGTTACCGTGTCTTTGTTTTGAAATAACTGAGAAATCCTGTTTAACTGCATAGCCGTGTAGTACGGCGGTTCTCGCTCTCACACACGCGACATTGCCTTTGCTCCCAATATAAATAATTAATTGATTTCCCACAGAATGGCTGCTTAAGGCTCCGTTATGATTACAATAAATGGATAAATAATTTACAAAGCTGGTACATAACAGTAAATCAGAGCTTTCTCCTCTTGGACAAAGCTGTTTATTTTAAAATGATCTAAGAAAAAACATTAAATATCTTGAAATTAAAAAAAAGAAAAGAAAAAAATGTTAAGCTATAAAATGTAATGTAAAATGGTGACAGAGACTTGTTTAACTTTTTTTTAAGTCGGATTTTATTTCTTATAGCTCTGTAACTTAGGCTCATTAAGTATTTAGTTTTTAATTTAACCCAAATGCAGAAAAAGAGTTGTATTTTACTGGCATTTATGGCTATACAACATCCAAATCAGCAAAAAAAAAAAATTTGTCGTGGGTCAGAGATTTTCAGAAAGTGACTGGAAATCAGTAGCAAAAAAAATCTCCAAGCAGTGCATTTGTTAGAAATAATTATTCCTGTCTGTGTTCACTAAAGATGGGCTCTAAAGCAAAGAGTTTGTCAGTGTGTAATTAAAAAGCTGCTGGTGAGGCAAGTGCTTACCTGCCTCAGGTAATGGGGATCTGAACGTAGACACAAATCACAAACAAATCTTCACAACTTTAGAGGTTGGGAGGTTGACAAAATACAGATATGGGTGAAGATTAACTAACATCAAAGGTCAAAACGTAGAGTAATCATATTCTTAAACGATAGAGCGTAAGCTGCGGAGCCCTGCGTGGATATAAAATAACTTACCATGGTACTAAACAGTAATCTAGTCAACAAACATTGACCAACTTTGCACGTTCACCAAACATGTTTTTCACGGTGGTTCACAGATATAGACTCTGAACCTTCCCGGTCTTAACCCACTGTTTCTCAGCCAAAGTGTACCCCCTGCCTTATGGCACATCTCAGCAATATGTCTGGCACTATGTGAACATTTTAAAGCAATGTACTGGAAGTAATCTGCAACGAAAGCTAAAGTCTGGTAGCTAGCGCTCGTTAAGCTAGCTACTAAGCTGCACATAAAACATCTTATTTTGTAGCCATTTGGTTTTACTACTACGTCGTTTGCAGGCAATTATCGTTTTTAGTTGTGAGTATGTTTTGACAAGTAGTTGAGGTGATAATTTAGCGTATTTGTTGAATTTTTTAGAGGTAATGTTTCCTACGGACAGGGGTATTAGCAAGCTAACGTTACAAACTTAGCCAAGTTAGCGGTTCTCCAGCAGCAGCCGGGATGCACATATTTTCCCAAAACATGTTTAACAGTGTCAAAAAGTCTCTCGGAACGCCTTAGCAGCATAAAATACGGCGTGTTTTACCTTGTTTTAGCGCTGCGCTCCTTCCCTCCAGTCTGTGGTTCGGTAACGTTAGGGCTGCTGGTCACCGCACAGGCCCCACAGTCAGCTACGGCTCTACTGCCATCTCTGTGCGGATGTTGCCGAGCAAAACACCCGGGTGTCACCCGCGCCACCCCAAATACTGCTGTGTCAAGGCAGGCGAGTTTTTCTGTTTTTTTTTTTTTTTGTTTGTTTGTTTTGTTTTGTTTTTTGTCAAACTCTTTGGATGCCGCTAGCTAGAAGAAATTCGCGTTAATTAATACTTTACTTCATGTTTTATTATACGTAAGTAATTTAATGGGTTTTTATATTGTAGTTATTTTTGAATAAGTTTGAGGTTTAAGCGGTTACACTATTATTGCCTCAAAGCAAAGGTGAATTGGAGTTTGTTTTGAATTTAATACAAAAGTACGACAAAAAATGAAGCAATTAAAGACGAGAAAACAAGGCAATCTATATCAACATAATTAGATTAGGGTCGTTGTTTAGACTTCACAATAACAAAGGAACAAGCTGTGAAATACAACATTTTATTTATATTTTATATTTTTTGTTGTTGTTGAAGCTGAAAACAAACTATTAAGTACTGTATATTTAGAGTCGAAGGATAATGCTATATAGTTTTCCAAATTTTGTACAATTAAAGATATTAGAAAGTATGGCATACATTTTTGCCTTTGTACTTTTTGGCATTATTAAGAGTAACTCACAGCTGATTTGTAATTTTGTTTCTGGTCCCAAAACAATGATCCATGTTTATCTGCTCCAGATCAACTTATTCCTACCCTAATGCACCTTCATTTTGTATAGTCTTGGTAATCTTTTCAGGAATCCCCCTCTGATGAGGTATGTTTTTGTTGTTGTTTTTTGCTCAGGTTTATGTCAAATCAAAGACATCTGAACCAAATTAGCACATTACAGCACCACCCACTTTTCCTCATCTCTAAGTCAGCATATATGGGAAGAAGTTATGTTTCATACATCCCTGCAGTTACTTATTATTGAGGATATTAGACCGGTTTTCTACAAAATACATTAGATCACTTCAGTTTTCAAGACCAATATTTTAAGCTCTTCCTATTCGTTGATTTGTCAGCTAGTTTCTGCTCTGATCAGAAAATACTGCTGGATGGCATCACTGCTTGGACCAGCGAATTGGATTTCAGACTTATAGTCGCTGAATAAAAACACAACACTTTTATTGGCTTGTTATGGGGAAGAAACCCTAACTGTGATAGGCAGACCTCAGCTTTGGTCACAGTTAGGTGGGAAGGATAAAGTCACTCTGACTCTTAAAGCTCATTTAGCAAGGCAAAAGAATAAAATTTAGGTTTCCCAAAGTTTTGCAGATTTCCTGATCTGGACTGGACCAAAACACCAGAACACTAAAACATATCACTTGATCGATATTCCATCTGTAGATCAGACTGATATGATTTTGAATCACACCTCCTGTGACCTACAGGAGAAGGATGTTAAAACCATTAAAAGTTTGTTTTCTCATCCCCCATTCAACATAAGCACACTGCGACAGCTTGAACAAAGATCAAATTCATCTCGCCAATCAGTTTAGGATTTGGCATTCTGCGCCTCATTCTAACATGTTCCACTTAATCACACTTTTAGACAAACACGTTTGAGGTTTTTCTGGAGCAGTTCACCTAAAAATATTTATTTAGCCTTTGTTGAATCAGGGCGACCAGCACCCCTCCCAGAGACAAGGGTGTAAAGAAAATGGATGGATGGATTGGATGGATGGATGGATGGATGGATGGATGGATGGATGGATGGATGGATGGATGGATGGATGGATGGATGGATGGATGGATGGATGGATGGATGGATGGATGGATGGATGGATGGATGGATGGATGGATGGATGGATGGATGGATGGATGGATCAGAGCGCCTTCATGAAGAAAAGACGTCTTTGGAAGAGAGACAAGAGAACACAAAACTTTCAGACGCACCGTAAAAGAAACAGTCCAGCTAAGTGAAGATAAACTCAGGAACAAAGGGTCATAAAAACATATCTCAGCAGGAGGACAGAACTTATGAAGTCATGCTTCTGTATGAGTGGGCAACTGAATTTAAGTAACTGAATTTAAGAATTTTAGTTGTTTTCTGCAAAAAAGATGCATCGAAAAGTTGCAGGACACTGCCCCTTGAGGACTGGAGTTGCATTTTCAATAGAACTCCACTAGAAAGGCAACGTTTGCACAGATCATTTTGCTAAACGTGGTCAGACAGAGCTGATGTCATAATATATTTTTTTTACCTGCAAGGGTTTTCCACAGTAGGAGGGGGGAAGGAGGGGGGCTGGATATTATTGAGTTAGTCTGATACGTTTCCGTCTGTCTGCCATATTGGATTTAACAAAAAAAATTCTTGCACTTGCAGTGTATTGCCTAATGCACTAGTGTCCACCTTAGTGGTCTGTGTGCATTTATGACATAAAAATCGACGAGTAACACAAGAAAATGACTTTTAGATAGCTGTCCACTGTAGTGACCGCTATGCATGAAAGGGTTAACTGGAATTACACTGAAAAATGTTACAAAGTTGCAATACCAATGAATCCTCAAACAAGGAGATGTCCTTGTTTGATGTCTCCGTACATAGGCTACATGTTAGCCTACAGACGTCTCTATAGGCTAACATATATGTTATCCTATATATAGCATCTCAATAAAGTCCGTTGTTGAAAACCATAGTAGCAGGTGTCGCTTCAGGTATGCAGAATCACTAAAAAATAAATAACAAAGTTGCGTAAATTTCAGGTGACACCATGTTTTTTTTTTTTTTTTTAAAGGTAGTCTCATATTGTCTTCACGCCATTTTAATTTATACAAAAGGTCATTTTAGCTCCCCAGGTCCATCGTTTTGCCATTTTAAGTTTCTCTTGTAATAACTCTGTTTTTCTCCAGAATTTAGCACCAGTGCCGTTGCCGCATTGAGACAAGTCTTGTTTTGATTGGTTTGTCCGAGGACCTTTTTCAACAAAAGGTCATTGTTTACTGCATGGTGTTTGGCAAGCCAGGGGCTTTGGACAGCGGAATATTTTTCCTGGCTCGCATGACATGAATGACAACCATGAGAATTCTGTCTAAAATAGTAGATGAATTTGGAAATGAGCAGCTGCAAAAGCCATGCAGATGATGTGGTGAATATGGAAAACAAGGTAACTAACTGCCTTTATTTGTGGCTGATTGTGTGAGTTTATCAAGTCTTTAGTCTCACGTAAAGTTGGTGATGTTTGCAGACAAATCTGCAGAAAAATGTGTAGTTTTTTTAATTTGGATTTTTAAGAGCAAATTGACTAAATTCTTCAATTTTAGGTTTGAAATCCATTTGATTTTGAGTTTTATATTTGTGGCATAAAAACTGTGAAGCACACGAAATGCCCTGCTCAATTCAGGCTTTTTTTTGTTACACTCTTATCTTTGAAAAATAAATATGGAGAAACACTTGTTCTTTTAGCTGTTTCTTAACTTGCAGGTTGTCATATCTTACTTTTTGATTGTCTGACTTTCTGCTGGTGAAAGTTCAAGAAGGTCAGTGCTCTATACAAAGTTCCCAAATGATAAATATATATATATATATATTTGAAGTATTTTTCACAGCTACTTCAAATATTTAGCATTGAGAGCTAAGTGAATCTTCATCAGTGCAGATAGCACGGTATGACATTACATAATATTCTCAAGATACTCCTACACATTTGCATGACACCAATTGTACATTCTGCAGCAATGTCACATAAACATACAACACTCAAGCCACAGAAAATAAACTCAGTGGCAGGTTAACTGAACTGCAGATAACACATTTGACATAAATGTAGAAAAGCAAATACTGCGAAGTTATTTATTTACGGCTGTGTAATTATAGAAGTTCAGCTTCGTAAAAGAAGCAGTCTACGCTGAAGACATTACTGAGAATCTCAGCACATTTAAGGTCTTTTTTGCTGTTATTAGTTTTGTTCCCCTGTTGATTCAGTTTGGCAACATTTTCAGAGTGTCTCCACACAATAACAGCTAAAGCTGTCACATGCATGTAATTTAGGCTTGTGAATATACGAATAACCTCAACAATGTTTACAATTCCCAACTTAGAAGAACGACACCTACATGTATGACAGCGTGTGGCTGAAATGTGCAGATTCCATCTGTCAGCCACTGGAACAAGACGTGGGAGTATAAAACGGTATCCTTGCTTAGGAAGAGGTTTTGATGATCGAGCATGTGTTTGCAATCAGAGATGCAGAAGGCTATTTCAGTCATTTGCAAGGAATCTTTCAGAATGGTCACTTGTTTAGGCAGCCAAAAGCAAACTGAGTGAGCCGTCCAGTCAGAACACCCCAGCTGTTTCCCCCTGAGCTCCACTCAACTTCACAAGTCAGTAAGTAAGAAAAACAGATGGACAGACTGGCCGTACTTCCATTCTCATTCGCCGTAGCCTGTAAAATTTGTAGATCTTGGCATAATTGTTTCCTCAGTGGAGATATTACATGTTCTCCCATGATCTTCTGTTTTTGTTGGCTTTTCAGCTTTTCTCTTCATTGGTCAGGAGCCCGAGGTATCATTTAACGTCTCTAAATGAAGCTCAACTCTTCATTCAAGTAACTCTTCATTACTGGGTCTTGTTTTATGAGTTTTCTTTTTGACCGCTCACTGCATACATTTGGAAACCTGCCTTTGTTTTGATGTTTCCTTCAGAATGGGATTCAGCAGACCTGAACATTTTCAGTTCTATATTGAAGTAGTCTGCTGGAAATTTATGACTTTCAAAAGATGAAAATTTTTGCCTTGTCAAGCTCCTACATTTCCAAGTTTTTTGTGTGTGTGTGTGTGTGGCAGAGAGGAAATTTCTTTTTTCTACCTACAATACCCCTTCGTGTCGTATGCTTGACGCGCCGACTCTAAACCTTGTCTGTTCGGTGTCGCATACAAAACAGTTCCATGCGAACATTGTTTCCCACCGGGCTGCTTACTGTGCGACGCCGACGTCTCTGTGAAAAGCTAGACTTCCCCTGGTGCAGGTTACTTTGCTCCTTCGACATTTTGTCGTCTTTAAACCTGGTTTCTCATCACTACATCGTTTTTATTAGTTATTACTTATGTGTTCAATTTCTTATTTATGGTGTTACTTTTTGATAGTTTTCTTCATTCTTTTTTTTATTGTAATTTAGTTGAATGTTACTAGCTTAGCAAGTATTTCACTGGAAAGTTGAATTATTTTTTTTATTAATAAACTCTTATGTTTATTAATTATTCCATACACATGAGTAGAATTTGAAGTTTGAAAAACACAAGTGGTGAACATAAATCCTTAATATTTAATATCTCATACCATATATCGTGTCATATTTCGTATTTAATATGGGGTAAGCCTCATTTGCCAGGTATTCAAAAACAATAACTGAGACAAAGAACTATGATTATCAAACTATTATTTGATAATAATTAGGTGGTTCACTTTCTTGGCAGTTTTGTTAAGAGCGCTCTGATATTATTTTTAGTTATTCATAGCCAAACCAAACCTACTGTTGCACAACAATCCTTGTTGGAGCAGAGGTGTGGCTCTGGGACCATTTGTGGTCTTTAAAATAATTTTTTTTCAGCTCCTGACCACAAGACAAAAATGGCCAAAATTTGGCAAACAAAATAGAAAACAATTGGTAATTGTCCATCTCTCTTTTAATGAGGAAAAAGTCAAAAATCTTTTTTTATGTTTTGGATCTTTGATTATTGCTTTGCTCAATTTTTTTGTTTATTGTTGAGGAAGTGAAATAAAAATAAATAAAGGAATAAATCACAATGAGACAAACTTTTGCAGTTTTAATTTTGTTCAAAATTGTCCATTTTGGCCCAAAGGGCAAAAGGTTTGGACACCACTGGCAGGTGCACATCTCATTTTGCAAGGGTTTTGTGAATTAGACTTGTCCCTCAATCGTAGGATTCCCAGAATATGCTGGTGCACTGAAATGCAGACATTTAATTAAAAAGTACATGTTACATTCAAATTTTTGGGTTAAAATACGAAAACACAATGAAAGTAAACTAAGACGATGCTTTGAGGTGTGATAAACGATCGCTAAACTCTAGAGTAGAATTAGGGAAGTGTTCAGGGTGTGGCGACCGTAAGTGAAGCTTGCCTCATTTGGATTGGCAAGCCTGCAGACACGACACAAGTACATGTGATGAAATCTGCAGCAATGCTGGCCAAAAAAGAGCACATAGTTTTGGACCTTCTTCCACATCTGCTCATGGGATTTTCTCCAGCGTCAAACTCATCCGATGCAATTTGAGTGATATCCTCCAGAATAAATGTTGTATTGACAGGCAGAATTAGAGCCTCCTGAGGTCAAACTGGAAACATAAATCTCTCAATCTGTTTTTTTTTTTTTTTTTGCAGAACTCAGAGGCTGCTCAGCTAAAAAAAAAAAATCTGTCAAACTGAACAAGGATGTAAGGAAGGGCTTTCACACCTAATTACGAAGCACGTTCATCATTTCATGCTGCTGTGGGGTAATATAAATCCTTCATACAGTTAAAGTAACGGCTGTGGTGTGATGTGACGGGATTACAGCACTTGGCAAAGACCACAAATATCTGACTGGATTGCAGAAGTTTGTGAGAAACACTTTAGACTCTTATTCAGCTGGAGGATAAAAACATGGGAGCTTTCAAACAAAACAGAATTTAATTTGGCAAAGGTGGACACATTCTTTGATAATTACTTGGGTCTTTCCTTTTAAGGGATTAGCATAAAATTCTGCACAGTACCTTAGATAGCTTTGCGTTTTTATTCCCAGTCCATAGGGAACTTGTGGTAGCGTGTGCCCTTTCCTTTCCTCAATAACTGGCTTCCTGGATGCTCCAAACAATCTGAAGGAGAATTTCTTAAGAGGAAATAATCTCATACCACTGCTCCGCTCTGTTGTTGTACTTTCTGCAGTTTCACTCTGTTCTTGATGTTTTTTTGAACAGAAGTGCCCGTTTTGCACTTTTGTCCTTTTTGTCAGAATGCTGTGTCCCAAAAATCTTCAACTAAGTGCAAATGAGCTCACACTGTTCTGCTCCCAATATCAAACCTTCTTTAGTTCAACATTGAAACTCTAAAAGTTAGAAGCCATATTGTTTCATAGCTTTGTTTTGTTTATTTGGAGCCTCATTAGCCATTACTGTAACCTTGGCTACTTGTCCGTTTAAAGCAATTTTGATGCAAATCAACACACTTTTCTTCGGAAGTAACTATTGCTAACTCATTAAGATAATGGATTGGCAACCCTGCAGACTTATATGTCCCTCTGTTATCGCAGTCAGTCGGCTAATCAACTAATTAACTTCAGCTGGACTTCTCCAAAGTGTAGCAGTGAAATGAAGTCAGCTGATGATTTTGCATCATGGGCAGAAATACAATGAGAATGCTTTTTTCTGCAACAACAATACTCCATCACAACAAAAACTCGTCCAACAATAAGGTCAAGAAAGAGTCCAGGTGCTAAAGTTAGTATTTGAGTTTCAATAAAAGTGGAGACAAACAGAGACTGAAGAAGCAGGTTTGGTCCGTCGTTCTGCTCAATTTTAATTTTGCTTCGGCGACAGTCTGGGCTTTCCTCCGTTTACTTTGATTCCGGGCCAATCAGCGACCAGTGGAGAAGTCGTAAGCGATTACGTCAACATTAGAACTGTCGTCTGCCTGTAAGCGGGAGGAAGTGAACGAAGCCATCCGTGGCCGTGTGTCCAAATAAAAAAACAGAAAGGAAGAAAGGACGTAGAAGACTGTGAATTTTTTTTCTCGGTTAGATCCATCACTACAAATATCAGGGGTTTTTTTTTAACAACCAACTACAGGTGATGATAAATTGCGTTATTTATTTATTTTTTTGTTGGGAAAAGTAAAAGGAATCAACAAATAAAAGCACTTTATTAACATAAAGCTGTCAACTTACACGACAAAAAACGTGTGTCCTTTTCACTGGAACATTGAACTAATGGAACAATGTAATCACTAATAATAAACATAACATGCTTATTACACAAAAGTTGTATCAATACAACATTTGCATGACTGATAATGCCCTCTAAATACTAATAGAGATATTAATCTCATTTATGGCGGTTAGTTAATCCGAGGAGCTGCCTTCTACAAGAGAAATACAATTGAATTCCCACGCGCCGTTTCGAAGTGTCCAAAGCTTTTGACTGGCACTTTTTTCTTTTTTTTTTTTTGTCCCTCCATTGACCAGGTGCGTGTTTAGGGTTGAGTCTTGGAGTTTTTTTTCGCCTTTCTTCTCTTCGCTGTCTTTTTACTCCCACACCGTGACCTCGCTTGCTCCACTCGCCGGCAAAAGCAGATTGCGTTGAAGAAGCGGCAGTGGCACGTTGCGCACGGATCGCAGCAGCCGCATAGCGGCACGCAGCTCTGTCCCAGCAGGGAGCACCTGGCCATCACCTGGGGCTTCGGCACCGCTTTGGGACGAGAAACGTCGTTTTGAGGCGAAGGAGGAGGATGAACAATGCTGGATTTTTTCTGGAAGTTCGAGAGAGACGAGGTGTATTTTAGAGCGGGGGTGGGGGGAGAGTCGGGATAGATGAAAAATGTTAAATGCTCAACAAACTATTTTCATTTTTTTTTTTTTTAAAGATGTCCAACTCACTGTCTCGTGGATCTTCTGCTGTTCATACAGTGCCCTTCTTGCAAACAGAGTTCTCACTCTGTCTTGGTTTACATAAGCTGCTGAAATAAAATGAGAGTAATTATGTTTGGATGAAAAGCATGTTTCTATCTGACTGAACTCCCTCTAACTGTGAAGCCAAAAGGCAAAGCATGCATGGGTCTGAACAAACCTCTGAAAAAGGAGGCAAAGCAAACATTCGTTTTAAACCCTCTTTACTCTGATACTTTGAAATAAATGTGCGTTGGAATGGCCCAGTCAAAGTCCAAACTTAAATCCACATAAGCATTTGTTAAAAAAAAAAAAAAAAAAAACTTGCATCAGCCTGTCCTGTTATTTTATACCATTATAAAAACAATGCTACTTTTTCTACTTCCTGCTTTAGTGTTTTTTAAATCTCCTCAAGACGTTTTTAAATAATTTTAATATAATTTCTTCCCATAAACTCTACACATTTTCTAATATGATGTTTTTGATTAACACCCAGAAACATGATTTGAATAAATATTCTTAGAGCAGCACTGAGTTGATCATAATTATCAAAAATACTTTTTATTTTTATATTTTCTTTGTTTATTTTATTTTATTTTATTTATTTTTTTTACATGTTTTTAGAAGTTAGTGTATTTCTGGTCCATCTTGCTTGTGTGAGATAAGAAACATGGAATTGCTCTCTTTTTCTGTGTCAGGGATGGTAACACAATTAGTAAACAATATTCAAAGACTGTTATTGAAATATTGGTAAGCTAGGAGTGTATTGTTCGTTGAGCACAATGAACATGAATTTTGACAGGATTTATTGTACATAACAGAACAAAGTTGTGCGAGCATTAAGAATAACTGCTTTTGCAGATTTTATTTTTGCAAATAATGGCTAAAAGGTGTCACTTTCCAATGTTTTCACACCTTGAGAAACATTGGAAAGGTGTAGAGACACCTTTCCAATGCAAAAGGTGTGAGTCAAAATTTTGTGGAAGCTCCGCTGTTACTGCCATGACAGCCGGGAGCTTTTGCTGTATGCCTTTTGCAAAAATACCTCAAACTAAGACAAATTAAGTAGAGAATCTGTAAACGTTAATTTTCAAGTTCACCAAAGACTGTTAGTTTGATTTAGATCTGAACTTTGACTAGACCGTTCTAACATACGAATGATCCGATCTAATCCTTATGACTTTAGCTAAGCCTGTATATTTTTGGGTTGTTGTGCAGTCTTTTGCAGCTTTTAATCAACTCCAACCAGCCTCCTTGTGCGTCCTGAAAACAAAAATAAAACAAAAGCCACAGCATGATACTGCCGCTACTCTATGCTCAAACCTGGACTGGACTTAGCAGGTAACATCTGAAGTTTGGATTTAATTTAGGGGAGTCATTTAGGGATAAATTCAAAACAACCCACACTTTTCAGATTTTTGTTTGTAAAATATGTTGAAAATAATTTATTTATTTATTTTTTATTTTTTTTGCCAGTTCACATTCATGCATACCCCGTCTTGGTGTGTCACATAAAATCCCAATAAAATGGTTTAGAAGTTCTGCTGAAAAAACTTCCACTGTGGAGGATAAAATAAATTATCTAAAGACAAGCAATATACAAATTCCTCTTTTTCTGTCTACTGAAGTTCTTTTGTGCATATTTCTGAAACTTAAACTGTCCTCAGCAGCTACTTTATTACTTTTAGACATCTCAGCGCAATAACTTTTTTGTGTGTTTTCTAATCTGCATCATAACTTAAAACCTGCTTTTTAAAAAAAAAAAAAAAAAAAAAAAAATCCTGTCAGATGAAATACACCTGAACATCCAATTTGCAATACAAGCTGACACTGGACAACCCTCGCATTTTACTACTGAAAGAAATCCTAGCTCCTAAAACAGAGTTTAACCTTTGTCACTTCTTCAGCAGAATTTTCCTCAGGCCCATTAAAACTTCTTCAGATTGATGCTGCAGCAACCGCAGCGCCTGCTGAGACAGACGAGTTAATGGTTGCGCTTGTGTTCCAAAGGTCAGTTCCTGACAGGTGACAGGATGTCGGAGTCGACTCACAGCCTCTCGTTTCACTCGACTGATTCGTAGTGCGGTTACATGGATCTACGAAGTGTAAATGGAGTCGAAGGCGGTTTAAAACGCTGAGGTTTCATGTAGGGTTGTGGACAATTTTGTTGGACACATAAAAAACTTCTACTCCCAGATCAAACCTTAGATAACACTGATGACTAAGGCTCCTTTTTCCCCTCTTTTCTTCTATCTGCACAGCCTACTGTGACATAGATGAAAACAGTCCATTCTGCGGCAATAAATCAAGGCGTATATAAAACTCTCATTTATAACACAAATCACTTCCTACCATAAACCTCTGCAGCCATAAAAATGAGTGAAGCACCAGAGACCGGGGCCGTTTGTACAGAATACCTCAGAGTTCCCATCATGTCTGCACTGACAGTGAAATATATATATATATTTCACTAGGTAATACAAGGTAATACAAGGTAATACAAAACATATATGTTTTGTATTACCTTCTTCCTCCCATTGAAGAATTAGTACCATGTTTAAGATTAGCAGTCTGTGTCAAGCCCCATGTGATTTACACACACAATAAAAAAAATAATAATTTTGGAGACTGTTAAACATGAGCCATTAAAAAAATTTGTTGTTCAAGCATTTTATTTTGACAATGGCTAGCAAACAAATTGCTAGCCAAGTCTAACGTAAAATTTACGTTAGACTCCAGTTAGCTTCGTTCAACTGTTAGCTAAACCTATCCATTTTGTATGCTGTCCAGCAGAGATTAGTAGGGCTACGTTTATAAAGGTTGTATAATAATATATAAATTTTGTCAAATTTAGGAACTTCTGTGAGACTTGTGGTTGATAAAGTTTCTGTGCTGAAACAAAGTTTAGCTAGTTTAGCAACAGCAGTAATGCTAATGCCAAACTTGCTAGCTAGCATAGCTTCACAACCCTGAGGGAGCCGTTGCCAATGAACTGTACATCTCAGCTGTGATTGTCAGGAGGAGTCATATGAAACCTCATTAGATTGGATTCAAAAAGTCCTTTATAGTATCATAATTTTTTATGGCTTAATATGAAGCTATCTATCTAAACAGCTTGTTTTATCAGTGTAATGGGTAATTATCTGCCTCCATTAAATGTGTACTCAACGCAAAAACTTTTTTATGAAAATGCTCTAAAAGAAAAAAAGAAGCTAAGTTCAAGGAGTTATATATAGTCAAGCCCAAAATTATTAAAATTATTTTTACTTAAATTTATTTTCATTCAGTTAAGTTTGTTTCTCATACGATGCTGGCATCTCTCAAAAGATAACACAAAGTGAAAAGAATAATTTTTTAAAAATTATTTTAGAAAAATCTTGAATTTAAATAAAAATGTCATGTCAAAAATTTATATCAAATCACCAAGCAATAATTTGGATGTTAACACAGAATAAAGAATTACTTCCAGTCAATTGAAACATATTGGTAAAATTAAAAAAGTACTTTGAAATTTAACGTGACAGGGGTATAAATTATTAGAGGGTTAAATTCATAATTCATTATCACTGAAACATAAAGACCAGTTCAAATTTCACTTGCGGACTCAAATGCATTTATTTTATATTCTCCAGTCCTGTGAATAATGACCACGGTCCAGTTGAAATGCTAATTTAAAAAAAAAAAATTTAATTTACAATTAACTATGTGTTCAATCAAACTTTACATGGTTAAATGGTTAAACCTATTCTATAACCTATTCATTTATTCTATTGATAAATGTGTCGTGGTTTCATAACATTTAAACTCTTGATTGTTCAGGACGATGAATTCAGATGCAGTCATTTCTTTTTACATGTCTTATCAGCATAACTTGTGTAACTTGTTTGCTACATAAATGCAAAAAATAAATAGATTTTAAAAAACTCTCTACAAGTCACTTACCATCACTGTGAGAGGCTTTGCTTCTGCTGAGTGAAATGTACGTGTCCAGTCCAAAACTCAGAAGGACGAAATGCAGAAAGCACAAACAGTGAACTGCCAACTTCATACTGACTATGAGTGGAAGGAGCCCTGCTCTCTGCCTCCCTGTGGTCCTCAGCTTGTACTTATTCGAAAGGCAGGCTCACACTTGCAGCACACACACCCCTCCCTGCTTGTCAGCAGAACAAACAGTGACATGTGTGTTTCCAGTTAAGACTCTGCATGTATTTATGACACTAATAACACTCATCATTTGCTTTAAAATAATTTAAATAAAATAAAGTCTGTCAAGTTGGAGCTCCATTGCAATCCTGTTTATGACTGTTTGAAAAATAGAGTATTACTGTCTAAATCATTTTCAGTTATGTAAGTGAAAACGGCCCAAAGTTTTCGTGCTGCCGTTTCACATTGCAGTGAGAAATTGTAAAAAAAAAAAGTTTTTATTTCTTTAACCTTCGTTTAACCTTGTGAATAAATCTGTTTTTAAAGTGTGAGCTGGTCAAGATGGCACACCAACACAAGGCAGGAGCTACAAAGTTTGACACCAACTTAATGTATAAAACAGTTAACATATTACAAATATAAAGTCCAGCTTGACTTGACTTGATTATGCTCTGAATGGACAGATTCAGTTCCCAAAAGAGCTTCAAAGACTTCCAAAGAGACAAAAAAATAAATGTTTTAGCATACTTGAACGATTTTTAAATGATCTGCAAAACAAGATAAAACAGTTTCAATCAACCCAGAACAAAATCTGAGTGATTTAATGAATACCCAAGTCATAGCAAGTGTTTAAAGGTGTTAAAAATAAAAGAGGGAAATTTTTCCAGTCTGGCCTGTTTGTGCATAAAAATACACCAGTGCTATTCTTAGACATAGTTGATTGTAAAAAAACAGCTTATGAAGTAAACCATGCTGCACAAACTTGCTATAAGATGTTTAGACCAAAGATACATAGAATCTAATACAGGGAGCATCACAAACGTTAAAAAAAATCTAGATTACCAATAATACGCCTCAAAGTAGAGACCATGAAATGAACTGCTGTCTTATGCATAAGTGTCAACTTTAAATGTATTTTTCCCTGTGTTAATAAAAACAGGGAATAAAACAAGGCCTAACACAGAGCCCTGGGGCACTCCATCTGCAAAACAAAGAGCTCCGTCTGAGACGTAGCTCCTGAAAAGACCTGATTTAATTCTACAGAAAGGAACACAAAAGATGTGTTTGATGAAAACAGAAAATATTTAATAAAAGTGACCAATGTTGTTTGCAGGCTCCAACTGGTTCTAGATCCAACTGTGTTACGTTAAGCAGAAATGTCCAAAGTGTGGCCCGTGGGCCATTTGCAGCCCTCTGGATGATGTTGTTTGGGTCCTCTGTCCACAATTTGTGAGTAATTCAAGCTTTTTACAGATAAAATCTCTTTAGACATTAATTTATTTAGGTACAGCACAAAGTATTTTTCAGAAAGCGATGCCCAACATTTGTTGTGATAATGTAAAAAAAAAAAAAAAAAAAAAAAGATAATATATACAAAAGATTTTTTGGAAAATGTTTACTTATTTAGTTCCACAGCTGTGCAAAAGGAACAAAAAACAAACAAACAAAAAAAAAACAGGATCAACAATAATTTACAGATTCCCTTTCTACAAAGTTAAGACTACTGTCAGTTCAGCATATTACTGAAGACATAAAAACAACAAATATCTTCGGAAACAAATCCTCTCTCTCTATATATCTATCTATCTATCTATCTATATATATATATATATATATATATATAAAATTTGTAAAATTGCAGAGTTGGACCTTGAGGCTAGTCAAAACAACTCCCACCTCAAAAACATCTTAGCAGACGATCCATCTGGTTTTACGAATCAAATACATCACAGTACTGAATCCAAAAACACAGAACTTAAATCTCACCTGGGCAAAGTATCTGTTTGGTGTGAAAGCAAAGCAATAAAAAAATACCCCAAATATCAGCGCATTTTAAGAGAAACTTAAATCATTCTTTCCAGCTTTTATCCTGTTTTTAGAGCGAAAACCCGTCCAAGCCGCTTAGAACAGTAAATCCAAGTCGGTTCCTTCCTCAATCGCATCTTTTCCTCTGCCTGCTTGTGCGGCTCCATGCGGTGTGGAGTTGAAATTTCTGGTCTGTAGTTTATCAAAACATAGCTACTTGTGTGCTTCTGGGCCACGTACCCGACACCAGCAAGTTCAAACCACATGGATGTGATTCACGAGCCATCAATCTGTCCTTCCACGGACATTTTACTGCTACTTTCTGCTGCAAAGGCCAGCAGGAGGCCTGGCACCCGAACAAGAACCAGTGAACACTCTTAGATTAATACTGGGTCCCGGAAAACGGCCCTGTTGGGAGTTTTCCGTTTGGTCTTTCTTGCTGAATGAATCTGCTTGTGAAAACTGGGTAAATGTGGTTTGTGTGCCGAGACTGAAATCGAACGCTTTATGTATTTTACTCACTACTAGCTTGTGTAAGAGGAAGTAAAGCTAGCTGACCAAAATAACACAGAAGTGGTCCGAGTTAATTCTAAATGTGTTTGAGTAAAATATCCTTGTTTAGGTCAGTTATTAAGTCAATTTCTTTTGTCTTTGTCATTCCTGTAGGTCTGAACTTGATGTTACGGTATTGATAAAGCTGTCCTGAAGTTTTATAATTGACTGAAACATAAAGAAATCCTGCTGTGAATGCAGAATCAAAAGCCAGAAATTCTGAAATAAACACAAACTGTCAGTAAACTTGCTAACAAAAAAAAAAACTAAAAAAAAAAAAACCTGTAGATTTAAGACCAAACTAAATGTGTTTAAAACTTCTATGGAAGTGCTAGGTGTTTTAAGAACTGTTGATGTTGCACCATTCATGAGGACCAAAATTTAAGTTAGCTTTAATTTAGCTGTACATCCTGCATACATACCATAAAACAGCTTTTAATAATTACTATAATTACTGTCCCGTTTTATGATTATTGTGTATTTTTTAATGTTCAGTGCTACGCATTTATGTTATTTCCTTTTATGACTTTGTTTGATGCAACTAAGGGTTTTGAATAGTTTTGCAAGACATTGTCTAAGCATACATATTATGGCTATATAATATGGCCTAATAGGATTGCATAAAAAAGCATGACATTATCTAAAATGTCCCCATCATGCATTAACTGCTACCAGGTGACGGCCAAATATGGGAAAATCAATTAAAACAAGATAATAAAGGAAGGAAGGTTCCAATCGCTGATAAAAATCAATGTTTTCTAGTGTAAAAGGAGTACTTGATATTTGTCAGAACAGTAACTCATTTGTGGGTTAAAAACAATGCATTTGCTTAATAATCCATTACTTTTCTAATCATCTGGTGCAGAGTGAGTTAAATACATTTAGTGTCTCCTGATGTCATTAGCTCTGTCGGAAGTCTTAAAGAAAGAACGAAGATCTCCTCACCTCACAAGCCAATATGCTAGAGCTGGTTTCTTGTAATCTGACCTGCAGATAACCTTTTAAATCACACATTGGCCCAGTTTATTTTGCTTTTATGTACATGCCAAAGATTAAAGTACATATGAAAACTTTTCTACTACAAAACATTTTAAGCTAACTAGCGCCTTGCTAGCTCTCAAGCTTGTACGGTTGATCAAACACTCTACAATTAAGTCCCAAAATATTGAGTCCTCTTGCAATTTAAGGTTTAAAGTAATGTTTTTAGCTTACCAGCATGTTTAATCTGACTTTACATTTTTCAACAGACGGAGTCCTTGCTTGAATCTGATGAGGAAAGACTTAAAGATTAACATGACGGCAAGAAGGCCTTCCAACCTCAAAAACCTGGGAGCTCATTACCAAAGATGACTCATCAAAACAGGGTGCAAACACGCAAGAAGCAGGTCCAGAAGGATTATGGCTGAATGAAAATAAAATGCCAGTGGTTGAAATAGGTTTGGGCTTAAGAAAATTGTTTGTCATAAGTGGTGGAAACGGAGGACCAAACCACGTGCAGGAGGTAAGCAGAATTATATTTAATGGTTTAGTTTAACAAAATAAAAAGGAGCAGCTTTGGGACGCACCCTCAAGAACTCAGGGACATCAAGACAAAATAACATGCAGATCTGACAAACGGCTGATTAAAATGTGAATTATTTAACCAGAGGTGGTGATTACTGAACCAGGAGCAGATGGTGAATCAGTAACAAGGCGTACTTGATGGGAAAAACAGGTAATTAGAGGGAAATGAGAAGAAAAACTAATAAGTAAACACAGCATAATCCAATCAAGAAGACCAACAGGAACAAAAAAAAAAAGCACACACACACACACACACACAAAAACAGGAAGTAAACTGAACCCAAGAAAAGATAAACAGTGATCTAAAAAGGAGAGACGATAAATAAACCTAAAACTCTAAACACACCAAAAAGTTAAAGTGCTTAGTTTATAGCTGCTCATAAAAGGTTTCATTTAGTTCAATGCTATTTGTTAAAGAGAGATGCAAGAAAAGTAAACCCAAGTACACGTAAAATGTTTAGCCGCCAATGGTCTTTGGTAAGAAAGAGCAGAAAAAGATATGACTCATGAACCAGATACCATTTTTTTTAACTAACATTAAATAGCTTTCCCTTGATTCATTGTTATTAATGTGTTTCTTGCTTATAATGTGTTCTCCAAAAGTGGCAAAGGATAAAGCAACAATAACTAATGGGGTTTGGAGCAATGCAGCAGAGTCTGCATTGTTCTGTTTCTTAGATGTAAAGTGTGTGATGAGGGCAGAGGAAAGTATATCAGTGATACAGGAAACAGCATGAAAATCTGTTTGGTGAGCATTAAGAGCAAAGAAGTTTCATGATTGACTTCAGATTAAAGGACTTTTTCCAGGTTTGAGTGATCCAGTCATGTTCCTGTGGGAAATTCTTCAGACCTGAAATCAGCACACACTCAAAGAACTGTTCCTCAAAAGGGATCAGTGAGAGAACGGTAATAAGACTTTTCACCAAGTTATTTATAGGTGTAAAACCTTCGGGGAAAGTAAACGGTGAATTTAACGACAGCATGAGCTTATAAAACCGCCTTAATTCACATAAATGATTCTGAATTTCTCTCAATTTCTCTCAGCACAACAGGCGGCGATTACAACATCTTTTGGACGCAAAAAGAAGTGGAACATAACTGCATCCTTATGACCGTTCATTACACGCAGTAATCCATTTTCAATTAGTCTGATTTTCTACTTTCGGTTCACCTCTACTAAGCGTTGCACAATTTGGACTCTGAGTGAAGTTTCTATTTAGGAACCCGCTGTCAAGTGATTTTAACTGCTTTATAAGTAGCAACAGGCAAGTCAGGAGAGGTAGCTTCCTCTAACTGTGGCGCAAACTTTGGATCAGGAGCAGAAAGCAAAACTCAGCAAAGGTCTATAGATAACTTCTCCAAAAGTCGGTCAAATTATCCAATTTGCCACATTGGGTTTTGTAATTGATGATCCTGAGAAAAGTATTGAGGAGAGCATGGAGTTATAATTAAGGTTCGCAAGAATGTAGACCTGATGTGATTTCCCTAATCGTATCTACACGTACTGATCAGTTTACCTAAAGCCCTTCCACCGCTTCTTGACACGCCTGAAGACACGATGTAATGGATAACATAGACAGGAACTGATGGAGAACTTTTCATCTGGACGAAAGCTTACAAAACGTGTGTTCGGACATCTGGTCGTCTGAAATTTAAGAGACAATTTTGACCTAAGTTGCTTTTGTTGTGTCAAAGGGCAAGTTTTAGTGGATTTGACACTTTTTATGTAGTTATGTTGTGCTATGTGGTATTTTCACAACCGATAACCAAAGCATCACTCCCCTTTTTATAAGCGATTCTCTTTTGGTCTTTTGTTTAAAATTCTAATACAGAAAATTAAAGTCTGTGGTTGTAACAAGACAAAAAGAGGAAAGGTTTAAAAGGTGAATTTTACTGATGCACAATTACATGTTGAAGGAGCCAAGATACCAAAAAGAAAAAAAATCACAAAAGAAGTTACATTCTTTGGTTTTTTATGTTCTCATTGATGAAAATCTGTCATGAAAATCTTATCTAAATGTAAAGAAAAAAATCCAACAAAGTGTCCTGTTAGTCATCAGTAAGTGGGTACATGAAACTTCATAAATTGATAGTCTGGTATTTTAAAATTTATGCACAAAGCGCGTAAAATTTACCAAGCAATACTGAAAACAGATTTGTAAAGAGAATGCAAGTACAACTTAGAAGGAACAGATTTCCAAAAGATTTAGATTCAGAACGGCGTCGATAGAAAGATGCATTCCTATTAAAGGTGTCAATTTAAGGAACAAGCTTGACATGAGATAAAACAATCTAAATCTCTTTCTGCATTTAAAAGAAATGCGGAAATAATTGTAATGAAGCAATATTGAATAAGCTGATGTTTTGTTGTGTATTTGAAATACGTCTGTAATAGACTGAGCTGACTAACTTTCACTCATGATTTCGTTGTTACATGAACTATTGATATGCATTATTGAGCGAGTGAAATAAAAATGAAATGAAAAGTGCAGTCGTGCTTTCAAGAAGAAAAATCTGTAAATGTTCTAAATGTTCTTTGACCCATGACACTGTTAGGCAAACAAACTGAAACCAGGACACCGTGAACCAGCCCGACCCCATTCGCATTTCAGAGGGACAATAAAAGAGGCAGCACAAAAACATCGTTTTGATAAACTGCGTCTTGAACAAAACGTCTGACTTAAGCTGACTCTGTCATGCCAAATGTCTGAAATGGGTCCCATATGAGCGAAAACCGCTAATCTAGTGAACGGCGCTCAGCAACAAAACAGCACTTTGGGAAATTAAGAGCTGAAAAATGATCATTATGAGTAACGACAGGCTATTTTTCCACATTAAATAATTACAACTTTTAGAAAGCGCCTTTTTCCCCATCCCCTTAAAAAGTCACAACATCTTCACAGCAGATAGATCCAAAATTTTATTTCACAGAAACCTGGTGACATTTATTGCCATGGTAACACCGAATTTAAACATAAGGAAACAGAAAACAAAGGTAGGTGTGTTCAATACGTTACTCCCTCTTTAATCGTGAATATAATGTTTTACATGATAAGCAGCGTGTGTTACAGTGTCTACAGTATCCTTTTCATATTTTGGATCTTGTTCGCATATATGTTTATATATTTTTAAAGTGAAACTACAGGTGTAAATAAGCTAAGATTCAATTTGTGTAATATTAGAAAAACATATCTATTCAAAACAACATTATATATATATATATACACACAAGAGTGTTATTTAAAACCTTTCCATCACAGGGAGAGAGAGAGGATATGTTTCATGTCCTGCATAAATCTATAAAGCAATCCCAACTCGTCAGAAGAAAAGCTAAGAAAACAAAGAGAAACAACAACACAACCCCTCAAGGCACTTAATGATGCAAGAGGCAAATATCCAGAGCGCCACAGATCATAAACAAAATATTAACGTTTTAGACCCCGTCGGAAATTAAGACGGCTTGTAGTGATCAAAAAGGCATGTGGCCTTCGTAGAAAGAGTAAAAACAACATCCGAGCAGTCGTTAAGCTTCGCCATTCATCCATAAAGTGCAAGACCAGGCCGAGCGTGAGAGGCCATCAGCTGCAGCCCCCCCCCCTCGTTAAACGACGATTAAAGAGCAAAAGCCACATATGCGTCTGCCTCTCCAGAGTTGCTTAGATTGAAAAAAAAAAAAAACAAACAAAAAAAAAGTATGGCTTGTGTGTGTCTGTGACGTGTTCGCCAGGAACAGTCTGGGTGTCGTTTTCGGAGAAGTTAATTAGCACCATTCGCGATGTAAAAGACGGGCTGCTCTTCGCTAAGTCTTAGTTCACTACAATCTTTCTCTTGTAGTTTTAACTCACGGTCACTTGGCCGATCAAGTCACCTGAACACCCCGATGCCAACTGTGACAGTTGGGAAGTAAAAGTGTAAAAAAAAAAAAAATCTCACTTAGTGTTGAGTAAATTAAATACATCGAGTGTAAATAGCAAATTATTTTTACAGAAATTGCAATAATCCAGAGTTCAGAATCTTAAAGTGCAAGTGTTGATGTAAAATATTCCAGAGCTCAAACACAAAGCTGCATGTTAACATGTAGCTGTATGGAAGTAAACTGTCTGAAATGGTCTTTTAGTGTTACACTGCAAAAAACACAACTAAATCTTACCAAATGTTTTTGGTCTAGTTTCTAGTGTAAATATCTTATTACTTGAAATAAGACAAAAGTAACTTTTCAGCAAAATATAGGAGCTTGTTTAAAGCCAATAATTTCCTAATATTGGTGAAAAAGTACTAATTATAGTTGGAACTAGTACTTCTTCCACTTTTATAAAAGGAAATTCTGACTTTATTTGCTGATATGTTACTTGAAAGTCAGTATACTTGAAATAAGACAAAAGTAATATATTTGCAATAGAAACTACACCAAAAAAACTCGTTTTTTTTTTTGTAGTGTACCTTACATTATTAAACAATGACTGTAGCTACTAACACGACAGGAATCAGATGTGAGTTTTTTTTTTCTTTCTTCTATTTAGTTATGAAATGATTGGTGTACGGTATTGCATTTCATGTCTCCATCTTGATTCGTTGACGCTTCCAAACCACACTTGGCACTTAAAACAAGAGGGAATGTTGGCTTCACGATGCAAACCGAGGGCTTGTTTACACCGATAACAGTCAGTGGGAGCACAAAGTACCTGGATATCGACCGTGACAGAACCCACCTGGGTACATCTGCCCAGAAAGCCACAAGGGGGTGCTGTTTCTCAGTTTGGAGAAGCCGTCTTCTCAAAAAGGCAACAAACGTCCAGGGATGTCAGTGTTTGCTTTTGTTGTCGATTGTCGGTTCTGAAAGTCGTCAAGCCTTCAGGTTTCGTCGGAGCCACACTTTCCGCAGGCAAAATTATAACAAACACTCAACCTGGCAGAAGCAGGAGGAGGTTAGAGAGCGACCCGGATCGGCTTTTCGTCTTGAGGTTGTCGGGTTTTATAAAGTGTTTCGGGTGCCGGGTTAAATAACCCACAAGGGGCGTCAGTGTGAAACCATTTCCTCTCCGTGCATCGGGTCGAGCTCTGCCCCCTGTGAGGTCAAACAGCAGGTCCAGCCTGAAACATGGAGGAAGGTGAAGTCACATGAAAGTCAAAGCCAATTGGACGTTGGAGGGGAACGGGCGGAAAGAAAAAAGAAAAGGCTTGGAGTTGGGCTTCAAGTGGTCTTGTGGAACAGCTGAGTGACCTGGATGACCGGAGGGGAGGTGCTGAGCGCCGGGCCGCACCAACAGGCGGCGGACCGCACCGGCTGGAGCTGACACCTGCCACTGCCGAGACAAAACACACGTTACTTCACTTCTTACTGCAACTGCAGACTGATATTGTTATAGAGCAAAACATGGAGAAAGAGGTGGTGCTTTGCAGATGTATTCATAAAACTTTGACTTTTCCACATGTTGTCATGGCATAATCACAAACTTTAATGTCATTTATTGGGATTTTATGTATAAAGGACTTACTCAATTGTGACGTGGAAATAAAATTATAGATGACTTCAATCTTTTCACAGTAAAAATCTGAAAAGTGTGATGAAATTTAGATTCAACCAATCGTATCAGTGCAAGCTTGTTCACCTTACATTTTTGACCTTAGGCAGACTGAATGTTTTTGCCTTTTCTCAGTAAGATCCAAATTGTGAACATAAATTTTTCAAATCTTTCCATTCTCGTCCGGATGTAGCTCTGGACTTTGACAGGGCCGCTCTAAACCATAAACATGCTTCACTCAACACTGTACTTTACAGCGGGAAGCCTCCCTTCAGAATGAAGAGTGCTGTTAATTTTTGCCACATACAACATTTTGAACGTTGAAGTGATTTCCTGTCAACAGACTCTCTCACCTGACGACTGGATTTCTGACGCTCTTTTTGCCTTGGTGGGTTTACAGTTGTGAAAACATTTTCCTTTTCAGATATTCAAAGTTTAGGGCATCTATTTATACCTATGCCTGGTTTAAACGTCTATGCACCTTTCTTCCTGACGTGTCTGCTTGTGTTCCTTGGTCTTCATGATGCCGTTTGGTCACATTGTTCACTAAAATATCAACTTTGTGAATGAAATTATATTCAACATTAACGGGAACTCAAATGACATCTGCACTTTGGCAGATAAACCATATATCTTTAATTATGTCTAGCATAAATTCACTGAAGTCTGTTGGAATGTGACAAAATGAGGAAAAGTTCAAGGGGAGCAAATACTTTTGCAAGGACCTGCAGAACAGCCTGAGTTATGAGACAGCCACTGAAAGAGACGCACACAGTGAACACACACACCACTGTGTGAGAAGCAGTCAGCGAACGTGTTAGTTGTACAACATGACGGTCCTTTTCCAGCTAGCAGCTAGCAGCTAGCAGCGCGGCTCGTCTCAGCACAACTCTACACAGTGTCTGGTGGTTTTTAGCGGTGCACCGGCAAATCAGCCCCGATTTGCTGAATTTTCAGCGATTGGCTGATACTTGCATGTGAAACCAATATTATCTACATTTGCAAAAGTCTGAAAATCAGCCACTATCCCCGTTTTCTCTGCCATGAGAGGGCTGACTGATGGACCCGCCCATCTGGTCACATCCGCACATGCCCAGTTAGCAAGATTTTAGCCCGACTGAATGCTTACTAGTGGAAAACCCTTGTGACAGAGTCGAGCTGCGCTGAGTAGCCGTTGGTGGAAAAGGTCCAAATATGTCCAAAAAGGTTGGAAAGGCACAAAACATGGCTGCACAATAAATCCACACCACAGCTGGGGGGTCGAGTCTTCTTAGGTTTCCTCAACATGAAAGCCTTGCTATCAGCCAGGTATTGTGACACCACTATCCAGTGCATTTCTGTGGCCAGCAGCGATGTTTTTACTCGAAACATCAGCTGCTGAGCCTCAGGAGGTGAAACACTGGGCTTTGAAATGTGTCATCATGTCCACACACTGAAAGAAAGTAACCATGTGAGGGGGAAGACACCTGAACTTGCTACGGTGAAAAGAAACTCATCCCAGCTCTAACATCAGAATCTAAATAAGTAACATGTGCAGTGCACATGTTACTTCACGGCACCTGTGAAGTATTTCTTCACAGGTGCTGTGAAGAAATACTTCCCCCTGCTTACAGATTTCTTTTTTTTTTTTTGCCTTTTTGTCACACTTAATTGTTTCAAGTCATTCTACTGTGAGAAAACAAGAAAAAAACACAAGAAAATCCTTTTCCACAGCAACACCGACAGACCGATTTCAGGCATCAGACAGGAGAGACGCCAAAGTTAGCGGCACATTTAGCATGCAAGACTTGTAGAGACAGATGTGGGGAGGAAAAAAAGCAGCTTTGAACACCCTGACAACACGTAACA
Source organism: Poecilia mexicana (assembly GCF_051168715.1). Classification (NCBI taxonomy): domain Eukaryota; kingdom Metazoa; phylum Chordata; class Actinopteri; order Cyprinodontiformes; family Poeciliidae; genus Poecilia; species Poecilia mexicana. The sequence continues at coordinate 4,842,865 of NW_028263389.1, forward strand.
GAACACCTTTATAGCACGGGTGATGGGATGCGTGTTACTAGTAAGAATGCTGCAGTTCAGCCCGTCGAGTTCGCTTTCAGAATACCTGACGAGTAAAGACGCTGTGCTTTCAGACCGGAGCTGCCCTGCTGTGAAAGAAACCATCACAAACAGGAACACTGTAAAGACTAGAAAATAATTATAACGGTAATAATAATTACTGATTACTCTTCTAATCGTGGGGCGTCTGGTTTTGAAATCATGTTCGCTCTTGACGAACAAGCTCAGACTGGAGCCCAGATTTCTCACGTATTTCAGATACATTTCCCCAAATTAGACTGAATGGAGGCAGAAAGGAGGTGAAACTCCCTGTAGGTTCCAGCTGTGGAGGTGCGTGTGGCCAAATGCTTCCATCTTTGCTCTGTTTATGGCTGGGACTAATGATTCTTTTAGTAATTAATTAGTTTTGGGTAGAAAATATTTACAAACCAAAGAAGATTTTTTATCTTAAAAGCAAAATGTATATATATTTTTTGCATAGTTTTGGCTTGGTACGTTGCTCTTTCAGCAAATAGCCTTTTTTTGAGTCTATATAATCTATTGTGAACAACCAGGATTAAAATCTGAGTCTTTACATTTTTAAGAATATTTTGTGTTTTTCACTGTGAACCAGCTGAAAAGATCATCAGTATTGTTTCTGAATGTCTTTATTTTCCTGCTGAATGTGAAAAAAACGTGATTCTATGCACTTTATTTCTGGCCGTCCTTCAAAAGCTCTCTTTAAATGTACTCGTCCCTTCATTGTAAATAACACTGGTAAAAACTTAATCAGAATTATGTTCAGTAACTTTTATGGACATCATAAAACCACCATTTTCCTTCCCGTCAGATTGGATCACTGCAGTATTTATGCTTTTGCTGTAGCGAGGAATGCTTTTAAGAACTCGACTCTAATCAGTCTCGTCTGCAATCAATAGCTACTCTTCTGAAATTAGGGCCTCTTTCTTGGCTGCTTCTCTGATTCATGTTCTCCCCCTACGAGGTGGCAAATTGTCAAAGGAATAAAAAGTGACCAGAATGCAAGGCAAGAATCCAACGTGAAGGTTCAATTCACAAATATGGCGCAACATTTCGGATCATTTGTTCTGCACTGAATAAAGTTGAACGTTTAGCAGAGAAGTGAAGTAATTTAACACCTGGTGGAGTATCCACTCATGTATCTTTATAATATTTGCTGTCTGGGTGTGTGGTTTACCCCGTGTCGTCGGGCGTGTCCTGATCAGCCTCTGCTGCAGACGACTCCACGTCGGCGTCTGCACTGCTCTCGCTTCCCTGAGCCGACAGAGCGCAGGGAGACCCCGGGCTTCCTCCACTGCAACAATCACACATCCATGAGTAACAGGGTTGATAAAAACCCACTAAACATCAGTAAGGCGACGTTTGGTCTACTGACTTGGCGTGCTTCTCCAGCATCAGGATGGTCTGCTCCTTTTCCTCCAGTTTCCTCTTCAGAGAGTCGATCTCTTTCTGCTTCTCCAGCAGCTCCTTCTGCAGGCGGTAGTTGCTTTCCTCCAGCGTCTCACAGAACGCCTGAAGGGAGAGGAAAAAGCTTTAATCTATGACAGACTGATGCAAAGTTTGCTTTAGTAAATAAAAACTAGGGGCTTAATACAAATGCACAACAAACATTCTCTTTTTATTTTTTTCTTCTTCTTTGGGAAATAGCGTATTATTTCTCGTTCGTTTCACAAACTGCTAAAATACACAAATACCTGAGACCAACGCTGCTTTTTTCAATAATTTAAACACCAAATATCCCTTAATATGCATTAATACACTCTGGTGGGGACTAATTCAGCACTACTGCAGAAGCTAACGTCTAGTCTCTTCCTTATCTCCACTCTTGTGGTTACAACCAATCATTGCAAAGGAAAATAAATGTGCTAAAAATGAGAAGGATGCTCAGTTTCCATCTGACTTTAATGAATGAATCTTTTCAGATCCTATCAGTTCTGTACTCAGAGGATCAGTGACATCCAGTTCCTCAGACCCACTGCTGGTCCCAGATGAACACAATGTTTGAGCAGCATAAATTTAAAAAAGCGTTTCAGGAACATGAACGACTTCTCTCTCTGCAGAAGCAGAATGGTGCTGGTTCGGGTTTTCCTTGCCAGCCAGGTGTCAGGAAATGAGACCTGGCTGGACCGCTCCTTAAAGCAACAGAACTGCTCTCACACCGAGTTCTCCAAAAACACAAATCTGCCATTTTATGCCTTGTGCTCCTTTTCCAACCCACTCTGTTACATAACATGGGGGGGCTGTTCAAAATAATCCCAGCAAATATGACTAAAGCAGCTCAAAAATGCGGTAAGGTCTAAATATATGAGGACTATAACTTCAGAAACATCAGTAGGACTATTCCAGTCCTGTTCTAATCCGATACCGATGTCAGAAAATCGGTCTGATATCAGCCAAAATGTGAGTATCGGAGTATTATCTCTTGATAAAGCTCTTTCTAATATTCCGCACAACAAAATAAGTAATGAAAGTATACCTGATTTGTGCTGATATTGTATCAAGTCGATATCGGTATCAGCCAATACTCAAAGCTGCGATATCGGTATCATATCAGTTATACCAGAAAACCCCTACCTGTTTGCTTCAACAAAATAGCTAGAGGTGCACGATACACTCTTTTTTTCCCCACTTTGATACCGATATATGAGGTTAGATAGTATCTGAAACCGATCTGATACAGAAAATCAGTGCTGAATTGACACAAAACATTTATTTTAGAATTAGACTGAATAGATCCATTCTAATGGATCAGGCACATCATCACAGATACCAAATCTAGAATTTTATTTTTCAATATCGGGACCAATACAGATATTCATATCGGATCAGTGCATCTCTAAAAATAGATTCCTGCTTGTCATCTGTTGGTATAGAGAGTTCTCATCAAATCGTTGGTTATTACTGGATCAACAATCAGGCATATTACAAAGCTTCTACTGACTTTTACTCAACTGATTGAAAAGAGGAATAACTAGCTCTGTGTGTGCTTACCCTGCTCTCCTCAAGGCTGTCAAAAGGCCCAGGAGGATCATCGAGGCACAAAAACTCCCTCACTGGAAGGCTGTCAAAGAAAGAAAGCACAAAAACAGAACCACGCTTGATTTTTTTTAACACATCAGAGATAAAATTACATTCCAGGCTGTTTATATCAGATATCGATGCTGACTTCCAGTTAAGTTGAAATACACGGACAAAAAGCTGAACCAGCAGCGTCCACTAATACAGTTTTTCGAAGTACCAGTTGCCGATGTCTTTGTGTGCAACTAAGTTCTGCAAAAAAGCCTGTAGCCCCAGCTGCCGGTCCTCCAGGAAGTCGCTGTCGTAGTTGTCTTTAAACCACCTCTTAGGAGGCAGCGAGAGTCTGAAGCCGGGGAACATTTCCTTTAGCTGGAGGAAAAAAAACACACAGAGAACAAAAATAGCATAAAACTTACATAAACCAACAACTGTACAGGAAAAATTACCCATATGCCAGTCAGTAAATGTGATACTCTTTCTTTCCTTTATTTTTTGGTATTAGTTTCAACAAGCAGGATCCACCCTCCATTCAGAAACAGCCATTGTAGTTGAAAACAAGTCCAACATGGTCTCTACTGTTACCCTCAGCCTCACTGGGAGATCAAGTTTTCCAAAGGAAGACAAACTAGGAAATTACTCAACTTCCTCCTTTGACATGGAAAGTTGCGTTAGCTAGTGACCATTTACTAAATGTAAACCTTATGCAGTGGGATGAACTGAGTCATTTTACACATTAACACATTCCATTTGGCTGCTCTGATGGGCTATTTCACAGAAAACCTACAAACCTCAACAACTAAATACACGAGTTTCTCATTTTACCTCAAGAATCCAAAGGTTGATAAATATTAGCATCCAGAAAACAACGTCGCAGGCTAAACGGCTCACACAACGTAATCAAACTCTGCATATAATAAAACAGTGAAAAACAAAGTACGATGTGACACTATTACAAAAATACTCAGAAATGATCGGCGCGAACAGTGACACTTCGGAAGCTAGAAATACTGCAGGATTTTTGGAGGCGTCTCATGAAAAAGATTTTTAAAAAAAACAGCAGAGAAGACTATTCTATTATCTTTAATCTGAAAGAATGTGCAGACCAGCACGGATGGCCGCCAAACGCCTCAAGATTTCCTGTCTATGTAATGTGTATTAAACATTCCTTCCCCGAGGCGTGAGAGCGCCGTCCACCTTGTGGGCTCGGGTCTGCTTGGCTGTGTGGGAACAGAAAGATTCTTTGTGCAGCTCTGACCGTTTTCACCGCGCGCTCAAGAGAGAAAGCAGCCTGATAACAGAGTGTTTGCAAACACCAGCATGAGATAAAGATTGGAGCGGAAAACATCCTTAACATCTGGGACGGCTGCATGGAAACGCAGAAAAAAAATTTCACTACGAAAATAAATAACAATAAATAATCAAAAGCACCTTGTCGTTGAGTCTGGAGAAGTCGGTGTATCTTCTAAACACGACCCAGTTCTCGTCTTGACTCTTCCTCACCAGGAGCTTGTAAACCTGCAGAAAATGAAACTTAAAGCTGTAAGCATGTAGCGACGTGTGAAATAAAATGAAATCATTTTAGTAGGGGCGCACCGATTGCAGTTTTCTGGCTGACCGCCGATTACCGATCTTTTAAAAAGCCTAACTTACCGATTCTGATTTTGGCCGATACCATTTTTTTTGTCTGAAATGTTTCCTCTATATCAAGAAAGCTGCTGATTTGGCAACAACGAGGTGACTATTGTTAACTGTAAATGTGCAGACATGACCTGGTCGGGAGGTTTGTCAGTAAAACCTCTCTCATGGGAGAAATGAAAAGCACAGTGGTTGATCTTTAGTGGTTGATTTGCCGAGGTTGATAACATCGGTGGATAAGATCGGCTTCACGTGTAAAAATCGACCAATCACCCAAAATTAAGGAAATCGGCACCTATAAATCGGCTGATTGATAAATTGGTGCACCCCTAAATTTTAGCACTGCGGTCAATTCATGACACAATTCTTACTCTCAACACAACATTTAAAAAGTTCTGCTTATTTGGAGCGTAAGAGAATTTGTATTTTCACAGTTGTTTCTGTAGGCCAAGGCTGTTCGAAGCCATTTCCAGCCGCTGGACTGATTTTTGTGTGTGTTTGTTTTACATTATATTAAAGATTCCTAATTGGACTTTCTGAACCAATCGAAAGAACATTTGTTTCAGTTTATTTTTGTCAGCTTCAGTTCCTTTATTATTAATTTTAAATTGACTCTGATACTTCTAACTGCACCGACTGAACAAATTAAAGCTGTGTTGTTTATATATGTTTCACTGAGCTTATAGAGCTATTGGTGTATTTCAGTGTGCTGTATAAAATAAATGTGCAATTCATTGCATTTACGTTTGTGTTTAAAAAAAGAAACGTTTTAAATCAATTCAGGACTGATTTTCTGTATCAGATCGGTATTGGCTGATACTAAAACTCAGATATCAGTATCGGAATGGACATGAGTGGATTTGGATGCATCCCTCGTAAAAAATAAAAAAACAACTATGTTTTTGTGGCTTCAGTTTTTAAAAATTAATTTGTTTTTTGATCTGCAAGAATTTCTGAGCTGTAGATTTTGGTCAAGAGTGTTTGGACCCCCTGGTACAGTAAGACTGATCATCAGTAAAAAAACCTCCATCAAAGCAGTTGCTAGGCAATCATGTTGTTACCGTGAACTTGGCTCTCTCCTCCATGACCTCGTACCCCAGCACGGTCGGGGTGATCGGCCTCTCCTCCGCCTGCTGGCTCCCGGAGGGGTCAGACATGGAGCGAGGGCACGTCGAGTACTGGACGGACGCCTCCAGCGTCCCATTCACCCTGGCCTGGGGCAGGGGGCTCTGCTGCGGCGGGGGCGTCAGGCTGCGGTTGGCCCTGTCAGGGCAGCGCGACTGCCGCTGCGATCCCGACCCCCCGCCAGTCCGACCCCGCTCGTCTCCCGCCGACCTGGTGATGGGAGACGACGACTCGGAGCCACTGGAGACGCTTCCAAGAGATGCGGCGCGCTGCGGCCGCCTCAGCCTGCCGCCGGACAGCGCTCTGTTCATGGGGATGGGGACAGGCACGAAGGGTGAAGCCATCTCCCTGAGTCTGGCGCCAGAAACTGAGGCGTTTCACACCAACGCAGACCTTGGTTAGCCTCAGTAGTACGATGGCGGGGTCTAACAGCAGCGTTCAGCTTGACAGGATGACATTCACCCTGAAGAGGCAGTATGAAAGTATTTTCATGTTTTTAATTAAATAAACAGAGAAAACGTCACATTGCTTGAAATGTGGTTAAATCTATGTTCTAATTGTGGTATTAAGGACATCAGATCAATTATTATGTACCACATGTCATTTACAATTTTATAATTTTACAGGGCTGGGCGATAAACCAAGGTTATCAAATTGAATTTCTAGTTTTTGAAGGCTTAATTTTTGAAAAATCTCTCTCTTTTTTTGCAGAATATGACCATAAAAAAAACTAAACAATAAAATAAATAATACATACTTATTTTTGTATTAATATATAAAAAACATTGCAATAATAAAGTCATAATATACTTACTTAATTATATTACCCAATTTTATTATCATAATTTTTAAATCACTCACTCAAATAATGACATTTTTAGTTGAATTCCGGGCACTTTTGGACTTCCATAGAGAAGTCTGCAAATAAAAAGCATAACATGTGACCTGCTTATATGACTGACCTGGATTTAAAATGTTTGTAGACGTGTGAACACATTCAGCATTGAAACAAAAGGTGTAAATAGAGCTAAAAAAACACTTTCATGGTATACAGTTGCAAACCTTACCTGGAAAACACGTCAGCAAAAACACTCATGATAGCATAAATAATGTGACATCGATCCTACTAATCCTACTATTTGACAGTTAAATAATCAGTCTTTCCATAATGAAGGTTATTTTATGAGCACTGTCACCTCCAGCGGAATATTAAAGTTATTCTGAGTTCATCTGAGTGTCAAGGCAGGCACAACTACCAACAAAAATATTGCACAATGGGGAATACTCTTAATGTGCTGACTAGGATGTTGATATTACAACACGAACTAAGCAGCCAACTCGCCGAAATAGCTTCGCAGAATTACGCAGCATTTTTATATGACTTAATAAAAGCGGTAAAATATAGTTTTCTGATGCAGTTCTCCGCAAACTAAGCGGGTAACATTTTGAACAGTGTTCGGTGTGCCTACAATCTCTCTGACAAGACTGGAAAAATAAGCTATCATTCATCGTGCTCACCTTAAGCTAGCAAGCTACAAAGGATAGCTGGAGTGGAGAACAGCTGACACACGTAGTAAATGGGACTCACCTTCAGCTTCAGAGCGAAATTTAATTCCTTTTAAATTACAGCTTTATTTATCAGAAGATTAAAGGTAAATGTCTGTTTATCATATTCCAGTTTATCCAGCGCATCCCGTCCAACCCTCTGTTAGCTTGTTTAAACTCAAACCGATCCGAGTGTTATGTTTTAGAACAACCACCTGGGGGCGCTGTATTACCACAGCGGGACAGGTTACACCATGGGTTACACACAAGTGATTTCTGACCAGAAAACAGTACTTTACGTCTGTTGCAGCTTCCTGTTTGCTATGAGACAATGATCCATATTTTAGCCTTTCAAAAGTCACATAACCTCATTAATTAACTCACTTTGTTTCACATCTTCAGTGTGAGCACCTGGACATGATGAAGAATCTGCTGCTGCTGCTGGGTCTGAAGCTGTGGGTCAAGTGGATCATGATAAGTTAACTAACTATATCTCTAATGTCACAGTCTCACTGAAAGTTAAACATATTTGCTTGCAAAAAACAAACAAACAAACAAACAAACAAACAAAAACTAAACAAAAAACAAACAAAAATGCAACCAAGCTGTTATAAGTAATTACAACACCAAGTATAAAAATAAACACCCCAACATTGTTTTTCTTTGTCCTTAATTTCTTATTGTAATAAGTTCTTCAGTATTATCTACGTTATTCAGTGCGATTCCACAAACGACCGCTAGGGGGAATGTGGGCAGGTTGGGGCATAGAAGAATATACCGTCCCGTTAGATGCTAAAGGAAGCTGAGCTCATCGTGTGTGATTCATCTGGTCTACATCACAGGTCAGTTAAAATATATTTTCATGAATGCAACAAATGTGCAACAGGTTAAAGAGTAATGTTTTTGTATAAGAGACAAATTATTATTCTGCTAAAACAGTGGATAATTAAAAGCTTAAATGTTTTTATATAAAAGTATGCATTATGTGTGCAGAATAGAAGTTGTAAAAGTTATTAAAGTAGCAAATTCATCCCGTTAGTGAGTTTTAGAGTCCTCAGCTGGGCTGCGAGTCTCAGAAAGTCTTACATCCAATTTGCGTCTCTGTCCACACCAAGTGTTCGCTAGTTCGGCCAAGTCCGTCACAAATTTGTCGATAAGCCAGGAATCCACAAGTTCTAAACAGCAGAAATCCTGTTACCATGAAAAAATCCAGGGTGAATCCCACGGGGTGTGTCCCCGCAGAATAAGAGGGCTCTCCTGTGCCCAGTCTTCTTATCATAAATTTTCTCAATTGCGTTGAGAGATTGGTTGTCCAGAACCATAATTTGCAGATTCGGAGGATGTGCAAAGAAAGGCTCCAAAAATAGAGAAAAAGACACGACAAAAACAGAGCAAGGAAGGCAGGCATGGGCAGGGAGGAGGGAGCAGAGGAAAGAAGCGTCCGCTTTCGCCGAGAGAGAGAGAGAGAGAGAGAGAGAGAGAGAGAGAGAGAGAGGGAGAGAGAGAGGGAGAGAGAGAGAAAGTAAGGACCATAATTATTTGCACAGTAAGCCTTCCAGGAATATGGTGGAAAGTGAGCTGGCTTTGCTGTTGCCTAGCAACATAGGATACATTACATTATTCCACTGATGGAATCTGATGATGTCAAAGTGTTATGATGTCATAGGGGACAGATACCTTGAATGTTCTGGATCTGAAACAAATTTCAGAACTCAAGTAGCAGCACGGAGGTTAGTTTTTCCATATTGGATTGTATTGGATTGTATTTTTTCGTAGCTTTTCTGATACATCAGTCAGACACTCAAAATGGCGCCAGTTCAAACTGATTTGTTAACAAAGGACCAAATTAAACAAATGACAAGAGATGAATTGGTTATCGTGCTTCTGGATTGGTTACAACGGTTTAGAGAAAGATCTGCAGCCCTCAGTAGGGAGGACGCACTACAGGACAATTTGGAAAAAGCTCAAGAAGAAATTGAGCTTCTAAAAGAGAAAATTGATAAACTCACCATAGAGTTAAACTGGTCAATCAAGCAAAGAAAAGACCTGGAAAGTCAGAGAATCCCAATGTTAAAACAAGAGGTAGAGAGCCAGAGTTCCCACAGGAATCAGCTGCTGTCTGAGGTAAAACGCTACAGAAATAAAATCAAAGAGCTTCAAACCTCTTTAAAAAAACAAGCGAGGGACTCAAAAGTGCAGATTGAGAAGATGGAGGAAGAAAAAATGCAAGTGATGTCTCAATTCACAGCATACGATACGAAGATTGAAAAGTATGAAAAAGAAGTGATGAAACTTCAGTTTGAAGTGTCCAGAAAGATCGACGATATCAGCTTGAAGAATAATGAGATTATGAGAGAAAAAAACAAGTACAGACTTCTTGAGAACAAGACAAAAATTCTGGAAAAGGAGTTGACTGAGACAGTGAAGGAAAATACAATTTTTCTGAAGAAACTTTCAAAAACTCCAACGGAGCAAGCCATAGATAAAACTAAGGAAGAGTTTTTAGCAAGGTTGAGTTTAACTTCAGGGGTAATACTTGAGGAAAAAATGCGAAACAGGGAATTAGTACAACGTCTGATGAGAAAAGAACGTGAGGTGAGTAAACTCTTGGAGCAGCAGGCTAAGACCGCCAAGCTCTTAGCCTCACAACCACAGCCACAGAAAGAGGCTGTGGTTGTGAAAAAGAGATTTGAGCCCACAGCGTCTGATTGGGAAGAGCTGAAGAACGAAAATAAAGCTTTAAATTATCACATAAAAACACTAATCAAAAACAGGGACAGGGATCAAAATAACATTAAAGAACTTACCGACCAAGTGTTTATGGTAAAGAAAAAGTACTTCAGTGAGAAGATGAAGCACGAGACTTTGAAAGAATCCTACGAGACTTTGAAAGAATCCTTAAAGAGCCAAGAGGTTAAGGAAGAGGATGATAATGCTTTGGAAGTTCCTAAAGATGAAAACAAAGTTCAAATCAATGATAAACAAATCAATGATAAACAAATCAATGATAAACAAGATGCTCTTCTACCATCCATCCAAGAAACAACCCTCCAGCTACCCAAAACAAAGTCAATTAATAATCTAAGAGTTCTGCCTCTGGGTGAAGGCAAGTTATTGCCAGACTTTAAAGAAGACACAATCATAACACCAGGAAAGTTAAAACAGCTTAAGCCAACACCCCCGAGCAAAAGGAGACCTGAAAGGCCGCCTCATTCACCATCAGTCAGGAAACGTTTTCTCAGGGAAACTGAGCAGAGAAAAGATAGCGGGCAACCTGGCAGGAGTGCCACAGAAGAGGAAGGTAAACTTCCCCCTTTAATGGTTAAAGGCAAAAATATATCATGAGGTGTGTTTCTGAGCCCTTGGGGCTGGACTTTAACCCATGGAGCCCAGCCGGGCACAGCCGAAGAGGAGAGGGTTGGGCTGCAGTGTCGAAGGGATGGCAGCAGAAGGAGGGGACCTTGATGATCTGATCCTCAGCTACAGAAGCTCCCTCTAGGAACGGTGTCAGAGTCTGGTCCTCATTCCCAGCAGTCACTCGGGCTCGTTTCCGATGAGAGTTGGACTCCGCCAAGGCTGCTCTATGTCACTAATTCTAGTCAATACTTTTATTGACAGAATTTTTAGGCACAGCCAAGGTGTTGAGGGGATCCGATTTGGTGGCCTCAAGATCGCATCTCTGCTTTTTGCAGAAGATGTGGTCCTACTGCCTTCATCAGGTCGTGATCTACAGCTCTCACTGGAGCGATTCGCAGCCGAGTACGAAGTGGATCAGTAACTCCAGGCCTGTTCTTGAGCCAGAAAATCTGGTTGGGATGCCTCCTGGACGCCTCCCTGGTGAGGTGTTTCAGGGAAGTCCCACCGGGAGAAGGCCAAGGGGAAGACCCAGGACACGATGGAGGGACTATACTTCTCAGCTGATCTGGGAACTCCTGGACCAAGTGGCTAGGGAGAGGGAAATCTGGGTCTCCTTACTTAGGCTGCTACCCCTACGTCTGCTTAGACTTTCTTTTATTGTTGCAGTTTGGCCATAACCATAATTTTCAACTCTAGATTAACTAATTAATTAATAACTTGGATCCCTACCTGTACTAAACATTGTGTTTCTTTCTACAGTACACTCTTTAAATGGGATGGATAGTTTTTCTCCGGGTGCTCCGGTTTTCCCTACCATTCGAATGGTAGCCTAAAGAAGTGATTAGGCTAATTGGTGTCTTTTAAATTTACCTCTGTCTCTCGCTCACTAACTGTTGGAGACACTCTTTAAACTAAATGCATAGGTTTTCTCCGGGTGCTCCGGTTTTTCCTTCGGGAAAAAAAAGTGACTAGGTTGATTGGTCTCTTAGTTTTACCTCTGTGTCTCACTCACTGGCTGTTAGAGATACAAAGGATATGAACTTAACTAGTGCAGATTCTTAATGCGTTTCTTTTTAGCACGCACTCCTTAAATGGCCTCATACAACGTCCTATTCATTGGAAGCAAGGCATTGCGTTAGCCTTAGCATTAGCTAACAGCTAATTAGCACTTAGCTAATGCTAAGGCTAATGCAATGCCTTGCTTCCTGTGCATTGCTATGGTAAGAAGCACTTACTTACACTTATTTAGCAGCCCAGAACAAAGATTAGTATTGAAGCCCGTTTCTGCCACTCTGTTAAAATTTTTTTTTATCTCATTATAATGAGAAACTATCTCAAAATAATGAGATAGTATCTCAAAAATATATAAATATATGAAGAATTTTTTTTAATTTCCATTCATTTTTTTATGTTTTATAAAGACAATAAACTTCAGCTCAAACACACAGGATGTGACACAGAAACAGGAAGCAAGAAACAAGAAAATAAAAGCTTCTCCACCAAAATAAAATACAATTCAGAAACCAAGAAAAACAAATATACATAGATCATGAGGTGAAATATAAACATCTTTACACACTTGCTACACATACACCTCAGAAACTATGTCGTTGCGCCCCTGGCTTTGCCATTACTTTGTGGTTCATTCATTCCACAAAGTGGAATGACATCTGCTGCTGAAACTGTGGCAGCCTTGTCACTCAGACATATCTCAAAAAATTAGTAAATGCAATATTGTCACAAAGTTTTTATCAAACTCATGTTTAGTTGCAGGAGAGTCAATTAAATCATATTTAATTGTAATATTTTTTAGTTATTAAAATGATCTGTAGCCAAGTTAATGTTGACTATCAGTGGCTGTTTTCTTTTGTGTCATGGACTGATTTGAGAATAAAGACATTTGATGTTTCAGTGTATTGGGAGTGCAGTGCTTGTTGGAGCAGGCAGTATTCTTTGATTACTGCCTGAGTTTTAATTTGCCTCCTGAAAAACTACAATTCTTCAAAACTTCTCTTTTTCTTGGAGTTGGCTCTCTGTTCCCTTATATTTTTACTCATCAGGGAAGAATTTTACTCTTCCTACAGCTTTAAGTCTGTTTCTGCTGTGGAAGACTGATATATCTTTGCTGACCAAAATGATAGTGGAAATTTCCAGAATGTGAAAATTTTGGAGGTGGAGGAGTTAATTATTTTTATTTAATAATCTTATTGTGACTCATCATCTTAAAGTATTCCCAGAGGTCAGAGATTTTCTTCAATCAAGTTTATTTGTGTAGCACATTTCATTAACAATACAGTACATCATAAAAACACAAGTATATAAAGTCATAAAGTACACCATAATCAATCAAGAAAACCAGTAAGAAACATTACACTTTGATGAGTGCCATCATCAAAATCATTAATACATATCATTTATTTCAGACAGTGCTGAAGACAAATACTCTCCTCTGATGCGCAACCAATGAAGCAGCACGGCTCATCATGCTTTTATTTTGAAAACCGACACACAAAATGAATCGGTCACGTGAGTCATGCAATGCGAGGGGACAACTGCTGCTCCTCCAAAAACCAGAAAAACTGAAGAAGTGAGAGGGGGTCGAGTTTGGAGCAGAGGTCCAGCTCCACTTTTTCGTTGTCCATCAAATGATAATAATGACATAACTGCATTTTGTTTCCATCCTGTCTCATTAATATTCATCAAGTTGAACAGATAAGTCACATCGTTTAACTGTTTCTCTGCAGTGAGAACGTTTTTGAAATCAGGTAGCATTTCACCAATTGAAGTAATCAGAAGTGGGCAAGACTTTGAGACTTTGATCAAGATGCTGGCAGGGAAAGCGTACATGGAACGACATAACCAAGTGGCGGGCATAGTGTACAGGAACATCTGTGCCGAATATGGACTGGAAGCCCCGAGGTCAAAGTGGGGAACACCCCCAAAGGTGGTGGAGAATGACCGAGCTAAGATCCTGTGGGACTTCCAGAACCAGACAGACAAGATGGTAATGGCGAACCAACCGGACATTGTGGTGGTGGATAAAGAACAGAGGAAAGCCGTTGTGGTGGATGTAGCAATACCAAGTGACCACAACATAAGGAAAAAGGAGCACGAGAAACTGGAGAAATACCAGGGCCTGAGAGAGGAACTGGAGAAGGCCTGGAAGGTGAAGACCACAGTGGTGCCTGTGGTCATTGGGGCCCTCGGGGCAGTCACCCCCAAACTGGAGCAGTGGCTCAAACAGATCCCAGGAACAACATCAGACATCTCAGTCCAGAAATGTGCAGTTCTAGGCACAGCCAAGATACTGCGCAGAACCCTCAAGCTCCCAGGCCTCTGGTAGAAGACCCGAGCTCAGAGGATGAAAGAGAGAGACCACCCGCGGAGGGTGAGAAGGGAATTTTATTTTTTTTTTTGTATATATCTGACACTATAGTGTCCCGCAGGCGCAGTAGAGGGCGCAATAACCTCAGGGTTCTCAGTGTTCTGCCAGCCGCCATAAAAAGTAGTGCTCAGTGTTTGCGGAAGTAAACATAGAGGCTAACGGTGGAGCATAGCTTAACCATTTGAGTTGTTGTCCGACCGACTATATAATCCTCATATTGTCCGTCATAGTTGTTTTTTCTTCCCGCTTGCTCATATCAGAACACAGAATAGTGAGATTTGTTGAGTATCAGTGACGTTCAGATGAATGCAGCCTGGACGTTAGGTCACATTTGAAACGGATACATATCAGATATGGGTCGCATTCGAAAAGAATCCAACCTGTGCTGTTCAGACTGTCATGAAAAGATCGGACACAGGTCGCATTATGTCAAAAAATTTGGAATTGGGTCACTTTACACCCTTGTCACTAGTGGGGTCAGAAGGGGTGCTGGTGCCTATCTCCAGCAAGACATTTCAGGCGAGAGGCGGGATACACCCTGGAACGTCGCCAGTCTGTCGCAGTACTGCCCTCTATATAATTTGTAAATAAAGATCTTCTGCATTAAATCCAACCTTTCATCCACAAATTTCACTCAGGGCAGCAGAATCGTCCAGCAAAGAGAATGCTCTTGGTGGGGCTATGGCGGATGAAGAAGAGGAAGGGGTGGTCTGCAATGAAGATTGGTGGTGGTGGTGTATAAGACAAAGACAGCAATTTTCCAAAAGGAGCAGCTCCAGCTTCAGTTCCCTCCTCGTTCACGTCCACAAAAGCCTTGTGGGAGACTTTGGACAGAACGAACTCCTTGTTGCCAGACATACCTGTCCCAGGTAAGAAGAGAAACATTGCACGACTATGTACTATGAATACATAACATACAATTAGAACAAATATCAGTATTCATTTATCAGAGTCTGGTTATGTGACTGCATTTCCCTCCTTATTTCAGGTAAATTATAGTTTCCCCCCAGAGAGTACAGATCAATAAACTGCCGTCCTGTTGCCTTGATCTAACATACACTCCCCTCCAAGATTATTGGAACAGCAAGGCAAATTGCTTTGTTTTAGTTGTACAATGAAAACATTGGGTCCAACATTAAAAGAAGAGCACGAGACAAGAGTTCAGAATGTCAGCTTTACTTTCCTGGTTTCTACATGTGTTAAACAACTCAGGACATAACACCATCCATTTTTCAAGTGAGCGAAACCATTGGAACATGTGACTGACAGATGTTTCTTGTTGACCAGGTGTTGCCTTTAACGTTGATTGTTCAAATGTTAAATAGTTTCTCTACTTGACTAGTCTACTTTTTGGCCTGTGCTTAATCCTATAACGTAGGTATTATGGCAACATGAAGACCAGAGTCATTGGACAAACATTGGGCATAGCAAGCACAACAATTTGGAATGTTCTGAATAAGAAACGTCTGGTGTACTCAGCAACAGACATCGAACAAAAACAAAGCAGTTCGCCTTGCTGTTCCAATACTCTTGGAGGGGACTGTATGACAGATGCTGCAGCATCTGAGCACAGCTGGTTGTTCTCACAGTCAACCAAACTACATCTGAAACATCTCAGTCTCCTTCCACATGTCTCACCAGAGAAGTCACACTTTGTCTCGTCAAAAGCGTCCACCATACCCATGCTGCTCAGGACCTTCTTCAGGTCATACGTCTCCTCCAGCTTGAATCGAGGCAGCTTCACGTCAATCTGACAACGTTTCATCTTGCCTGGATGAGTCCACTTCATGAATTTCTCATAGGTCAGACTTTTTTCCAACTGGATGGACAATATATCAATAATCAGATGTGTCAACGTGAATATAGACATTCATTAATATGTGAGGCTGAAAGAGTCCTACCTTCTTCAGACCTGTTGTACTGTCTGCTATCCTTCTAGGTAAAATGATGAGCATGCTCAGTTCCTCCCCTTCGTAAGGAATCTCCAGGATCTGTCCAGCAGAGATTATAGCAAAGAAAAACAATAAATACATTACATCCTAAAATCACAGTCAGTGTTTACCTGGAGTCTGATGAATCTATTGATGAATATAATACCTGACTGATGACCATGTGATTCATTACCTGACAGTTGACTTCATCAATGACGGTGAAGCGGAAAACATAATTTTTCACACACATCATCTGCACTGGTTTTGTTGTTTTCTTAAGAAACACATAAAACTTTTTTTAAAATTACTTAGCATACAGAGAAATACATGGCTAGCTAACTAAGAACTCAAGACATTTCTTTAATAAATTCAAACCCTGCTTGCTGTGATAAACTGTGTTCATGTTCTCTGTCACCTTGTTGAGTCTAAATGGTTCCTCTCTAGTACGAGATTTTTTGAATGGTTGATTCCAGGCAGCTTTAAAGTAGATGGCATTAACCAGAACCATCCTGGTCATGCTGTCCACTTCGCCCTTAGCCACAATATCCTTGATTATACCTGGTGGCAACATGGAGGCAACATGGATCAGAACCAACACCAGAGAGACTGAAGCTTTTAACAACATGACAATAACACACTGTTCCACTAGATGGAGCTCTTGATCCTTAGAGTTCATCACCATCATCATTGTGTTGGTTAGTTGGAGTCATGAACTGATGGTGTGTGTGTCAGTGTGTGTGATCCACCTTGTGTCTTTTCCTCCACCCAGTTGTTGATCTTGACCCTGGCTTCCTCACTGCTGGTTCTGAAGTCCACAGCCTCCGGCTCTGAGTTGTAGTGAGTCTTTGTTTGGGTTAAAAACTCCTGGAAGAACAAACAGAAGATCCATGAATTCATCCTGAAAACATTCACCATGTATCCATGTGATCTTCATGGTTACCTGCAGAAAGTCCATGTATCCATGTGATCTTCATGGTTACCTGCAGAAAGTTGAAGGACTTCTTTCCATACAGTCTGTTGGCAACACTGAGAGCAAATGGAGCTTCTGGCTTGTTGATCTCACTCAGCAGTTTGGCAAACAGAGTGTGGACATCATCCTGACAATCTTGGGTTTTCAAACACTGCGGACAAAATTTAACAAATGTTACATACAAGCATCTACGTTTTTTATTCAGCAGTGTCTTGTTTAATGAATAAAGATCACCTCTGATATCTGAGTGGCTGTGTCTCCTCTGGCTCCCAGCATCGCCATAGCCAGAGCTGAAGAGATGCTGAAAGGAGAGAAGAAGATGTTTGCAGTGTTGTTGTCCTCACTCAGCTTTCTGAGCAGAGCCAGAGAGAAGATGGTGTTGGCCTTGGAGAGAGGGCTGGAGGAGGCCATAGTTTCTAAAGGGAAGGAAGTGAAAACATTTTCTTATTAGTCACTGTTAACTTGCCCCAATCAGATGCAACCTTAAGCCTACATTCATAGCAGTGCTGCTTTGATTCGTTCTAGAAATCTTGAACTGATAATCAACTCTAATCACTGACAAACTGTTTTGATTACCGTCTATTTGTTAGGTATGTTTGGGAAAAGGATGGACCTGAATGTCTAACTGCTTAAAAATTAAATGGTTAAACTCTAAGTTATATAACAATTAAGCGGGTTCTTTTGAGAATCATATCTTTCTAATACCTATGATGCCGTGGACAAGTTTTGTACTCCAGCTTCCTTTGCTTCCTATGAGCCAAAGGACCTGGCAGACCAAAGCTCACTAGATATCTAGTTCTAATTTTGGCTTTAGCACAAGAAAAATCACATCTGAGATTTCACCATTGTCAGATTAGCTCCTCTGAGTTTACTCAGACTCACACCAAGCGCAACAAAAGACGCCTGTTGTAATGATAAACTTTTCCTCTGAAAATACAAGGAAAGCAGACAGGCAGCCTCAGGAAGACCGAGGCAGATGTCAAGGAGCTGTATGAAAGGCGGGGTGTCCCGTCAGTTCCGAAAACTACAATAAATAAATAAATAAATAATAAAAGTTGTAAAGTCGCTCGTGGGGTCCATCGGAGGAAGTCGCAGGAAGTGTCACGGTTGTTCCACTCGACCCATCGTGGGACTCCATCCCGGTTAAAACTGCCTGTCTGTACACAAAATCTGAGGACCGTCCTTTCCCTTGTTTTTTTTTTTTTTTCTAGAAGTAAGATGAACAAAAGTTTTGTTTACGTGCCTTTTTTTCTGACCGACGTTTCTTCCTCGTTCGCATCTTTGAAGGGGAAACAACAAGCAGAGTTGAGCATTGCTGCTGCTGCTGCGTCAGGGCTCGACTAAAAACATCCCAAAACTCAGCTCAGATATAGAGGCTCGCTGCTCCGACAGCTGCTGTGTAGTGACGTCATTCTGACTTGGCTGTCCAGTCATCCTTGGCTCTTTTCGGAGAGCCAGCTCTCATGGCTCTGCTCCCAAAGAAGAGTCGGCAAGTAGCCTATGTTTGCTTTATGTTTTGCTTAAGGTTAAAAGGTGTACAGTGATAATTAGACCTTTAATAAACGGAAGAGAACAGGGATTCATTTCAAGCACCTGGAGAGGCTGCAGGGGTGTTGTTAGGATCCAGAAACACTGGGGCCTTAGCCCCAGCACAGAAATACGGCTTTATTTTCTACTTGCAAATGTAGAACATTTATAGACCTTAGCCTGTTGGCTGTTTTTAAAATGAATTTGAATTCAACATTAAACAAAAACATTTACAATCATTTTTACTTTGTTGTCTTTATAAGTTAGTGTATTTGGTAATAGTCTTACAGAAATCCTTCAACAGGGTTGGTTCATCCTGACTGATAGCCTACAGAATAATCAAACTCTAACTTATTTCTTTCTGGTCTTGGTCAGATTAGATCCCAAACCCATAATATTTTGATTATTTATTTTTGATGAGATCTCACCTGATGTGTGAACACAAATGAGCCTCTAACTATGTTTCATAACCGATTAACTACCCCTATGTATCATCTTTTAATTTTGGAAAAGACTAAAGGTCCAATGTGATCTTAAGGAAACGTTGATTGAAAGTTGGAGCAACTGTTGATCTGTAGTCACAATTTTTTCCACCATATTTGTCATTCCCCAACATGTAGGTCTTACTTTCAAAATAGTCTTTTCAACATTTTCCATATTTCCTTTAGCCCATGACTTCACCATCTTTACAGTGCTGTAGAAAAGTCTTTGTTTCCTTTAAGATTTATCCTGTTTTTCTCACATTAAATCTTTTTCAGAAACCAATTCTAATATCAGACAAAAATAACCTTGATATTAATAACTAAGTATAGTAATCAACTTATAATTTAACTAAGGGAGAAAACTTCTTTAACTTTGTCCAGTGTAAAATACTACTACTACTACTACTACTATTACTACTACTACTACTACTACTACTACTACTAATAATAATAATAATAATAATAATAATAATAATAATAATAATAATCCTTCCTTAATAACTTGTTTATTTACCTAGCTGGACTGCCATCAAATATTTGCAGTATATATGACCCACTCTTTCACTGAGACGTTCACAATTTTATTGATGGTTTAACTATCCTCCCACTTTGAGACATTAATATTTAATCAGCTCTGTACCGCTCTGGTCTAAACCAACCGATAAATCCCACCAATAAATTTTATTGGTGTTAATTTTAGAGTTTTATCACTATTGAGGAATGTAAGATTATAGTGATTAAAATAATTGAATTTCCACAACTTTTAAAACTTTAATCAGTTAGATTTAGCTACACAGCTTAATTCAGTGGAACAGAGTTCAGTGTTGGTCCATAACATGAAATACACTAAAGTGTGTAAATGTGGCATGAAGAACTGTGAATACCTTTTAAAAGGCATTAGAAAAATTGAGGGGTTAAGTTTTTTTTCTTTTTACAGTACAGCATTTTCAGAGAAAAATAAGGACTTCAACTGAGAATTAGTAACAACTCAGTATTTACTCTAAAAGCTTCCAAAGAACGACTTTCCACAGATATATGTTCATCTAATGTTTATCAAAACTGTCTTTTTCTATAACTGCTACTGCAGTTTCTCAGTGATATTTGGAGTATTTCATACTCTAAATATGTATTACTGCATATGAAGTAGTGTATATGGAGTATATTGATTACACAGAAGAAGAATAAACATCTTGTTTGATGTTAAAGGAAGCTCAACTTGTGACTCGTCTTTCCTAATCACAGCATCGCATGTTGAGAGACAGACAGGAAAATTACCACATTGTCCTCTGTCCATCTCAGCTTGCTGGGAAACACAACCATTAAGCAGGTTTTGGTGCAAAGACTCATGAGTCGTGTTTTTTGTACTTCCTGTGAACGTGATTTACTCGGTATCTTCTTGTGTGGGGCTTTTTTTCCGTTCTCTTTTTTTTTTTTTTTGTCTGTGCAGCTAAGCATTCCTTCTCACGCATCAGAGGCTGACTGACTTTCTGGTTCTCCTAACTTCTGCTGGGATCTAAGTTTGGCTCCATGTTTTTGCTTTTGGTATTAACTAACTGTAATCAAACCAAATATAGTCCATGTTTCCCTGATGGGTGTAAAGTTGCAGTTTCTGCTGGAGGGCTGTGCTGATTGTGTTGACAAAGTAGGGACACTGGTGTATAATTATTAAAAATACGCTTATCGCCAGATTTAAATAGAGGAATAACCTTTACAATTTTCATTGTATTTGGAAATGTTCCAGTTATGAATGACAAGTTGCAGATGTAAGTCAGTGGGTCTCCAATATAATCGGTTGTCTTCTTAATAAGTGACATGTTAATTTCATTCCAGTCCATTGATTATTTTAAATTTTTATTATTGTTACACTGGTTAACCATCTCCTTAATTTCTATTTTGTCTATAGGTTTCAGGTACATAGATGATGTATTTCGTATTATACAATTTTCCAGAGTGTCCCGATCCTGTAGGTTTGAATTATTTATTTGTTATGTTAACTTAGGTCCCACATTTACAAATATTCATTAAATCCATTCACTATCCCAGCCCAGCCATTTCATTCAGGGTTTTGTCATTATAGGTAAAATATTCAGGGTGAGTAGTTTCGGAAGAATTCTTTCTCATCAAAGGATTGATAAGAAAGAATTATGTTTTACTGCCATAATTTTAGTTTATATGTTTTATTTTGCATTATGCATATTTTTTTTTGTTATTAGGACATTTATTTTGATTGGTTCTAAGTACAAACTAGAATCCAGTATGTTGGTTCTGCTGAGGCACCAGGAAGAAGAATCACCCACTGAAGCATGACTGTAGCAAACAGGAGAAGAAAAGACAAATTTAAGGTAAAACTGTTTCAGGAATTTGTTTAATGACCTAATTTCTACCTCTAAGGAAGGGTCAGCCAGCGAAGTATGTTTATGTTTTTATATAATATTTTTATGTCTTTATTATATTCATTACACCATCTCATTTATGTTGTATTGTAGTTCGACGGTGGCGTCAGTATAGCTTTCTTTTGCGACATAGTATAGTGACAGTTTCAACAAATACAGCTGGTTATAGTTGGTGGAAAACTGCAGGTATCCAGTTAAACATGAAGTTTTTTCTGCCTTGTAGTCAGTTTAGTCCACATCACTCAGGGCAGCAGAAGCATCCAGCAAAGAGAACACTCTTGGTGAGGTTATGGCGGATGAAGAAGAGGAAGGGGTGGTCTGCGGTGAAGATGGCTACTTGAGGCATACGAGGTTTTCGATGACAATGCACTGTAGTGGCTGCAGCGGCTTCGGTTCCCTCCTCTTTCACCTCCACGAAAGCCTTGTGGGAGACCTTGGACAGAACAAGGTCATCGTTGCCAGACATGCCTGCCACAAGGGACAGAAAAACACTTTGAATTAAAAAATGAACTACTGGGACCATTTCAAAGACCTGATTAAGAAGACCTTGATAAGTCACTTCAACAACTTCCTCATAGGAATGAAATGAAAAATAAAAAGGTCAGTATCCTGCCCCAAGTAGAGGAGAGTAAGTCCTCTACTTGGGGCAGAGGTAGGGCAGGGTCTTGTTCCAAACAACTGAAATAGGTGCGTTGCACTAGGGCTAGGCTAGCTTCTCTGGGGGAAATGAGGGCAAACTACATGGGTCCCAGAATGTTTTGTCCGCAATTTCCAGGCCAGCCTGGTAACACCTTCCCAGACCAGCCGGGAAACGGTTTCCATTTGTCCATGGAAGCCACGGATAAAACCTTCTGGGACCCATGTAGTTTTCCCCCAGAGAATCTCGCCTCACTCCAGTGGGGTCTGAACCAGGCCAGCTCATAACCTCTGAGTTGTCAGTTGCACAACTCCAGATATTTTTTGTTATGGCTTGGTCTCAGTAACTAACATCCTGAGGTTGTTAACTGGAAATTGAGTCAGGACAAAGTGTTGCAGAATGGGATCTTTCCATTTGTGGTTTCAATAGTAGAAAACAACAGTCTCCGTGAGATAATTTTTTATATTTCAACATTTCCAAATGTCTCCCAATCTCCAGTGTACATGGATGCACCAAAAACTTTTTTTTTTCCTCAAATGTACAAACTGGAAAGCTTTTTAACCCTTCTGCGGTCTTAGCGCCACGCTCAGGAAGAACGTCATGGTCACATGCGCGGGTGTCCAATCAGTTCCCAAGCCCTCCCCTCCCCCCACACACACTCGCACACCCACACACGTTTGCATGGCTATCTTTGTGGGGATTTTCCATTGACTTCCATTCATTTCCACAGCCTAAATCTTACCCTTTTCCTAACCATAACCCTATCCATTTCATAACCCTAATCAAAACTCAATTCACACCTTAGTCCTAAATCTGACCCCTGACCCAAAAAGGTAAGGGTTTCCCCTAGTGGTGACCAGGCTTCGGTCCCCACAAAGAGCAGTGGGTCCCCACAATGTAGTGTGTGTCAGGAAAATTGTCCCCACAAGGTATTACAAACAACACACACACAAAAGAAACTTGCAAAAGTATTTGTGGGGTCAGTCCAACCCCGCCAGGTAAAAAGCAGTTTCACATGCTAAAAAAACTCTTGGGGTCCAATGGACCCCATCTCTTAAGACCGCGGGAGGTTTTCAAACATTTTGAAAGCTCGCATTCAAAGTAGTGTATATAGGGGTTTGGGGTGTAGAACTGTAAAGAAATAACTTTTGAAGTAGAAGATAAATCAAATCTTAATATCCAATAAAGATAGCCATGGCAAATGCAAAATTAGGTTTTTCAATTAAGAGTAAAACTTGAAAAAATTTATCAAAACCAACTCAATCTAAGTGAAAAAGTCATTGCTTCTCTTAACATAATAACTGGTAGTGGCAACTTGACAGCAGCAACTGTCTACGAGCACTGAATTAATGCAACTGAATTCATTTGTGGGGCAATTGCTAGCACGCTGCTAGGGCAGCCTCTTTCCCTTCCTAAAATAACTAGAAAAACCTTGCTTTTTGTATTTATTCAGGTTATCTTTGATATTCAGTTTTATTTAGAACGTCTGTAACATTACATATATAAGAGGAAAATATTTACTAGCAATGTAAATCATGAAACCAAGCAGATAAATAAAAATATGTGACTCTTAGTTAACCAGATATTGGTGTGTTTTAGCTCTTCTCTAGTTTTGCCGCAGCTGACAGACTCCTGTCCCATGTCTCACCAGAAAGGTTACACTTTGTCTCATCAAAAGCGTCCACCATGCCCATGCTTTTCAGGACTTCCTTCAGGTCTTCTCCAGCTTGAATCGAGGCAGATTCACCACAACCTCATAGCGTCTCATCTTGTATGGACAAGTCCACTCCATGAATTTCTCATAGGTCAGAAGTTTCTCCAACTACAAGACTCATGATAATACCCAGCCAGCATACCTTGGTGGGCCCCATATGGGAAAAAAGAGGGCAGACAATATGGGTCCCAAAAGGGTTTGTCCGCAGTTTCCATGGTCACCATGGGTCACCATGTAGCTCCACCATTATAATAATTCTTCTTATTATAATAATAAGAATGTGTATTTTTATCTCACGTCTTGCAGTCCTGTTGTGTCATCGTTGATTTCTTCAGGTAAAAAGATGAGCATGCTCAGCTTGTATCCTTCGTAATGCATCACCAGGATCTGTCCAGTAGAAACATGAAGGTCATTGTAAATGCTGGGATCACTGCAAGTCTCTCAAAGTTTGATCATCGCAGTAATTAATATGTTGAGCAAATTTGTGCTTGATTACCTGGCATCTGACTTCTGA
Source organism: Poecilia mexicana (assembly GCF_051168715.1). Classification (NCBI taxonomy): domain Eukaryota; kingdom Metazoa; phylum Chordata; class Actinopteri; order Cyprinodontiformes; family Poeciliidae; genus Poecilia; species Poecilia mexicana. The sequence goes on from NW_028263389.1 coordinate 4,867,155, forward strand.
AATGAAAGCAAGGGGGAAATAGTTTTTTGGGACATCATCTGGACCGGCTTAGTGACGACCTAAAGACAAGAAACATAAGAATTGCAATGAAAATATTTGACGATGCAATAAGTGAGACTCCAGTTGACAGCATTGTTTTCACACAACTTATTATAACTTGGTAACAGTGTCGTCTGATTAAAGATGGACTGATCACAGACTTGTGGCCAGTTTCCTTCTCTTCACGTTGTGGTTCATCTAAAAAGAAGCTGTAGTGGCTGTGATGATATGGTGCTGAGGAAAGATTCTACTGTTTTTGTCTTGATGAACTTTTTTAAAATGATCTTAGCATGTGTTTTTAGAACAAGGACATGTCCTAAAAATGTTTTGACCTGCTAATGACGTTATTTGGACATCCATTTTCCCCATTTTTTCACAGTACTCAAATAAATTCCATATCTACTGCCATAATCGTTCAACAAATGATACAACAACGAACTCTCGGTCATTCACCAATTCTGTTTCATTTGAAGAAGGTGGAGGGGGGCAGCGGCAACTTCACTCAGGTAGAGCAACATTTCTTTCAATTCAAGACGCTCTATTTACATCATTTGCCGAAGTAAACATCATAGGTCAATTCTGAAACTAAGATAAAAATGTGTAAATTTGAGGAAAGCTGGAGCTTTATTATTTGCTTAAGTATAAGTTTATTCAGTTCATTTTTCAGCATAGATATTGGAAAATATTCCAAAACAAATTATTGGGTTGATTTTGAAAAGTTCTATTAAAACTTATATCTCCAGGCTCAGCAATAAATTAACTTCTATCAATTAATGCTAGTCAGGGTACGCTAGTAAGTCTCCTGTTTTTGTTTGTTGTTATTTTTCTTGTTTGTTTATTTTTCCTTAGGGAGCGAAATACTTTATAATGCAAGCTGCCTTGTTATTCAAATAATAATTTCAAGATTTTTTTTGTTTTGAAACGATACACTTCTCTGGTTTGCTGAAGAAGAAACGGTGAGTTTCACACCTAATCTTCACCCTCAGGAACAATATGCTTGATTTTACCTGGTGACAACATGGAGGCAACATGGATCAGAACCAACACCCGAGAAACTGAAGCTTTTAACAACATGACAATAACACACTGTTCCACAAGATGGAGCTCTTGATCCTTAGAGTTCATCATCATCATTGTGTGGGTTAGTTGGAGTCATGAACTGATTGTGTGTGTGTCAGTGTGTGTGATCCACCTTGTGTGTTTTCCTCCACCCAGTTGTTGATCTTGACCCTGGCTTCCTCACTGCTGGTTCTGAAGTCCACAGCCTCCGGCTCTGAGTTGTAGTGAGTCTTTGTTTGGGTTAAAAACTCCTGGAAGAACAAACAGAAGATCCATGAATTCATCCTGAAAACATTCACCATGTATCCATGTGATCTTCATGGTTACCTGCAGAAAGTTGAAGGACTTCTCTCCATACAGTCTGTTGGCAACACTGAGAGCAAATGGAGCTTCTGGATTGTTGATCTCACTCAGCAGTTTGGCAAACAGAGTGTGGACATCATCCTGACAATCCTGGGTTTTCAAACACTGTGGAGACAGAAGACTGGAGCTGCTACAAGAAGACACACTGAAAAAAAATTAAGCTCATCGTAACATAGTCATAAGCTATTGGGTTAGCTACTAGATAGCAAATGATTGAAAAACGCACTGTACAAGATGACATAGAAGACCAGATGTCAAATTAAAAGATTGCCTCTGATATCTGAGTGGCTGTGTCTCCTCTGGCTCCCAGCATCGCCATAGCCAGAGCTGAAGAGATGCTGAAAGGAGAGAAGAAGATGTTTGCAGTCTTGTTGTCCTCACTCAGCTTTCTGAGCAGAGCCAGAGAGAAGGTGGTGTTGGCCTTGGAGAGAGGGCTGGAGGAGGCCATAGTTTCTGATATGAAGAAATCTTCTGTATTGAAGATAGAGCATTATTGAACTTGCACCTCGAGCGACTTGTAGTTGGATGCAAATGCATGAAAAGGGCTGAAATCATCCTTAATTGAACTCTCACAAATCAGATAAAGTAACGTTTAAATAAGAATAAAGAGTAACTGATACACCACAATGTGATCAATAAATGCAAAATGATTCTCAGTAAGAGTAAAACACATTGATAACAATGGACAAGCATCTACAGCTGAATATAAGTAAAGCAGAAGAAATATGAATGCAATAATAAAATGAGTAAATGTGTGATTATAAAAATGATAGCCAACACATTTCTTCCAATATAGTTGTCAATTTAGTTCACAAAGTAAGCATATTGATGTGGAAGTCCCTTAGGATGAAGAAAATCCATCTTCTGCATATAAAGCAATGGGGTTAATATTACGGTACTAATATTAATGTTATATTAATGTTAGTGACACCATCATAAAAAATGGTGTCACTGTCATGGTTTTTAGAATGTTCCGAACCCACATGCAGCAGACACTCAGGAGAAAACTGAAGATTAAGGGTTTTATTCAATAACGAAAAAAGGTGATTTGAGCTGGAGTGGCTATGAACAGCAGACAGGTCGGAAACGCCGGGGCTGGGTTTGGGGTTCAAAGGACGCCTGCTCAGGGGAAGCGAGGGAGAGGAGAGTGACTCGGTGCTGGTGGCGGCGCAGGGCTTTCCAGGGCGAGAAGATCCAGATCCCTGTCCGGATCTAGCCTGGGTCCAGGGCTCGATCAAACCTGAGACGAGGAGACGAGAGGTTAGAACAGGAACGTATTATAACTCAAGGCTTTCAGATGGCTCTTAGTTACCACAAGGGTCAACACTCTGGCGTTGAAGTGTTGGCTGGAGGCTCCTCTTATATAGTCCTGGAACTGATCAGATGATCTGCAGGCGTGTGCAGACACACCCGCAAGGTGGAGCGTGTCAGAGTCACTGCCACTCCATCAGCTGGTTGGCTGCACCTACAAGCCACTTCTTGGTAATACAACTAAAGGCATTCCCCACATCTGTTATCTTTCCTTATACGACTTTAATGTAGGCTGACCTTGTCAGATTTTTTGAAAACTTAATTTTATTTAGGCTAATTTTTGAAGTTTCCTTCTTGACATTATATCCTCAGGAGTCACTAGCCTGTTTTTTTTTTTTTTTTTTTTTTTTTTTTGTGGTTTATTTTATTTTTTGTAATTGCTCTGATGGTGCATTATGTCTACTGTAGATAAAAGGGAGAGTAAATTTTTGCCAAAAAAAAAAAAATCCAAAATTTTGAGATTAATCTCAAGAATTTTCTAGAAAACACAAGGACATTTCAGACTTTGAAAGGTCAAAAACTTGCCAGACAAAAAAATTAAATAAAAAAACTCAAAAACTTTGGAAAAAGTTTGACTTTTGCAACTCTGACATGTACTAGAAAACTTCTGCGTTTCAAAAGCCAAACATTTTCCACATTTTTTGTTTTCCTAGCAAACGTTTGACTTTTGGTACTCAGAAATTCTTGCGATACTTGATACGCCATCAGAGGACCCAGCAGTTAACTGCTTTTTAACACATCTCTTAAGCTACGCTCTGTGTACGGGTGAAATTCTGGATCCTCGTCTGATCTGTTGCAAATCTATTTATGCTGCTGCCCACAAATACAAGCCATTATGCACAGTAGTTGCTAAACCTGTTAAGAACAACCAGTTTTGTTTACTTGCCTGTTTCACTGTCAGATATTTCTTTCCGTGCACAACCTCGCAGACTTTATTCTCTGCCTTGCTTGCTTCAGGGTCAAAGTGAGGTGGAATTCAAGCAAGTCAAAGCCGCTAGTTATGCAGAATCTGCTAGAGAAAGGAAACTAAAATATGAACAGAAAGTTCAATAAGTCGATTCCACCACCACAACAAAGGCAAACAGAAAACTGACACAGCAATGACACAATTATTTTGTTCATTGCATAGGTAATAAATTGAATAAGACAGAAAATGTTTTGATAATTGTGAAAGGAGTAGAGACTGGGGTTTTTTTGGGCATAAAATATATGATCTTAGAGCAAATAAATAAGAGGCCATAGGCTGGAGGCCAGGAGGACAAGAACAAACAATCGATGATCACATCGATTGCTGAAAGTTTAAATTCAAACCGAGTTTAAAGGATTTATCAAAGATTTCGAAGAAGATCCAGATTTTGTGTTTTAGCTCTGCAGATAGGGAATATTTAGGATTGTTACTGACAAAAAAAAACATGCAAAAAGTAGATGTAGCTGGTTTTATTTCAATTTTCTCTGTATGTAATGTTATCATTGAAGCAGATAGCTAGGCCATAAGAAAGACTGGAGGGAAAAGGGAAAGGAATGTAGTAAAGCAATGACATTCAAATTCAAAAATACTTTATTGATCCCAAAGGGAAATTAAATAAATAATATTAATAATTAAGCAACAGAAGCAATGGCGTTTATAAATGATTAAAAAGAAATAACAGAATCTGACTGAGTATAAGACATTAAAAGCCAATGTGCGGAGAACTATTAAAAATGCAGAGAGATTATTGGAGGAGGTGGTTTTGTAAGACACAGAGAGGTGTGATCATATCCTCACATGTGATTGGCTACAGGCTGCCATGCTAATCAAAGCAAAGATCTGCCGTGAGCAGGCCATTCACTGAAAGAGTGAGAGCTGAGCAGCAAAAGCTAAAAAAAAACAAAAACACAATGGGGAGACGGCTTTCTCTCTCTTCTACTCTCTGTCGACTTCGAATGTAAACCATTTGCTCTGTGCACGTTTACGTGGAACATTGGGAGTTTTCCGACGCAAGGGAAAGGACGGTCCTCAGATTTTGTGTACAGACAGGCAGTTTTAACCGGGATGGAGTCCCACGATGGGTCGAGTGGAACAACCATGACGCTTCCTGCGCCTCTGAGCCCCGCATGCGACTTGACAAGTTGTTTTGTTTTGTTTGTTTTTTTTTCTTTGGTGGTTTTCGGAACTGATATTTTAAAATAAAGATTGAAAATTGAAAATCAAATTAAAACATTCAGATTTTTCTATTTTAGCATTTCTTTTCTCATTTCACCAGTGGTGGAGAAAGTACTCAAAAAATGTACTTAAGTAAAAAGTACAAATACACAGACAAAAATGTACTCAAGTAAAAGTTAAAGTACCACATTAATATTTTACTTAAGTAAAAGTACAAAAGTACTAGCTTTTAAAAATACTTAAGTATTAAAAGTAAAAGTACTTGCTGAATGCATTACCTAATCGCTAATATCATTAAGTGTACCATTCGTATTTAATTTCAATACGTTAGAAATGTGCCATTTTAATGAAAAATACCACAGATAAAGCATGTTTTTATTATGTTTACTCTCTGTAACATAGTTTAGACTTAGATATGTGATTCTATGCATCATAATTTCAGGGATGGAAACATCTTGTCTCCTGTCCTAACATAGCATGAACTTCACTTTTTTTTTTTTGCCACTAGTGGCATTTATTTTGAAAGAAATCCAACAGAAAGGGGATGGAAAGAAGGTGGGTGGGGGAGTTCATGCAACCGAGGAGCCACGTAGCAGAGTTGTAGTCAAGACCACCTACCCAAGACCAAGTCAAGACCAGCACCCCGTGCTACGTGACACAATAAAATTAAGTTTACCTATCAAAATTGCTTCACAAATTGATCTGAAAGATCCACAATCCTATAAAAACACCTAGATATTAAATACTTAGAGGTGAAATAAATTTAACCAGTATCAATTCAAACTCTTCTTCATTCTGTTTTGCTTTCATCTCTGTGCCACAATCCACAGAGGTCTCCTGCCATCCCTAAAAAAAATAACGCCCTGGGCGGTTGGCCATATTGTCCATGTCAGAAATAACAACTGTCTGCACCATTAAACATAGCAATTAACAGTCAATGCTCAACTATGAACACTGTAAGTAACCAAGCAGAAGGAGCACCGTGACTGTTCTCATCTTCCCTCCTGCTGCAATGTCTGCCACCATGACAGGAGATGAAAACAAAGAGCAATGAACATGCTCTGTGTTCTTATGTTCTTGTTTTATTTATTCACCAATTAAATAAATATAAATATATGTGAATAAAATAAAATAGCTACTCCAGTGTACGCAGAGCATTACAAGGACACAGAACGGCTCTCAGTGAGGCTTCAGTCCTATCAACCTTAGTAAAGATCCGTCCAGAAGAATCGGATTGTTCCTGAATGTCATATTACTATATTGCACTTTGGTCACAGCGTTGTCCCATATCTGCGACACCTCAGTCAACACCTCCACACAATAATTCAGTGCATGAGTGACAACTTTTTTTCATCGCGGATGCAACATATGTCTCTGTACAGCTAGCTTTGCTTTTGACACAAACGGAACCCCATACAACATAGAATCATGACGTAGATCATCATACACTTTGTTATTAACAGCAGTATGGCTTAAATAAAATCATATGGTAATGACTGCGTATACCTGTCTGAGCTAAGCGTATGACTATCTGACAACGTATGCTCATCTGACAGAACACCGGCTAGCTTTACCGCGGTATTTTGATGCTGGATCAACAGAAATAAATGGGCTGCATTTACTTCTGACTCTCCATGTGCATTGGGTGACGTCGGTGTTACGTCATCTGAAACCCAACAATACATTAAATGTAAAACCTTTCAATTCAGTTTTAGCAATCAGTTTTCTGGAGTTCAGATACCATCAGTTGTAGTGAGTCTGATCAATCTGAAATTAAGCTGAGCTGTCCTACTAGGACTTATTCAGATTTTCTTTGTTACTTCAAAATTTCTGGATATCTTGTGTCATTTTCTCTGATTTAAATGCTCGATCAGATATTTGATGTTTACATGTTTGTTGTCTGTACTAATACAATTTTCATATCGACTCATTTTGTTTGAAATAAAAATGAATAAACGTCCACAATTTTATTAAGTCAATGATTTGTGCACATTAATGCCTGGTCTTTTCAATCAGCAGTCTGCTACAGTAAAACCTGCTTTTTGTTTACGATTTACCGGCGCGTCGGGACTCATTTTTTAACACGACGCTGTCAAGGAAGTTAGAAAACAAAACAAACACGGCCTCGAGAGATTTCTGGTAAGTTTTCTCACAGAAATATTCGCCTACAAGCAAGAATAGAAAGCTGAACCGCTAGAAATGAGTAGCTACAGGCTCCAGTAAGCATATCATCTTTGTTAGCTCTGACGTCAGTTCCAGAATATTCTCTAATTTCCCAACTGGAGCGGAGTGATAAAAGGGGAGCATTTGCAGAGAGCTTTTAAATCCAGTGACCCACAACAGTTACTGCCAGTCACTCTCTCAACTTAGAAGACCCCCCTGTCCCATTTCACTGGAACTGTGTTCTAGTAAAGCTACATTTGTTTTATTTTTATTTTTTTTAGCTCTTGGGTATGGAGAGCAATGACATATGGAATATGTAATGTGGTTGGCCTCCATATTCTGGGTTTGGAACCAGAGTATAAGTTGTGGAGATCTCATAAGGCTGCATCCCAAATTTTATTTGCATGCTACTTGGAAATTAAATATATCATATCCTCTTATCCATTGTATCGACCACAGAGAGGTTTCTATGGGGACATAACTCACCTCATACAGAACAAACACAAGGACAGTTTTGATAAACACTTTTCGTCTGTGGAAAGTCATACATTTATATTTATTGATTTCATTTTTTGTAAGGCAAGAATGACAGAGACAACAAAATGCGTTATCAACAATGTGCAAAACACAGACATAATCAATGACAAACAATAAAATGTATACATGTGTTCACAAATGTAACTGAATAATCTGACAACAGCACAGAAGGACAAAAAATATATAGTTAGAAATAATGGTACATATCAATATCAATCTATCACTCTGCATGTTTGTACCAACACACATTGAATAAAGTTTCTGACTTGCAGGAATTTAATGAAATCTTTATTGGGATCTCTGTGTTTACTTTTGAATTTGTTGGAGTGTGACACCTGGGCGTCCCTGAATCGTGTCAGGAAGTTGAGATTTATGTAATCAGGTCATTTCAGGTTGATGTTTTTATGTTTAGTCTAAAAAATATTTTCTATTCAAATTAACTGCAACTGATAAATTTCACAATATATGTGGGAAAGGTTGTGAAATCATTCAGAAGAAGCTAGAATTTTAATTTAGATTTGTACAAATTTAAAAGCCACTGGACATGTACATGTATATGATTGTTTTTTTTCTTTTACATGCAAGTGTGTGTTTCTAATCGTTATGCTAAAATATGACAGCTGGTTAACCACAATAGAAGCCACAATTTATATTTTACAATTGAACTACAAACCGCAGTTGGAACTGCAAAAATACAAGAAAAAAAAATCTAACTATCATTGTTAAAGCAATATTTGGCAAAACATTATGTTTTAAGTGACATGTCTACATTATCTGCATGCTGATAATATATTTAACCATCTAGATAGATCTTTACTACCCTCAATAATTTTAACTAAATATCTGCTGCGTTAAATCCAACCTATCATCATTCAGACACAAATTTCACTCAGGGTAGCAGAAGCGTCCAGCAAAGAGAACGGTCAGGGTGGGGTTATGGCGGATGAAGAAGAGGAAGGGGTGGTCTGCAATGAAGTCTGGTGGCGGCATAAACATGTAGATCATAACTTCAGTAGCAGCTCCAGCTTCAGTTCCCTCCTCGTTCACGTCCACAAAAGCCCTGTGTGAGACGTTGGACAGGTTGAGCTCCTTGTTGCCAGACATACCTGTAAGAGGTAAGGAAAGACACATTGCATGGTTACAAACCATAAACACAAAACTAAAACAGCTGGTTGTTCTAACAGTCAACCAAACGACATCTGAAACATCTCAGTCTCCTTCCACATGTCTCACCAGAGAAGTCACACTTTGTCTCATCAAAAGCGTCCGCCATGCCCATGCTGCTCAGGACTTTGTTCAGGTCATACGTCTCCTCCAGCTTAAATCGAGGCAGCTTCACCTTGACCAGACAGCATTTCATCTTGTTTGGTTTAGTCCACTTAGTAAATTTCTCATAGGTCAAATGTTTTTCCAGCTGGTTGGATAATATATCAATCACCAGATGTGTCAAAGTGAAGAGAGAGATTCATTAATCTGTGAGACTGAGAGAGTCCTACCTTCTCCAGACCTGTTGTATCGTCTCTTATGTCACTGGGTAAAATGATGAGCATGCTCAGTTCCTTCCCTTTGTAAGGCATCTCCAGGATCTGTCCAGCAGAAACATTTCAGACATTACAGCAAAGAAAACAATTAATAACACAGTACATGCTAAAATCACTGCTGGTTTGATGAGCTTGTTGATGGTCAAAATACCTGATTGAACATTTGATTCATTACCTGACAGTTGACTTCACGAATGAATATGATGGGGAAATAGTTTTCCTGAAACATCATCTGCACCGGTTTAGTTGTGTTCTGAAGACAAACACGAGAAATATTTAGAATTAAAGTGTTTCAGGTTCAGGCTGTAATTTGGTCAATTACAAAAAGAAGAAAAAAAATTAAATCAAAATAAAACACTATTTTACAAAACAATAATTTACCAAAAACGAAAAGGGCTGAAACCACGGCGTATGGCGTATACTTGCTTATCCTCTTCATAGACTGTTTCTGATCAGCTGCCCCAGCAACTTATTCCACAAACTCCATCATAGCTAAATTAGTGGAGCAATAATTTCTGAAGCCAAATCATTATTTAATAATTCTGCTTTCCACATGTTCAGGTAATTTTACTCTAAAGTTAAAGGCTTTATCATATAAAATACACAAAATATATAATGATCAATAAAAGGAAATACAAACGAAGTTGCCGAAAAGAGAAGCAAACATTTATCTTATTAATTCTAACCCGCTTTCTGGCTAAAATTGTTCATGTTCTTTGTCACCTTGTTGAGTCTGAACTGAGCCTCATAAGTGGAACCTCGATCAAATGGTTCATCCCAGGTTCCAATGAAGTACAAAGCATTAACCAGAACCATGCTGGTCATGCTGTCCACTCCACCCTCAGCCACCATATCCTTGATTTTACCTGATGACAACATGGATCAGAGACTGAAGCTTTTAACAACAGGGCAATAACACACTGTTCCACTAGATGGAGCTCTTGATCCTTAGAGTTCATCACCATCATCATTGTGTTGGTTAGTTGGAGTCATGAACTGATGGTGTGTGTGTCAGTGTGTGTGATCCACCTTGTGTGTTTTCCTCCACCCAGTTGTTGATCTTGACCCTGGCTTCCTCACTGCTGGTTCTGAAGTCCACAGCCTCCAGCTCTGAGTTGTAGTGAGTCTTTGTTTGGGTTAAAAACTCCTAAAATCACAAACACCACATTACCACTTATACTCACAAAAAAGTCAGCTAAATGGTAGATACCCTATGCTTGTATATTGCTTTATCAAGACTTAAAACGACTTTACACTACATTCAGTCATTCACTTATTCTCCAGGACCAACTCCTACTGCTGTCGCCACAGCAACGCGTCCTTACCTGCAGAAAGTCATAGGACTTCTCTCCATACAGTCTGTTGGCAACACTGAGAACAAACGGAGATCCTGGCTTGTTCATCTCACTCAGCATTTTACCAAACAGAGTGTGGACATCATCCTGACAATCCTGGATTTCCAAGCACTGTGGAGACAGAAGACTGGAGCTGTTACACAGAGGCTCAATCAAGGAAAGAAAAACTCAGTGCAGAAGATTTGAAACATTTGTGATATGCAGAGTAGGAGACCCAAGAAGACAGGATGAAGAAACACTGTACAATAAACTCCAGTTAAGAAGAACACATACATGTCCATCTCAGTTTTACATTTAAAATGGACACACAGCAGTGTAATGGTGACTACCTCTGATATCTGAGTGGCTGAGTCTCCTCTGGCTCCCAGCATCACCATAGCCAGAGCTGAAGAGATGCTGAAAGGAGAGAAGAAGATGTTTGCAGTGTTGTTGTCCTCACTCAGCTTTCTGAGCAGAGCCAGAGAGAAGGTGGTGTTGGCCTTGGAGAGAAAGAGCTGGAGGAGGCCATAGTTTCTGATATAAATAAAGGAGATCAGGTGTGTCATCATTATTTATGCTGATCAACTTGTAGTAAGTTATCATTAAAAATTACAGACAATATATATATAATAACTCTATATTGAAAGGTTCATTTGGCTGTTACCTGGAAACTAAATGTATTTTATGTCCTTACGTACACATTATATCGACCACAGAGAGGTTTCCATTGTACGATCGCACATGTCATAGACCGTCATAGAACATCTGATGAAGATATTATATCTGCGGAAAGTTATTCTTCTGATCTTGTAGGTTTTTTCAAATAGAGGAAGCGCTGCCTCTATTACTAATATTAAGTAGATATTCTTATTTTTCTCTGAAAATGTTGTACTGCAAAAAGAAAAAAAAACATAACCCCTCAATCTTTCTAATGCCTTTTAAAAGGTATTCACGGTTCTTTATGCCACATTTACACACTTTAGTGTATTTCATGTTATGGGCCAACACTGAACTCTGTCCCACTGAATTAAGCTGTGTTACTAAATCTAACTGATTAAAGTTTTAAAAGTTGTGGAAATTCAACCATTTTAGTCACTATAATCTTACGTTCTTCAATGGTGAATGGTCATTTATTGGATTTATCGGTTACCTTAGTCCAAGATTATTCGATCAACACCCCTTGGTCTCCATATGAGTCACTAAAACGTTCCTGAATCTGATAAGAACCACTTGCAGCAGTCTGAACTGTGACACTTTGCTGCTGGGTTGGTACGGCTGAGTTGCAGAAGGAAGAGGGCTGGGAGGATCAGTCTAGCTGTTAGAATCCAGGAGAGGTTCCCTGATAGATTCTCTATGATTTCTGAGGTACAATCTGTAAATTTAGAGATCCAGGTACTGGAGCGGTACAGGGCTAATTAGGTATTAACTGAACACCTGTTATAAAAGTGTGAACATCTCATTGAAATTAGTTTGAGGCGAGGAATACAGCATCTCACACAACAACATAGCATTAAGTAACTATGCAAAGAAGAGTTGGCCACAAATATTGCAAATATTTGATGGACGCCCAGCTAGTTAACTAAACAAGTTATTAATGACTTTTTTTTTTTTTTTTTTTTTTTTTTTTTACATAGGACGAAGTAACCAAGTTTTCTCCCTTAGTTAAATTATAAGTTGATTACTATACTTAGTTATTAATATCAAGGTTATTTTTGTCTGATATTAGAACTGGTTTCTGAAAAAAAAATTAGTGTGACAAAAACAGGATAAATCTTAAACAAATACTTTTCTACAGCACTGTAAAGATGGTGAAGTCATGTGCTAAAGGAAATATGGAAAATGTTGAAAAAACTATTTTGAAAGTAAGACCTACATGTTGGGGAATGACAAATATGGTGGAAAAAAAGAGTTTGTGTCTAAAGATCAACAACTTTCAATCAGCTTTTCCTTAAGATCACATTGGGTCTTTAGTCCTTTCCAAAATTAAAATATGATATATAGGGGTAGTTAATCAGTTATGAAACATGTTTAGAGGCTCATTTGTGTTCACACATCAGGTGAAATCTCACCAAGCCCCTAGTGTTTCTGGATCCTAACAACACCCCTGCAGCCTCTCCAGGTGCTTGAAATGAAATGTTCTCTTCCATTTATTAAAGGTCTAATCATCACTGTAGACCTTTGAACCTTGAGCAAACCATAAAGCAAACACAGGCTACTTACTTCTTGTTTTTCGTCCGTCCACATCTCTCTGAATTTCTTCTGGAGAGTCTGTTCCAAAGCGACTTCATCCTGTTGCTCTTACTTTTTCAGTACCCAGACTGGATTCAGACTCTGGTTGCCTCGACAATGAAGGTAAACTATTTGCTCTGTGCGCGTTCACGTGGAAAAGTGGGCGTTTCCCGACGCTTCCTTCATCCTCCTACGAAGGAAACCTGAACTGATGATTGAATTAGTGTCATAGTGTTATTTCAAATTACAAAAACAAAGAAAAATAATAAGAAAAAGAAAAAAATCACTTTAATTTGCGTTAACTCTTAATGACGAGAATAGAAGAGGCATAAAAAAAAAGGCCTTGAATTACATGATGAGGGTTTTTCTGGGGGTCCAGATGTGAAGTGTGAGGAATTCACTCCTCTGGAGGGCTGCCTGCATCCAACCCTTCAAGAATCATCATTAAACTTGATGAAGAGGTTGTTGTCCTGCTTTTTTTTGTTGTTGTTGTTGTTTTCAACATCAAATTATATTTGAAACAAACTTTAGTGTATGCAGTGCAAAAGAAAAAAATTTTTAAAAGGGTTTTAAAAAAAATATTAGAGCAGTGTGTCTTTTTTTTTATTGCCCATCGCTGTTACTGTGTAAACAACGAGTCATTGTTCCTGGCAACATGAATCCCGCCTAACTTCCAGTTTTCACGATAACGCGCTCAGGACAGCCTGTAGTTTTCTGATAAAGTCCAGGTCAGGCTATGGCTGGTCTGCAGTTCAATCATCTCTAAAGCGGCTCGTCCAGTAGAGCTCCTGGAGCTATCAACACTTCACCAGGGTGTGCTATTCAGGTAGACAGGAGAGAGATATACTATTAAAATATAAATTTTAATAAACATATGTTGCTCATATCATAAGCAGCTCTAGTAAATCACCACAAAAATGATGTAATATCAGGGAAAATGAGTATTTATTTAGTTATTTGGGTCGGTCGGGAATGTTTCGGCTCTTGCAGCCGGCTCTTTGAAGTGAACGACTGGAGCCGGCTCTTCCTTATGAGGAGCCGTTCTTAATTATCACGGATGGGGCTACAAACACACACAAAACTGATTTGTTCATCTTACATCTGGAAGTAAAACAAGGGAAAGGACGGTCCTCAGATTTTGTGTACAGACAGGCAGTTTTAACTGGGATGGAGTCCCAGGATGGGTCGAGTGGAACAGCCGTGACACTTCCGACTTCCTCCGATGGACCCCACGAGCGACTTTATAAGTTTTTCATTGTTTTGTTTTGGATTTTTTTTCTATTTTTATTTTTTTCTTTCGTGGTTTTCGGAACTGACCCCGCCTTTCATACAGCTCCTTGACATCTCTTTATCTGTTTATCATTACAACAGGCGTCATTTGTTTTGCTTGGTGTGAGTCTGGGTAAACTCTGTGGAGCTAATCAGACAATAGTGAAATCTCAGATGTGATTTTTCTTGTGCTAAAGCCAAAATTTGAACTAAATATGTAGTGAGCTTTGGTCATTGCAGTTACATTTATACAAAAATCTGGCTCATAGGAAGCAAAGGAAGCCGGAGTGTAAAACTTGTCCACAGCATCATATCTTTTTAATATGATTCTCAAAAGATCACTTTATTGTTATATAACTTAAGAGTTTAACCATTTTATTTTAAGCAGTTAGACGTTCAGGTCCGTCCTTTTCCCAAACCTACCTAACAAACAGACAACAATCAAAACAGTATGTCAGTGATTAGAGTTGATGATCATTTCAAGATTTCCAAGGAAAACACTGTCATTTAAACAGAGCAGCACTATTATGAATGTAGGCTAAAGGTTGCATCTGATTATGGCAAGTTAACAGTGACTAATAAGAAAATGTTTTCACTTCCTTCCCTTTAGAAAATATGGCCTCCTCCAGCTCTCTCTCCAAGGCCAACACAACCTTCTCTGTGGCTCTGCTCAGAAAGCTGAGTGAGGACAACAACACTGCAAACATCTTCTTCTCTCCTTTCAGCATCTCTTCAGCTCTGGCTATGGCGATGCTGGGAGCCAGAGGAGACACAGCCACTCAGATATCAGAGGTGATTCTACACATCGAACAAGACGCAGCTGAACAGAGAATGTGGTGGGACACAACTGAAATAATGTAAAACAATTTGTCCACAGTGCTTGAAAATTCAGGATTGTCAGGATGATGTCCACACTCTGTTTGCCAAACTGCTGAGTGAGATCAACAATCCAGAAACTACATTTGCTCTCAGTGTTGCCAACAGACTGTATGGAGAGAAGTCCTTCAACTATCTGCAGGTAACCATGAAGATCACATGGATACATGGTGAATGTTTTCAGGATGAATTCATGGATCTTCTGTTTGTTCTTCCAGGAGTTTTTAACCCAAACAAAGACTCACTACAACTCAGAGCCGGAGGCTGTGGACTTCAGAACCAGCAGTGAGGAAGCCAGGGTCAAGATCAACAACTGGGTGGAGGAAAACACACAAGGTGGATCACACACACTGACATACACACCATCAGTTCATGACCCCGACTATCTCACATGATGATGATGAACTCTAAGGATCAAGAGCTCCATCTAGTGGAACAGTGTGTTATTGTCATGTTGTTAAAAGCTTCAGTCTCTCTGGTGTTGGTTCTGATCCATGTTGCCTCCATGTTGCCACCAGGTATAATCAAGCATATTGTGGCTGAGGGCGGAGTGGACAACAAGACCAGGATGGTTCTGGTTAATGCCATCTACTTTAAAGCCGCCTGGGATGAACCGTTCAAAAAATCTCGTACTAGAGAGGAACCATTTAGACCAGTGGTTCTTAACCTGGGTTCGATCGAACCCCAGGGGTTCGATGAGTCGGTCTCAGGGGTTCGGCGGAGTCTCTGCCGCGGAGATAGACACACTTGTGTAAAGTCGTGATGACGCCCCGTTTTACCATCACTTGCTGCAGAGGATCACGTTACATTGCTTAGCCAATCAGAGCTGCGGAGGAGCACTGATTGAAGGAGCTCCACTCAAAGCATGGATTTGAACTTGTGTCTTTAATTTCTTCAGCAAAACTCACCGCTTTTACCAAATTCTGTAGCTTTCGGTGTACTTCTAAATCTGCTCCTTAGTCGCATCTTTTCGGGCCTGCTACTGCCTCTAGCGGCGAGGGGGCGGTAACACAACTAATATAATTACATTACTAAATCAGAATACCGCAAAGTCTTTATTATTTATTATAAATTTTTCATTCTCTTAAGAATGTAGAGCTAATTACATGATATAAACAAGACATTAAAGTGATTCCAGTTTCTCTCGAAGGCCAACCTGTTGAAACTGTGGCAAATTTGGGTTGTTCCTGGACAGTCAGCTCAACTTTGCTGAAAACACTGACTACATTTTGAAGAACTGTTCTCAGAGACTCTACCTTTTAAGAAGACTTAGTGATCATGGGGTGACCCAACTAGCCTCTAGTTGGGTCACCCCTATGTCTTGAATTTGGGGGGACAAAAAATCGTATTTTATTTATCCCTACAGAAGGGTTCAGTGAATGTGCATATGAAACTGGTGGGTTCGGTACCTCAAAAAAGGTTAAGAACCACTGGTTTAGACTCAACAAGGTGACAGAGAACATGAACACAGTTTATCACAGCAAGCAGGGTTTGAATGTATTAAAGAAATGTCTTGAGTTCTTAGTTAGCTAGCCATGTATTTCTCTGTATGCTAAGTAATTAAAAAAAAAAGTTTTATGTGTTTCTTAAGAAAACAACAAAACCAGTGCAGATGATGTGTTTGAAAAATTATGTTTTCCGCTTCACCGTCATTGATGAAGTCAACTGTCAGGTAATGAATCACATGGTCATCAGTCAGGTATTATATTCATCAATAGATTAATCAGACTTCAGTTAAATACTGACTGATTTTAGGATGTAATGTATTTATTGTTTTTCTTTGCTATAATCTCTGCTGGACAGATCCTGGAGATTCCTTATGAAGGGGAGGAACTGAGCATGCTCATCATTTTACCTAGAAGGATAGCAGACAGTACAACAGGTCTGAAGAAGGTAGGACTCTCTCAGCCTCACATATTAATGAATATTCACGTTGACACATCTGATTATTGATATATTGTCCATCCAATTGGAAAAAAGTTTGACCTATGAGAAATTCATGAAGTGGACTCATCCAGGCAAGATGAAACGCTGTCAGATTGACGTGAAGCTGCCTCGATTCAAGCTGGAGGAGATGTATGACCTGAAGAAGGTCCTGAGCAGCATGGGTATGGTGGACTCTTTTGACGAAGCAAAGTGTGACTTCTCTGGTGAGACATATGGAAGGAGACTGAGATGTTTCAGATGTAGTTTGGTTGACTGTTAGAACAACCAGCTGTGCTCAGATGCTGCAGCATCTGTCACACAGTCCCCTCCAAGAGTATTGGAACAGCAAGGCAAACTGCTTTGTTTTTGTAGTTCACTGAAGACATTTGTTTCCAAGAAGAGCATCAGAAATGAGTTCACAATATCAGCTTTTATATTCTGGTGTGTATATGTAGATGTATAAAGTAAATTAGGATATCTCACCATTTGTGTTACACCACAGCATTTTTAGGTGAGCAGACGTAAAGGACCAAATAATCTTAAAGAGAAGTATTTAATATTTGGTGCCATAACCCTTGTTTGTAATGACTGCCTCAAGCCTGCGACCCATCAATATCACCAAACTGCTACATTCTTCATTTGTGAAGCTTTTCTAAGCTTTTACCTCAGCTTTTTTCCAGTTCTTGTTTGTTTCTGGGTGTTTCTCCCTTCAAGGAGCTGAAATGCATTCTGTATTGGGTTGGTGTCAGGAGATTGATTTGGCCATTCTAAAACCGTGCTTGAGAGTAGAGGTACGAGGACATCTGAACCAAGGCGGTCAGGTTTCTTTGGAGACCCTTTCTTTTCCCCCTTGATGAAGTCCTTTATTTTGTTGACTACGACTGATCAGTGTTTTTGCATCTTTGGGTATATACCCTCTATATTTCTGCTCTCTGCGTCTTCTTCACACAGTGGATTGGGATATCTTCCCACCCTTACTGTGGAGATTGTTGGTGATGTCACTTACTGTTTTGGGAGTTTTCTTCACAGCTCACAATATGTCTGGCATCAAGGGCGTAGGTTCGGTCTAAGTTTTGGTGGGGACAAGGCTTTTGTGGACGTGAACGAGGAGGGAACTGAAGCTGGAGCTGCTCCTTTTGGAAAATTGCTGTCTTTATCTTATACACCAGCACCACCAATCTTCATTGCAGACCACCCCTTCCTCTTCTTAATCCTCCATAGCCCCACCAAGAGCATTCTCTTTGCTGGACGCTTCTGCTGCCCTGAGTGAAATTTGTGGATGAAAGGTTGGATTTAATGCAGCAGATCTTTATTTACAAATTATATAGAGGGCAGTACTGCGACAGACTGGCGATGTGTCCACGGTGTATCCCACCTCTCTTCCTAAATGTCTCGCTGGAGATGGGCACCAGCACCCCTTCTGACCCCACTAGGGACAAGGGTGTAAAGTGACCCAATTCCGAATTTTTTGACATAATGCGACCTGTGTCCGATCTTTTCATGACAGTCTGAACAGCACAGGTCGGATTCTTTTCGAATGCGACCCATATGTCATACGTATCCGATTCAAATGCGACCTAACGTCCAGGCCTCATTCATCTGAACGTCACTGATACTCAGCAAATCTCACTATTCTGTGTCCTGATATGAGCAAGCGGGAAGAAAAAACAACTATGACGGACAATATGAGGATTATATAGTCGGTCAGACAACAACTGAAATGGTTAATCTAAGCTCCACCGTTAGCCTTCATGTTTACTTCCGCAAACACTGAGCACTCGGCTGGTAGAACACTAAGAACGCTGATGCTATTGCGTCCTCTAGTGCCCATGCGGGACACTATCAGGTCGTTGCCCGTTCACACTGCAGAACACATACAGGTCGCGTTTGGCAGTGTGAATGACCCTGGCAAAAAAAAAAAAAAAATTGACCAAAAAAAAAAAAAATCGGAATTGGGTCACTTCAAACTGCAGTGTGAACGCAGCCTAAAGGTCCATCCAGTTTATCAGTTTCAACTTTAAACACATGACTACTAGGGGGTGAATGTATTGCAATTTCATAGTACAGAGGACATCACAGAGCTCACTAAATTAGTCAATATAGGGGCAATTTCTGTCAGAGTATCATCTCTGATCTGGAAGCTATAATGGACAAGAAGTTTTGGAGCGCGTCTAGCAGTGTTGTGGTACTCAAAGTTGTTCTTGGTCTCGAGACCGGTCTCGAGAACATTTTTCGATGGTCCCGGTCTAGTCTTGGACTCGACCGCATTTGGTCTCGGTCTAGTCTCGGTCTCGGGCTCTGAGGACTCGGCATTTTATTTCAAGACCAGTCGAGACCGCAACTGTGAAAATATCACTAAACGTACAGCATATTGTCCAGTTTATTTGTTAACATCTTTGTTTTGAGTGGATGCAAAACGCACCGATTAAAATCCAAGCAACTACGTGTTTCTGTTACTCCCCCTCCCCCTTTCCCTCTCCACCTTTAACTCGCGCACGGCGCTCCAGGACATGCGCAGGGGTTTTCTCTCAGCGGCAGAAAATGTTTGTCTAATCGTCAGTAATATAATAGCGCTGCATAAATAGTAAGAAATCCGATGGCCAGAGCTAACTCAGCAGGGCTTCGCTTTCACAGACGGTGGAGACAACGTCTAACTTTTTTCATCACTTAGAAAAGTAGCTCAAAGAAAGGTAAGCGTGATGTTAGCAAAGCTAGCTGTACAGAGACACATTATTTGTGATGAAAAAAAGTTGTCACTCACTGCGCTGAATTATTGTGCGGTGGTGTTGTTAAGGAAGAAAATCTAAAATAGTTAACTTTGGTAAAAGTTTGGCTCTCTCTTCCTTTAGATCCCAGGTCCTCTCGGCGGGCCACGTGTAGCCACAAGGAAAACAACAATGCGTGTTGACGTCACAGAATTACAGAATTTAATCCAATATAAGACAATGCATAAACTTAAAAGTAAGACAATGCACAAACTTACACCAGAAACTGCAGAACAACGGAGACATACATTCATTTACCTCACAGACTTGGAAAAGAAGGAAAGAAAGCAAAGACGTGCAAAGACATCTTTGGAGAGTTGCAAGAGCAAATCTAATGTGTTACTTCTGTGTAGAAAGTTTTATAGTAAAAGGCGTATTCCTATCTTTAATTTATTCAAATAAGGCGTATCTTTGCTCCTCCAACCAGGACCTTCTCTGACCCTCTCTCTGAAGCCTAAACCCCTGCAGTGTTTACGGCCTCTCACAGATGCGTGTGAAAAGCCAGAACTTTCACTGTATTGTTTTGCGACACAGACAAAAGGCAGTTTAAACGATCCTAGCAAACCATCTGCTGTAACTACAAGTAAAATAAAGGTCAATAGGCCAGAATAAGTTACTGATTTAAAACCACAATTTAGGCCATTTGAATCAAGACATGTTAAGTTTTAAAACTAGCTTATTTTAAATTTATTTTCTCAACAAGGTGTAGACTGACTTGTCGCATATATGGGACAACGCTGTGTCCAAAAGTCTGCAACATAGTGATGTGACATTCAGAAACAGTCGATTCTTCTCCACGGCTCTTTACTTATTAGATAGGACTGGATTGTCACTCACTGAGAGCCGTTGTTCTATCAGATAGCCATACGCTGTCAGAATAGCAAACATGCAGTGGTACCATGCCTGCGCATGTGCATTAAGAAGTCCGACCGTCAGAGGAGTTGTCAGTTCACCATACGCAGCAAGTTATGACGAAAATAAGTCATTAAATTATTTTCAATGATAACTATATAGATATACATGCGTTGTCATGGTTTCAAAGTGTATTTAAAGCAGGGTCTGGCTGCAGCTGGAGTCAGCTACAACAACCTGTAACTGCTAAGTCAGGATGCCATACAACTGTTAATAACAAAGTGTATGACGATCTATGTCATGATTCTATGTTGCTGATTAAATGAAATCTTATAGTAATGATGTGTCTGACAGATATAGCCAGTGTTCTATCAGATAGCCATACGCTGTCAGGATAGCATACATGCAGTGAGTACCATGCCAGCGCATGCGCATTAAGAAGTCCGACCGTCAGTGGAGTTGTCAGTTCAGCAGAGGCAACAAGTTATGACGAAAATAAGTCATTAAATTGTTTATAATATGACATAATATGATAACTAGATAGATATACATGCGTTGTTGTGGTTTCAAAGTGTATTTAAAGCAGATCTGGCTGCAGCTTGATGCCATACCACTGTTAATAACCAAGTGTATAATGATCTACGTCATGATTCTATGTTGCTGATTAAATAAAATCATATGGTAATGACAGCGTATGCATGTCTGAGCTAAGCGTACGACTATCTGACAACGTATGCTGATCTGACAGAACACCGTGAGTTTGTGTTAAGCGTATGACGATCTGACCTGACAGAACACCCGTTCTTTGTTCTTGTAATGCTCTGTGTACACTGCATCATTATTTTATTTAATTATGTACGTTGATATTTAAATTAACAAATAACTAAAACACAAGAACGAAAGAGCACGCAGAGCATGCACATTGCTCTTTGATTGTTTTTTGTTCAAAGTGGCAGCTGTAATGTCTGCCATGGTGTCAGACTATCTGGCTTCATGTACTGGGATAGAGTGAAAACAGTCATGATGGGCGCCTTCTGTTTGGTTACTTCTTGCTTGTTGCTCCTTGGTCAGTGTTCATAGTTGAGCGTTATTTACCGTGAGGGCATTGCCTCAATTGCTATGTTTAATGGTGCAGACAGTGGTGGTTTCTTACATGAGCAATTTGGGCAACTGCCCAGGGCGTTATGTTTTTAGGGATGGCACGAGACCATCACACATTGTAGCACAGAAATGGAATATTTAATATTGGTAAAATGTATTAAGTATTTAATATCTAGGTGTTTTTATGGGAATATGGATCTTTCAGATTATTTTGAGAAGCAATTTTGATCATATTTTACATTTTATTGTGTCATGTAGCACGGCCGCTGGTCTTGGTCTTGACTCGGTCTCGGACCCTAAAAGTCTTGGTCTTGTCTCGGTCTCGATACACTCTGGTCTTGGTATTGTCTTGGTCTCGGGTTAGGTGGTCTTGAACACAACACTGGCGTCTAGCGCAGCTGATCCGCTTCTGCAGCATTTTCTTCCCACTGATGGGAGAGTGTGTGGGATCGGGTAATGATCAAAGTCTTGCCCACTTGCCCACGTGAATTATCTGTTCAACTTGATGAATATTGAAACAGGATGGAAACAAATTGCAATTATGTCATTATTATCATTTGACGGGCAATGAAAAATTGGAGCTGGACCTATGAGAGGCCCCATGGGCCAAAACTTACAAACTCTTTTGGAGAGTTTGATAGTACGTGTAAGAGAGTTTGTAAGTTTTGGCCCATGGGGCCTCTTATATGGACCTCTGCTCCGAACTCGACCCCCTCTCACTTCTTCAGTTTTTTTGGTTTTTGGAGGAGCAGCAGTGGTCCCCTCGCATTGCATGACTCATGTGACAAATTAATTTTATGTGTCGGTTTTCAAAAATAAAAGCATGATGAGCCGTGCTGCTTCATTGGTGCGCATCAGAGGAGAGTAATTTGTCTTCAGTACTGTCTGAAAGAAGTGATATGTATTAATGATTTTGATGATGGCACTCATCAAAGTGTAATGTTTCTTGCTGGTTTTCTTGATTGATTATGGTGTACTTTATGACTTTATATACTTTCACCAGTGTTGTGTTCAAGACCACCTAACCCGAGACCAAGACAAGACCAAGACCAGAGTGTATCGAGACCGAGACAAGACCAAGACTTTTGGGGTCCGAGACCAAGTCAAGACCAAGACCGAGGGAAGTCGAGACCGAGTCAAGACCAAGACCAGCCCGCGCTACATGACACAATAAAATGTAAAATATGATCGAAATTGCTTCTCAAAATAATCTGAAAGATCCATAGTACCATAAAACACCTAGATATTAAATACTTAATACATTTTACCAATATTAAATATTCCATTTATATGCTAAAAAGTGTGATGGTCTCGTGCCATCCCTAAAAACATAATGCCCTGGGCATTTGCCCATATTGCTCATGTCAGAAACCACCACTGTCTGCACCATTAAACATAGCAATTGAGGCAATGCCCTGATGGTAAATAACACTCAACTATGAACACTGACCAAGGAGCAACAAGCAAGAAGTAACCAAACAGAAGGCGCTCATCGTGACTGTTTTCACTCTCTATCCCAGTACATGAAGCCAGGTAGTCTGACACCATGGCAGACATTACAGCTGCCACTTTGAACAAAAACAATCAAAGAGTGCATGCTCTGCGTGCTCTTTCGTTCTTGTGTTTTAGTTATTTGTTAATTTAAATATTGACGTACATAATAAAATTAAATAATGATGCAGTGTACACAGAGCATTACAAGAACAAAGAACGGGTGTTCTCTCAGGTCAGATCGTCATACGCTTAACACGAACTCACGGTGTTCTGTCAGATCAGCATACGTTGTCAGATAGTCGTACGCTTAGCTCAGACATGCATACGCTGTCATTACCATATGATTTTATTTAATCAGCAACATAGAATCATGACGTAGATCATCATACACTTGGTTATTAACAGTTGTATGGCATCCAGCTGCAGCCAGACCTGCTTTAAACACACTTTGAAACCACGACAACGCATGTATATCCATTTAGTTATCACATTATGTCATATTATAAACAATTTAATTACTTATTTTCGTCATAACTTGTTGCGTATACTGACAACTACACTGACGGTCGGACTTAATGCGCATGCGCTGGCATGGTACTCACTGCATGTATGCTATTCTGACAGCGTATGGCTATGTGATAGAACACCGGCTATATCTGTCAGACACGTCATTACCATAAGATTTCATTTAATCAACAACATAGAATCATGACGTAGATCGTCATACACTTTATTATTAACAGTTGTATGACATCCTGACTTAGCGGTTAAGTGAGTTTTACACGGGCGTGTGTTGTAGCTGACTCCAGCTGCAGCCAGACCTGCTTTAAATACACTTTGCAACCATGACAACACATGTATATCTATATAGTTATCATTGAAAACAATTTAATGACTTATGTTCATCATAACTTGCTGCGTATGGTGAACTGACAACTCCTCTGACGGTCGGATTTCTTAATGCTTAATGCATGTTATGCTATTCTGACAGTGTATGGTAATCTGATAGAACAACGGCTCTCAGTGAGTGACACTCCAGTCCTATCTAATAAGTAAAGAGCCGTGGAGAAGAATCGACTGTTTCTGAATGTCACCTCACTATATTGCAGACTTTTGGACATAGCGTTGTCCCATATATGCGACAAGTCAGTCAACACCTCCGCACAATAATTCAGCACAGTGAGTGATAACATTTTTCATCACAATGCTTATGTGTCTCTGTACAGCTAGCTTTGATAACATCACGTTAACAGAGCTTACCTTTTTGAGCTACTTTTCTAAGTGACGAAAAAAGTTAGATGTTGTCCCCACCGTCTGTGAAAGCGAAGCGCTGCTGAGTTAGCTGTGGCCATCGGATTTCTTACTATTTATGCAGCGATATTCCATTACTGACGATTAGACAAACATTTTCTGCCGCTGAGAGGAAACCACTGCGCATGTCCTGGAGCGCCGCGCGCGAGTGAAAGGTGGGGAGGGGAGGAGGAAGGAGAGCAAAAGGTGGGGAGGGTGGGGGGAGTAACAGAAACACCTAGTTGCTTGGATTTTAATCGGTGCGTTTTCCATCCACTGAAAACAAATATGTTAAATAAACTAGATAGTGTGCTGTACGTTTAGTGATATTTTCACAGTTGCGGTCTTGACTGGTCTTGAAATAAAATGCCGAGTCCTCAGCGCCCGAGACCGAGACAAGACCGAGACCAAATGCGGTCGAGTCCGAGACGAGACCGAGACCATCAAAAAATGGTCTTAAGACCGGTCTTAAGACCAAGACCAACTTCGAGTACCACAACACTGACTTTCACAGTAAAAAATGCTGGGTTATTTTCATAACCCAATTTCTGGGTTGAAGCTGTTGGGTCATAGGTTGGGTTAGTTTGACCAAATATTGGGTCAGAATTCACAACTCAAGAGTTGGGTCAGAAATTTACCGGAAGTCTACAGCTTGAACACTTCTGTTGGGTCAGGGGTTTTGTAGATTTACCCAAACTGTTGGGTTAAAGACGAAACTTGGAAGAAGGCACGCCCCTCTTCACAAGCCTCCATTTTCAACAAGACTATGAACGTTGCATATCGGACTTCTCTACTTTGAAATAAGACATGGTAAGTAAAAAGAAGATAAAGTTTCACCGTGAATAGGATTTTATAAATAAATAGAATTTATTTTGAACATGTTTGATATTTATTTTTATGGTTATTTAAAATGTTTATTACAGTAGGTTGCTCTGACAAAGAGCTTCGGTGTTGCTACAACACGGCTGTTGGAAAAAATAATTAAAAAACAGATGCAGGGGAAGGGTACAATTTGTCAAGTAAATTAAATTCAGTTGTTCAATATAACCTCAATCATATTTGTTTGTAACTTAATATAGTCAAATTTCTAAAAATCGATTTAGTTTTAAAAGAAAAGATAGTTGACGGCTTGTCCCCTGATTTTCGCGGGCTTAGTTCACTAGCAGGGTGCAATATGCGCGCGCATTCTCAGCGGGCTGAGGCTACATGTTGGAACACCAGTAGTAATGGCGGAGGTGAGCGAGCAGAGCTATTAATGAAGAGGGTTTATTATGCTTTTTGAAAATAAAATAACTTTTACAAAGTTATTAGGCGATAAATTAGTTGTGTAAACCTGAATTATGTGCGCGGTTTATTAACATATAGCTTAATTACAAACATGCTCGGACGTGTTCGGACTCATCAAAGTGTAATGTTTCTTTCTGGTTTTCTTGATTGATTATGGTGTACTTTATGACTTTGAGATGATGGGTCACAATAAGATAATTAAATAAAAATTATAATGAGAATTTTTTCATTTATTGTGAAAATTTCATCATGATAAGAATTTTGAATTATTTTTGTCTCAATAATTTTCAGTCATTGATGGTAAAAAAAACAAACAAAAGAAAAACACAAAACGGATTGCATTATTGGACGTTATTTTTTCTATTTTTATTTTCCAATAAATATCAGTAAAATTGAAAATATGATTAAATGCAGTTGCTGTGTTCAGCTTGGTGATATAATCACACTTTTTTTGTTTAGTTAATGGTGTCCTGAAGAAGCCTATTTCAAATAGAAATGGAGGGCTGGAGGACATTGTATGAGGCCATTAATGAGCGTGTGCTAGAAAGAAACACAGTTTTGTTCAGTTCAGATATTTTGTATGTCCAACAGTTAGTGAGTGAGAGACAGAGGTAAATTTAAAGACACCAATTAGCCTAATCACTTCTTTAGGCTACCATTCGGGTTTTTCCTCCCAAACAGTAGGGAAAACCGGAGCACCCGGAGAAAAACTATCCATCCCATTTAAAGAGTGTATTGTTGAAAGAAACAATGTTTAGTACAGGTAGGGATCCAAGTATATATATATAAATATATATATATATATATATATAGCTAGCTGCTAGCTCTGATTACAGCCAATCAGAGCTAGCAGTAATCAGCTAACCGCCATGCTATCAGGAAGTTTTCATTTTCAGTAAATCTGGATTGTTTATTGTAATGGAACCTGTATTTGCCTTTGAATGTCAAGTTTCATACTTGAACTTCTTGGCAATGTTGAGAGGTTTTATTTTGGCTCTTTGCGTTATTTAGCCTCTTCAGAGCCTTCATATGTTATCAGTCTGTTAAAGGTAGTATTACTGATAGCAGTACAATTCGCACAATGCCTGTTTTGTTTAGTTTTCTTCTTGGAAAAACTTATTAAAAACAAGTTTTTGTCTAAATTAAGGTTAATTCATGGTTCCTTTTTCCACATAATGTAACCGGTAGTGTTTATGATAAAAAAAAAAAATAATAATAATTATGTGATCGGTATCGGTGATCGGTATCGGTGATCGGCCCTCATGGGTGATCGATATCGGCAGGAAAAAATCTGATCAGCACATCTCTGATGTCCATGTTTGAGTAGCTCAAACATGGACCGGATGTGCACTTTTATTGTGAAAGCAGCACGTAAATGGGTGTACCATAATGTCTTGAGCGACCACGCACTTGTATATTGTGTGCTGGACCGGCTGGAGTCAGAGCCGGCTAGCTTTACCGCGGTGCTAGCACCACCGCGGTTTAGCACCGACATGTATACGCTGTCATTGCCATATGATTTTATTTAATCATCAACATAGAATCATGACGTAGATCATCATACACTTTGTTATTAACAGCAGTATGGCATCCTGACGTAGCGGTTAAGTAGGTTAATGAGTTTTACACGGGCGTGTTGTAGTTGACTGCAGCTGCAGCCAAACCTGCTTTAAATAGACTTTGAAACCATGACAACGCATGTATATAGTTATCATATTATAAACAATTTAATGGCTTATTTTCGTCATTACTTGCTGCGTAGGCTGAACTGACAACTGCGCTGATGGTCGGACTTCTTAATGCGCATGCGCGGGCATGCGTACTGAGTGCATGTATGATATTCTGACATATCATACATGCACTCGGTGTTCTATCAGCTATCTATCGCTATCCGATCCACTGCAGTGAATCCGTCTCTCTTTATAGATATCTCCCTCTTCTTCCTCACATCCTGTCTTTAGGAAATTTTCAAAACAGAAACGGAAGATTTAGGATGTATCTTACTTTTGACAGAGTGAAAGAATATAAATAATAGTCTTTACCACCTGTGTAAACTTTGCCGGTGAATGTTATAACACATAATATAAGTTTTATAATATGTGTTATATTGTTTCATTTCTAATATAGGCCCTTGTGTCAGATAATCTAAGTCAATGTTAGAGAATAATTAATTTTTTTAGATTTACGGAATCTCAGTTAACCTTCATAGCGGGGCTGAACCCATATTACACCAAGCACTGTAGCTAATATTAGCTGGTATCTCGCCGGTGAACATAAATACAGTAAAGTAATATTCTAATCACAATATATACACAATAATATGTCCATCTTACTTGTGAAATGTTGTCTGTGGAGCCATCACATCAATAGTCCATCGATCTGAACAATATCCCTCAGTGCTGAGGCATCTTCTGCTGTTTTGATTGAGCAAAGTTGGAGGGTATACCGCTCCAAGATGGCCGCCGTATTTCCTGCGCCGGAGCGGTCCATGAGGCGTCTATGCTTATATTATGTCTATGCCGCACCTACTAATGGCACTTCTATGGGGCGCCACAGGTGCCACTGTTTTCGGGGCTAGCTGCCAGTGTTGTCACTGACTTCGGCTGACTTCGGCATAGACATACTATAAGAGTAGACCCTGCATTGGCTGGTCCGGCGCAGGAAATACGGCGGCCATCTTGGAGTGGTCGTCCCTCCTACTTTGCTCAACCAAAACAGCAGAAGATGCTTCAGCACTGAGGGATATTGTTGTTCTGATTGATGGACTATTAATGTGAAGGCTTAACAAACAACATTTCACAAGTAAGATGGACATATTATTGTGTATATTTTGTGATTAGAATATTACTTTACTGTATTTATGTCCACCGGCGAGATACCAGCTAATATTAACTATTGTGCTTGGTGTAATACGGGGTTCAGCCCCGCTATGAAGGTTAACTGAGATTCCGTAAATCTAAAAAAAAAAAAAAATTATTCTCTAACATTGACTTAGATTATCTGACACAAGAGCCTACATTAGAAATGAAACAATATAATACATATTATAAAACTTATATGTTATAACTTACAAAGTTGAAGTTGGTTTCCAATTCCAGCTTCCGATAGCTAAATTCAACTTAATTTTTCACAACCTTCCGCATCATTAATCGACTGTAGTTTAAAATTTACTACACCTAGACTCTTCAAACTTGGACTAGATTATTCTGCTCTAATAGCAGAATATTTAAAACCATGGTTGGGATTTGTGAAACCTTTTTCTGATTTGTGAAAACTCAATAAAGTTAGACTTACACCATTTTTTGGCACCACTTTCATTACTAGAACTGCTCTAATTAAAAATATACAACTCCTTGACTCTTCAAACTTCGACTGGATTATTCTCAACTAAGAACAGAATATTTAAAACCATGTTTGGGATTTGTGAAACTTTTATCTGATTTGTGAAAACTCAATGAAGTTCAATTTTCACCATTTTTTGGCATCTGGATCACCATAGATCTACTCTAATTTAAAAACTACTCCTAGACACTTCAGACCTGGACTAGATTATTCTCCTCTTCAAGCTGGATATTTAAAACCATGTTTGGGATTTGTGAAACATTTTTGGGATTTGTGAAAACTCAATAAAATTCGATTTTCACCATTGTTTTTCATCTGGATCACCATAGATCTGCTCTAATTAAAAAACTACAACTCCTACACACTTCAAATCTGGACTAAATTATTCTGCTCTAATAGTAGAATATTTAGAACCATTATTGTGATTTGTGAAACTTCAAAAAAGGCCAATTTTGCCCTATTTTTCGGTCTCAATCAGACAGGAGTTGCTCTAATTCCAAAACTACAAGACCTAGACTCTTCAAACCTGGACTAAATTATTCTGCTCTAATAGCAGAATATTTAGAATCATTTTTGTGATTTGTGAAACTTCACTTAACAGACCCCTGCAAAAGATCTTTCCTTCCAACAGCCATCAACATCTTACGGAAGCGCATTGCTATCACGCAGGAAAAAAAAATTCGAGCGCTATCACGTTATAACGTGATACGCATCTTGTTAAAACGTGATAGTATCTTGTTAAAACGTGATACGTATCTCGTTAAAACATGATAGTTATCTCGTTAAAACATGATAGTTATCTCGTTAAAACGTGATACGCATCTTGTTAAAACGTGATAGTATCTCGTTAAAACGTGATACGTATCTCGTTAAAATATTATAGTTATCTTGTTAAAACATGATAGTTATCTCGTTAAAACGTGATAGTTATCTCGTTAAAACGTGATGTGTATCTCGTTAAAACGTGATGTGTATCTCGTTAAAACGTGATGTATCTCGTTAAAACGTGTTATGTATCTTGTTAAAACGTGTTATGTATCTTGTTAAAACATGATAATTTTATGTCCAGGAAGTGGCGGTATTATGCTAGGCTAGTACAGTGGCTTACATGAATTGGTCAGGTTTCCTTTCATGTTTGGTCTACAACATGTACAGATACGGATGCTGCTTTGCACTGTGGTTAAAACCATTAATAGCCTGCGTACTCTGAGCAGGATCCTAAACAGAACGGGACTGCACAGAAGGAAACGTTAGTCCGGTCCTCTAGCTGTAGCGGCGTTCCTGACTGTCTGGATCGAAGCTCAAGTTGGCTTCCGATTGTAGCTTCTGATTTGGGAAATGGCTAAAGGGAGATTATAACGGAGGCTCAGACGTATTTGCTGAACAGTTTCTGTTCAGATTTGTCGTTGCTAATGATCTGCTCCATATAGTAAACACATCGTTGTCTTCAGGTGTTTTCCCCCAGACTTTGAAAACAGCAGTTATCAAACCACTGATAAAAAAGAACAATCTAGACAAATCACTACTGCAGAATTACAGGCCGATCTCCAACCTCCCATTCATCAGCAAAGTTATTGAAAAAGCAGTTTTTAAACAATTAAATAACTTCTTAACAATAATGAATCGCTTTGACTCCTTCCAGTCTGGTTTTCGTGCTCACCACAGCACGGAGACGGCCCTTGTAAAAGTGTTCAATGACATCCATATAAACACAGACTGTGGGAGAACCACAGTGCTGGTTCTGTTGGACCTCAGTGCAGCTTTCGACACTGTTGACCATGACATTTTACTGAATCGACTGGAGAGTTGGGTCGGACTCTCTGGTCCAGTGCTCAACTGGTTTGAATCTTACATAAAGAACAGGAATTTCTTTGTTTCAATTGGAAACTTCTCATCAGAGAGGTCAAAGGTCACATGTGGGGTACCCCAAGGCTCAATCCTAGGACCCCTTCTTTTCAATATTTATATGCTCCCGCTGGCTCAGGTTATAGCAGGAAATAGGATTAGCTACCATAACTATGCGGATGATACACAGCTCTACATCACGATGTCACCAGGTGACTCTGAACCCATCCAATCACTGAACAGATGCTTAGATCAGATAAATGTGTGGATGGGCCAAAACTTTCTCCAGCTGAACAGAAACAAAACTGAAGTTATTATCTTTGGACCGAAAGAAGAGCGAACTAGAGTCAATGCTCAGCTTCAGTTATTACAACTGAAAACCAGTGATCAGGCCCGAAACCTGGGAGTAGTGATGGACTCTGACCTGAACCTTCAGAGCCACATAAAGACAGTCACAAAGTCGGCCTTCTATCACCTGAAGAACATCTCCAGGATTAGAGGACTAATGTCTCAGCAGGATCTAGAGAAACTCATCCATGCGTTTATCTTTAGCCGCATTGATTACTGCAACAGCATCTTCACAGGTCTGACTAATAAATCAATCAAACAGCTGCAGCTGATCCAGAACGCTGCTGCTCGCATTCTCACTAGAACCAGGAAGATAGAGCACATAACACCAGTTCTAAAGTCCCTACACTGGCTCCCTGTAGCTCAAAGAATAGACTTTAAAATACTGTTGTTAGTTTATAAATCACTGAACGGTTTAGCACCACAATACATTAAAGATCTGTTATTGCTGTACCAACCATCTAGACCCCTCAGATCTTCTGGTTCTGGTCTGCTCTGCATCCCCAGAACCAGAACCAAACGAGGAGAAGCAGCATTCAGTTTCTATGCACCACGGATTTGGAACAAACTTCCAGAAAACTGTAAAACAGCTGAAACACTGGGTGCCTTTAAATCTCAACTTAAAACCCACCTGTTTACAGTTGCTTATGGCAATTGATGCCTTCTATGTATTTGCGAGTGACTGGGAGTCATTGCGCGTATATAAAACCCTGTAAATTCTAGACTAACAGGTAACCAATTAATGCACAAAATCCGCGTAGGACAGCGAAAGTCCTAGCGCAAAATTTTCGCGAAACAGGCGGACGGAGCCTGGTGCTGCAAGGCTGGAGGCCTTGTCCTGTTAGGCTGTGATTTTATCTTTTCTTTTTATCTTTTTATTACTTTCTTTTTCTTTCTCACTGTTTAACCCTGTAAATTCTAGACTAACAGGTAACCAATTATTGCACAAAATCCGCGTAGGACAGCGAAAGTCCTAGCGCAAAATTTTCGCGAAACAGGCGGACGGAGCCTGGTGCTGCAAGGCTGGAGGCCTTGTCCTGTTAGGCTGTGATTTTATCTTTTCTTTTTATCTTTTTATTACTTTCTTTTTCTTTCTCACTGTTTAAAATTATGTAAAGCACTTTGAAATGCCTTGCTGCTGAAATGTGCTACACAAATAAAATTTGATTGATTGATTGATTGATTTTAACGGTACACTTGCTGAACAACGGCAAGGGCTGTTCGTAACCAAGCAACCGAAATCAACAGAAGGCTCAATAGTGGCAAAAGACAAAACTAGATCCTGTTAAGCATTCTTCAAATAAAAGACTTCCTCTCTCCAAAATAAATCATAAATCAGCAAAAGCTGAATGGCCTCCTTTAAGTGTCCTGAGAAACAATCACCTAATGATCCTGATTCATAAATCTCTACTCGGCTTGGCTCCAGCATACTTAAACTTTCTTTTACATAGATCTGTTAATTCCCATTCTTTACGTTTTAACAAGATTTTTCTTTTGCATGTTCCACTTTTCTGAACTGAAAAAGGGAAGCAAGTTTTAGTGTGATTGCTCCTACAGCCTGGAATCAGCTCCAGTCTGAAATAAAGATGTCAAAACTGGTTCCACTGGACTTATTTCGAGCGATTCTTAAAAACAGACGAGATTCTATTAAACAGTGTCACTGTTTTTAAATTCTTTTCTACTGTTTTACACTTCTGCATATGTATTAATTAATTTTATTTTGTAACCAGGTTGCTGTGTGTTGCAGACTTCTACCCAGGTCCCTCTTGAAAATAAGATAAGATGTGTATCAACGGGGTTTACCTGATAAAATAAAAGAAATAAAATAAAAAATAAAATAATGATATTTGTCAAATATTGATCAAAGATTTTTAATATTTGTCGACAAACAAGGAGCAAAGAAGAGACACCTCTCCTTTACCATATAGGTGACTTAAAATAATGTCTTCTAATGAAGACAAAGAGGGTAGATAAAGATTATTGTGTTGCTTTGATAAAATAAAACTCTGAACTTGAAGATAGTTATAGAAATATTTTGTAGGAATATCATGTTTGTTTTTAATTTCTTCAAGTTACATAAGTACCTTCCCTGGAAAAAGATCAGACATTTTCGCTATATCCTTAGC
Organism: Poecilia mexicana; assembly: GCF_051168715.1. NCBI lineage: Eukaryota > Metazoa > Chordata > Actinopteri > Cyprinodontiformes > Poeciliidae > Poecilia > Poecilia mexicana. The sequence goes on from NW_028263389.1 coordinate 4,900,395, forward strand.
AGTTTAAATCCTGCTCTACATGGATGAACATTACATCGGATTGTTGTTGCATTTCTCCCAAATAATCAAATGTTTTTTTTGCCAGATCATCATTGTATTTTTCAGAAATGGGTATTTTGTTTGCTTAATTAACCTTTTCCTGCCTGATGAGTACATGTACAAGTCTACAACAATAGAGATCCAGTGGGACACAATAGTAACCCATGCTGGGGGCTGACTGGCAGTAAAGTAAAACATTGCTGCCCTGATCTGGGTTGAAATAACATAATAGGTTTGATAATTGTTAACACCCTCTGTCATATGGCAGATATAAGAGAGACAGTTTCATTCTCGGGCGTTTACCATTTAAGTGAAGTTGGAAAAAGTTATATTTAGCTCCTTAAAGAAGAAGGGGAGTGAGGAAATTGAAACTGATTGGAAAACATACGAATTTTGTAATTTTTATAATATTGATGTGACCAATTAAGGAGATGGGTAGCATCTTTAACTATTAAACTTTTAAAGCTAACATACTTAGACACTTCCGACCTGGAATAGATTATTCATCTCTGATGCTATGTTGCATCACTATAAATCGGAATCTGAAAAGTTGTTGGCATTATTATCCCAGCTGATGGATCCTTGTAAGGCACACAAAAAGGCAGGTGCTCTAGGACAAAAAAGTGAAAGAAAACAGAAGGTTAAAATAATAACAAATATTGTAAATGTGATAGGAGTTTATTTCTAATGCATTCCAGATGCAAACATATTTTTAAATCTCTCATTACTGAGGTTTCAATTCAGATAAAGATTTCACAAATCACAAACTAGGTTTGAAATATTCTGCCATTAGCGTAGATTAGAATAATCTACTCCAGATTTGAAGTGTCGATGTATGTTCGTTTTTAAAGCAGATCAAATGATTTCTTAACATTTATATGTTAAATATAATTTCCATGATTAGTTACTTATTTACAGTCATATGTCAAGTCATATGTTAAGTATAATTTACATGATTATTATTATTCACCGAATTTAACTTGATTGTACACAATTCCAAAAGGTGACGTGAAAAATAATTAAATTCAAAGCTTTATGTATGATTTATTTTGGAGAGAGGAAGGCTTTTATTTTGAAGAATGCTTAACAGGATCTAGTTTTGTCTTTTGCCACTATCGAGCCTTCTGTTGATTTCAGTTGCTTGGTTACGAACAGCCGTTGCTGTTGTTCAGCAAGTGTACTGTTAAAACAAATCTGAACAGAAACTGTTCAGCAAATACATCTGAGCCTCCGTTATAATCTCCCTTTAGCCATTTCCCAAATCAGAAGCTACAATCGGAAGCCAACTTGAGCTTCGATCCAGACAGTCAGGAACGCCGCTACAGCTAGAGGACCGGACTGACGTTTCCTTCGGTGCAGTCCCGTTCTGTTTAGGATCCTGCTCAGAGTACGCAGGCTATTAATGGTTTTAACCACAGTGCAAAGCAGCATCCGTATCTCTACATGTTGTAGACCAAACATGAAAGGAAACCTGACCAATTCATGTTAGCCACTGTACTAGCCTAGCATAATACCGCCACTTCCTGGACCTAAAATTATCATGTTTTAACAAGATAAATATCACGTTTTAACGAGATAACTATCACGTTTTAACGAGATACGCATCACGTTTTAATGAGATAACTATCACGTTTTAACGACATACGTATCACGTTTTAACGAGATAACTATCACGTTTTAACGACATACGTATCACGTTTTAACGAGATACGTATCACGTTTTAACGAGATACGTATCACGTTTTAACGACATACGTATCACGTTTTAACGAGATACTATCACGTTTTAACGAGATACGTATCACGTTTTAACGAGATACGTATCACGTTTTAACGAGATACGTATCACGTTTTAACGACATACGTATCACGTTTTAACGAGATACTATCACGTTTTAACGAGATACGTATCACGTTTTAACGACATACGTATCACGTTTTAACGAGATACTATCACGTTTTAACGAGATACGTATCACGTTTTAACGAGATACTATCACGTTTTAACGAGATACGTATCACGTTATAACGTTATAGCGCTCGAAATTTTTTTTTTCCTGCGTGATAGCAATGCGCTTCCGTACATCACGTTATAACGTGATAGCGCTCGAATTTTGTTTTTCCTGCATGATAGCAATGCGCTTCCGTACCATCTACAATAACTCTTTGAAAAATTAATGAGTTACACCAACATTTTTATTTCCCATTGGGATTAATAAAGTAGTTTTGAATTGGAATTGAATTTGAAAAAAACTGCATGGAACATGTATGAATAATAATCTGAGAGCGCGGTCCATGAGGCGTCTATCCTTATATTATGTCTATTGTTTTCGGGGCTAGCTGTCAGTGTTGTCACTGGCTTCGACAAATGGACTACATATTCCATGATGCTTTATAACTAGTAAAAGAAGAACTTGAAGACAGACGAAGAAGAAAGAATTTTGTAGGGTTTTTTTTTTTCGCATAAAGACCTATGTTAGCTGAATTCCGACACTTTTTCGTATATCATTATGTATGATTCGTTCATCCTATTTATTCACTAAAGTTCATCTGAATAATCCAGCCGACTCCTTTCATCTTTGAATTAATCGAATACACAGCAGGTATCAGGGATGCCATTGGTTTCAGCACCTTTGCAACAGCTGAGTCTGGCTCCCACTAGAGCTGCCGTTAGGTGTCCAGGATGTTTCAGAGCTGTCACAACTGGTGCCGATGTTTTGGGGGATGGCAATGCCAGTTTTTGGAAAACGTGTTTCTTATATTGCCTGTTTATAAATTTTTATTTCAATGATAATTGTATTGGTTAATTATCCGTTTAACAACTTGAATATTTTTGACTTAATTTAATTGAAGGAAGATGGCCAAAGTAATTGAATCTACCACTAAGTGTCACTATCACAGTGGAACCTGTTGAACCCCGTTGGGTTGCCAGATAGGGCTTTGGCCAAGATGGAAATAGTAGTAGTTGTGTAAAACGTATATTGTAGAAATTAATAAAGTTTAAAAAAAAAAATTTAAGCATAATGATTATAATTTCTCATGGAGGAATAATAAGTTATTTGATCCTGATGTTGTAAATTCACTCGTTGACTAAACATGAATTTTACAGTAGACTTCAAATGATTTCAGAGAGGGATTTTATAATACACAAATATTTTAGTTCTTGGCTATTGAAAACTTAAATGATATGTTATTGCTGTTTAAAGTATTTACATACAATGGCTAATAAATATTGACAAATCAATTACTATGCATATACTTTGTGACATAAATTTTTAAAAATGTTGAAACATATCTGCCAAATAAAATATGTAAACAGCACAATTTTCTTTGAAAAAAGCATTTGCATCTTAAGTACAACCCAAAGTAATATTTATTTCCAAAAATATGTAACAATCTTGTTCTTAATGCTGCTTAGGATTCACACATTGTCAAAGTTTTTGAGGTGTACATACTTTGTGTTTTGACTTATCAATATTCAATATTAGTGTAAAAAATTTGAAGGTGTTTTAACTTGAAAGTGAAAGTCCTGCTGCCTTGAAAATGCTATTGAAATGCATTTTGTTGCTCAGATTTTAGTCATTCTCTCATCTTTGAATAAGAAAACTTTGAAGACAATGAACAGAACCAGAAACGAACACGGAGAAGCAACCTTCATTTATGCCACACAAATCTGTAATGAACTTGACAAATAATGAAAAATAGCAGGGATTAAATTTATTAAATAACAACAAGTAATAACTCTTTAAAACTGGTTAACATGCATTTTTGGAAAATTATGATATGTTTTCCAAAAACTCTGCATTATCTTAAAAAAAAACTCTGAAATTTATAGTGGCTGCCTGGTCTATTAAGCAATAGACCAGGCAGCCACTATAACTTATGACATCCTGTGCACTGTCATGGAACCATGGTGAACATAATGTCACTCTGGAATTGTCAATATCTCATGTTGCCACTGTCACCAATATTAACTAATAAATCAATATTAGCACTTCTGCTGACACCTGCCTGCCACTGGAAGTGTCATTAGTAGGTGCGGTGTTACGATTTGCGCCTGCTGTCTCTCCACCATAGAGCTAAACTGGTCAATCAAGCAAAGAAAAGACCTGGAAAGTCAGAGAATCCCAAAGTTAAAACAAGAGGTAGAGAGCCGGAGTTCCCACAGGAATCAGCTGTTGTCTGAGGTAAAATGCTACAGAAATAAAATCAAAGAGCTTCAAACCTCTTTAAAAAAACAAGCGAGGGACTCAAAAGTGCAGATTGAGAAGATGGAGGAAGAAAAAATGCAAGTGATGTCTCAATTCACAGCATACGATACGAAGATTGAAAAGTATGAAAATGAAGTGATGGAACTTGAGTTTGAAGTGTCCAGAAAGATTGACGACATCAGCATTAAGAATAATGAGATTATGAGAGAAAAAAACAAGTACAGACTTCTTGAGAACAAGACAAAAATTCTGGAAAAGGAGTTGACTGAGTCAGTGAAGGAAAATACAATTTTTCTGAAGAAACTTTCAAAAACTCCAACGGAGCAAGCCATAGATAAAACTAAGGAAGAGTTTTTAGCAAGACACAGTTTAACTTCAGGGGTATTACTTGAGGAAAAACTGCGAAACAGGGAATTAGTACAATGTCTGATGAGAAAAGAACGTGAGGTGAGTAAACTCTTGGAGCAGCAGGCTAAGACCGCCAAGCTCCTAGCCTCACAACCACAGCCACAGAAAGAGGCTGTGGTTGTGAAAAAGAGATTTGAGCCCATAGCGTCCGATTGGGAAGATCTGAAGAACGAAAATAAATCCTTAAATTATCACATAAAGACACTAATCGAAAACAGGGAGAGGGATCAAAATCGCATTAAAGAACTTACCGACCAAGTATTTATGGTAAGGAAAAAGTACTTCAGTGAGAAGATGCAGCACGAGACTTTGAAGAAATCCTAAAAGAGCCAAGAGGTTAAGGTAGAGGATGATAATGCTTTGGAAGTTCCTAAAGATGAAAACAAGGTTGAAATCAACGATAAACAAATCAACAATAAACAAATCAACGATAAACAAGACGCTCTTCTACCACTCATCCAAGAAACAACCCTCCAGCTACCCAAAACAAAGTCAGTTCGTAATCTAAGAGTTCTGCCTCTGGGTGAAGGCAAGTAATTGCCAGACTTTAAAGAAGACATAATTATAACACCAGAAAAGTTAAAACAGCTTAAGCCCCTACGTCTGCTTAGACTTTCTTTTATTGTTGCAGTTTGGCCAGAACCTTAATTTTCAACTCTAGATTAACTATTTAATTAATAACTTGTATTCCTACCTGTACTAAACATTGTGTTTCTTTCTACAGTACACTCTTTAAATGGGATGGATAGTTTTTCTCCGGGTGCTCCGGTTTTCCCTACCATTCGAATGGTAGCCTAAAGAAGTGATTAGGCTAATTGGTGTCTTTTAAATTTACCTCTGTCTCTCGCTCACTAACTGTTGGAGACACTCTTTAAACTAAATGCATAGGTTTTCTCCGGGTGCTCCGGTTTTTCCTTCGGGAAAAAAAGTGATTAGGTTAATTGGTCTCTTAGTTTTACCTCTGTGTCTCACTCACTGGCTGTTAGAGATACAAAGGATATGAACTTAACTATTTCAGATTCTTAATGCGTTTCTTTTTAGCCCGCACTCCTTAAATGGCCTCATACAACGTCTTCCTGCTCTAGTGTTTCTGTATTTTCTGTCTTCTGAATCTTAGTCGTCTTAATTTTTAACCGGTCATAGAATATGACTAGTCTCTCTACGTTGGAGTGTCTTCCTGTTAAAAACAAGTTGTTCCTCTCCACTTGACTGCTCAGGATGAGGGACTGTAATGTAAGATGATTTATTTTTCCTTTTCAATTAATATAGTTTTATGTGAGATTGGTTATTTGCTGGGGATGTTGCATGGATGAGTGGGGGCGCTGTGCCTTTCAGAGGATATATTTCTTTCTTCTTCGAGGGTGTAGCGGCTAAAATCCTATATTTTAGGCTACTGGTGGTTGTTGTTGAAAGGCGTTGGTTTTACGTGCGCTCAATTAAGATTCAGCATGCCGATCTTCCGTTTGATATAAAGTTAAGTCATTTATTTACAGTACAATGTCCATTGTCTTACTGTTTTCCTTAAGATCCACATAAATTCGACATACATCCAAAAACCAAGCACAGTAGAAAACTGTTTGCCTCTACCTATCAACAACACCTGAACAGAATCATGATTGACCTTAAATAACCCATCCCCCATCAGACACTCAGAACTCAAAATAAAATACGCCCCCTGGTGGCGATAAACACCAGAAAGGATAAATGGCTCCTACAGAGGGTTTTTTTTTTTTTTTTGTCTCTTCGTTGGGGCTCCTTCTTATGAGGGGCGGAGACGTTAGGCTGTTCGGTTAGACGGTTGAATCAAAGTCTGCAAAGCTACGCTATTCCCTCTCAGTGTCTGCTCTTTCTCTACCCACGACCTCTTATTTTATGGTGACCCATAAAATAGATATCACTACGCAGTGTTACACTGGTGGCAGCGGGTTGTGGACGCTTTCAGCGATTGAAGAGGTGAGCACATGCTACGCATGCTAACCACAGATAGCTCATGCTGCACGTGCTGAGCGGCGTATATAGCGGCTGCTGAAGACGGACTTTTTTTTGCCCTGTCTCTCATCCTACTGCTGGTTACGGAGACGAATACACAGCTATGGCGAGTAGTTTTGGGGATCAATTACCTTTTCATTCTACAAGTAGTCGCACCAGGCCTCACTACAGCCACATTTTCATGGGGGATGGAAAAGAGGATTTTTCAAAATGGTGCAGGCGTTTTGAAGTGACTGTTGCTGCTGATCCTGATACCACTGAGGACAGTTTGGTGAAGCTGCTACCTACATGTTTAGGAGGTGCTGTTTTTTAGACTCATCAAACGACCGAAACACACCTAACCACAGTTCCAGTTCATATGTGAAGGATGGACACAACCAGCGGGGTCCACGTACCCTATCTGGATCATCTGAACGCTACACGCAGGGCTATAGCTCTTCAAACAGAGGCTACGTGGCCGCTCTCCTGACCGCTATGAAAGTGGCCGACGTAATCACTCTCCCAGCCCAGGGCGAGTACGTTTCCGGTCTCCTTCACATTCGAACCATGATCAGGTAAACTAGGAGTAGCTGACAATGAGGGCAAATTGCTACTGACTTCGCCCTAGCCCAGACACACAATGACACCTACCATGACACCGTTGCTAGTTTGGCTGATGTAGAGAAGAGATATGTGTCAGTTGTTATTGAGGACACTGTAGTGCATGCTTTTCTTGACACTGGAGCGGACGTTTCAGTCATTAGTGAGGACTTTAGAATGGCTACACCTGCTCTTCACAGGAAGCCCATTGTAAAACGGTTTATTCCTCTCACTGGTGTCACAGGTGACCCCCTTGACTCTGTAGGCTCCATTTATGTGAACCTAACTATTGCAGATAAGCTCATGACACACACACTTCAAGTTGTCAGAAACTGTACAAAGCCAGTCATTTTAGGTTGGGATTTTATGGTGGCAAATGGGATTACAGTTGACACTCGGAACATGACTTGCAAGGTAGCAGGTACAGCTCTGCCACTAGTTAGTCCACATCTGTATGTTCCCTGCCTGACTGCTTTTTCAGTATCATCCACCGTTAGCATTCCTGCTATGTCTGAGAGGGTCATCACTGCTACTCTGGATGCACCCCAGAAAGGGTCGTTACCTAGTGGCTACATTGGTGTGTTTCAACCACATTATACCGACCAGTCTGCTGTGGGTATTGCATGGACTGTGGCCAGGGTAGAACGAGGTTCTATTTGTGTTAAAGTAGCTAATGTTTCACATAGTGATGTCATGTTACATAGTGGTACACAGGTGGGCCACTTTCATGCTGTCTTAGCAGAGGGCCAGAGTGAATTCACCATTATGGACAGTTTTATCTGTAACATTAATACTCAGACACCTGACAGTCCCAGAATAATCCCTCTTACAGATAGTACAGACTCAGATCTGACACCTTTGCAGAAAAAACGACTGACAGAGACTTTGACTTCTTTTGCAGATGTTTTTAGTCAACACCCACATGACTTTGGCAGGACTGACATGGTGACACACAAAATCACTACGAACTGTGACACCCCAATCTCACAAAGAGCCTACCGCACCTCTCCGGCCATGAAGGCAGAAATTCGCCGCCAAGTTGAAACCCTTAAATCACATGATTTGATAGAGGACAGTTCAAGCCCCTGGGCCAGCCCAGTAGTTATGGTGAAAAAGAAGGATGGCTCTTACAGGTTTTGTGTAGATTTTCGTAAACTGAACTCTGTCACCATTACTGACGCTCACCCCTTACCGAGAGTTGATGACAGTCTAGATGCGCTTTCTGGTTCGCAGTACTTTTCTACCATGGACATGTCTAGTGGGTACTGGCAAGTACAAATGGATCCAGCAGACAGACAGAAGACTGCGTTTACGACAGGTGATGGCTTGTATCAATTTAAGGTCATGCCAATGGGGCTTAAAAACTCACCTCCGACCTTCCAAAGGCTCATGGAGCTGGTTCTGAGAGGACTACACTGGACGACTTGTGTCATTTATTTGGATGACATCATTTGCATGGAAAAAACCTTTGAAGATCACCTAGGCAATCTCAGACATTCTCACTCGTTTTTGACAAGCTGGTTTAAAGTTAAACCCAAAGAAATGTGACTTTTGCAAACCTGCTGTGAAGTACATGGGGTACATTGTGTCTCGGGATGGACTGGCATTGGACCCTGTAAATAGTGAACGCATCAGAAACTGGCCTGTTCCACGCTCTCCAACAGAGGTACATGCCTTTTTGGGACTGTGTTCATATTACAGACGTTTTGTACATAAATATGCCTTTATTGCTCAGCCTCTGCATAGGCTTACCCAAAAACAAGTGGTGTTTGAATGGACAGATGACTGTTTTGCCGCTTTTCAAGCACTTAAGGATGCACTGACTTCGCCTCCAATAATGGCATTTCCCAACTTTGACCAACCATTCATTTTGAGTACAGATGCATCTAATTTTGCAGTTGGTGCTGTACTGTCTCAGACACAACAGGGACAAGAAAGGGTTGTATCTTTTGCAAGTCATGTACTTTCAAAAACAGAGAGAAAGTGGTCTACATATGACAAAGAACTGTATGCCATTGTGTGGTCAATTAGACACTATAAACATTATCTGAGTTGCAATCCTTTTACAATCATCACTGATCATCGTCCTTTACTCAGCTTAAGGAAGATGGACGTCACGCATGACCCTACCGGACGCAGGGGTCATTGGGCATTGGAGTTGGACCCGTATCAATGGAAAATCACTCACAGAGATGGCAAGAAACACACAAATGCCGATGCCATGTCACGTATACCATTGGAGCAGGACTCAACTGAGGTGACAGTTTCAGCCCTGCCTGATGGTCACTCTTCTCCTTGCGATACAGAAAAATCTGTTTCACCGGCCGAGTCGCCATGTTCAGGCCCTGAACGTTCAGAGATGACCAATGTTGTACCACAAGTGTGTTGTGTGGACAATGATAGGACACATGTCAATATGGGGTTTGCCACATTACAACAGACATTATCCAATCAAAACATGGACATTGTATGTGCACAACTCTCTGATCCTGTTTTCTTTGAAGTGTATACCTGGGTGAAAAACAAGAAACGTCCCTACCTCAGACAGGTAAAAGGTAGAGTTCAGAGAAAACTTTGGTGGCAGTTTCCTAAGTTATTACTATGTAATGATTTGCTTTGTCGCAAAGGTCAGAGTGCACCGGGGAAACCCGAGGTCTGTCAAGTGTTAATTCCACCTCCACTTGTTACGGAAACAATGCATTTTCTGCATGGTAATCCTTGTTCTGGTCATTACAGTGCCGAGCGTACATTTAAGAAGGCATTGACAGTGTGTTATTGGCCAGGAATGAGATCTGATATTGAAAACTTCTGTAATCTGTGTAAGACATGTGAAGCTTTCCGAAAAGCTGTACCAAAGCACAGAGCCCCTTTGCAATCTATTCAGACTGACAGACCATTTCAGTTGGTCTGTACGGACATTACTGAACTTCCGGTTACCTTTCTTGGTAATAGATATGTGCTTGTGGTACAGGACCATTTTACCAAGTATGTAAACGCCTATGCTATGTCTGACCAAAAAGCTGCCACAGTAGCACAGTTACTGTGTGAACGGTATATACCTGAACATGGTGTTCCTGAGGAACTGTTGTCAGATCAGGGACGACAATATGAGTCTGAAATTATTCACACAATTTGTCAGAGACTACAAATGACAAAGAAAAGAACCTCTCCATATCACCCAAGAGGGAATGGTGTGGTTGAACGGTTTAATCGGACTCTGAAAGAGCAGTTGGCCCGACTCATTCAGGACTACGGAGGCGAGTGGGACCACTACCTCCCTGCTGTGGTACTTTCTTTCAACTCTACTCCTCACTTGAGCACAGGGTACTCACCATATTTCCTTGCTCATGGACGAGAACCCCAACTACCTGCTAATGTCCATATTTCATCGCCAAAGGTTTCTGATTGCCCACAAAACTATGGTTCAGAACTGGCTACACGGATGAACGCTGCTTTTGAGACTGTTCTTCTCCATCGCGAAGAACAAAAACAAAAACGAGAGTACTACAAAGACACACGGTTTAGGCCTTATGCTTGTGGTGATCTGGTATGGATAGATGACCCCACCACACAACGACAAAAGCTTTCCCCAAACTGGACTGGTCCATTTAAGGTTGTATCTGTGGATGAAAAGGGACTCCTTTACAAGCTGGTGGATGTTAAATATCCTCAGGCTGCGACCAGAGTCATTCACTATGATCGTTTAAAACTTTATTGTAGCTCCACAGACACATTACCCACAGATGTCTCCCAGTCTGTATTTCCTCCAAACAGGGACACACTGCCGAGGTATACCGCTTTGTCTGGTTCATTGCCCTGGCTTTTTGGCCAAACAGCGGCAGCCCAGACATCAGGAACCACTAGGTCATTGCCATCTTCACCAAGGAACCCAACAGGACTCATTTCCCATCAGCCTGCACAACCACCCCCCAGCTTCCCGCCTTCTGGGGGTGCAGTTATTACCAGGTGTGGGCGTACTGTGCGGAAGCCACAACGACTGCTGTTATGAGAAAAATGATCTACAGTTGTTCTTATTAGGGGGTGAAAAACTGGTTCAGTTAAACCCAAACATGTTGACCGTTGTTCTTTATAAAGGTCTTATTGTGAGTTTGTGTCCTTGGTTTTGCAACCCCCCCAGGTGATATGTGACAGTCTGGAAGGATTGTGCTTTGGTGAAATGATTTATTTTTTTTATGTAACAACTTCATTTTGAAATGAGGACATTTCATTTAAAGAGGGGGAAGTATGTAAGATGATTTATTTTTCCTTTTCAATTAATATGGTTTTATGTGAGATTGGTTATTTGCTGGGGATGTTGCATGGATGAGTGGGGGCGCTGTGCCTTTCAGAGGATATATTTCTTTCTTCTTCGAGGGTTTTTTTTTTTTTTTGTCTCTTCGTTGGGGCTCCTTCTTATGAGGGGCGGAGACGTTAGGCTGTTCGGTAGACGGTTGAATCAAAGTCTGCAAAGCTACGCTATTCCCTCTCAGTGTCTGCTCTTTCTCTACCCACGACCTCTTATTTTATGGTGACCCAGATTTAGATATCACTACGCAGTGTTACAGTAACATCAGTGACTCAATTAGATGGATGGATGGGTTGGATGCTAAATTTTTCTCTGGGTGTTCCAGTTTTTTCTACTATTTGGGAAAAGAAGTGATTAGGTTATTTGATCTCTTAAATTTACCTCTGTCCCTCACTCAAAAGCTGTTGGACATACAAAATATCTGAACTGAAGAAAACTGTTTCTTTCTAGCACACGCTCATTAATGGCCTCATACAATGTCCTCAAACCCTCCATTTCTATTTTAAATAGCTTTCTTCAGGACACCATTAACTAAACAAAAAAAGTGTGATTATGTCACCAAGCTGAACACAGCAACTGCATTTAATCATATTTTCAATTTTACTGATATTTATTAGAAAATACAGTGGTAAAAATAGAAAAGATAACATCCAATAATACAATCCATTTTGTGTTTTTTTTTTTTTTTTAACCATCAATGACTGAAAATTATTGAGACAAAAATAATTCAAAATTCTTATCATGATGAAATTTTCACAATAAATGATAAACAATATGATAAATGTCAATGCATAGGAAGCAAGGCATTGCATTAGCCTTATCACTAGCTAACAGGTAATTAGCTAATGCAATAAAAAAATACTTTAAAAATAAAATTGTTTATAAATATAGCTGCTTGTATAAGGTTTCCAGTAACAAAACAGCGTGTTATGAAAGACTAAATGCTCAAATACGTCATTGTGCCTGTCAAACGTATAACGCTGAGTGGAGCGGTCGACCTCTCTAAGATGGCCGCCCTAAATCTCGTAAGCGAAAATAGGCAAGAGCGGTCCGTGAGGCATAGGAGGTGTCAGTATGAGGTCGTGGAAACCCTTGGAAGGTGCCGAAGTCAGTGACAACACTGACCGGTATCCCCGTAAACAGTGGCACTAATGGCAGGTGTCAGCAGAAGTGCCAGTACGAGGTGCCGAAGTCAGCCGAAGTCAGCGGCAACACTGGCAGCTAGCCCCGAAAACAGTGGCACTTGTGGCGCATAATGACACCTGCCGCTGGAAGTGCCATTAGTAGGTGCGGTGTCACGATTTGCGCCTGCTGTCTCTCCACCATAGAGCTAAACTGGTCAATCAAGCAAAGAAAAGACCTGGAAAGTCAGAGAATCCCAATGTTAAAACAAGAGGTAGAGAGCCAGAGTTCCCACAGGAATCAGCTGTTGTCTGATGTAAAATGCTACAGAAATAAAATCAAAGAGCTTCAAACCTCTTTAAAAAAACAAGCGAGGGACTCAAAAGTGCAGATTGAGAAGATGGAGGCAGAAAAAATGCAAGTGATGTCTCAATTCACAGCATACGATACGAAGATTGAAAAGTATGAAAATGAAGTGATGAAACTTGAGTTTGAAGTGTCCAGAAAGATTGACGACATCAGCATTAAGAATAATGAGATTATGAGAGAAAAAAACAAGTACAGACTTCTTGAGAACAACCTGCAGAGATGGAAGAGTGACTTTACAGATATTACCTGGCCAGTAATGTCTATTGTTAAACATGACATGAAAGGGGGATAGATGCCATGTTAAGAACTGTTTCATACAGGAAAGTGTACCAAGAGACTGTCTTCCAAACCTGTCTCCATACCGGCTGAAGACTCAGTTCTCCAGAAATGCTATTATGTCGGGACGATATTTATTTTGAGGGGGAGAGTGTGGGGGATCAGTTGCTGAGGACTTTGGATCAAGGACCCTCCCCCCCTTGAACCTCCCATCCCCCCACTCCCATTAAAATATGAGTCCATTCTCTGTTCCTATGAATGTTTTGTTTTATTAAAAAGCACTGTTTTATTGTCCATGTTTAGCGGAATATTCACGTGTATGTTGGTAGCTATTCGGACTGAGAGTGACACAAGTTTGGACAGTGATCAGTTTCGAACAGGCGCTTAGGGCAGCCTCGGGTCGGAAGGGTCCTAAGTTTCAAAGAAGAAGAGAAGATGGCGAATAGAGTAACGCTGTAGTGTAACGCACGGATCGATGAATGTGTTTTGAATGTTCAGAAAAAAGGAAGTAAAGGAAATTTACAATTTGGAAAAAGCTCAAGAAGAAATTGAGCTTCTAAAAGAGAAAATTGATAAACTCACCATAGAGCTAAACTGGTCAATCAAGCAAAGAAAAGACCTGGAAAGTCAGAGAATCCCAATGTTAAAACAAGAGGTAGAGAACCAGAGTTCCCACAGGAATCAGCTGTTGTCTGAGGTAAAATGCTACAGAAATAAAATGAAAGAGCTTCAAACCTCTTTAAAAAAAGAAGCGAGGGACTCAAAAGTGCAGATTGAGAAGATGGAGGAAGAAAAAATGCAAGTGATGTCTCAATTCACAGTGTGACATCACAATGAAATAAAGTATCTTAAGCAAAGAAAAAAATTAACCTCCGAGAATAAAACATGGGTTAATGAAATACACATAATTTTTGTTGTATTGATATGTATGCAAGGATGTCTTGTATGTATGTATTTTATTTGTGAAAGTCCACGAAGTAAAAAAATATCTGGGTCACAACTTTTACCGGAACTGATAAAAGGAACAAGGGACACTGGATAAAAAAAAAGGAGAGAAGTGGGTGTGGCAGCACATAGACATAATATAAGAGTAGACCCTGCATTGGCCGCTCCGGCGCAGGAAATACGTCGGCCATCTTGGAGCGGTATACCCTCCAACTTTGCTCAATCAAAACAGCAGAAGATGCCTCAGCACTGAGGGATATTGTTCAGATCGATGGACTATTGATGTGATGGCTCCACAGACAACATTTCACAAGTAAGATGGACATATTATTGTGTATATATTGTGATTAGAATATTACTTTACTGTATTTATGTCCACCGGCGAGATACCAGCTAATATTAGCTACAGTGCTTGGTGTAATATGGGTTCAGCCCCGCTATGAAGGTTAACTGAGATTCCGTAAATCTAAAAAAATTAATTATTCTCTAACATTGACTTAGATTATCTGACACAAGAGCCTATATTAGAAATGAAACAATATAACACATATTATAAAACTTATATTATAAGTTTTATAATATGTGTTATAACATTCACCGGCAAAGTTTACACAGGTGGTAAAGACTATTATTTATATTCTTTCACTCTGTCAAAAGTAAGATACATCCTAAATCTTCCGTTTCTGTTTTGAAAATTTCCTAAAGACACGATGTGAGGAAGAAGAGGGAGATATCTATAAAGAGACGGATTCACTGCAGCACGGATGAATCTCGCATCGGATTTTGGACTCGTCGGCTGAAAAACAAACATATATGTGTATGTATGTATATATATATATATATATATATATATATATATATATATATATATATATATATATATATATATATAATTCAGTATTAATCATTATTTATTTGTGCCATTATTAATCTTTATTAGTGTTTGTATAGTTATATAAATATATATTGATATTACTAAATAATTTATTAAATAGATTATGAACGGCTGTGTGCTTTGTAATATGCTCTTCATGCATCGATATCAGAATATTCCATTCCTATTCTATTGTTATAGCCACTAAGCATATTTAAATATGATGAACTATGTATTAAAAACTTAAAAAAATACAATTGTTTATAAATGTAGCTTTGATAGATGTTTGAATATGGTTTCCAGTAACAAAAAAGTGTTTTCTGATCAATTAAATCCGCTGATACGTCATTGTGCCTGCTAAACACATAACGCTGAGTGGAGTGGTGTACCGCTCCAAGATGGCCGCCCTAAATCTCGTCAGCGACAATAGGCGAGAGCAGTCCATGAGGCGTCTATTCTTATATTATGTCTATGTGGCAGCACGCTGGAAAAGGACGCCGAGCGACAGACCGAGGAGCTCGAAAGATTAGCCCAGAGATACCTGATTGTGGAATAAATGCGTTGCCAGATCAGCTACTGAAGGAATCAAAAGTCTTCTGGAGGCAAGATAAAGCCAGTTTAATTCAAGCAAGATGGCCAATTGAATATACTATAAAGTGTCACTATTACAGTGGAACCTGTCACTATGTTCAAGGACACATCTGGTTAATCACACATCACTGATAGTTAATAGGACTTTTTACTTAATCAAAATGACATTCAACTCTTGCCCATGTTTATATCGCAGAACAGTGGCTGACATGGTGCAACAGGAAGCCAAATGTTGCAACTGGATAATAGTAATAATAATCAGACTCTGTAAGCTATGCTAATTAACGTATATTGTAGAAATTAATAAAGTTTGAAAAATAAATTTAAGCTTAATCATAATTTCTCATGGAGGAATAATAAGTTATTTGATCCTGATGTAGTAAATTCACACGTTGACTAAACATAAATTTTACAGCAGACTTCAAATTGCTGTTTAAAGTATTTACATACAATGGCTAATAAATATTGACAAATCAATTACTATGCATATACTTTGTGACATAAACTTGAAAAAATGTTGAAACATATCTGCCAAATAAAATAATATGTAAGCAGCACAATTTTCTTTGAAAAAAGCATTTTCATCTTAAGTATAACCCAAAGTAATTTTTATTTCCAAAAATATATAACAATCTTGTTCTTAATGCTGCTTAGGATTCACACATTGTCACATTTTTTGAGGTGTAAATACTTTGTGTTTTGACTTATCAATATTCAATATTGGTGTAAAAAAATTTGAAGGTGGTTTAACTTGAAAGTGAAAGTCCTCCTGCTGCCTTGGAAATGCTATTGAAATGCATTTTGTAGCTCAGATTTTAGTCATTTTCTCATCTTTGAATAAGAAAACTTTGAAGACAATGAACAGAACCAGAAACAAACACAGAGAAGCAACCTTCATTTATGCCACACAAATCTGTAATAAACTTGACAAATAATGAAAAATAGCGGGGATTAAATTTAATAAATAAAAACAAGTAATAACTATTTAAAACTGGTTAACAGGCATTTTTGGATAACATGTTTCTTTTTTTTTTAATTGCATTATCTTAACAAAAAACAATGAAAGTTATAGTGGCTGCCTGGTCTATTAGATAATAGACCAGGCAGCCACTATAACTTATGACATCCTGTGAACTGTCATGGAACCATGCTGAACATAATGTCACTCTGGAATTGTCAATATCTCATGTTGCCACTGTCACAAATATTAACTAATAAGTCAATATTAGTGAACTTACCCGGTTTAATAATCAATAGCATTATATTAAGGTCACTGTATGAAAATAATTAGAATCCGGAATTGACAGGAGCTTGTCAGCACTGACATACCATGGCAACCGAGTGTTAGTTGTAGTGGTAGGTACCTATGGTAGCTATTATCAGCTGTTGCAGAAGAGGTCCCATCTGACAGTGCAGGAGTTGTCTTTCTCTGTTAAGTCTGAACACCGGCTGTACATTTAAATATGTATGAGAATTATGTTGTAATTAAGATATATTTTATTTCTATTTGTTTGAACTAAAGTTATCCATATGCTACATTCTGTCTGAAACAGATAGAGAATGAGGTTAGCAGCCTGTGGCACCCATGGCCACCTTACTTGTGCCACCTAACCGGTAGTAAGGTGGCACAAGTGGCACCTTACCCAGAAGCCCGTGGCACAAGTGATAGCTTATGGCAACTGTCAACATGTTTTCACTGAGGCTGTTTATTGGAAACTGAAATTTGAGACTGTATAAAAAATAGACCAGGGCATATTTGCTTTTTTAAGGGAACAGAATACTTAAGAGGAAATGCAATACTTTGTGCCAGATCCACCATTATTTTCATTAATTATAAATTCATTCATATTAAATCTGACACAGAAGCTGTCACCAAAGAATATTCTATTCCTATTCTATTGTTTTCCCCACTAAGCATATTTAAATATGCTGAAGTATGTATAATACAATTAAAAATACTTTAAAAATACAACTGTTTATAAATATGGCTGCATGTATAAGGTTTTCAGTAACAAAACAGCGTGTTATGAAAGATTAAATGTTCAAATACGTCATTGTGCCTGTTAAACATACGCTGAGTGGAGCGGTCGAACCCTATAAGATGGCCGCCCTAAATCTCGTCAGCAAAAATAGGCGAGAGCGGTCCGTGAGGCGTGGGAGGTGCCAGTATGAGGTTGTGGCAACCCTTGGAAGGTGCCGAAGTCGGCCAAAGTCAGTGGCAACACTGACAGCTAGACCCGAAAACAGTGGCACTAATGGCAGGTGTCAGAGGAAGTGCCAGTAAGAGGTGCCGAGGTCAGCCGAAGTCAGCCGAACGCAGTGGCAACACTGACAGCTAGTTCCGAAAACAGTGGCACTAATGGCAGGTGTCAGCAGAAGTGCCAGTAAGAGGTGCCGAGGTCAGCCGAACGCAGTGGCAACTCTGGCAGCTAGTCCCGAAAGCAGTGGCACTAATGGCAGGTGTCAGCGGAAGTGCCAGTAAGAGGTGCCGAAGTCAGCCGAACGCAGTGGCAACTCTGGCAGCTAGTCCCGAAAGCAGTGGCACTTGTGACAGGTGTCACACCTGCCACCGGAAGTGCCATTAGTAGGTGCGGTGTTACGATTTGCGCCTGCTGTCTCTCGGGCGAGGACCGGACCCGATGCGCTCACGTTCCAGGCCTGATAAAGGGAACCGCCTGGGTACACATACGCCATCCCGGTGAGACCCTTCCATGTTTTTTTTATTATTGTTTTTTGTGTGCACAAAGACTGATACATTTTTTGGGCCCCAACGTTGTTTTTTTTGCGTGGACGGAACTTTATTTTTGATCGCCCAATTATGGACTTTTCGATTAACTATTATTATTGATGAAATATTTTTTTCGTTTTGATTCATAGGCTGGGCTATAGATTTGAATGAGGGGTTGTTTAATTGCAAAAAGTTCGAGAGTGACTGATATAATGCCATGATTCCAGGAATCAGATGATTGGTTATTAAACGTAGCGGGCACCTCTTATCCTATCCTATCCTATCCTTTTTATTTCAATCAAATCATTTTTCTAGCTTTGATTAGGGAAAGCAGCGGTCATACTTATTTCTAAATTTGTATAAAAAATAAGTCAAAGAACTCTCTTGGGCGTGTACATTTCTAGTTTATACTAAGATTTGTTACAACAGCATACGGTATGAAGATTGAAAAGTATGAAAATGAAGTGATGAAACTTGAGTCTTACATCCAATTTGCGTCTCTGTCCACACCAAGTGTTCGCTAGTTCGGCCAAGTCCGTCACAAATTTGTCGATAAGCCAGGAATCCACAAGTTCTAAACAGCAGAAATCCTGTTACCATGAAAAAATCCAGGGTGAATCCCACAGGGTGTGTCCCCGCAGAATAAGAGGGCTCTCCTGTGCCCAGTCTTCTCATCATAAATTTTATCAATTGCGTTGAGAGATTGGTTGTCCAGAACCATAATTTGCAGATTCGGAGGATGTGCAAAGAAAGGCTCCAAAAATAGAGAAAAAGACACGACAAAAACAGAGCAAGGAAGGCAGGCATGGGCAGAGAGGAGGGAGCAGAGGAAAGAAGCGTCCGCTTTCGCAGAGAGAGAGAGAGAGAAAGTAAGGACCATAATTATTTGCACAGTAAGCCTTCCAGGAATATGGTGCAAAGTGAGCTGGCTTTGCTGTTGCCTAGCAACATAGGATACATTACATTATTCCACTGATGGAATCTGATGATGTCAAAGTGTTATGATGTCATAGGGGACAGATACCTTGAATGTTCTGGATCTGAAACAAATTTGCAAAACTTTTTTCGGACGTTGGTTTTTCCATATTGGATTGTATTGGATTGTATTTTTTCGTAGCTTTTCTGATACATCGGTCAGACATTCAAAATGGCGCCAGTTCAAACTGATTTGTTAACAAAGGACCAAATTAAACAAATGACAAGAGATGAATTGGTTATCGTGCTTCTGGATTGGTTACAACGGTTTAGAGAAAGATCTGCAGCCCTCAGTAGGGAGGACGCACTACAGGACAATTTGGAAAAAGTTCAAGAAGACATTGAGCTTCTAAAAGAGAAAATTGATAAACTCACCATAGAGCTAAACTGGTCAATCAAGCAAAGAAAAGACCTGGAAAGTCAGAGAATCCCAATGTTAAAACAAGAGGTAGAGAGCCGGAGTTCCCACAGGAATCAGCTGTTGTCTGAGGTAAAATGCTACAGAAATAAAATCAAAGAGCTTCAAACCTCTTTAAAAAAACAAGCGAGGGACTCAAAAGTGCAGATTGAGAAGATGGAGGAAGAAAAAATGCAAGTGATGTCTCAATTCACAGCATACGATACGAAGATTGAAAAGTATGAAAAAGAAGTGATGAAACTTCAGTTTGAAGTGTCCAGAAAGATCGACGATATCAGCTTGAAGAATAATGAGATTATGAGAGAAAAAAACAAGTACAGACTTCTTGAGAACAAGACAAAAATTCTGGAAAAGGAGTTGACTGAGTCAGTGAAGGAAAATACAATTTTTCTGAAGAAACTTTCAAAAACTCCAACGGAGCAAGCCATAGATAAAACTAAGGAAGAGTTTTTAGCAAGGTTGAGTTTAACTTCAGGGGTATTACTTGAGGAAAAAATGCGAAACAGGGAATTAGTACAACGTCTGATGAGAAAAGAACGTGAGGCGAGTAAACTCTTGGAGCAGCAGGCTAAGACCGCCAAGCTCTTAGCCTCACAACCACAGCCAACGAAAGAGGCTGTGGTTGTGAAAAAGAGATTTGAGCCCACAGCGTCTGATTGGGAAGAGCTGAAGAACGAAAATAAAGCTTTAAATTATCACATGAAGACACTAATCGAAAACAGGGACAGGGATCAAAATCGCATTAAAGAACTTACCGACCAAGTATTTATGGTAAGGAAAAAGTACTTCAGTGAGAAGATGCAGCACGAGACTTTGAAGAAATCCTAAAAGAGCCAAGAGGTTAAGGTAGAGGATGATAATGCTTTGGAAGTTCCTAAAGATGAAAACAAGGTTGAAATCAACGATAAACAAATCAACGATAAACAAATCAACGATAAACAAATCAACGATAAACAAGACGCTCTTCTACCATCCATCCAAGAAACAACCCTCCAGCTACCCAAAACAAAGTTAGTTCATAATCTAAGAGTTCTGCCTCTGGGTGAAGGCAAGTTATTGCCAGACTTTAAAGAAGACATAATCATAACACCAGAAAAGTTAAAACAGCTTAAGCCAACACCCCCGAGCAAAAGGAGACCTGAAAGGCCGCCTCATTCACCGGCAGTCAGGAAGCGTTTTCTCAGGGAAACTGAGCAGAGAAAAGATAGCGGGCAACCTGGCGGGAGTGCCACAGAAGAGAACGGTAAACTTCTCTCTTTAACGGTTAAAGGCAAAAATATATAATGAGGTGTGTTTCTGAGCCCTTGGGGCTGGACTTTAACCCATGGAGCCCAGCCGGGCACAGCCGAAGAGGAGAGGGTTGGGCTGCAGTGTCGAAGGGATGGCAGCAGAAGGAGGGGACCTTGGTGATCTGATCCTCAGCTACAGAAGCTCCCTCTAGGAACGGTGTCAGAGTCTGGTCCTCATTCCCAGCAGTCACTCGGGCTCGTTTCCGATGAGAGTTGGACTCCGCCAAGGCTGCTCTATGTCACTAATTCTAGTCAATACTTTTATTGACAGAATTTTTAGGCACAGCCAAGGTGTTGAGGGGATCCGATTTGGTGGCCTTAAGATCGCATCTCTGCTTTTTGCAGAAGATGTGGTCCTACTGCCTTCATCAGGTCGTGATCTACAGCTCTCACTGGAGCGATTCGCAGCCGAGTACGAAGTGGAACAGTAACTCCAGGCCTGTTCTTGAGCCAGAAAATCTGGTTGGGATGCCTCCTGGATGCCTCCCTGGTGAGGTGACGCTCTTCTACCACCCATCCAAGAAACAACCCTCCAGCTACCCAAAACAAAGTCAGTTCGTAATCTAAGAGTTCTGCCTCTGGGTGAAAGCAAGTTATTGCCAGACTTTAAAGAAGACAATCATAACACCAGAAAAGTTAAAACAGCTTAAGCCCCTACGTCTGCTTAGACTTTCTTTTATTGTTGCAGTTTGGCCATAACCATAATTTTCAACTCTAGATTAACTAATTAATTAATAACTTGGATCCCTACCTGTACTAAACATTGTTTCTTTCTACAATACACTATTTAAATGGGATGGATAGTTTTTCTCCGGGTGCTCCGGTTTTCCCTACTGTTTGGGAGGAAAAACCCGAATGGTAGCCTAAAGAAGTGATTAGGCTAATTGGTGTCTTTAAATTTACCTCTGTCTCTCACTCACTAACTGTTGGACATACAAAATATCTGAACTGAACAAAACTGTGTTTCTTTCTAGCACACGCTCATTAATGGCCTCATACAATGTCCTCAAACCCTCCATTTCTATTTGAAATAGGCTTCTTCAGGACACCATTAACTAAACAAAAAAAGTGTGATTATGTCACCAAGCTGAACACAGCAACTGCATTTAATCATATTTTCAATTTTACTAATATTTATTAGAAAATACAGTGGTAAAAATAGAAAAAATAACGTCCAATAATACAATCCGTTTAGTGTTTTTATTTATTTATTTTTTACCATCAATGACTGAAAATTATTGAGACAAAAATAATTCAAAATTCTTATCATGATGAAATTTTCACAATAAATGATAAACAATATGATAAATGTCAATGCATAGGAAGCAAGGCATTGCATTAGCCTTATCACTAGCTAACAGCTAGCTAATGCTAAGGCTAATGCAATGCCTTGCTTCCTGTGCATTGCTATGGTAAGAAGCACTTACTTACTTAAAGTAGCACTTTGGATCTGTTCCACCTAAGTTGCCGTGCCCATTGCTGAGAAACTCTGTTTCCAAAGACTGCTACAACTTCTGGGTGACAGAGGGACACCTCTAGAACAGAACCAGAAAGTTGCAACTAGATCTTATGTGTAATTTCAAAATAAAAGACCATTAAAGTAGTACTTTGGATCTTTTTCCCCTAAGTTGCCGTTACATTTACTCAGATTAAACTTTTGATCTGCCATTTATGTTCTATTAGGAATAAAATATTATATGTTGCCACCTCCACATCATTGCATTCAGTTTTTATTCACAAATTGTTTAGTGTCACAACTCTTTTGAAATCTGGTTTATATATAGGTAGTACATGTATAGGAGATTATAGAAAAATCTGTATATAAATAAGATGATTGAGTGAGGCAGCTCTTTACATTTTCTACTTATTTTTGTATATAAAAGTAAAAACGTATTATTTTAAAGGGATTTAATTTTGAAATTATAGATCATATGTGTTTGATATTTTCTGGTTGTCTTCTAGAGGTGTCCCTCTGTCACCCAGAAGTGGTAGCAGTCTTTGGAAACAGAGAGTTTCTCATCAATGGGCACAGCAACTTAGGGGAAAAATATAAAAAATGACTTTTTTGATAGGTTTTATTTTGAAATTACACCTCAGATCTAGTTGCAACTTTCTGGTTCTGTTCTAGAGATGTCCCTCTGTCACCCAGAAGTGGTAGCAGTCTTTGGAAACAGAGTGTTTCTCAGCAATGGGCATGGCAACTTAGGTGGAACAGATCCAAAGTACTACTTTAATGGTCTTTTATTTTGAAATTACACATCAGATCTAGTTGCAACTTTCTAGTTCTGTTCTATAGGTCTCCCTCTGTCATCCAGAAGTGGTAAGATTCATTGGAAACAGAGTTTCTCAGCAATGGGCACGGCAACTTAGGTGGAACAGATCCAAAGTACTACTTTAATGGTCTTTTATTTTGAAATTACACATCAGATCTAGTTGCAACTTTCTGGTTCTGTTCTAGAGGTGTCCCTCTGTCACCCAGAAGTGGTAGCAGTCTTTGGAAACAGAGTTTCTCAGCAATGGGCACAGCAACTTAGGGGAAAAAGATAAAAAATGACTTTTTTGATAGGCTTTTATTTTGAAATTATACATCAAATCTGGTTGCCACTTTCTGGTTCTGTTCTAGAGGTGTCCCTTTGTCATCCAGAAGTGGTAGCAGTCTTTGGAAACAGAGAGTTTCTCAGCAATGGGCACAGCAACTTAGGGGAAAAATATAAACATGGACCGGATGTGCGCTTTTATTGCGAAAGCAGCACGTAAATGGGTGTACCATAATGTCTTGAGCTACGGCGCACTTGTATATTGTGTGCTGGAACACCGGCTAGCTTTACCGCGGTTGAGCAAAGCGTATGACTATCTGACAACGTATGCTGATCTGACTGAACACCGGCTCCAATCTTCTTCCGTAGCAGAGTGATAAAGCAGAAAAAATGAGGAGCGTTTCCTTAAGTTATCTTCGCCACTGAAAACCAGTGACTCATCACTTACTGACAGTCATTCCTTTGGATGTGTGTGGACACAACGGACACATTATCTCAGGAGCCCTGTTACAGCAAAGCCTACGGAACTGTTGGCAAAAATAGAGATTATTAGAACAAAAGGTAAGTTTAATTTTGTTGTGCTGAAAACAAACTATTTTTAGATTATGCAGTAACAGGAGAGTGATAAAACTTAGTTTCAGGGGTTAAAACCCTTTTTCATAAATTGTTTAAAGGGGTGGTATTATGTGTTTTCCAGTCACATTGTGCCATTTATTAGCACAATCAAACCACTATGTTAAATTCAGCTGTTAAAAAATGCTGCATATATCAAATATGTCTGAAAATGAAATTTTACTTTGTAATTTAACACAATATTAGGCCTCCATCTTTTTAAAAATTCCTGCTCCTTCTGTAACTCCACCTTAAGTAAGTCATCACAACATAGCCCCACTGTTAACCATTTGACAACATTTCTGTCAGCGTTGCACTGAGAAGTAGCTTGTATAATGAGCTCAGCTGATTCACAGTTTTACTAAATGTTTGCTAAGTACTGCTGCTTAGTCTGCTGGAGCATAGTTCTCGAATGTGGCGCCAGGTCTACCCAAGCAATTTTTGCACAGCTGATTGGTTGCCATGACAGATTAAAAGATTTCTGAAACATGCATGAAAGAATCAAGGCAACACTCCATGTATGTTTTTAATGAGGGAATAACATCATAACATGATGTAAAGCACCAAATAGTTGATTTTTTTAAAACTGCCCCTTTAGTAAACACAAACAAGTTTATGTAGAATACTGACTAGATGAAATATGTTATATATAATAGTAAATAGCAAAGTAACTGTTCAAGATTGTAATTGTTATCAGTTACATTTTCAATAATGTCTTCCTATTTATATCAGAAACTATGGCCTCCTCCAGCTCTCTCTCCAAGGCCAACACAACCTTCTCTCTGGCTCTGCTCAGAAAGCTGAGTGAGGACAACAACACTGCAAACATCTTCTTCTCTCCTTTCAGCATTTCTTCAGCTCTGGCTATGATGATGCTGGGAGCCAGAGGAGACACAGCCACTCAGATATCAGAGGTGATCTTTATTCATTAATCAAGACACTGATGAATAAAAAACGTAGAGGCTTATATGTAATTTTGTTAATTTTGTCTGCAGTGTTTGAAAACCCAGGATTGTCAGGATGATGTCCACACTCTGTTTGCCAAACTGCTGAGTGAGATCAACAAGCCAGAAGCTCCATTTGCTCTCAGTGTTGCCAACAGACTGTATGGAGAGAAGTCCTTCAACTTTCTGCAGGTAACCATGAAGATCACATGGATACATGGTGAATGTTTTCAGGATGAATTCATGGATCTTCTGTTTGTTCTTCCAGGAGTTTTTAACCCAAACAAAGACTCACTACAACTCAGAGCCGGAGGCTGTGGACTTCAGAACCAGCAGTGAGGAAGCCAGGGTCAAGATCAACAACTGGGTGGAGGAAAACACACAAGGTGGATCACACACACTGACACACACACAATCAGTTCATGACTCCAACTAACCCACACAATGATGGTGATGAACTCTAAGGATCAAGAGCTCCATCTTGTGGAACAGTGTGTTATTGTCATGTTGTTAAAAGCTTCAGTTTCTCTGGTGTTGGTTCTGATCCATGTTGCCTCCATGTTGTCACCAGGTAAAATCAAGCATATTGTTCCTGAGGGTGAAGTGGACAGCATGACCAGGATGGTTCTGGTTAATGCCATCTACTTTAAAGCTGCCTGGGATGAACCGTTCAAAAAATCTCATACTGAAGCGGACCAGTTTAGACTCAACAAGGTAACAGAACATGAGCACCGTTTTATACAGCAAGCAGGGTTTGAATTGATTTAAAAAATGTTTACTTCTCTTTGAGTTATCTACCCAGAAAGCAAAATATGAGTGAATCAATGTTGTAACAGTCAAAAAATTGAATCCACGTTGAAGCCCGACATTGAAATGATATTGAAAGTGGTCAGTGACTTACATGTTGAATCAATGTTAAGATTTCAATCATATCTGACACTATATCAATATTGATTCAACCATCATCTGAATGTGGATATCCATGCACATTTTAGTTTATTTTACATTGAATCAAAGTTAAGGAATCAATATTGATTCATGTGGATTTTTTGGTCTGATAACATACCATTAAAAGTTTCTTCACTGGTGTTAAACTCTATTTTATTGGCAGATGATGGGTATTATCGTGTTCAAATTTATCTTACATTACTATATTTCCAAAAATGTATAGACAAACTTAAAAATGACAGCATAGCATTAATATTACATTTTATTTAAGAAACCAGGCATAGATCTGTAAACATATTTGACCTCTTTTTGACTGTCAGAACAAAAGTCTATTGTCCATGGAAAAACAGCGTCCATGAGGTTAAGCTTTGTACTGTATGAACCAGAGAAAAAATATAACTTGGGGTAACCCAAGTTTGATTCTGGTTGGTGTCACTTTGGTTCCTTGATGCCTTCGTCCTGCTCTGATGTGTAACGAAGCGACTTCTTAACAGTTTCACTGCAGACCTCCACATTCAGCTTTGGGTCAAACTGCAGAGCAGCAGCCGGAAAGCACAAAATGAAGAGTGAGGAAGGTCCTGATTTGGGCCAATTAGAAAGATGACAAACATTTGGAAACTTTTGAAGCACATTGAAATATTAAATAATGTACTGGTTATAGGCCTGAGGACAAAAACCGTACAGACCCCTTGTACACTCACAGTTAAATTAATAGACAGGCTAATGAATAGTCATGAATATTTCTCTTAATTTCAGTTGACATATATAATCACATTTACCCATCAAGCTGCAGCATAAGCACAAAAAAATGCTTTTATTTTTCAGTAAGCACAGTTAAGATGAAAGTAATTTCGCCAAACTTAACGCAAAAATGCTCAGAGTAGAATTCAGTTCATAAGCCGGTTGCAAACAAGCCAGCACCAAAGTGGCTGTGTGGCTTGGGACATCAACTCATGTAAAAACGCTGCTTGTAGTGTCTTGTAGATGTTTGTATGTCAAAAAAATGTGTGCACAGTCAGTAATAATATTTACAGACAAGTAAGAAAATGTACAGAAATGAATCACAACCCACTGTCCTTAATTTAAAACGTGATTAACCACCGCCCAATGATAACATCTTCTCACTCAGAGCTCAAGGAGGAGGAGGACAAACATAGGGGTGCAACAAACACTATTGATTACCAGTGTTTCCCAACTCTGGTCCTCAAGGAACACTGACCTGCATGTTTTAGATGTTCCCCTGCTTCAACACACCCCATTCAGATGAGTGCAATTCAGGAAAACCTTGTTAATCATCCATCAACTGAAATCATGTGTGTTGAATTAGGGGAACGCCTAAGACTTGAGGACCAGTGTTGAAAAACACTGGATTAGATGTTGGCATTTCAATCATTAGAATTCAACCACAAAACAACATTGATTCAATGACATCTTTTCAACATTGGTTAATTGGCTAGAACTGGATGATTGTTTGATGGTTGATCCACCTTCAATCATCAATCTGAACCAAAAATCAACTTTTTTGACCATAATTAGTTGAATTACCATTGCTTGCTATCTGGGTAGCCATGTTTTTCTTTGTATATTAGATAATTTAACAAACATTTTATGCGTGTCTGAAGAAAACAACAAAACCAGTACAGATGATGTATCAGGAAGAAGATTTCCCCTTCACTGTCATTGATGAAGTCAACTGTCAGGTAATGAATCACATGATCAGTCAGTTATTACATCCATCAACAAATTCAGCAAACTTCGTATGAAGACTGATGGTGATTTTAGCATGTAATGTTTTAAGTGTCATTCTTTACTGTAATGTCTGAAATGTTTCTGCTGGACAGATCCTGGAGATGCCTTACAAAGGGAAGGAACTGAGCATGCTCATCATTTTACCTAAAGACATAGAAGACGATACAACAGGTCTGGAGAAGGTAGGACTCTCTGTCTTGCAGATTAATTCATCTCTATCTTCATATCTGATGATTGATATATTGTCCGTTCAGCTGGAGAAACGTCTGACCTATGAGAAATTCATGGAGTGGACTCATCCAGAGGAAATGAAAGTTTGTAAGGTCTACGTGAAGCTGCCTCGATTCAAGCTGGAGGAGACGTATGACCTGAATGATGTCCTGAGCAGCATGGGCATGGTGGACGCTTTTGACGAGACAAAGTGTGACTTCTCTGGTGAGACATGTGGAAGGAGACTGAGATGTTTCAGATGTAGTTTGGTTGACTGTTAGAACAACCAGCTGTGCTCAGATGCTGCAGCGTTGACGTCTGTCATATGTTAGATCCAGGCAACAGTTTATTGATCCGTCCTCTCTGGAGGAAAACTATAAACTACATGAAATAAGGAGGAAGATGCAGTCACAAAACCAGGCTCTTATTAATGAAAATTTATATTTATTTTCATTATATTTTATGTATTTATGGTGTATAATTCTGCGATGTGTCTTTTCTTACCTGTTACAGGTATGTCTGGCAACAAGGAGCTCATTCTGTCCAAAGTCTCCCACAAGGCTTTTGTGGACGTGAACGAGGAGGGAACTGAAGCTGCTGCTGCTACTTTTGTAAAAATTGTTTTAATGTGTTATAGACGACCATCATTCTTCACTGCAGACCACCCCTTCCTCTTCTTCATCCGCCACAACCCGACCCTGAGCGTTCTCTTTGCTGGACGCTTCTGCTGCCCTGAGTGAAATTTGTCTCTGCGAGACGAAAAGTTAGATTTAACACAGCAGATATTTAGTTACAAATTACATAGAGACCGGTAAATGTCTATCCAGCTAGTCAAATATTATCATGCAGATAATGAAGACATGGCAGTTAAAGCCTAATAATCTGCCAAATATTGCTTTAGCAAGGAGGTCTAGATTAGATTTCTTTTTTTTTTTTTTTTTTTTGTTAGTCGAACTCGGGTTAGTAGTTAATATTGCAAAAGATAAACTGGGGATTCTATTATGTGTAATAGAATTAATTACACATAATTAACTGTTAATTAACAGTGCACTTATTCATATCACATGTAATATAAATATGTATGTGTCGTGGCTCTTACGTTTCTACAAACTTATGTTGAAATAGGTTCTTGTGAATCTTTTCACAAATGTTTCACATACTGTAAAATGTATCAATTAATCTGAAATAAAGTTCAGCTGTTCTATCAGGTTCTTCTTGACATTTTCTTCATGTCTCCACTTCACTGAAACACTGTAGCCATAATAAAAGATGGCAGTGGGAGTATCATCCTCTCGAGTGACTCTCTCGATATTCTTTACAACTTTAGCATTTGAATTTTGGACAATGAAAAATAAAGAGTGGAAAAAACTTTACACCTGACTGCAGCCTTTGTATTTTTTTCAACTCATTGATATTCAATATCAGTTTTGACATTAAGGAAAAGTTCAAGTGCTATTATCTAAGAATTGTTAGGAAATTAACATTAAAATATGCTAGTTTTAAATTTAACCATATGTACAATATTATATAAAATCATCAGCGTTTTAAAATAAGAACATTGGGTTCCAAGTTGCCTATTTGTTACTTTAGGTTTAATGCAGGAATCTGTTTTTTGATGAATCGCTCAGAAAAGGAAACAGATGCTCAGCAGTTCAGATAAAAACAGAATGGAAAAGACAAGTTCTGTCTGTTCACATAAGTCAAATTCTTTGGTGATTTTCTAGGGGTAAGGAAGACACTTAAAACCTGGAGAAAAACAAAACAAGGTCTAGGTGAAAAATAGATCTCTTTCTGACAGCTAGGGTCTTTGTTCAAATGTTTAGAAAGGGAGGAACAGGAGACATTCCAGATGTAACCAACATGAGAAATCCTGTTTGAGAATGACCTTTGCTCTCTGACTTTTACTCATTTTGGACCTTTGCTCTTTCTCTCTCTTCATCTTTGGTTTTGAATAGGTCTCAAAGAAGGTGACAAAAATCATTTAGACCATCCCATCTAGGTAATTTGAAACTGCTTAGAGGTTTAGAAGGAGAGGACACACCTTCAATGCATATATTAAAATTAGGAATACACCTAATGAAAACCTCCACTTCACAGAAGCAAATCGAATTGCTTTGTTTGCAGCCGCATGAGCAATTCCCAAAGGCGCATTTGCTTTTTCTCTTATTTTGGTATTTTGTTCATTTTTCTACTTTTCTCAGGTAATTAATGTCTGTTTTATGGTTTGGACTTCTTGATGGTTTGGGTGTGATGCTGATCTGTTTTTCTATGCATTTAATTGTCTGAATAAAACCCTGGATATGTCTGAAATTGAATGGCGACTGGTTGTTCTCTGTGTGGTTTCCACTTTGTACATGAGGAACCCTGAATTCGGGACACTAGAGGAAAACAACAAGCTCATATCATAAGCAGCTCTAGTAAATCACCACAAAAATGATGTAATATCAGGGAAGATGAGTATTTATTTAGTTATTTGGGTCGGTCGCGAGTGTTTCGGCTCTTGCAGACGGCTCTTTGAAGTGAACGACGGGAGACGGCTCTTCCCTTATAATGAGGAGCCGTTCTTAATTATCACGGGTGGGGCTACAAACCCAGCGCAGCAAGCACATCATGTGAGAGGTGGAGGCAAAGAGTAGAAGAGAGAGGAAGCTGTCTCACAGTGTTTTCCCTTTTTCCTGCTTAGCTCTCACACTGTAATTGGTTCCGCGCTGAATGGAGTCTGCTCACGGCAGAACTTTGTTTTCAGGTGAGTTCATCTCCTCAGTAAATAGACATGATGGGGAGGAGAGAGTGTGTGGCAAAAACACGCGCTTCTTTGGGAGCCGAGCCACAAGAGCCGGCTCTCTGAAAAGAGCCGAAATTCCCATGATTACGGGACAGCCAAGTCAGAATGACGTCACTACACAGCAGCTGTCGGAGCGGCGAGCCGCTATATCTGAGCTGAGTTTTGGGATGTTTTTAGTAGAATCCTGACGCAGCAGCAGCAACAATGTTCAACTCTGCTTGTTGTTTCTCCTTAAAAGATGCGAACGAGGAAGAAACGTCGGTCGGAGAAACAGGCACGTAAACAAAACTGATTTGTTCATCTTACATCTGGAAGTAAAACAAGGGAAAGGACGGTCCTCAGATTTTGGGTACAGACAGGCAGTTTTAACCGGGATGGAGGCCCACGATGGGTCGAGTGGAACAACTGTGACATTTCCGACTTCCTCCGATGGACCCCCCGAGCGACTTTATAAGTTTTTCATTGTTTTGTTTTGGATTTTTTTTCTATTTTTATTTTTTCTTTCGTGGTTTTCGGAACTGACCCCGCCTTTCATACAGCTCCTTAACCTCTCTTTATCTGTTTATCATTACAACAGGCGTCATTTGTTTTGCTTGGTGTGAGTCTGGGTAAACTCTGTGGAGCTAATCAGACAATAGTGAAATCTCAGATGCGATTTTTCTTGTGCTAAAGCCAAAATTTGAACTAAATATGTAGTGAGCTTTGGTCATTACAGTTACATTTATAC
This sequence comes from Poecilia mexicana, assembly GCF_051168715.1. Lineage (NCBI taxonomy): Eukaryota > Metazoa > Chordata > Actinopteri > Cyprinodontiformes > Poeciliidae > Poecilia > Poecilia mexicana. The sequence continues at coordinate 4,932,026 of NW_028263389.1, forward strand.
AAAAATCTGGCTCATGGGAAGCAAAGGAAGCTGGAGTGTAAAACTTGTCCACAGCATCCTATCTTTTCGATATGATTCTCAAAAGATCCCACTTTATTGTTATATAACTTAGAGTTTAACCATTTTATTTTAAGCAGTTAGACGTTCAGGTCTGTCCTTTTCCCAAACCTACCTAACAAACAGACGGCAATCAAAACAGTTTGTCAGTGATTAGAGTTGATGATCATTTCAAGATTTCCAAGGAAAACACTGTCATTTAAACAGAGCAGCACTATTATGAATGTAGGCTAAAGGTTGCATCTGATTATGGCAAGTTAACAGTGACTAATAAGAAAATGTTTTCACTTCCTTCCCTTTAGAAACAATGGCCTCCTCCAGCTCTCTCTCCAAGGCCAACACAACCTTCTCTCTGGCTCTGCTCAGAAAGCTGAGTGAGGACAACAACACTGCAAACATCTTCTTCTCTCCTTTCAGCATCTCTTCAGCTCTGGCTATGGCGATGCTGGGAGCCAGAGGAGACACAGCCACTCAGATATCAGAGGTGATTCTACACATCGAACAAGACGCAGCTGAACAGAGAATGTGGTGGGACACAACTGAAATAATGTAAAACAATTTGTCCACAGTGCTTGAAAATTCAGGATTGTCAGGATGATGTCCACACTCTGTTTGCCAAACTGCTGAGTGAGATCAACAATCCAGAAGCTCCATTTGCTCTCAGTGTTGCCAACAGACTGTATGGAGAGAAGTCCTTCAACTTTCTGCAGGTAACCATGAAGATCACATGGATACATGGTGAATGTTTTCAGGATGAATTCATGGATCTTCTTTTTGTTCTTCCAGGAGTTTTTAACCCAAACAAAGACTCACTACAACTCAGAGCCGGAGGCTGTGGACTTCAGAACCAGCAGTGAGGAAGCCAGGGTCAAGATCAACAACTGGGTGGAGGAAAACACACAAGGTGGATCACACACACTGACACACACACCATAGGTTCATGACCCTGACTATCCCACACAGTGTGAACTCTAAGTCTTAGAGTCTAAGGATCAAGAGCTTCATCTAGTGGAACAATGTGTTATTATTATGTCATTAAAAGCTTCAGTCTCTCTGGTCTTGGTTCTGATCCATGTTGCCTCCATATTGTCACCAGGTAAAATTAAGGATATGGTGGCTGAGGGTGGAGTGGACAACATGACCAGGATGGTTCTGGTTAATGCTTTGTACTTCAAGGGCGACTGGTTTATGCCGTTCTCCATGGAGAAAACATACAAGTCTAAATTTAGACTCAACAAGGTAAAACATTAATTTAATTAATGTTAACTGATGTTGTGAGTTTAAGAAATTGAATTCCATGATCAGCTATGCAGAGCGACTTGGAACGCACAATTTTCAGCTTGACTTTCCTCACCTGTCAGTTGGAAACTGAAAAATAGTCACCACACTTTTACCAACTGAGCCACCTTTTCGCTTTGTTTAGTATTTTTTCCAACAAAAAAGAAAAAATGAATTGGCAATATTTTTCCAAGCATTTTTTCTTTTAGTTATTTTGGCTCACAATAAAATTAATTCAAAGTCTCATTATTGAGATGATGGGGGATGGAAATTCAAATATTCCTATCGGCAGGTCAAAACTTTAAAAACAGCAAATTGGCCACAAGTCCATCTTTAATCAGACGACACTGTTACCAAGTTATAATAAGTTGTGTGAAAGCAATACTGTCAACTGGAGTCTCACTTATTGCATCGTCAAATGTTTTCATTACAATTCTTGCGTTTCTTGTCTTTAGGTCGTCACTAAGTCAGTCCAGATGATGTTCCAAAAAAACTATTTCCACCATGCCTACATTTCAGAAGTCAGATGCCAGGTAATCAAGCACAAATTTGCTTAGTATATTAATTACTGCGATGATCAAACTTTGAGAGACTTGCAGTGATCCCAGCATTTACAATGACCTTCATGTTTCTACTGGACAGATCCTGGTGATGCATTACGAAGGATACAAGCTGAGCATGCTCATCTTTTTACCTAAAGGAATACGAGACAGCTCAACGGGGCTAAAAAAAGTGAGATAGAAATAAATATTAGCATTGTTATTATTACCGCACATTTTAATGTTGTTATTAATACACAACTTGTATCTTGCCAGTTGGAGAAGCACCTGACCTATGAGAAATTCCTGAAGTGGACCCATCCTGACAACATGAAAGACACTCTGGTTGAAGTGAAGCTGCCTCAGTTCAAGCTGGAGGAGACATATGACCTAAACAAAGTCCTGAGCAGCATGGGCATGGCGGACGCTTTTGATATAAAGAAGAGTGACTTCTCTGGTGAGACATGAGGCCAGAAATCTTTTCTGGAGGCACACCGATGTTTACAAATACACATCTTAGTTTTTCCTGTTTGGTTTACTGATTTTTAGTGTTTCAGATATTCAGACAAATTTGAATATCAGACAAATATAACTTGAGAAAATACAAAAAGAATTTTTTCAAGTTTTTTAATGATGATGAAACAGGTTGAACATGGCAACCTGCTGTTAATTGCCCCAAAAATTGAATCAGGAATTCTTTGTGATTAATCACATTATTTAGAAAGCCGAGTTCAGTTTTCTGTGATGGACTTATGACATATCCAGGGAGTAGCCCACCTCTCGCCCACTGACCCCTGGAGATAGAACCCAACCCAGCAAGGACAGTCGGGTGTAGACGATGGATGAATGGTTGGAGTCAGGCTTTGGGACTCCAATGAACCAAAGGGAGAGTCATTTACAATGAATGGAGAAGATTTGTAAAATACACTGTGATCTTAAAGTCATTTCTACTTGAGAACCCTCCATTGTGACTGAAATACAGCGATCCTCCAAAGAGAAGTGTTTCAAAGCCATATTACCTGATATTAAAATTGCATTGCCCAGAGACAGTTGTTGCTGTTAACCTTGGCACCAGTAATTATTTAAAAGGAGCATTTACTTTTTTTCTACCCAGGCCGAGTTTGTTTGAATGTCTTTTTAACCCTTTTAATCATTATTTGAAACTTGACACTATTTGTTAACCTTTGAATTCAAACTCAGGGTGTCGGAGGCTGAGACCAAACAATTACAATTCATCGTTTAAAAGAATATCTGGACTGGTGTTGCTGACTGTAAACACTAAGACCATCAGTGGTTACAAGCTGGTTTGGTTGAAGTTTTGACACGTAAAATGCAGCACTGGGATGATTTCAAAGTATCTTTCCATGTCCTTTATGGCAGGAATGTCTGAAAACAAGGACCTCTTTCTGTCCAGCGTGTCCCACAAGGCTTTCGTGGAGGTGAACGAGAAGGGAACTGAAGCTGCCGCCTCCACTCAGATGCGTTTCCGTTGTGGCAGTTCATTCCTTCCTCGAATTAATATTCCGATTAGCTTCACTGCAGACCACCCGTTCCTCTTCTTCATCCGCCATGACCCCACCAAGAGTATTCTCTTCGCAGGACGCTTCTGCTCCCCTTAGTGCGCTCTGTCTCTTTTAGAGCAATGACTGCATCATGAAAGGTTGCATCAGCTGAAGTATTGTCATTTTTTTTCATGACATATTAGGTCAGAGTACACTGAATAAATGCTGTGAGGATCAAGCCGCCTTACGAAGTTTTATGCACTGTTTTTATAGCAAGATGACTGAAGCTGCTAGAGTTAGAAACTTTCAGAAGCTCTGATTCTACCAAAAAGTAAACTTTCTAATAGTTTAAGTCACAAAAGATATTGAGGTAGTAATAGAAGTATAAACATATTCATCTTATCCCCTTCTTATTTGTCTTTTTTCCATTAAATTAGGACTGAAAAAAAAGTTTTCTGCTGCTTACCTACAGAGGTCTTTCATTTCTGTCATACCTCAGGTGTTTAAATTGATGTAATGTTACATATTTTTATACTTTTATAGGAGGGCTTGTCTTTTTGATGTATCTATTGCTTTACTTCTGTTCCTTTGTTCTTCCTGCAAATCATTTTAAATGTTTATTAATAGTGCTTCACAAAAAAAACTTGCACGGACGCACCTTGAAGTATTAAGCTCCTTTAAAAACAAATATTTTCTAATAGGAAAGTTGGAATGTTGATTATTTTTATGATGGGCTATATCTACATAAGTTATCTCTCAAGCAAACGCATAATAAATTTTATTTGTTGAAGCTACTTGAGAAATATTTGTGTGTGAATGTTGCTAACTAGCCATACCCAAAGGTGATGTGGATTAAACTGAGCAGAAGGGAAGAAAGGCTCACGTTCAACCAGATCCCTGCAGCTTTCCACTAACCATCCAAAAAGCTGCACCAGAATATTTTTTTTTTACATATTTGTTAAAACTGTCACTATGTTGCAACAGTAAGCTATAAGACAGATAATGTGTGAAAAAATCAAGGTGCTCTGCCTTCTCGCAGTGCTAACTGAAACAACCAATCAGACCCAGGAGGCATGTCTTAGCGCTGTCAATCACAATGTGTGCGTTTGCTGCAGCTGGCACAGCCTGTTGGGAATCCTCAAGCTAGTTAATGTAGTCACCAAAGATGGTAGATAAATCATTTTCCTTTATTAGTAAGGTGTTTCTCTGCCATTAGCACATTTAGCAGGATGTCCATGAGTCAAAGCTGCCTGAAAATGACCCTTTGATCAAAAATGGCTGACTTGCTGTTGTGTTTAGAGCATGCCTCCAACAGACCTTTTTTTTGTCTTAGTGGTTTCTACCTATGTACCAAATTTCAGCTTTGTACGATCTACCATTTGGCTCGTCTCACATTAGGGGGCGATGTAGAACCGCCCGCTTTTGATTTCATTAAAATTCTAAAAATTTCACGTGGAGGACAATTTAAAGTTTAACGAGTTTTCATACATGTTCAGGCCTCCAAACGGGCTTCTTTTTTGGGAGGAGATAAATGAACATTTGGATTCCAACTGGTCTTCAGAGCATTTTTACCTAATTCCATTCTTGTTGAAAACTAGTTTTCTGTACCTACCTCACCCAAAAGGACCAGTCACAACAGAGCTTTCACACACATATGTTCCCTGAAGGGCACAAACCGACTGTGCTCATCTGAATATGACACTGCCAAGAGTAATCTCTCTCTGCCATAGAAACCCATCTTGATCATGTCAAGCCTCTGGTGTCTTTCCATAAGCAGAGTTTTTCCATAATTCTCAAAGAAGGATGATGTCCATACTCTGTTTGCCAAAATGCAGAGTGGGCTCAACAATCTAGAAGCTACATTTGCTCTGAGTGAATTTCAGTATGTAAATAGTATGTTACAAGTAATATATGAAGCAAATGTACAAGTCTTCTTCTTGTATTATAACAAGCTATTAAAGTTGCAATCTATTAAAGTAGCAAAACGTAGTGCATTTCAGTTTCAGTAATTAATAAAATTGTACTTAAACTACACCTAAATAAGCAAAAATAAAGACTAGAAGTATATAAATGGAGAATTGGTAAGATAAGAGTGCATTTGTGGTATACTGCAAAGGTTCTTAATAAACCAAAAACAGAACTACAGGTATGTACTTAGTACATTATTTTGTAAACTTAAAATTGATTTTAGAAAAGTATTTGTTTATGAACGGAAATCTGTTTAGTGTAGTCTAACAGAGCATTAACTTAGCATACCTTCTAGTACACTACTGCATGGCACATAGTAGAACTTGCTATACTTAAGCTGATAGTCAAGTATTCTTAATGAAATAAACTTCAACTTTACCAGTTTTTAAAGGGGCTGTGAGCATTTCTGTTAAGAGGTAACATTCTGCTTTACTTCAGGGCCTTTCTCACCAGCTCTGCTGTCTCTAGGTTGGGATTTCTCTGCTGCTGGTTTGGATGTTATGTGGCTCGTTGTTGTGTTGTGAAGAATCTTCCAGCGGGTATTTCAGCATTTTCCGGTTCTTTGCGCGAAGAGGAGGTGCCACCACTTTGCCCCAGGACAAGTAAGAAAGAGAAATATCTCCTGTTCATGGGAAGTTCTGGCAGAAACTAGGTGACAAATTAAACTAGGTGGTTCTACATTAAACTGTAGTTGAAAACTTAATCTATAAACTTGAATCAATTCTTCTCTCGACACAATCTTAGCCAAGCTGTTGTAAATGATGAACTCATAAGTAGGTTAATCTGCAATATAAATATGACCTAAAGTTTTAAAAGGTCATTGTTCGTTGTCACTCATCTGGTTACCTAGACACACCCCAAAATCCCTATTGCCGCAGGGCAGAGTTATGCAAATATATGATACTCTGCTTTAAAACAAGATTGTCCTGAAAAATGAAATAGGATCTGATAAAAACACATACTCAAAGATGGAGGAGTTTAGATTTGGCAGTTCCAAGAACCAGTTTCCTCTATTTATCTCACCCAGAAGGACCAATCACAACACTCACAAAAATGAAAACGCGTTCCTTTTCAGGGCACGTGCCGACTTGAGTGTGCTCACCTGAATACGACACTGCAAGGAGTCGTTCGCTCTCTGCCACAGAAACAGCCCTGATCGCTTCAAGACAACACGGATCTTTTGGTAAGTAAAGTTTTCCTTCTCTTGGGAATATAAAAATTGTTCTGTTTAATGGCTAAACATTTATTACACGAATGGGATCTGGTCACACACAGATAAGTTTCATTTTACACTGAGTGTGTTAGGAAGTGTGGATAACTAGTATGTCAGCAGAGACTCACCGTAGAGCGAGGAATGAATACTAGTCTGAACAAAGTCATGCAGCTTGAAAATGACTGTTTTATCCTTGGTTTACGTCAGAAACTATGGCCTCCTCCAGCTCTCTCTCCAAGGCCAACACCACCTTCTCTCTGGCTCTGCTCAGAAAGCTGAGTGAGGACAACAACACTGCAAACATCTTCTTCTCTCCTTTCAGCATCTCCTCAGCTCTGGCTATGGTGATGCTGGGAGCCAGAGGAGACACAGCCACTCAGATATCAGAGGTGATCTTGTACTTTGATATCTGGTCTATGTTATTTTGTACAGTGCTCTATTTTTCAGTCATTTGCTAGCTAGTAGATAACCCAAAAGCTTATAACGATGTTACATTGCGCTTAACTTTTTTTGAACATGTCTTATGTCTCCACAGTGCTTGAGAATCAAGCATTGGGAGGATGATCTCCACACTCTGTTTGCCAAAATACTGAGTGAGCCCAGGTGAAAAAAGTATACTTTAGTATATTTCAAACATACTTATATTTGTCAAAGTACATTTTAAGTAAGTATTAAGTGTACTACCTATAAATATATCTGAGGTATACTAAAAGTATACTTGTACCAATTTTGAAATTAGAACTTTAAACACACTTAAACATAATTGTACCGAAATACACTTTTAATAAATATATTAAATAAAAGTATACTTTAAATTAATAAAATATATATTTGCCCAAGTGTAAAAATACACTTGCTCAAGTATATTTAAAATATATTTAAAATATACTTTGTGTATGTTTTAAAATATACACTCAAAATAGATTTTTTTAAAATTCACTTAACACTACTTTAAATGATTAATTTCACTATGTTTTAAATTACATCTCAGTGTAAATTTTAGGCTAATAAAGTATGCCTTTTTAAAATTTTCTTTATTTAACCAGGTGAACCCTGTTGAGATCCAGATCTCATTTTCAAGAGGGACCTGGGCAGAAGTCTGCAACACGCAGCAACCTGATTACAAAATGAAACTAATTAATATATATGCAGAAGTATGTCTTTTAGGCACCTATAAAGTACTTTTCATGTAATTTTTAGGCATACTTTTTAAGTATGCCTTTTTAGGTGCCTTAATAATCTTTTACTATTTTTGTTGAAATTGCAGAGAATAAAAAAATTATAATCATGGTGTAATGTATAAGAAAGTACCCAATCCATTTTCAGATATGACGTAAGATCTATAATCAACAGAATTAGCTCCAGTTCATACTCCAGACCAGATGGTGGCGGTATTGCACAGTTTCATTAAAAAAAATGAAATGAAAAAACGCCATAAAGAGAAGAAAAAAATTTGAACGCAGGGAAGATCACAGGCGCCATAGACATAATATAAGAGTAGACCCCGCATTGGCCGCTCCGGCGCAGGAAATACGGCGGCCATCTTGGAGCGGTATTACCCTCCTACTTTGCTCAATCAAAACAGCAGAAGATGCCTCAGCACTGAGGGATATTGTTATTCGCATCTATGGATTATTGATGTGAGGGCTCCACAGACAACATTTCACAAGTCACACTTAAATTTGCATGTTCATTGTGTTCATTTTGACGTGTAAACTGATAATTTATGTAAAGTTCATAAAGTTGTGAGTAAAATTGGACAATTTTAAAATGTCAGTAATAAAACAAAATATTTGAATTACCTTGAACATTTTGTGTAATTAATCTTTCCATGTAATTGTAGCCTAAAACAATGTAAGTGCTCTAGTGTACTTATGCATGTAATGTACAAAATAGGAAAGTATGAATAAAGATGAATTATGAGTAATTCAAATTGTACTTTATTAGCAATAGCAGTAAATCAAAACTAAAAGTTAAGTGTAATTTAAATACATTACTAATATATTAGTAGTATATTTAAAATATATTTAAAGCATATTAAAAGTATATTTTTTATATAATTCTGACAGAATTAGTACACTCAAAATATACTAATCAAGCTCTTGAATACTACATAAAAAAGTATACAAAGTACTGAAGTAGCCTGCGTACTTGAAGTTGTTCCAAAAAAGTACGTTTAAGTATACTAAAAATTGTAATTTAATACTATTTAAATATACTAAGCACAGAAAAAGTTGTTCCAAAATAGTACAGTTTAAGTACATCAATCAAATTATGTTAAAATTCAGTATACTAAAGAATACTCTTTTTTTTTACTAGGGAGCTCAACAATCCGGAAGCTAAATTTGTTCTTAGTGTTGCCAACAGACTGTTTGGGGAGAAGTCCTACAGCTTTCTGCAGGTGAGAGAGTAATAATACACGTTTTCATTACCAAATATATGTTCACTATGTGCTTTATTGGGTACACCTCTAGCAAGTCTTTTTAGCACAACTAGCGAATCATTCAATCAGACCTGGCATCCGTGGTGCAGAGTCCCACTCATTCAGCTGACTTGCTTTTGTTTAAAATGAGAATCAGAGTAGAAAAGAAAATGGATTTAAGTGACTTTGAACATTGCATTGTTGTTCGTGTTGGACAGGCAGTTTGTGAGTACAGTGATCCCTCTCTATAACGCGGTTCACCTTTCGCGGTCTCTCTGCTTCGCGGATTTTTTTTTTTTTTTTTTTTGTGTGTGTGTGCAGTTTTTTTCTCAGTGCATTGTGTTCTGCGTCCTGATTGGCTAAAATATACGTAATACAGATTGGCCATTCAGGAGATGAAAACTGAAACTTTGAATGCCTGCTGAAAAAAACTGTGGCCGGAGGCTCTGCCGTGTGAATCTCGCAAAGCAGCTTGGAGGAGACGCTTTAATGACACGACTCCGGATGACATTAATGCCGTGATTGATGAACACGCACATCCATTCGCTGACCTGAAAACAGGTTTTGTTCTTTGGTTTCAATGTAGAGTATTTAATTATGCTGTGTAATAATTGTAAAAAAAATAAAGGTAACTCTACTTCGCGGATTTCACTTATCGCGGGTTATTTTCGGAACGCAACCCCCGTGAAAAAAGAGGGATCACTGTACTTCAGAAACCGGTGATCTGTTAGGATTTTAAAGATTCAACCATATTTTTAGATGACGGAGCACTGTCTAGATAAAATATCCAGTGATTGGCTATGATTAACACAGATTCACCAAAATTAGACAAGAACAGATTTTAAGAACATTGTCTGGTCGTCACATAACTGGTTTCCTAAAACATGACAATGATTTGATTGTACTTTCTTCAGTCACTACCTCTCAATGTTTAGAACATGTCTAGAATATGGTGGAACAGGATAAAGGAAGACAACTTGCTGAATCTATTGTACAAAGAACTGAGGCACTTCTGAAAACAAAGCCTCTTTTGGTTTCAGACCTCTTTAGATAAAGTTTTCTTTACTTAAAAGCCTGTCAGGATACAAAGGTCAGTTTAAATTGTTTCATGTATGAAACATACCAAATACAATTTTTGGACAGATTCTGTAACACTAGGAAATCAGTAAAATTATACTAAAACCAATTAATCATCCTACAAAATCAGTAAGTAAATTAGTGATTGATTACAGTTGTTTTCAGGATGAATTCATGAATCTTCTGTTTGTTCTTCCAGGAGTTTTTAACCCAAACAAAGACTCACTACAACTCAGAGCTGGAGGCTGTGGACTTCAGAAACAAATGTGAGGAAGCCAGAGTCAAGATCAACAACTGGGTGGAGGAAAAGACGCAAGGTGGCTCACACACACCATCAGTTCATCATATGACCCCAACTAACCCAATATCAATGTCAATTTATTTACAAAGCACTTTAAAAACAGGTATTAACTGCGCCAGAAGTGCTGTACAATATTCATAAACACCACAGATAAAAACACAATAATGATTAAGAACTGTAAAGATCATTAGCTCCATCTAGTGGAACAGTGTGTAATTGTGATTTTGTTAATTAGGCTGTGTTTTCGGTGCTGATTCTCATCTGATCCGTGTTCTGCTCATGTTGTCAGGTAAAATCAGGAATATGGTGGTTAAGGGCATGGTGAACAACATGACCAAGATGGTGCTGGTTAATGCCATCTACTTTAAAGGCAAATGGAGTGTCCCCTTCCAGAGATCAAATACCCGTGAGGTTCAGTTTAGACTCAATAAGGTAACAATGGCCACCAATACAGAGTATTTTCTCAATATGTAGGTCTTTATCATTGCTGTTCAAAATAATGATCTTGCTTTTATAGTAACTGTGACGTGAAACGACTATGTTAATGTGGAGGGATTACTCCATCGTGTTCCCAAGCTACAAAGGATCTCTATACAGTTCTTCCAGGGTTTTCTTGGTCTGCCCAGTGAAATGTACAAACTTGAGGTGGTAAGAAGGAATCCTGAACAAAAGTCTAAACATCCCCAACTAAATCCATTGGGTGATAAGTACCAGAAGCTTCAGTCTTAGAGCTTCTGTCCATCAACCTCATCCCCTGAAATGATGTAACTACAAGGTTGTGATCCCATTCTTTACCAAGTACTCAAGACAGAACTCCAAAGGTCTGATGATATGATTGAAACAGTTGGTAAAAGGCCATCAGCTGGTTATGCTAGGTGCTCACATTCGTCTGCTAAATGGCCCCTTCAGTTTCTTTTGCATCAGAGACCAGCACAAAATTTAACCACTAGATATTAATCACCTTCAAGGAAGTGCCCTTGTCTCCATAGTCCTATCATTGTGATCTCTATAGTATCGTCATCGCCCAAACAAATGAGCAACCAGAGTCATGAAGTGCTCAAACCTCTCCACCATATTAGAAAAAAACCCCCACTGTATTTTTGCCCAATTATTGATCTAACTTAACTCATAAAGAAAGGTATTGTTATTTTTTTTCGGTTAATGAGCTCTTCCTGTGTTTGTCCACAGAAAGACACCAAACCCGTGCAGATGATGGAACTTAAAAGCCACTTCCACCGTGCCTCCATTGATGAAGCCAGTTGTGAGGTATTATTGACCTTGGAGCTCACAGGTGGAAGCTGAAATGATGTAATCAGAGACGTGTGAAGCGAGGCAGTTTGGAATGGGTTTTGAGGCGGGTTACATGTAAAGCAGCAGTACAACTCAAATCGCCTGACAGAACTTGCTCAGTGGGAAAATAACCAAACTTTATGAGGCGTCTCACTATGATTCAAGCATATTTGAGAGCCTGTACTTCTCTGTAATGGTCGTGCATCTTTTATTGGACAGATTCTGGAGATTCCCTATGAAGGGAAGGCCCTGAGCATGCTCATCTTTTTACCAAGACAGATAGAAGATAACGAAACAGGTCTGAAGAAGGTAGGGCTCTCTCTGCCTCACAGACTGATGAAACCTCACCACTGACACATATAATGATCGAGCTATCACCTGATCAGCTGGAGGACCTCCTGACTGCTGAGACATTCATGGAGTGGACTCATCCACACGAGATGGAAGGAGGTGAGATTGTCGTGAAGCTGCCTCGATTCAAGCTGGAGGAGAAGTATGAGCTGAACAAAGTCCTGAGCAGCATGGGCATGGTGGACGCTTTTGACGAGACAAAGTGTGACTTCTCTGGTGAGACATGTGGAAGGAGACTGAGATGTTTCAGATGTAGTTAAGTGGATTATGGGTGGAGTGGGGTCCATTAACTAGGCTTTTACGCTGTCAAATCATGATCAAGACTATTGCTTTCAAAATAGACTTGTTGATGACAGAAAATATCAGCCTGAAATTTAAGCTATATAAAACCTTTTTGGTAATTTTTCTTTAAAATTGTCCTTGCTGATTATGCTATTATAAGTCAGACCCCACACCCTTCTCCCATCAATGCAACTTCTGATTTTGTGGTTAGTAAGCCATTCTACTAGAGTTTAAATTGCGGCTACATATGTGGTGTTTTGGATAAATTATAGTCAGTGATTTTACAGAGGAGCTATTTATTCAACACTTTCCAATGACACAACTTTTATGAGCGGTGTGCTGCTGTGATCGCTCTGGTGGTGCCAGCAGTTTGTTTGTCCAAAAAACAAACAAACAAAAAACATTATCTTCCTACTTCTTCCTGTTGTCTTCTTTGTGGTTTTCAGCTGTAGTAACATCCGGTTGTTATTCACGTGACTCATGTGAGGTAAAAAAAAAGGTGTTTCCATTGCAATTTTGCACAATACATCTATTTTCATACGATAAAAAATAAAAAATTAATAGTATCGTAAAAACTTTTTATCAAAAAACTTGAGTTTTTACAAAATTGGCATGTTTCCTTTAATTCTCCTAATTTCAATTTGTACAATTTTATGGTTAATGGCTGCTGAGCACTTTCTATCATAGACCCGTCATGCATCGTTGCTAGTGGAAGTAGTAGCTAACAGGTCCGTCAGGTATGTGAACACATGTTCTGTTTTCATGGCTTGCTTTAGACTGACGTTCCTCCCATGAGCCCCACCGGCTGTAAGTGGGCTAAGCGGTGAAGGTGAGCAGCCGTAAAACACTGTAAACATATTGCTTTAGAACTTCAATTGGAAAAAGGAAAGGCTCAGGTCATAAGCATTTGGACCTCAAATCTGGACACGTCACACAAATTGTTCAATTTATTTGTAGCATTCCTTCGTGGAAGCACACTCTCTGTGGTAAAAGCAGCTCTTTTGTTTTGAATACTAATATATACTTTTGGTTAGATATATCCCTAAAGCTGTGGTCTGTAATCCTGGAATGTCTCTTCTCTTATCTGTGACAGGAATGTCAAGCAACAAAGGACTCTTTTTGTCACAAGTTTCCCACAAGGCTTTTGTAGAAGTGAACGAGGAAGGAACTGAAGCTGCTGCTGCCACAAGTAGCTTGGTGGCAGATAGCGTTTCCTACTTCACTGCAGACCACCCCTTTCTCTTCTTCATTCGAAATAGAATCACCAAGACCATTCTCTTCGCCGGACGCTTCTGCTCCCCCTAGCACGCTCTATGACCTTTGGAGCAGGTGGGCTACTAAACTCCAGTCTTTGAGGGTTAAAGTCCTGCCACATCTAGATGTCCTCCTGGTTCAACACGCTTAAATGAAATGGATGAGTTGCCTCCTGAACTTCCAATCAAGTTCTTCAGAGTCAAACTAGTAACCAATGGCCAAAAATTCTCACCAGCACATTCTATATCCCGTAAAATTACCAGAACAGCAGCCACACTACGTCGCTGTCATTCACAAAATTGCACTGTTACAGAGGTCGCCGAGTCCATTTCCAAAGGTTGTGCCGAAATTCATCTTGGCAGTCTATGTTTGCACTGTAGTAAAGATTCTACGATAAACATTAGGTGGAGACGAACTTATTTGAATGCACGTTTAATTGTTTTCAAGTGTTAAGCTGTCAAAATTGTAAATTTCTAAGACTAGCATGAAGCGTTAAGATCAGAGATGGTCATTCCCTGGGTGTAATGACATAAACTATGAAATTATCTTTATTCCTTCTGGTTCAAAGTGATATAATGATAGGGTGGTTTTTTTTTTTTTATATGATTTCCTTTGTAGTGCCAGAACTTGTTGCCATATCTTTGAACATTTTCTATGGATTACATTCTAAATTTTGAAATTATTTCTTAGTTGTCAAACTTTTTGTTGTCTGGACAAAAGTGTGGAAAATCCATGGGCAATAAATAGCTGTAAGAATCCAAGTAATTGTGTTGTGTGATGCAACTCTTATAAAGTAGGGTGAATAAGTATGTGATGGTCTGTTCCTCTGATTTTCTAAGTTTAGAAGATTAATTACCAGTAAAATTTCTGCTTATTTTTTACTGGATATTTTAATATGGTAGAATTATATCATTCTCTGATGTCATCATAACATCGCATTATTCTCATTTTTGCATAATACAAAATTAAAACGAATATGGTAGGTACAGTCTACAAGGTCACACACGCATGGACAATAGGTGGCGGTATGCACCTCCGAAGTTGTTTGGAATCCATTAAGAATGAGAAGAAGAAGCTTAATTAAGAATATTTAAGAAGAATGAGGATGTATTTTCTGCCATGATTACATGCCAAATGGTACAAGTTTTCAATATGTTTAATACTACTACTAACAATAAAAAATATAAGGACGGATCCCAGACGCCAAAAAAAATCCAAGAAGAAGAAGTTGACGTCATCACACGCCGAACGGTACAGATAGTGCTTCCGGAGCAGATTGTGGAGTATCTTTGAAGTGACAGGTTGCATTTAAAGGTGCGTTGATAGACTTGAGTCTTGTCCCAAAAGTGCAAGCTCCAGAAAGAGCATATGAAGATTTAATAAGACGAAGGCCTAAGTATTAACTTGAATGTGCCGCTTACTGCCTAATCCTTCTCTACCACCTGCTTTGTGTGACGCATAACAAACAGTTGGAATGTAAATTTTAGTAGTCTACTGTTTTATTGACATTGTACGGGTATGAATATGTTCACATTTAAGCAGTAATTGCATGTACTGAAGAACAAGAGGGACTCAAAACTCTGAATATATTTATTTGCAAGCACAGTTGCTGCAGCAAGAAGAAATGTGTTCATGTACATTTGCTCATCTACATTTTATAGTTGCATGTCGTATTTTGTACACATCTAAACGTTATCAAGCTTTCTTTGTATGAAATCGACATAGTTTCATGTTTGTTATGGCATAGCCAGAAATAAACTGAATAAACATTTATAGATATGTTATTTAGTAATATTTTTTGTCAAAAAAAATAAGTTTTGTTTTTTAGTTTGTTTTTAAAAACTCCTATTTGGAGTGAGGAGAAATGTGTTGTTCTTGTTGTTGCATTGAAGCAGCATAAAAATATAATTTTAGTGAATATGATATTAGCAACAAAAAAAAGTTGTCGTCTTTACTCATATTGCTTTTGCAAGTTGCTATGCTTGGGCTTGTTTGAGCAGTTCATTGCATCATGGAGTGAAATGAAGAAAGTCACTTTCCGTAATTCACTCCCAACATTCACACCCAAATAAACTAAGTGACCTTCAAGTAGCTGACTCTTCTCAACTGGAATTTTCTGCTGAATTTGCTTTTTTTTTTTTTTTTCATTACGTTTGACCTTTTTAGGTCAAAATGGCACATTAGATGTGTGAGACTGTTCCTTCAAAAATGACCAACACCTGAGCTATTAAAGGTTTTATCTAGATTTATTTGTATAAATATGTATAAATTTTGCTGCTTCTAATCAGATGTTAGAGAAAACTGATTAAAAAATCCTGGTGCGTGATGAAAGTCTACCTTTCATGCGTGGTTACTAATTTTTTCCTGCTTGGTTCCCACCTTTCTTTGAAGAAGTGGAGGTGTGGTTGGGTGGATGATCTCAGTCTTCACAGGAACAGATTACACCAGCAGTTCATGATTATTTTAATTTCATATTTGCCATTTGTTCTTGCAACATAATCTGGCATTGACAGCACCAGACCCAGAGGGCTTCCAGGTCTCAGACTTAAAATCATCTGAAGAGGTGCAAAGAGAACATTGACAATTCACGAATATCTGTATTCAATATTCTCCACTTCTATTTCCTTTGGAAACTGTGTTAAACTGTAGATTGATATATATATGTGTGTGTGTATATATATATTTGCATATATTTTATCAAACAACAAAGTTCTGCGACTAGTTCATTACATTTTCTTGTATTTGTTGTAATAGATTTTTGCTAACTAAATAAAGAAATATATCTTAAGTAAATTAATAATGTAATGCTGTATGTTTTATGCTGCATTGGTATCTTTAGTTTGTGGGGTTGGAATGGTGTCAGTTGATAGAGATAAAAGAATGAGCACGTCATTCATTTAATATGCTGAGTTTTGTGAATTTATGGGTAAAAAAAACCCTTCAAATATCTTTGGAAAATGATTTGTCATAGGTGTATTGTAGTAGTATTTATCAAAAGAAATTGAGGATGATCAAGGCATCTAAATACAAATAAGTAATCTTAAGGCTATCAGTTTTACTTATTTTGATTTTAGATTAAGCAAAATGTACCTAATTTACTTAAAAATCTTTAACTTTGTGCTTAGTATAATTTACTAGATATAGATGAATAAAGTATACTTGAATTTGTGTTATTTAAATTTTCTTTAAAAATTTTAGTGCAACTTGTCTCTAGGATTTTTTTGAGTAAATCTTACCTGTTGGTTTTTTCAGTATAGGGTAAGTTTTCCTTTATACAGTAAATTTGTCCCAGTTTGTTAATTAGTTGGCCAATAGCTATAAATAAACACTCATTGAGCTTTTTATATAAAAAAGTGAAACATTTCAGTTGATTTGTCCAAACAGTTCATTGACTGAATGAGACGTTTGTTTGTTTTTCTCAGTCAGAGATCAGCCTTTAAGCTTCATGGATTTATTTTTTTATGATATGTTCAATTTATCTTAAAGAAACAAAGGGTTGATGGGGTGACCTAGCCCTCCACCGCACCCACAAATTAGCTCCAAGAAACAAAGAAATATCTGATTTCTCAGAGAAGCTGCTGTGCAACCTGGGCGTGTGCGACATCAACACAGGTGGGACAGTATTTTGTGAGAATAAAGGTGTTGTCTCTTACCTGCTGCTTGAATTTAGCCTTGAAACTGGTAAATGTGGGACATCCAGTCTGTGACCTTAAGATGCCACCAAGTGTAGCACTATCAGTTATTTAGCTCAGGAGGCTGTTTGCCTTTCCATATAGGTTTTGGCTAACTTTTTATTCCTTAATAACTTTAAAATGGTTTTTGCGTTTTCTCTGGTTCTTTTAATAACAACTGGTATAAAGGCATTCATGATGATTTAAATGTGATTTTTTTAAAGTGCTGCAGGAAAGGAGGTATACTGAAATTAAATTGAGCTGTTAGAACATAAAATATCCAAGGTTATTAGGTGGAGATGTTTGTAATGGAAAAACCTTTTTTTTAAAAAAAAAAAAAAAAAAAAGACGGTTGAGACACAGACACACCCACAAAGTCACACTGTCCTCAATTCACATCAATGTAAAACACTGAAAACATGCAAAACCTGTGATTAAAAATCAATTCTGCCTCAAAACTTAAACTAAAAATGTATTTTGCGTCCGCTAAGCACTCATTGTCCCGTTGACTGAATCACAATTCAATCAAAGTTATAAATGTGTTAAAAGGTTAAAGTCATGATATGTCTTTTGGCAACTTATTTTGCACAGAGAAACAAAATTTCTACTGTAATATTTGTTTTATTAGTAGAGTCCCACTATATTGAAATACTATCTCATTATATTACAATTTTTTTAAATAGAGAGACGGAAACGGGCTTCCGTACAATATTATTTAGCTTTTTAACTATTTTCGTAATTTTTCCTGAAAAAGAGCTCATGACAGTGTTAAAACTACAAGATAACGTTTGTTGTTGTTATTATTATTATTATTATTATTATTATTATTATTATTATTAGTAGTAGTAGTAGTAGTAGTAGTAGTAGTAGTAGTAGTAGTAATTGTAAGAAAACTTTTTCTCAGCTCAGGCCGAAGCATTTTATCGCTATCCCCTCGGCTTCCGTAGTCATTTGCGGAAGTTTATTTTTTTGTTTGATGGGGTGTGTCCCGTGTCATTTATAAAAACCTGCGCTTCAACCAGCATTCTTCATGTGACCCAAACCCTTTCTGTGGAGCACACTACAAGCGTCTGACAGTGAGTACAGTTTGTGTCATTCAGTCTGTGAGACGCGACATTTCTGGTTTCCCAGCGAAACACCCAGAAGTAATGGAGTACAAATGATGTCGTAACATCATTTCCTGCGCCTTTATGCGTTTAATGTTGCAGCTTAAAAGCTCTCATAGTGATAGTATTGAACTAATTAGTAGTTTCCTCTTGCAGTTCAACATTCACGTTTATATTGCTCAGCTTGTTCTATTTATTGCAGTTTATTTTTGGGGGTGGAGTTTGACTTGAAAGAAGAATAAAACCTGATAATGTTCTTAATAATAACCTCTGTCTTTGTTTCATTGTCCTCCAGGCACGATGGCAGCAGTAACTCCTCTGGCTTCAGCCAACACCAGCTTCTCTCTGGCTCTGCTCAAAACGCTGGGGGACAAAGACAACACCGAAAACGTCTTCTTCTCTCCTTTCAGCATCTCCTCGGCTCTGGCCATGGTGTTGCTGGGAGCCAGAGGAAACACAGCCGCTCAGATGTCAGAGGTACAGCTAGTGAAACACACACGCCACCTGTTTAAACTGTCACATTATTAGCATTCATGAGAGTGATTTTAATTTTTATTAGCACACTAGTGACAGATTTCCTCACTTTTTGTTTTACTCAGCACCAATGAGGCAGTACAAAAACATTAAAAGTTCAGATTTTTTGAAGTGAGTTGTTAAAAGATTATAAGGAACCACCTGCAAGGAAAAACTCTTGTTTTGTCTTCATTTATTTTTATTGTTGTGAGTGTAGCTCAAAGTTTATCTGAAATTGATCAATTGAGGCAGATGTTAGAGGAAAATAAAACATAAGGACTCTATTAAATGGTAATGTGTATGTACTAAGCAGACCTCTATGCTTTGTTAGTATCTCCAATATTGCAGTCAATATGCACCACAAATTGTGTCTTTTTCTGTTTTTGGGGCGGACACAGTGCCTGTTTGTAAACGGACCATGGATGCCAAAACAACAGGAAATATCCGTTTTCTTGTGGAGGTAGTTGCCGATAAGTTAGCATCAAAGTAGGCAGGTATTAAAAGCAAAAATATCATGATGGTTTAACGTCACACAGGAAAGGAACAGGAATTAAATAATCAGCCTCTGAGTGGATAATAAGCCGTTTAAAAGGTTCATAAAACAGCATTTGTCTGAACAATTCTTTTACGATTAAGCATCGAGTTTGATATGGAGGGAAACCAAGCTTTGGGAAACTCCTACTTGTCTTGTTCTCTTCCAATTGGCAGGAATAATCTGAACTATTTTTTTTATGTGGGTCAAATCTGTGGTTGCGTTACTGTGGGAACAGGATAATCACTGTAGATGTTTAACTGTGGTTATCAGGTCTCATTATGTGCAGCAGATATGCCCAACCGTTTTTATGAGCGGTTCTTCTCAAAGTTCAGTCTGCACCAACACCGACTGTCATTTTACTACAACGGCACGTTCACGTTTAGTAATGTCATTATTTAACGACTGAAGTGAAAACTTTCTGCCGCCTTTCGCTGTGCATTGTTGATTCGGCAGCGATGGAGTTCCTACGAACAATATGAGAATGAACTGAGCTCTAGTTTTTATTCATTAGCGGGTTTTCCACTTTAGCAGAAAGATTCGGGGCCATTTTCCAGGAGGGGTGGCTGAAATTCAGGTGAAAGCTGATAACAGAGTGATTATTTGGCTTCTATCAAACTGGGACCGCAAAAGCCAAACCACACCCAGTTAAGTCAAGCTGGTAAATGTTAGTAAATGGGAGGAGCAGAGCCTCACCCATAATCTGCCCTGTAGCTCAGGTTAAAGAAACAACTCCATTCAGTGTAAATCAGTGCTGTTATCATAGCAACATGCTCACTGTAAAACTTTAAAGTGTTTTATTCCAGTCACAAATTTGTGCATTAACTTTCATTGTGTATGTTTGTTTTCTTACCTGCTTGTTCAGCAGTAGGGCCAGATTATCAATGACTTTATTAATCAGAGCAGCTAGTCTACCTGTTTTAAACTATTTTTTTTTCCTTTTACATAAAGAAGCTTTTATTTTTTCCCTACACATCCCTCCGTTGTGAAGGCTGAAGGAGGGAACTAAGGAGCCAACTTAACAGGGAAAATGATAAACTTCCCGTTTTATATATGTTGAAATCTCTAAAATAAAGCTGAGCACTTTATTTTAGAGAACACTTCCTATTGTGCATCTAAGGTATTTCGCACTGCATGTCAGAGGTTGTTATTGAGACGCTCGTTGCCATGGATGCTGCTGAGTAAGAGGGAGTGGTTGAGAGGATGGACTGGAAAGATGAGTTGGCTGTGGAGGAATGTGTCATTTAGCTGTGAAATCCCTTGGTTTGTTGGTTCCCTGTTAGCAGGCTGACATTTACTCTGCACCAACCACAGAAATGCTTGGATTTAGCTGCAGGAACTCTGGAACCGACTGTCACCAAACATCATGGCGATGACTCAGTCCAGCTTGGAAAAACAAGCTGGACTGGAAAAACAGTCCAAGTCTTATCTTAAATTTTAGTGATGATATTTAAAGTTTGTCAAATGTAGATTGTTACACAAGTGTTACTGCTCTGGCTATGCAAGTCTTTGTCAGTATTTCAGCAAATGTTAAATTGCACAACTCGGTTTGAAAGATTTTTTTTTTTTTTTAGATGGCTCTCTCTGCAGTCGAGCTTTTCCTTGTTCCAGTGAACAACTTCCAGCATCTGTAGAAAGATCTCTACTCAAACAGTGGAGAAAATACTATTTCAAGTTATTAAAGTCAAAAATGTAAAACACAATCTTAGTGCTTCTATTTAAATTTTAAAAGAAGCAACTATTCATTTAAAAAAAAAATACAGATTCTTCTTAACAATCATTACAGTTCTATCTTTGTTTGTGCAGTAAATCAGTGGCTACATTCCTGGAGACCTCAGTCTGGACCCGATTAGTAAACCTATGTTTCTTAGAGCATTCCTGTCATAAAGCAATCAGAGCATAATGTCTACATTTACATTTTCTTGACACAGCGTTCAATCCAAGTTGAACTTTACTCTCTGATTAAGCTGCGTCGAATTTGTTAGGAGTGGGAATTCGGAGTGGAGTCTCTCCAGGTTGTGAAAGACGCTTTAAATGATGACTCACCCTTTATTTATCTCCTGCTGTCAGCACAAATAATCAGTCCTGCTCAGACTCTGTCGAGGTTTTTTATGAGGATTTACCCTGGGCGGTCCTGAGTAGGTGCAACAAACTCTGCACTTTTCCACCTCTTATTGCAAACACAGAGCGCTGATGCAGACGGAGGATTAGGGCTGTACTAAGAAAAAATTAAATTGCGAGAATAAACTCGCATGAGGATAAAGTCATAACACCTCGAGGACGAAAAGTCGTAATTGTTTTTCTTAGCATGGCCCTAGAACTCCGTCATAAGAAAATGTGAATAAAGTTTAAAAATATTTAACTTCATGTGAGCCTCGGTCGCTACGTCACTGATTCGACAGATGAAATGGTTCCAACTGGAGATCGGTCATGTCTTACAGCTTGACAGTAAGTGTCCCAAATGTCGCCTCCAGGTTCTGTGCTTCACTAAGGCACAAAAGGTGAAGCAAGCAGGACCAGCGCAGATGCAGATGCAACAGAAAGCTCAAACCAAACTGCCACCACAGCTGCTGAAGGTGGTAAAAAAGCAATAAAAGAGGATCTGTTACCTGATACTACTAACAAAGGGTCTGGGTGGTAACATGGTCCGTGGAGGAGAGTTTACTTCACATTCTGCTGCCCTCTTTCTCTTTTGTCGCTCTCCTGATGCCATTTGTGGCACCACCATTAAATAATCCAGGAAGCAAACAGAAGGTGGAAGAAGCAACTTGGCCCAACATTCCAGAGTCCTTTTGCTTTTACACGATGCTGCGTTGTTATGCTTTTTCATCTGCCGCTTCCCGTTACACTAAACGGGCAAAACTCGTTTCCTCTACTGGTGTAGCTGTGATAGTGAGAAATAACTACTGTGACACTGCAAAGCTGCAGTGCCAGGCCACTGGAGTTAAATGGGTTTTACTTTTGGATGCACAGTAAAGGAAAAGATGAGATCTGGAGGAAGGAATAACAACATGGTGGAGGGATGGTCTGATGTTCTGTAATGACTTCTAAGGTCTGGATCTTTGCTTCTTTTTTATTTTAAAGGGATGAAGGGTTTAAGATATGTTGTACTTTTCTCTCTTGTGCTACATTTGGGTCTTCACGACTGATTCCTACACTCATAAACATCTTTACACCTTTTGAATTTTCCCATTTTGTCACATTACAACCACAACTGTAAATGTACTTTATTGTGTCTGGCATTTATTTTTATTCAGCCCTCCTTTACTTTGATACCCTAAATAGAATTGGGTACAACACATTGTCTCCTGAGGCCACATTTGGATGACTGTATAATTTAGTCTTAACATGGCCCAGTCAAAGTCCAGGGCAAGATGAAATCTGACTGAGCTTGATGTGTTTTGATTTGGTCTCAAGATGTGCAAATGTGGTAAATATACACCAAAAAAATCAGCAGACATAATTCCAGGAAAAAGCGATTCTGCAGTGAAATAATTGAAAGAGCTGAGCTGAGCATGAATGCACATGCATGCCAAACTTAACAGTTTTATTTGTAAATAAAATAAAAATAACTACATATCCTTTGCCTCCACTTCTCAATTAGACACTCTGAATAAAATACATTGAAGTTTGTGGTTGTGATGTAAAGCCGTTGGTGTTTGGAGACTTTTGGTATTATGGACGCTACGTAAATGCGTCTTTTTTTTCTATTAAGTGATGAGTTAAAAAATACTTTTGCTACCTTTAACAGGTTTAGATAGTTTTTATAGAGTATAAACAAATCCTTTCATCACTTAATAAACAAAATGACCATGAAAACACTTCTTTTTAAAAAAATGTTTTAGTTTGGTCTGCTTCTTCTTCAGTAAATCTAACTGGTTTCCTTTCATCTGCAGACCCTGAAAACCCTGGATGTGAAGGACGACCTCCACTCCAGCTTTGGCCAGCTGCTGAGCCAGCTCAACAAGTCGAACGCTCCGTATGCCCTGAATGTCGCCAACAGGCTCTACGGCGAGCAGTCCTACCAGTTTGTTCAGGTGTGACTTGGGGTGTGAGGGGGTTTCCTTTCAGCACTAGAGTGGATGTTCCTGAGTGGGTGTGGCTTTCTGTACATGCTAAGACCGACCAAATGAGGGCAGAAAAGCGGAACGCCGCATAATCCAGGACACATGCATCTACATTCGCTTGCTTTTGTTTCAGGATTACCTTGAGAGCACTAAGAAGCACTACCAGGCAGAACTGGAGACCGTGGACTTCGCCTCGAACGCCGAGGCAGCCAGGGTCAACATCAACGGCTGGGTGGAGAAGCAGACACAAGGTGGATCACACACACCCACACCCACCTCAATGTGTCACTAAGCCTTTAAAATGTCTTCATCAAACATAAAAATGATGGATTCATCATTTTTATGTGAACAAATGAAATTAAAAAGACAAATTAATAAGCAGCAAGAAATGGATCTGTTAATTTAAAATGTTCAAAAACAGGAAAAAGTTTCAGCTTTTTCTTTTATTCCCCTCCACTTCTGCAATATTTAGTCATCATAATCCTCAGATTAGCTTTTTCTTATTTGATTCAACTTCAGCAAACACATTTTCATGCACAAATTTGTTTAAGCCACACAAGAGACACACTGTTCTCGTGTGTGGTTTATTTGCTTATTTATTTAAGTCAATAAATAAGTTTGACTGATTTTTCTTTTTTTAGGTGATAATTTGTGCTATTTTTGTGTATAGGTATTTCTTTTAATTTGCCTCCTACATGTTTAATTATTTATTTTTAATCATTTTGAATTCATTTTTATGCTTATTGCCTCTCTCTCTCTCTCTCTCTCTCTCTCTCTCTCTCTCTCTCTCTCTCTCTCTCTCTCTCTCTCTCTCTCTCTCTCTCTCTCTCTCTCTTCTCTATATATATATATATATATATATATATAAATAATTGTTTAATTAATGTGCTAATTATAATTTTTTTGCATTGTTTCTCACCAGGTAAAATTAAGGATATCCTGGCCCAGGACGCAGTGAACTCGATGACCCGGCTGGTGCTGGTCAATGCTATCTACTTCAAAGGTCACTGGGACAAGCAGTTTAAGGTGGACGCCACCCGCGACGCTCAGTTCAGCCTCAACAAGGTAACGCTGCCATCCAGCAACCTGACCTCTGTCGGTGTGGAGAAAAAAACAACTCATCAGCTATAACGTAGACT
This sequence comes from Poecilia mexicana, assembly GCF_051168715.1. Lineage (NCBI taxonomy): Eukaryota > Metazoa > Chordata > Actinopteri > Cyprinodontiformes > Poeciliidae > Poecilia > Poecilia mexicana. The sequence goes on from NW_028263389.1 coordinate 4,956,588, forward strand.
GAATGTTAGTTTCCTTTGGCAAACAAAAAGCGTATTAGAAGCTGAACGCTGCTTCTCCATGTTTGGTTCTGGTTCTGGGGTTGCAGAGCAGAACCAGAACAGCAGCAGATTTTTAATGTATTTTTGTGGCAACACTTTCAGGGATTAATAAACTAATAGAAATTTGTGGACCTATCTAGACCTTTGTCTGATTCCTATATATTATGTAAGTGTAATTAATAACGTTTTACTGATTTCTGCGCATGAACACGATTTTGTTCTCTTTTTTTTTTTTTTTTTTTTTTTTTTTTAGAATGAGAAAAAGCCAGTGAAGATGATGCACATGAAATCAAAGTTTCCCCTGACCTACATCTCAGAAGTCGCCTGCCAGGTAACTGCAGAGATTCACAGCGCAGGTGGGAGAATCTACAACCTTCATCCAGACGACATTGTAAAAATAAAACCCTGTTTTACAGATCCTGGAGATGCCGTACAAAGGGAAGGAGCTGAGCATGCTCATCTTTTTACCCAACAACATGGAGGGTACGACTGGTCTGGAGAAGGTAGGTACTTAATCCTGCAAAGCCCAGAAAACGACAAGCAAAATGAGCCAATGGAATTGACTTTATCTTTGTCCAACCTCAAGCTTGAGCAGACGCTGACGTACGAGAAGTTCATGGATTGGACCAATCCAGACATGATGGATATGATCGAGGTCCAGGTGGGCCTGCCTCGGTTCAAGCTGGAGGAGAAATACGACATGAAGGCCGTCCTGATGAGCATGGGCATGGTGGACGCCTTCGACCAGGCAAATAGCGACTTTTCTGGTAGGACGTGTTTCCAGATTGTTTTTTTTCCTGACTCGTTCTCTGTGTCTCTTCTTTTACCATCTAAACGTTTCGGTCCCTCTCTGCTCCGACAGGCATGTCCCCGGCCAACGACCTGTTTGTGTCTGAGGTTTACCACAAGGCCTTCGTGGAAGTCAATGAGGAGGGAACTGAGGCCGCCGCTGCCACCGCCGCCGTCATGATGCTGCGCTGCGCCATGATCCCCGCCACCTTCATCGCGGACCACCCCTTCCTCTTCTTCATCCGACACAACCCCTCCAAGAGCGTTCTCTTCGCTGGCCGCTACTGCTCGCCTGTGTGAGGTCGTTTAGTGTGACGTGTCCGAACAGGAGGGAGGTTACATCAAAATGGATCTGAGTGAGGGAGAGGAGTTGGTGTAGAGTTCCCTCTCGCTAATCCCACCTCAGGTTTCCATCCTGTGTATTTAACACTGCTGTGTACAAGTTGGGTTTTACCTCTTCTCTAAGTGCCTTGCTAAAGTTTCTTCCACTGTTAAACCTGACATCCTTTGCGGGTGTATTTGTTCATGTATGTAATGCCTTACGGCCCTGTTTGCTGCAGCTGGTTTAACTTATAATGTGTCCTTTTAAAAACTTGACCTTTTAAAAATTTTACCTAATGCAAAATGGCAGCATAATTGCAACATTCTTAGCACTTTATCTTCATAAGCATTGGAATAAATAATCGCTTCACACTTGATGCAGAACCAAAAGGAGAAGAGAGACTACATGAAGCTTTACTGGTATCAGATCTGTAAATCATCGTAATGCACCCCTGAACTCCCGCATGAGGAATAAAAGTGAAACTTTCAAATCTCCTGTCTTGTGTGGTTTATTTGCATCCAGAACTTCTGGGATTTGGGTTAGATTTGGGAAATGTGACTTCATCAGAACGTTTTTGTTCTGTTGAATTAAACGTTGTATTATAGGACTTTGTTGTTTGTCACATTTGACTTTATTAGTTTGCCAAAGCTCCTTGGACATTAAAGGTAAATGGTCTGTATTTGAATAGCGCTTTTTTTCAAGTCCAGTGGACTCCAAGACACTTCACAATACATTCACATTATTTGTGTAAGTTTATGTTAAGAATAATATGAATATTATTTGGTTAAGCTAATTTCGATGTACAGGCTGAACTTGCATTGTTAGCTATTTATCTGTGTGGACTGTATGTGATTCTCACTGTGTAACTACCTAATATAACAAAACGTTTGAAAAGGTAAATTTTTGTGCCCCTTGTGATGTCATTGACCCAAACAAACAAATCTGTGTGTGCTTATTTATTGTATTTTCTTAAATTTTGTAATGGGAATCATGTCAACATTTGGTTTTGTTTTAATTTTAAGAGTACATATTTTAGTGGTAAAAATACAGCCCTGGACAGAATCTTTAAAATTTGAAAATTACGAACAAAAAAAATTCAAATCTGCCAGAATAACAAAGAACTAAACAAAATTCACAATAAATGTTACAGTAAAATAAGTACCTTTAAATCAACTCATCAGTGTGGTGCTTCCATATGTATTATTTCCAAAAGAAAACTTGTATTTGATAAGATTATGATGTGGGGTATAAATCATAATTGTGATGGCGGACCAGAGGGGAAATTGTGCAGCTATTTAAAGTTACGGAGAGTAAGGTCTATGTTGTAGTACTTACCCCACTCCAGAAGGTGGCAGCAGAGCAAAGAGTTTCTAAAGATCCAGGAAGAAGACGTTGTTTACATCCCTCAGACTTCCGGGTTGTCATGTTTGAGATGTGGTCATTCATTACTGCTAAATAGAATGAATTTGTCTGCCTGCTGATGGAGACGCTTCTTTCTAAGCTCCCCGACAAACATGTCCTCTTCCCGGCCTCCTTTGCCCTCCGACTGGCTTTGGTAGCTTATGGAGACTACCAGGACAGAACTATGGTGGTGAAGTACACGGATATAGACTACCATGTGTTCACAGATGCTGCCAGGTTCATCACACAGGTATCTACTCCCCTTTTATCAGCTGCTGATGCGTTTTTAAGAATGACAAAACTCAAAGCTAGGGAACAAGTTTTATTGCCTTTTTTTCTGTTTTGCTTCTGGGATTTGAATCAACTGCATTCCATATCATCTCTAAAAATTTTGTAGTACATTGAAAATTTTAAGCTAAGCTAAAAACGTCAATTGTCACTTTATAAGATGTAAAATATGTATACATTTTGTTCCTTCAGAGTACTTAGCATGCCATAACTTAACATAACTTTCTGCCTCGCTTATCATACCTACCACCAGGTGTCAGCAGAGGACGACAATGTATTCCAATTTGTATGTCAAAGATTGTAATATTGTGGCTGTCTAAATGAAACTCGCTATTTTCGTTAATTTTATGAACAGAAATCTTTGTGTTGTATTTTTTGGACAGGGCGAGTCTCCGTACAACAGGTCGACCTACCGCTACACCCCTCTGCTGGCCTGGCTTCTCACCCCAAACATCTACGTCGGCATGGTGTTTGGAAAGCTCCTCTTCATTTTATGTGACGTGTTGTCAGGACTGCTCATCTACAGAACTCTGTGTTTGAGAGGTCTAGACTGCAAGGTTTGACCCGTCAACATCTTTTTTTTTTTTTATTCTTTGATTTCTGCTTGTTTAGATAAGAAAAATGCTATCCGTTCCCTTACGTTTATTTTTAGACTGCAACCTGTGTGTGTTCTCTTTGGCTTCTCAACCCTCTGCCGATGGGAGTGTCGAGTCGGGGGAACGCTGAATCCATCCTGGCAGCTCTGGTGCTCGGGACTTTGCTTTGTATGGAAGGTAGGGGTACAACTAAAGATTATTTGAGTAATAGATTGTTATGTCGACTATTCTGACTAATTAATCGGATAAAAACAATTAGCACATTATACTCATTTTTCATTTAACCCCTTAAGCATTTTTGACAATATTAAAGAGACATTAGAAGATTAAAAATAACCACATATTAAAAAAAAGAACATAAACATTGTACTGTCTTAAATGCAATAACATAGGATTCCTTTAGTGTAAGCTTGATCAATTGTTTGATACTTTTTACTTCTAACATCAGCATGTGAAAACTTTATGCATGACTTAACATCAGTACAATGTAGCAAAAAGTGCTTAATAAGAGAGCAATTATTTTTTCTTTCGCTGAATGTAAACCAGGTTGAGTTAAACATATGGCACTTGAGTTCTGGGTAGAACATATTTACTGAAAAATGTTTTTTTATATATATATATGTCTTAAATGCAACTTTTTGTACAAGTTTGGCTTAATTACTGCTCTGAGTTTGTTGTTCTTTCAGGAAATTGCGTTTTTTGTGTCTTTGTATACTTCAGTTAAAGATAAATTGATTACTAATTTAGTTGAGGTTTATTTCAATAACTGATTAATCACTATTAATATAATTAATCTGATTTCAACCCTTACGAATAGTAAGGAATCTATGAACCCTCTGGGAGTTTAATGCCTCCATAAAGACTAGATGGATGTCACTGCTGCTGTCATGTTATCTCCGCAATCATGTGCTGATGCATTTTTTTTTTTCCTTTTAGCCAGGCATCTGGTGTGGGCAGCCGTGCTCTACGGCCTGTCGGTTCATATGAAGATCTATCCCATAACGTATGCCCTGCCCATTGCTCTGACCCTGAGAGCGCCGGAGGCGGGATCAGCGGAAGGCAAACCGACGCGGACGTGGAAGAAATGTGTCCTATTTCTCAGAAGTTTCCTGAGCCGCGACCTGATCCTCTTCGGAATTGTGGCCGGAGGAGTTTTCTCCGTGTTCACGGCACTCTTCTATTACATGTGAGGCAAACACATAAAGGTTTGATTTAGTCACTTCTCTCCAGGATGTTGTATATGGCGTAGTTTATTTTCATATACTTCATAGTACAAGCATTGTTCTTCATCATCTGTTGTTAGAAGTTGTAAAAAAAAAAAGGGGGCAGAAAAACAAAAGTTATGACTCCTCTGCTGTGGATGCAGGTATGGCTGGTCGTTTCTTCATGAGACGTACTTGTACCACTTGACAAGAAGGGACATCAAGCACAACTTTTCCCCGTACTTCTACATGCTCTACCTTACTGCAGGTACTCATCAGACTAGGCATGGTGGTGGTGATGGGGGGACAGTTCTTATTCTGGTCTGAGCTTATGAGAAAATAGGAGCTAAATCCAAGCAGTTTTTCTTTTTAAGTTCAAGACTGAATAAACGAACATGTGGTGCAGGTGTGTACAATATCTTGGGTTCATTCTTTTGCCTTTCTTGCTTTCAGACAGCAGGGGGAGCCAGTGGCTCGGCCTGGCAGCCTTTCTGCCACAGCTCCTCCTGCTGTTGGTGGCATCCTGGAGCTTTCACCATGACCTGGCCTTTGCCTGTTTCCTCAATACGGCCATCTTCGTCTCCTTCAACAAAGTGTGCACTTCACAGGTAACACAAGTTATAGACCACTCCAGATGTATCCTTAAGTCAGGGTTCCTAAGCAGTATTGTATGTCTGATGAAGTATGAAAAAATAAAATTGAGTTTTTGAAAATATTTTTTAAGATCTTTTTATTTTTTATATGCTTTTATAGGCAAAAGTTTATTATTTCTTAATGAAATTAATTGTTGTTTTTTTTTCAATAACATCTTTATCTTTTATTTGTCACGTCATACCTTGATGTTTTTTAACGTTGCCCATCAGTATTATGTTTTCGGACGTAACGACTAAATGCATGCTCAGTCGTATGGCCGAAATAAAACCTGGGTCGGGTTAAAATGACAAACAAAACACTGGATATTGCTTTGCTTTTGCAACAGGATAAAATGACCAATGTTCAAAAATTATACTTAAATTTTTTTTCTCTTAATGTCTACGATGTTGAAAAAAAGAACTCAAGACAAAAAAAAAGTCTAAAAATGTATGGGTTTAATATAATTAAATGTATGTTGTTAAAATGTAACTTATTTTTAATTGTCTGATTTGATGATGAAGAAAATGTGGGCTTTTTAATTAGCCTTGTGGAAATTGAATATATATATATATATTTTTTTTTTAATGGAGCGTTTGCATTAAAAGAGTTACTACTAATCAGCTCCGCTTGCTTTCCCTCATACTACTTACCACTAAATGTGAACCTGACATGTTTTATCTGTGTTTTTATTTTTTATAGGATAATTTTATTACTCTTTTGTTGTTATTATTATTACTGTTTATTTTGCTGTTTTTTTTTCAGCACTTTAGTGCAGCTGATGTTTTTAAAGTGCTTCATAATTAAGATGACGTTGACATACATTTTTATATTAATTCTCAGATATTTGGGGTATTTCTTCCTTAGACTGTGATTTGTTTGCTTACTTTTCAACTGAGTGGTTAGGGTTTTATACCTTAACGTAAATGAAGGGAATTGGAACATTTTCAACAAAACCATTGTTGAACTCATTGTGCATCAAACACATCCTAAAATCCACCAAAAACCATGTGGATTTTCAGGAAGCTTCTTAAATGTTTTTGTCCTGTAGTTTATGTGACAAATATTTTTAACCCTGCTGTAACAGAGAGTATATTATATTGATTAACAGATCCTGACTTGTTTCTGTTTCCAGTACTTCCTGTGGTACCTGTGCTTGCTGCCTCTGGTCATCCCACACCTGACTCTGTCAGTGAAAAAGGGTCTGGGTCTGCTGCTGCTCTGGTTCGCCGGACAGGTAATTCACCTTCACGTTATTTATGTTATTGTTGGGACAATTAATATCATCTCTCGTAGCTCTGACCATCTGAAATGTATATTTTTAATGTTTTTTTTTCTCTCTCTCATTTTCAACAAACTTACACAATGAGTAGAAGCTGTCATTGATAATTAACATGCTTGCAAAAAGATTGATAGTGCTTTAATGCTTAAGAGACATGTTTTTTACTCTGTATGGGGTCCAACGGGGTCACACTGACACTGTATGCATTTTTATAAGTGTGTTTTTTTTTTTTTTCTTTTTCTGACTGTTAATTTTTGGAAACGGACTGTCCTACGGGACAACCCCTCCTCCCCGCCCCGCCCTGCTTCCCCAGCTGTCCGACCGTGACATTTGCCACGCTGTACCAGAGCATCTTGCTAAGGCCGCGCCAAACCTTTGCCTGAATATGTCTGTTTTTACCCAAAACACTTAAAAAAAATTGCTTGCTAAAGAAGTTACAGTGAAAACCTTGTGAGAAATACTCGTAATTTTGAAAGTTTCCATTTATATCTTGCTATAAACTGACCAGCAAAAACAGAAAACACAAAGTTAAGTTACATTTTCAGGCTTCTTCTTCTGTGCTTCATCGGGTTTTCTCCCTACACAGGCTCTCTGGTTGGCCCCTGCCTACTTCCTGGAGTTCGAAGGCGTCAACACTTTTGTCCTGGTCTGGCTCGCCGGATTGCTGTTCTTGGTCATCAACTGTTTCATCTTGATTCAAATCATAACGCATTACAAACCCAGACCCCCTTCACAGAGACTGAAGGCCGAGTGACACTCCATTGGGTTGAAACAGGAACATCTACACTGCAAAAACACAAAATATTACCAAGTATTTTTGGTCCTGTTTCTAGTGGAAATATCTTGGTGCATTTGAAATATTCTGATAGTATTATGACTTTATTCTTGTCGTTTTAATTTGTTCTATTATAGCCCAAATACTCCCTCATCTATTTACAGTAGAAACTAGACCAGAAATATTTGGTTAAATTGTATTATTTTTGCACATATTATTCCAACCAGGACTCAAGCAGAGGAGACATTTGTATTTTGCTCAGTTTCTCTCAGCTGTCTTTTCATGGACTTCCTTCACTATAATCTAAATCATGTTGTCGGAGATCAGTCATATATTGTATAAAAGCCTCAGCTGGATTATCAGTTATCTGAGTTAAACCCTTGGATTACATGCTTATGTTGGCAGGCCGAAGCACTTAGATTCACAGCGATGCACAGACTGCAAACAATTATCACTCTGCTTTGTGTGGCCTAAAATCTTTGACTGTTTGCCCCCAAAATAACAGGAATTAGCAGATTTTCCTGACCTGTTGTTGGGAACAAAACACAGATTATAGACCTTCTGTTAGAGAATTTCCCTCTGTCTTCTTGTAAACTGAGCTCCAGGGCTAACTTAGAAGCCAGTTTTATGCTGGAGCTGTTTTACTTTGGGTAGGCCTTAATACTGCTGCTCACTTGTAGTTCTTGAACAAGGAGGGGCGCTGTGCAGACTGGATTAAATTCAGGTAAATCTGAGCTAAATCGTGTCATGGTGACCTGGATTCTGACCTGTAAGCTGCGCTTTGCTTTTCCACAAACTCTTAACATTCAGATGATATCCGCCCTGCAAACACATATAATTCAAGGCAAGGGTCCCAGTTCATATCAACGGGTGGGGGATAATGTTGATCAGAACAAGCTTCGCCGCAGCTGCAGTTCACAGTTTTCACCACTAGGCCGAAGCATTTGCCAGCGAAACGGAGCTCCGGAGCTCGGGCGTTTTTGTAAACCGCACAGATTAATCAACTGGAGCATGAATACGACTCAAAACAAACAGTGGTTCCCTTAATCTCGCCATACTTTCTCCTCCTAATCTCACATGGAAATCATCAAAGCGTTCACTTCGGTCCCGCTGATCCGGAGAGCGTTTGTTGGTGCTGCTGCAGCCCGGGGACTGACACCAGGAGGATACAATTTACGAGATAATAATACTTGTGCTTTGCTTGTCGTCTATGGCGGAAAAGGGTTGAATTTGTGGTGTTTTTCCAAAAACGTTTGTCTAAGTGACTTGGTTTGTGTGTCCCGTGTGGGGCCTGCGTGTTCGGGCTGACTCACGGTCAGCTGCGGCCTGAATACCCGGTTTATGAATCACCGGGTTGCACTGAGTAACCTTTCAGCTGGCCCGCTGCCTTTGGGCCCATACCTAAACCATTTTCATTCTTAACCGCCGTCCGTCTGGATACCACAACATTCTGGATTTTATTTTTGAAAGGAATCTGTTGACTGTAACAATGGTTGGGGCCTGTCCTCCTCAAACTGGTGTTATATTTTCTAAACGAGATGCGGTGCGTTCTGTCAGTACTAAGGAGTCACGAGAGGAACGACTGCTGAAGTTGCTGTTTTCACTCAGAACCAAAATCCAAAATGGCTTCCATGTGGTTATTAATATTTGCCATAATTCACTGTTGGTTCGTTCCTCAAGTCACCAGCCTCATGAACATGTTTCTGTGGTGTTGGAGTTTACATCATGTTAAATATTTTGTTGTTTGCATTGCTAGTGCCTAGTTAGCCTTTTACCCGAGCACTTCCGTTTGCAAACATGATTAAGTGGAATATTACGTTGTTTGTCGATTCAAATTTCAACCTCTGTGATTGAGTAGAATTCCTTGAAGCTTGCTTCAATAAATAACACATCCTCCAAAGATTCTGAAGTAAATTTCTTTACATCTAGTAGAGATCATGCTAATGCTAATTTGCTAATGGTGGAGCTAATTTTTTTTATTTATTTAGCCTGTTAATGTTTTTGCTAAATTTCAAAACATTTAGTGCACTTAGCTTCCTGTAAATCTATAAAATGAAGCACTAACCTGTAGCAAGTAATTTATTTCCATTTTATGTAGACATAATATGCAATGAAATGTAAAAGTCTTTCTCTTGCTTGTGTTAGAGCACTTTGGAGGAAAGCAGCACCTATAAAGCCTTTTCCTGCCTAACAGCAGGATGATTTTCCTCAAATTTTCAGTGCAAGTCCTTGGTCAGTAATGTCTGACCACTAGCTCATTCTTTGTTGTCATGGTAACCAACATGCTGCCAGAACCACATGGTAGTTTTCACTGTTTTCATCATGGCATTGGGTTTTTAATCAGACCTCCACCACTCAGAAGAAGTAAATAATCAGTTATTTCCAGCCACATAATGTATTTTCTACTTAAATTAACTTTTGCTCTCCTTTAGGTTAGAGCTGCAGCTGATCTGCTGATCCAGATTTTGGCCGATACTAATTTTTATATTTTTTATTAGAAAGTCCCTAAATACAGATACAAAGCTGCTAAGTTGGCAACACTGGTGTGATTATTTTTAGATTTTAGTGATGAAGGTGCTTCGGATCAGAGGGAGGGATAACTGATGTTGGAAAAGAGGGAAAACGTGAATTCATCACAATCGATAACCCCATCGCAAAATCCCATGTTTTCCTTATGCTTTGCGGCTCTAGTTTTTACTCCGCTGTCTGTTTGTATTGGATGCAAAAAGCACAGCCTATACTTAACACGTTCTATTCCTGGAATATGTTCTGAACATTGTAAAATGTTTTAAACTGCATTTTTATGGAACCACAGGAGCGTTTTAATTTTTTTGTTAGTTTTTTTTTTTTTTTGTCTTTTGTTTTTTTTAGTTTGGAAAATGATTTTATGGATGCAGAAATATGCTTTGGACTGAGCCTTGTGCTGATTTGCTCTGAGCGCTGCACTTCTTTCTTTAACCAAGCTAAAGCTGTTGATCAGTTTCGGACTCCAGGTAGGATGAGTACAACTCATAACCTGGTCGCAGAACCATAGTAGAGGAAAGCCTGAAATAACCCTCAAAGCCTTTGGATTGGCTGTTACGTGTCTAAATTGGTATTTCTCTTAAAGTGTATGGAGCATTGTAGCAAAAATGTAGTAAACTCCTGGGAGCCATTGGCTCAGATGACACCAGGAAGCCTGTGTCATTAAACTGCCTTTGACACAGAAGCCATTTAATGAAGACTCAAGCGGCTTAAGAAAATAAGCATTAAGGTGAGGTGCTTTGTTGTCCTTCATTAGCTAATTGAGGCAAACAAAGAGTTGGAGTCTTTTTAGTGGGAAGCTTCAATATTTTACTAACTTTAATATACCTTTGAGATGTCTGTTGGGTGGTATTCTTTCTTTTGATCTAATGTTTTTATTCAATGTATTTTTCAAGAATATTTTTTTATTCTGCAATCTGCAAATAAAAGCTTTAATCTAATTTTATGACTGTGCTTCAAAAGTTCTTATGAAGTATACTTAGTAGAAAGTTCCCACATTATGCACCAACCAAGCACACGCTTCAATGTATTTCTGTGGGATTTTTATGTGATGGAGCAACACAAAGTTCTCCACGAATGCAAAGTGGATGGAGGAAGATTTACCATTTTCATTTTTGTCATTTAAAAAGAGGAAAAAAAAGTAGTTTATTTGTATTCAGTTTCTTTTTAAGGCTGATTCCCCTTATTCATCACATGAGAGGTTAACTGTAATTTAATCTCCCCATATACACATTGGTTCAATCAACTTTATTCATATAAATAGGTAGATTTGATCAAATAAGGTCAGTCAGCCTTCCTGCCAGACAGGACACTTTACATCAATGTCACAATAAATATTAATATAACATCATTCAAAATGTTTTGGTGCTCAATACTTTAAAACATTAGTAACTTCTTTCCCCTTCATTGTGATTACGCTCTACTTTATGTTCTATCAACTCAAATCCCAATAAAGTAAACTATAGTTTAAAAAAATAAAAATCAGGGGGATGAACCCTTTTGCTAAACTCTGAATAAGTGCGTTAAAACTGTCTAATTATGGTTTCATATAGTCAGGTTTCTAACCCTCTTGTCGCTGAGAGGGTTTGGGAAAAGAAAACAAATGTATGTATAGTGTTTTTTTTTTGTTTGTTTTTTTTCCCCTTTGGTCCAACAAACATACAGAAGGTTGTTGGTGTCTATGCCGAAGAGTAGAGTTATATAAATGCTCATGCAACCTTTGCACTGTAAACGTAATACTGATCTCAGCCGACTCATATACTCACAGACTGCTCGTGCCTCAGAGTCCACAGCTGTCAGGACGCATCAGACGTGGCTCACACCACAGCTGCCCAGAGCGCCCGCTGCTGCCTCCTGATTGGATGTCCTCTTTCCGTCGCTCCTTTCCCCTCTCAGCGTCTCTTCTCACTTCTACGTTTGTCTCACTTTGTCTCCATCCGTATCATTGTCGATGCACAAACGCTTGGGCAGTTCAATCGAAGTTAAATATTCGAAATTTGCTCCGTCGTTTATTCTTCAGCTTTACATCTTTTTTTTTTTTTTTTTTTATACAGTATTTGCTGTTTTTGTAAAAATAAATAAATAAATAAATGTATGCCATGTGGATGAGAGCAGTGGGGAAATCCATGCCTCCACCTAGCAGTCATGTTTTTGAACTGAGGGAGGAAGCCAGAGTACCCTGAGAGAACTCCACTTTGGCACCAAATTTAATCCAGGATCCTTGTTATTTTCTGTAATTAAACTGACTGCCCCACTTTGCAGCCTTGAGAAAATTCAGAAATGACATATTTTGTTGCTCTTCAAACAGTCGAGCGTCATTAACGTGTGCATAAACAAACAAACTCACCTCCGACGCAACCGACATCTCCATATGCTGCTTAATGATCTATGTAACTCTTGGAGCTTGATGAACATAACTGGCATAAATACATTTTTGCGCAACGTTTCATACAATGTCATTAAAAAATAACCTCATTTTGTCGAACACATTATTTAATTTCTGCATTCTTGAGCAACACAAAGGGCATAATTCTGGAAAAACATAATTTTTGCATTTTATTGTAAACAAAAAAGCTAAAAAAAAAGTTTGGCATGCATTTGTTTTCCGCACCCTTTACACTGACGCCCCTGAATAAAAGTGGAAGAATTCACTTTATTGTTAAATAGGGCCTGTCTATCATCAGGGCAGACAACAGTTACATGTGGGGTACCCCAAGGTTCAATGCTGGGACCCCTCCTATTTAACATGTTTAATATGTTCCAACTAGCTCATGAGACTAGTTACCATAGCTACGCCGCTCACCAAGTGACTCTGAACCCATCCATCCACCGAACAGATGCTTAGATCAAAACAGATAGTTTAAAATGTAAAAAATACTTCTGTTAGTTTATAAATCACTGATCAGCTTAGCACCAAAACACATTAAAGGTCTTCTGTTGTCGTCGTAGCAATCTTCCAGACCTCTCAGGTCTTCTGGATATGGTCTGCAGAACCAGAACCAGACATGGAGAAGCAGCATTCGGCTTCTATGCACCACAAATCTGGAACAAATATCCATAAAACTGCAAAACAGCCGAAACACTGAGAACCTTTAAATCAAGCCTAAAAAAACCCCCTGGTAAACATTGATTTGTGGTATATTTGCCTGAAGAAATGTAATATTTATTGCTCGTTTCATAATTGACTGCTGTGTGACGTGCAGCGCTGTGAGCTGCCCGGTTGCTGATCATGTGAACTCGACTTGACTGGCGTTTTTTTTACTAGGTTGTTTGTCCTGCTGCCTAAGTGAGTTACTCAACTCTCTTTCCAAGCTAACATCTATCTAATGGGTGCTTGATATTCACTTACACGTGCACAAATGTACGTAAACACTCTCAATCATCCTAATTAGTCAAATCCCGGCACTAACTGATCCTGGCTCAGCCCAAAAGTCCCTGTAAGCTATACGCTAAGTGAGGAGAAACAAACACAGGCTTCTGAGAGGGATTAGAAGGAGGAGTGATTAGAGCGTCGCTGACAGTGTAAGGTGAGGGCTGCAGAGGTCCAAATTAAGGAGGAGTTTTAGGAAAACCTGGTGTAGCGATAGGTCAAAATAAAAATGAACCTGATAAAGCTTAAAAGCTGTGTTTCTTCGTCTTCTTCTAAAAGTTGGAATTAATTAATTTACACTATGGATACCAGATTATATTGGTTTCAGTGAATTTTTAATCTATATGGAGACTTTTCTCTCTTTTTTTTTTTAGCACAATGTAACGTATTGTTTGAGAAACCTGTATCTTTTTGATGAACAAATCTCTAATATTAAAGCAATACTAAGAGTAGTTGAGCAGACTCGCCTCCATTGGTTGCTACGCCAACAGTAACTATGGACCACAGCATATTCAGGCTTTGACATCATGTAAAGAGTCAGATCTGAAGGACATTGTCAGCTGGATGCCAGAAATGTCAAAATTTGCTCTTTTTTTTTGTTCATCTTCAGAGTTTATCACCAGCATGTTGAAGCGTACTCTGTTAGCTGCTTCAGTGTGAGGAGCAGGAAATAAGATTTCACCACAGAATATTTGCCGTTTGTTGAGCTTTGGCCTACTTAGGCGCTGCGGCCGTTCTGAAACCATTTTTTTTTTCCTTCCCAGATCTAATGAGTATAAACCTATGCGGTGTAACCAGGGATGAAACATAACAGGAACAAATTGTGAGCTTGTTTTTGTTTTCTGCGTGTGTGTAACTAGGTTACAGTCATATTTTGTTATAGAACTACAAAAAATATGTTCTGTTGCCAAGATAGTTCCCATATTTCACTGTAAATATTGCGAAAACATCCATGGCTTTGAGTTCCCTGCCTCGTTTCTTCTTCTGTGGTATTCTGTATTTTAGTTCTTTGGGCTTCCCTAAACTCTCAGCTTCTTGTGCTAAAGTGACGGCTTGAAGGAGATGTAGAGTCACTGTAAGCTCGCCTTTATGTCTTCATGGTTTTATGTTAATGTCAGAGAACAAATAGGACGACGGTGCCTCACGGCAAATACTTCATCAAAAAAAAAACAGCGCTATGCGTATATTTGTTTGTGTACAAACAAATTTCACGAGTTGGAAAAAAAAAAACAGAAGCAAACCTCTGTTTAGTTTCTGTCTTTGCGTCTCACTCTTCTACTGATTCCACTGTGACCTGACGGGTAGCAATCCCAGAATGCACTGCGGCGGACACTCCCTGTGAGAAATTAGGAGAACATTTGAGGCAGCAGCTCATTTTAAACAGCTGCTTTTCTAACTTCCTGCTGGGCATCTTCACTACTGCTAAAGCGGAAACAGGAACTAAAGATTTGGCTTCACCTTTGTCTTAATCTTATTTTATATTATTTTCTGAGTCATATCTCCAGCTGGTCATATTTTCTTTTTTGTTGACTTATAAATACTGCAACATTTTTAGATGAGTGGGTGAGAAACGTACATCGAAGTGAAAGGGACCTATGACGTTTGCAATATTCATGTATTCATGTTTTTGCACACCGCACTGATTCCTCTACAGTCACAATAACTTTGCTTAAACATGATCTCTTCATTATTTTCCGATACAGTATGTGGAGTTAAATATCTCGTTAGAACTGATGTGAAAAAGCAAAATAAAGCAATCTGAGAAGAATCAAAATCCACTTTTTTTTTCCAGCTCAGATCCGTTTTGACGAAATCGTCACACAATCGTTTTTTTCTAAAATTATCCTTATTTTTTCTCCTGAGAGACGGTACATGCAGACAGAGTCTTTGAATAATTCATTTGCTCCATCTCTTACAGTCGAAGTGAGCGGTGCAGAACGTTACTTAGTAATGTAATGAGGAGAGAACAGTGTTGACCGTTTTCCGGCCTTTTCCTTCTGCTTCTCTTCCAGGTTTATATTGGAATTCTGCGACTCGTGATCCTGCCGGATTGTGTTTTTGTCGTCAAGTTTCCGATTTCGTCAACTGCGTTTGCGGAGTTTTCGTGACTGCAAAGGAGTCTATATTGACCCATTTTATTGTAATTAAAATGGGTGACTCTGACAGAAAAGGGAGCGTGGGAAATTTAGCCGGGTGCTGTTCTCAGCTCTCTGTAGGTGCAGGAAGCATTTCGGAAGCAGCAGAATGTGTGAAAGTTTTCAAACTTAATGAAAATTTAACAATCGTCCATCGCATAGATGAATGCAGAAGCAGTTGTTTCATATATTTTGACAATTTCTGTTTTTCTAGTTCTTAATCTTTGATCTCAGAAAGTTGCTCTATGAATTTCAGCAGAAAGCCAGGCTTTTTCGCCCCCATGTGATTAACTCTAAATGCTTTTCAACTGGATCTAGACATCAACCAAACTCTTCTATGTCTGTATTCTTAACATTTCCCCTTTCATGCTTTTTAAAAAGGTGGACACCGTCCAGCTCTTTTCATCTAATTTATGAAAAGACCTTCCCCATTTATTTATTTTTCCCCAATTTTTTTTCTTGCTGTACAATCAGAAAAGGGTTGGCCAAGTTCAGCTTTCATTGGAGTTTTGCAAAGAGGAAACTTTTGCTCTCTAAGAAAAACACAGAGGCCGGATTGGAGTTTGCCAGGGAGGGAAGTAGACAAACCCAGGATCATTTGGAAACCGTGACGGGGGACGTATAAAATATAAAGCATTCTGGAAAATGAACCTGGTACCAAATGTGAAGCGTAGATGTGGAAGAGTCGTGGTTTTGGGATGCCCAAAACATCCAAGTGTGAAAACTGGCTATAGCTAAGACATATGAACTTGTGGGTCCAGTTTTAAGGCCAAATCTTGATCTTATTGATTTGTCGTGGGATGACTTGAAACATGCGGTTCAGGAGAGACGAACAGGACTGGAGCAAAGTTTCCTTAGTCTAACATCAGAGGTCGGTGTATGGCTAAAACAAGCTTCTCACAAATGGTATTTCAGCTTTAGGGGGTTAAAAATAACTACACCACATTGGCCAAAAGTATTTACCCATCCACCTTTCCAAACCGGCTTTCTGTTCTCACTCCATAGGAGTTCAGCGGAGTTATGCCCCACCAAGCTGGCCTTGCTTTGTGCTTTGGTTTGCAGTCAAGTTGGAACAGGAAGGGGCCATCCTTACACTGTTCCCACAAAGTCGGTTGGCATGAAATCCTCTGAGATAACTTGGCATGCTGTGGCGCTCACAGCTCTTTTTTACTGAAACAGTGGGGCCCAGCCCAGCTAATGAATAACCGCCCCGCAAAATAATCCCACTCGGTGCCACCAGGTAACAGTCGTTCTCCCGGCAACTGCCAAACCCAAACAAGCCCACGGGATTGTTGGAAAAGGGATGAATCAGCGCCGCACGGTGTACTTAGCAAACTGCTTCTGATATTTTGCGTCGCTCTTGACGATACAAGCTTCAGATTCTATCACTCGGCCGTTCCGTGTAGCTTCCCATGCGCTGTCCTTAACCCAGTTTGAAGGACACACATGAAGTTTAGAGGTCGGTAGCTTTCAACTGGAGAAAGTTGGGGAAATTTCTGTGCCACAGCTTCTGCCTGAGATGTGGTTTACCACTCAGTAACCGAGTTGTGGTCGTTCCCAATCTCTTTTAATGCTGCTAACGGTTGATGGTGTAATAGTTGTGAGGGAGTTTTATGGCTGGACTTTGTCTGCAGACGTCGTTTGTATCACCCTACGATGCGAATTCCTCAAAACTCCCGAGACCTTGCCATTATTTGACGAATGTTTCTCAAAACTGTGAAGAAGTCAAACTCTTCAAATAGAAATGGAGACTGAGAGGAAATGAAAATGTCTTGAATTATTCATGTCTTCATTACACTGTCCATGTTTCAGAGTTTCAACATGATATGTGCAGCCAACTAATCCTTAAACCAAACTCTCTCTCTCTCCAGGCTCAGAATCCTCTACACACATCAGAAATTATGGAGATTTGTACGACTATTACCAAAAGTTAAACTGAGCATTAAGGCTCAAGAGGAAGGCTCACGGGTCTGTTATTATTTCAGTGTGCGATGTTGGCGTTCAGGGGACGGCTCCAAACCGAGCGTGTCGGGTGTACGTTAGCTCTCTCCGCCTGGCAGGAGGAGTAATCCCGCTCTCCCGGGAATCCCGGAGATCAGGAGCTAACCGCGGCTTTTAGGTTTCATGTCCCCTGGCTCGCTCTCCGTTCTCTCTCTTTCTGGGGGGATACCAGCGGGACCCCGGGCCCTCCGCCCCGTCCCAGGCAGTGGAGAACGATGTGCGGTGGGGACTGTCAGGCCAGCTTCGCAGCACATTAATCATAGAACGAATGCGGCCAGCGGCGCTACGTATCCTCGCTGTTGTTTATGTATTATTAAAAGATTAAAGATAATCCAGAGGAGGAAACTACACTTGGTAAAATGTTTGAAAAATTCAAAGGCCATTAAGGAGACAAAGATGCTTAGCGAACAATAAAATGTGGTTATTGTTGGAGCTCTGGAAGGACGAGCAGCAGACTGTCAGACCGACCGATTTAATATGCTGCTCAAAACTATTTATTCGCCCATTATGTTTGCTGTAAAAAATTATATAAAATATGTTTTTATTAATGCTACAAAAGACTTTAAAAAAATGTCCGACTGTACAAACAAATTGAAGGTGTGACCGTAGATTCAAGTCATTAGATGAAACATTGCATGATATTTGTTTGAAGAGACAAGATTTTAGTGATGCTTTTTAGGAAAACTATGAGTCAGTTTCTTGTTTCCAAAAATCACAAAATTAGCTTAAAAGTATCACAATTAAGTCTACTGACCAATGATTTGAATGTGGCTGCCGCACTTCTCCTTCTCTCGCCATGTATGTTAACATTTTGAAAATAAAACCATACGACAGATCAAAACATGTGGACATTTTTTGTGAAGCAACAAATCCTCGTGTGCGTTTGAAGTATTTATGTCACTTTTGCTGCACTCCTCATCTTGAATATGGTGTGTATGCCGGGATCAGACGTGTGAAGTTTACAGTGTTGCGTCATGTCATGATTGGGTCGTTGACGTCATGCTTCATTAACCAGAGGGTAATGACCCTCTGGTTTTTATCAAGTCCAAAGTCAGATAAAGTTCTTCCAGTGCTTCCTTATTTTGACAAACTTTATGGAGAAGCTGATTTCATTTGCAGGACTTGGCACTCTTTGGTGTGCGCACACACACACACACACACACACACACACAACTACCAGTACCCAGTTTATTGACCTTTTTATCACTGTATTTGATTGGCCAGAAAAATGGCCTGATCTAAGCTCCAGAAAAATCTATGGAAATATGTCAGTGTTATGATCCTCAGGTCAGTTCATTTATTTTGCCCTTTGTGCTTTTGGATGTTGTTCACTTTGATTAATGTTACTTCCTCTGGCTCCCAGTTCAGCTCTCTGTTTATCATTCACCTTCCCTGAGCCTGCTAGTCTCCTCCACTTCATAGCAGTTGCCTGATTCTCCCTGCCTGCATTCTGCCTCAATATGGGTATTATGTAAAATTGTCGTTTTAGAGCTATGGTTCATACTATAATGTTATTCTGGAGTGTTGGTTTGATTCTTTCTGTTTAATGTCTGAAATTCTTGAATCTCCATGGCAACCACTCAGGAGTGCCCAAACGCTAGGCTCTCACAAAGCTCCGCCCATTTCCACGAAGATCCTCTTTGGAGCTTCAGTGCATTGGCTGAGCTTCCGCCGCACAAAGCGTGGCTTCCCCACTCAGCTCCTTCAGACTAGCCAGCAGCAATTAGCAAACACCTGGTGGAACTGCAGTGAAACGTTGGTAAAAATGGTGTTAAATGTGCGATGACTTCCTGAAGGTGGAATGTCGGAAAGAGTGGGTGCTTCTTAAAGAGACAGAGGGCAATTTCAAGGCGTCAAACTGTGAAGTCAAATTTCTTTGTGAACATTTTTCTAGCTACTGAAGGTAACAGTTGATTGATTGTCCTATAAAATAGCAATGTGTGTCTGGGAAATAAATAATACCACCTTTTAAAAACATCTGTTCACTGGTTTTGATAATTTTTTGCTGCCTTTATGGCAGTCATGCCTCAAGTGATTTTCAGACAAAAATTCAACATCCAGACTCTTTGTATGTAAAGAAAATCTTTAATATTTAAGTCCCATTTGCAAAAACATAAAAACATTGGAAGACACTGCATATATATATATGTATATATATATATATATATATATATATATATATATATATATATATATATATATATATATATATATATATATATATATATTCGCTACCTTGCAGCTACCTCCTCCATGAGATAAGCCTCTTTTTTTTGACAATTATCAAAAAGATATCAAGAAAAACCATTTTGTTTCTTTACGTTAGCAAAACGGGGAGAGCCTTCAAATTTAGACTTTTTGTTTTTTAAATTATACACTTACCATTTACAAATAAATACAAATCATGAAACATTTATTGACATGAGCACGCGCACACATGCACACAAAAAAGAAAAAGGACAAATCCACGACAGTGACACTGTGTGCAGTTGTGCGTGACGACTCAAACACGTGTCTGGGTAGGCTGAACTTCAACTGAACTATTTCCCAGTAGTGCAATTCAGAAGCTACGACGGTAGCTTCACAGAACTGAGACTCAGATTGGATTAGTCTTGAATGACTTTGTGCAACAATAACAACAAAAAAAAAATAATAAAAAAAATACTGACGTGAACACAAAAGCCAGATGCATTTGGACAGAGTAGACGACAAGGAAAGCTAACATTTCTCCCAATGACAATGTGTCAGATCTGCAGTGAGATGTAAGCTGGTGAAACGAAAATAAAACATATAATGATCTAGATACACTTTTAATGTGCTCGATAAATTAGGCGTGGGAAATCCGTCACGTTTGTCTTGACTGACTGCTTCAGTCAGAAAACATCCCGATGTGCTCGCATCGTATTTGTGCTTTAGGCACAGAAAGACTGATTTCACTCCCTTCATTTCTTCCAAAATGAGCTCAGAGCCGTGCAGCAAACGCAGGGCGACGCATCAAACCGTGGCCTGCTGATGAAAACACACCACAGAGACGTGGATGAGGCTCTGAGTTCCTCTACTTGCTGGGTTCAACCCAACAAGTGCTGTTGAATAAGATGCAAAACGTTCTTTGGCCTTACTATTAGTTGAACATGTTTTGGTGATTACCTGCACATGGACTGTGCTCTGCTGGTGTAGTTTGTAAAATCATCTCAAAATAAAGTAGTCTGTAGTGCTATTTTTAATAAACTTTATGCTAAAGCATTGGGATATAATGTTTTTTTTTTTTAAATGTAAAAAAAAATCTAGTCCAACACAAAACGTTTGTCGTTTGGTGGATTTTAAATGAGATGAATTGAAGTTCATTACATAAGCAATAAAAGACAAGCAAAGACGATTCAATTTCACATGATTTGAGTGCGTTATCTTGAACGATGACACTTGTTTATTTTTGTTTTATTACTATAGATAAGAATTTTCAAGTTTCTGCAATTGTAATGCTTGATTTCTGATCACATAGCGCCTTGCAGGTATTTATGCCTGGCTGACTTTTTAGCATTTTGTCATGTTGCAACCACAAGGTTTTATCATTTATGTCGCGCCTGACTTCTCGCACCTGAGCGACGATTCTATGGTAGCTCTTCCAGAGTTGCCGCACAGAAAAAAAAATTATGTACATAGTAGTAAATCATTTTGAAGTTTGGGGTTGATAATTTTTAAATCCACTAGGGGTATTAATACTTTTAATACACATCTGCTGCTGCAAAACAATATCTTAAATAAACGGATATGTCATAATTTATACACATTGATGGAAAATGTCAAGTACAAAGAGAAACATGAGGGCACAAATTGGTGAGATTGTCTCAGTGAAAAGCCAAATCTTAATATATCTGGCGTTCTATTGCATAAGAAAAGCCTTTCGAGTTTTTTTTCTTTTGTTCCATCTAAAGTTTGATTTAAATTCCTTGAAAGTGATCACATTACATGAATGGGGTTTTACACGGCACGCACGTTTTTGGATACATCAAAATAATATTCAAAAATGACTTCAAAGTGCATTATCCTAAACATCAGTTTAAACGAAACTGTCAGCGGATGTAAGTTTTCTCCTGTGTACAAAGTTTAGAAAAATAAAACAGTTCCTTGCAAAATCCAGGTGTAACAATACAAAAACTAAAGAAAATTTTTTTCTTGGACATTTTGCTCACTCTCACTAAATTCAAAAGTGCTATAAAACCAAAACCTGTACCTTTTTTTTTTTTTAAGTAACATCTTCTGAAAGTCAAATAGTTGATTGTCAAAACAGATTTTTGAACCTGAGACCTCTTCATTAAACTTGAGAAAAATGTCTGACATCGTGGTAGTCGTGGTAACCCTTCCTTTGTAATGCTAGCACACGTGTACGTGAAACGCTAAAGGGGAAAACAAGTTAATACGTACTGATTTGTTTGTGTCTGTGTGTAATTGTGCGTGTGAAGGGGGGTTGTGTGAAGGTAGATATCTGCTGATGTGTTCACGTGCGGCCGCCGTCCTCTCACTGCATGTAAATGTAGGGACTGGACTTGTGGTGGCCCGTGCTCATCACACATGGCATAACGTTCCTCGAGCCGCCCATCATGGACTGGTTCATGTCGTGGCCGTTCTCAGACCAGGGCGGGGAGTCCATCGGCTCCCGTTTGATCGAGTGGATCAAGCCGTGACCTTTGAACTCGTAGGCGCCGTGCTTGCTGTAGTCCAGGTGCATGTACGCCTTCTGAGGGTAGACGTTTGGCTCCATGAGGTTGACCGGCTGGTTGCTGCATAGAGAGTCCGAGTGAGAGAGTCTCTGAGGACTGAACTGGTTGGAGTCGCCGTTACTGACCAAGTCTTTGTCGCACTTCAGCAGACGAGCGGCGCTGTTGACCGCGTAGCCGGGGTAGGCGCCATTGTTGTACGTGGGGCTGATTCCTGCTTTCCCTCGTTGGCACGGGGAGTACTGCGGGTCGTAGTAGTCCGTTTCCGATTTAAGCTGCAGGCCAGTGCTTGGGTCGTACGCCCCGTTCCCGTAGTGACGGTCGATGGTGGCCTGGTTGCGGCAGGCCCAGGTTTGACCGTACGTCTCGCATCCGTTCTCCGAGTCGGAGTCGTGCTCTATCTTGATGGGCGGCATCTCGGACATCATGTGACCTTCGTAGCACTCCCCGAAGTCGTTCTCGCTCTTCACCAGGTCTACGCAGTAGGCGTCCGCATCCGACGACCCATACAGCTTTGACACGTACACGTCTGCGCCCCTGCCACCGTGGCAGCTCGGCGAGAGGCGGTAGGGCTTCCCGTACTGGCCAGTCCTGTTCAGGCGGTTGGATGGGACGTAGCCGACTCCCTGGGCGGCTCTGACGGGCCCCATCCGCTGCCGCATGGGCCACCCTCCGCCCAGGCCCGCGGCCGCGCCTTTGTGGTCCGTCACGGAGGACTTGCAGAAGTTGAGGGGTTCCTCCTGACCATAGAAGCCGTCGGAGCCACACTTGAGGTTGTCTTTGCAAAGAGGGGACCAGAGCGTGTGGTGGCTTCGCTGTGTAGCGCCCGGATGGGGACAAGTGAAGAGAAGAGGGTCTGTCATGTCACCCATTCCTCCACCAGTGGAATGTCTCCGAAGGTGTTCCCCACGCTCACTACGGAGGAAAAAACAGAGGCAGCATTTATTCACAAGTTCTTCTTCCCGGATACCAGCCAACATGTGAATTCAGTATGAAGTTTTGTCCTTTCTTTCTTGAGGGACTTATGAACAACATCTGATTAGCAAGCTGATGTAGCAATGGGTGACACGGTACAGATATGCTCTCAGTAGCATATTGCAGAAAAAAAAATCACAATTACTGGTGACCCCAGTTTCATCTTTCACTGTAGTGCACAGTCAGAGGAAGAGGAAAGAGCTTTTTCATCATGCTAAAATGACTCAGCACATTTCATACATGACAGGGAGGAACCTGAGGAGCAATTCAGGGCGAGAATTGTAACATTATTAGTTTTGTTGATCCAAGAAGGCTTTTGAATTTTAAAGGAAATGATGTTCACCAAGCTGCAGGGCGGAGATTTTTCTGGTAGATTAAAAATGATGTGTTTGGGTGAAAACCTTGTGGAAAAAAACTTGCTTTCACTCGTGACATGTGAGGGAATGAAGGGTGTTGTACATTTTGAGATTGTTCTATGATGACTTTTATCTGCTTTGAGTTTCTTCTTTCCTGCAAGAGTTTTGAAGGAAGTGAAGTGTTTTATAAATGTACAGATATTTTCGTCTAACAATAAAGATGTTTTACTACTTTATCCCAAGAGCACAATTGTGTTACCATCTGTCTTTAGCATTGTAAAGATGGAACAAAACACGTTAATAAAAATGCCCATTGATGTCAAAAATGTGGT
Source organism: Poecilia mexicana (assembly GCF_051168715.1). Taxonomy (NCBI): domain Eukaryota; kingdom Metazoa; phylum Chordata; class Actinopteri; order Cyprinodontiformes; family Poeciliidae; genus Poecilia; species Poecilia mexicana. The sequence continues at coordinate 4,980,319 of NW_028263389.1, forward strand.
TAACAGCTGGTTGAGTTTGATGAAATGTATCATCTTTGTTGGACAAATGGGCTAAAACGTTTTCAATTGAGTTTTCTGGGCTGAATAAACCTTAAAAAGCAACACAAAACATATCTGTGGACGTGATTGAAGGTTTTTGTGAGATACGTTTTGTTGTTCCATTATTGGCTATTAAAAGAACAAAGCACATAGTATGCACACAGCTTGACAATCCTTTTAATGAGCAACAGCCAGAGCTCACTTTCAAAAACCTCAATTTCAAATAACTCAGTGGAGTCGACAGATTGTTTGGCAAGTGTTGCTTCAGAAATAGTGCCACTCTATTCGTGTGACTACGTTGGGATTGCCCTATTTTCTTCCTTTTTACTTAAAGATGAGTCAAAAAATAAATATCTCGGCTTGATTCACTGTGGTGGTCATGAGAATAATTCCATATGTGACTCATGTTTTCTGGGATGTGTCCCATCTGAGGAAGTAACAACAGCGTTTACACGCACAACTCGAAGATCTCTAGGTTTGTTGGCAGCGCACAGCAAACAAACACAGTGGGAGTGTTATGTTTCTAGCACAGGTCGCCAGTCTGTCGATATCTGCATAAAAATTAATTAGTTTAAGGAAATGTAGCAATTAAAAAAAATAATTTTTTTGGTAAAACGTTTTTGGGGCCAGGATGAGGTGGTTTTTTGGATGTTGCTAATGGTGGAAATGACAAAGAAGGCAACAGGAAGTGGTAGGAGGATAGTGCGGGTTGTTTTTTAACAAATTATTGCATGAACAAAACTTCTCGTGTGATTTCAATAGCGTTTCTTATGTATTTCGAAATTGTGTTTTTTCGACATTAGCAGGCGACTGCTGAAGCAGATAGCCTAACCAATTAAACTGCTAATAGCTATTAGCTAATATCAGATAGTCCGATAGAGCGACTAAAAAAGATGTAATATTTCTGCACTGTTTTCCTAAATTTATTGAGTGTTTCACTTCTTTTTTCCTCTAGTTTTTGTCTCAGAATCAAAATAACAATAAATGAATGCGGATAATATTCCAACCAAGCAGTGGTCTATATCACATAAAAAACATTTGTTGCTTTCTGTTTTTAATGAATTAAATTAGATGATTTGTTTTAATACTATAAAGCGGCAGTGGTTTAACTTCATTTGAACTTATAATAACATGATAATCTCAAACAGATGCATGTCTATCCAACAGTGCCAAACACTTTGTCAAGGATCTTAAAATAGGATTTCATTTTTTTCAGCAAGTGGTCCATGAAGACACATGGACAGTGCCACATTACGAAGCCGCTCCCACGTTTGTTGATGTGCCGTTTGAGTTTCTTTTTTCTTTTCTTTCTTTTTTTTTTAATTTCCTTTCCCCCACCCATAAATCACAAACACTTGTGTGAAATGTTTGTGGTTCAGAGCAGCGTTTCATGTGTTTTACATTCAACCAGAAATGTAAAATTCTGCAAATATGTTGCTGTTTTTGTGATGTACTTATAAAAACAGATCTAATTTTGGCACCCTCTGTAATTTATGGTGCCTCCCAGGATGGAGTTTGGTTCGAGACCTCACACTGGAAGAGACTAATCTAAGCCATATACTGTTTTTTTATGCCTTTGTTAAGTCATGAATCACTTAAGTGGTACCTATTTGACTTCACCAAATAAAGTAAGCACTCTGGTGAAGAAAACCATAGTTTTCAACTAGAGTTTGCCAAAAGCAGCGTGGGAGACTCCATGATAAACAAGTTCTTTGGTCTGATGAAAGAACAAAATTGAGACTTCTGGCCATCAAACACACCATCTTCTCTGTGGAGCATGGTGGTGGCATTATCATGATGTGGGGATACTTTAAGAGCTATGGATTAAAGTTGCTAGAAAGATGCAAAGCTTAAATCAAACCACATTCATATGTCTTAGGCTTAAAATTAAAGCTAATTTCTGCTTTTTGTGAAGTTTGTGCTTTTTGTACTTTGCAAGTATGCATATTTTTCCTTTCTAGTTGTACAAATGCATAATTCAAATAAACGACTTGCAGCTGTAATTTTAGTTCAGTTTGTACCTGAATTTGCCGCTGCTTAAACACTTTGACCGCAATTTCAATCAGTGCCAGGCACATTTGCTTTCCAACCGTTTAAAGTTTCCGATTCTTCTAATCATTCAAAGTGAATGTAAGTCCTGTAGTGTCATTTTCTCTTACCCATGCTCCATCGGAGAGATAATCCCCCCACCTTTGTTCTTTCCCCGCATTAAAATATTTTTCACTTTCATCTCGCTGATGGAGGGCAGTAAGAGGGGCACGGCGATGCAGAACAGACCCAGCTGGGCGGGAACCAGCGTCCCAGAGGGCGACTTCTTTTTCTGCCCGTGGAGGAACTTTAACCGACCCTGGAACTGCATCGTCTGAAATGAAACAGAAACAAATAAAATATATGTTCATGTATTCATGCGAATTTCATTTGCTGCTCAATGTTAGCTCTTGATAATATTTTTATTTTTGGTACACCATGTGGCACAATCTAAATTCAATCTTGCGTCAAATGACTCAGCAACCCTTTTTATGCTCTAATCTTGATGAGAGCTGCTGCAGGCTGCAAGAGTGGGCACAGTTTATCTTTTATCAGCCTACGCTAAACCACGTCATCATTCAAAATGACAAAGCAGATCATTCTACTGCGTTGTTTTCCAAATTACACAGTGAAAGAGTCGACCTCTGCATTCACAGCTCTGGAAATTTAGCCAATTTGCCCTGAAGATGCTAACGCATTTAGCATGTAGGCTAAAATAGGCCGATTAGCTGATTCACCATCTTGATTTAGCTTGTTAGCAACAAATATTTGTCACTTTAATTTTGTTTTGCAACACAACTGAAAAGGGTTATTATATTACAATTGTTTGTGTCATATTTGTAAGATTTTTCAGTAGGGACTATGTTATCAACGTTTACTAGGTAATTGGCAGTAAGGTAGGAGGCAGAAGGCGACCGTGTGGAGCTTCTGGTTTGCAGAACATGGGAGCCAAACAAGACATTGTAGATGTCATTTTGCTAACTCCAGCAGAAACTTACACTCTTTTTATTCCCCAACTCTTGACCGTGATTATTTCCCTCTGCGGGTCTCAAAACCGTCACAAGCAGTGGTGCAAAGTGTGAACTAAACCCGATTAATGCTAGAGAAATAACCGTAAAAGCTGAAATTGTGCAATAAAATTGGTTGCACGAAGGCAATAATTTCAATTTTAGATTAGCTTGTGTCTTCTAGGAGTTTGCTTTGGCCAGTTCGGAGCACTCACCAAAAACCCAGACGTGCTGTCCAGGAGACAGCGGACTCTGGCTATGAAACATCTGTTGAGAAAGCAGGAGAGCTCTGGGGGAATTTCCCCTGCTTCCGGAGAGTTGAACATGCTGCTCACGACAAAGTCTTCACCTGTAATACGATGGTGAGAGAATGTGAATATGAGAAGCAATTTATGTGAGGGGAAAAAAACAAACTTGTGAGCAGTACGCACTTGTTCCCGCTGCTAACTGGCCATCTGGCTGCCCAGACATCGCCTGATGTTGTGGTGGACACATGGCCCAGTGGAGCTGGCGTCTGAACTCCTGGCGGTCGTCTATGTGGATGTAGTCGAAGACGTTTTGGTGCATCACGTCGGTCTGCGGGGAAAGGTTTCGGTCAGACAGAGGGAAGGACGAGAGGGTTTCACCAACGTGCGCCTAGCTTTAGAGAAACTAAGTCTTTTCATCTCAGAAAATCTTTAACATTGCATTATAAAGAATGAAACACTTTTTATTGGCGATCAGTAGCCTCTTTAAGATCCAACATAAGCCCCCACAAAGAACTTATTATGGATTGCTTTGTCTAGTTGCGCCATTTGAAAACGATGCTCCCAGACTGTTAGCTTTCAAAAGCTCATTTAGCAGGTTAGCAGAACAAAAGGGGCGTGGCTTAAAGCACACAGCGTTCATCCAATCAGAGGGATTTTCAGAAATCCGACTAAGCTAAGCGTCACGAACCTTTTGGTGCTTAAATGAATTTAGTGTTTCAGTCAGAAAACAAACCTGTAAGTTTTCCTCATCCTGTTATTTTCCGCTTCAGATTTTGCCAGTCGATATATATTTCCGAGATCAAGTGGAAGATGAAAGATCATCTGGTGGCTCTGCTCTGCTAATACCGACGCAGTTTACTTTGTACAACATTGGCACGTCACGCTCGTTCTGCAGTGACGTTCACGAAGGTTATGGGTTTATCATAAACTGCCAAGATGAATCAGGGTTTGATACTGATTGGCAGATTTAAACCTCCTGTCATTTTAGTCTTTCAGTTGATTGGGAGACATGCAAAACACACGTTGATCAGAAAAAAACAAGTGGTCTGAACTGGGCTAAATGTGAATTTGAAAAGGGTTGAATGTGACGGCTGAACAGAAACAGAAGCTCTTGTGTGGTCTACTGTGGTAGGTATTTATAAATTGTGGTCCAAATAAGGATGTGAGGTAATTGATTGGACCATACAGGTTTGCTTGCATCCAGAGAAGGTTCAGTAGTGATAGAACTGTGTCAGAGTACACAGTGCATCTCAGGTGTACAAGTGTTTAAGGAGCATTAAACTTCTGTGTAACAGTTTATGACGTCAAAGCGACATGCGTGCGTTGGTGTCACAAAGCAGTGGACGGTTTACTGAATCCATAGCTGCTCTCTGTGGATTCTTTTTAAAGTTATTCAGAGCCGACAGTAATGTCAAAAGAAGGAAGCTAATAAAAAGAAAATACAACTAATAGCAACGGCCTTCAGTGCAGCACTGACTACAACTTCTGTAGAGAAGTATGTCTGGATGCGCAGTCAGAGCGAGGAGTGGTGGGACTGTGATGTGATGCGCTTCAGTGATACAGACGTCTTTCGTAATTTTATAATCATAAATTATAATCATAATTTTCAACCGTTGTTTACATTCAGATTCACCACATTTGGGTTTGGCAGAATTATGATGCATGCCTCACATCAGCGACATAAATACTGGATAAAACGCGACATGACCGTTCATTCTGCAGACACTTTGGAAACTATCGGATGCATATCGGAAGTAGTACCATATGTGGAAGTGGCAGAGATCAGGTTTTTTTTGTGGGGCTCTGAAAAGATTGGAATCGGGCCGTTCAGACTGCGGTGAAAAAAGTTTCATATGGATCCCAAATGGGCAATAAAAAGTGGATTTGGGTCGCATTTAGCCACTTTGTGAACGTGGCCAAAGTCATAGAGCTACAGTCCAACAAAGGGTGTGTTAGCATCAGAACGGGAACATGTAGGTGGAAGAAGGTGGTCAGGGTGGATAAATTATGTGGGTATCCAGGTGCGGCACCAGAACTGTAATGGCGGAAAAAGGCAAGTGGCAAAGGTAGTGAGATACTTTGGACGGTACGATGCTGGAAAACCTTTGGTCCTGTGATTCACGTTAATGTCACCACGCTCCACATACAGCACTGTTGCAGACCAGGCATGGTATAATCTGACGGCTATGGGCTCTTCCAGCACCATAATGACTTCCACCACAAAGGAAAAGTGGTTGAGGAATTGTTTGAGGAGCATAAGAATGATGGCCTCATGTTTTCCCAGACCCTAAGACAGTCTACGATCTTTGGGGTGAGTGAGTAAAGAAGTGCAACGCCTGGAGGCCGCACCTCACAACATGCAGAACGTAAAAGGTATGATGCTCCAATACTGGTGCCACACTCTTGGTGCTAATGGAGTCCACGCCTCAACATGTCTGGGGAACCAACACACAGGCAGATAGTCATAGCGTTATGCCAGATCAATACACATCCCTATAAACACACACAGAGCGAGACACACAAGTCAGGAGGATTTAGTCAGTGCAGCAAACAGCCGAAGGGCAGCTGCACGAGCAGAGAGGGCAGCTGTGTTTGTCAAACATTGCGTGACACCGGCTCCTGAGCAGCGGTCCGGCTCAGCCAGCCCTCCCCATCCCTGTCCGCTCTCACACACACACACACACACACACACAACCCGAGCCGGGGCTCCATCCCGCTTTCATCAGGCCTCTCCCCTCTCTCTTTTCCAGCAATAACTTTTGCTTTCTGTCATTCCCTGACAGATTCCTTGCAGTAACGTTCAACCTTCTCCTCTTCCCTTCTCTCCCTCGACCCCCGCCCTCTCTCAAGAATTTCCATGGCGGTGGCACGCGAGGGTTTTTGATCGCCTGCCTCTGAAAACACAATCTGTTCCCACCGTCTTCGCAAAGCACTTGGCCCCGCGGACTGCGGTTCCCTACTGGCGTTCGGGCGCACAGACGGATCGAGTGACTATTGTTTTTGTGTCTCGTAAAGAAACATGCAGAGAGGGAAAGAAAGAGGGGGAAAAAAGAAGAAGTGGAGAGTAAGTGATGTTTTAACTGACCTTCAAAGGCTAACTGCTCCAGCAACAAATTGGATCAAAGACCAGTGAATGTTTTCTGCCTCTCTCTGGGGCTTTTGTTGTGGTGCCACTCAGTGGAGCCTTCTCTTTTCTTTGTTTTTTCTGTGGTATATTAATAAGTGTCCTCTCACTACAGTTATGGGCCCAAACTGGTGCAACGTGTTTGTTTGAGGCCTTGTCAAGGAAAGTATGTGTGTGTGTAGGGCATGTGTGCGTGTGTGTGTGTGTAGGTGTGTGTGTGTGTTTGGAGGAGTGGGAGTGTCTCATTTTCAAGGCCTAAATGTGGGGAAATGGAACCTTTTGATCACCAACAAATACTCATGAATGTGGTTTGCGTGCTGCGGTGTTTCGGCTCTCCTTCATGTCCTTGCGTGTCAATACCTTGTCTCTTTCAATTGAACACGCATTTTTGCATTTCTCTAATGAAAAAATACCCATGTGGAACGACTACATCAGGGCCAGTGAACTGTCACACCACCGCGACCGCACCGCCAAAACAAAGAGCCGCTTGTACGTGACGGGAGTTTGACAATTTAATTTGTATTTTAATGTTCAATTCGCAGTCCATCTGCATGGCAGGTTGCAGAATGTCCTGTCAGCCGACACAGCTTATAAAGATTTAAGGACGAAATCTTTGGAAATGATCTTTAATTGTTTTATCTAAAACGAGACCAGCAGTTATTCCTTCTGCTTCTAACGTGATTTATTACAGTTTGTAATGTTAGCTGTAGCATTTGCCATTATTTACATTTAACACATAGACTTAAGCAAAATGTAAATTAAACATTGAAACACAAAATTTAAAAGTGCGTTTTGAGAGAAAAAATATGTTTTCATTTCAGCTTTTAATGGAGTAACGACATAAATAAATATGAATAATCGGTTGGGCGAACGCTGAACTTCTGTGTGAAAAGTGGTACAAAACTGAAGATTTGATGTTTTAATTCTCTCTAAGCTATAATATCGCCACCACAATAAATTAATGGCATGAATCCTTTTTTTTTTTTTTTTTTTTTTGCCAAAAGTTGATTTATGTACAAATATCACTTTTGGCAAGAAGAAAAAAAAAGATTTATTCCATTATTTTAAGAAGGTTATTATTGAGATCACTTTAGTTTTGCTGCACAAGCTGCGTCTGGGAGTGGAATCTGAACTCTAATTCAAGAACTGGTTAAAAAGATTCTCAGAATTTGATTTTGTCCTTAAATGTGTGTGAAAACAATGGCAGCATTGTCTTTTATGGGAGCACTTTACGTTTAGCGCTACTGTTCGGACAGCTTTACGCCTCCGCAAGATGGAAAATTTGGATAACCAAATAGCATAATGCAACAACCAAATGATAAAACTGTTGATAAGAACATGTGAGCAAAGATATTCAGAGTATCCAGCCAGAATCCAGCGCTTCACTTCATTTCTGTCCCGTTACTGCTTGTATAACTACATAAATAATTCTGAACTGTCCTTTTTCACAATTTAACCCTGAGTACAAATACTCAATTATTATTAGCACAAAGGATCATGACACTTCCTAAATTTAGTATCAGCTTTTTACGCAGTTCTCTCAAAGCTTGTCTTCCATAATGAACCTTGCACAAATGCACACCGACACGTAGATAAAGTGAGGCAGAGTGTCTCAGACCACAGTGGTTTATATGTCGACCGCCTGCGGACAAAAGAGAGATTTCAACACTGAAAAGCGATTTGTTTATCGTTTTAGAGGAGGGTGGTGGCGTTAGCATGACGGAATGGGATAGCCAGTGTTGACACCAGAAAGGGAGAATGTTAAATTGTGGGGTGATTCACGCGCAGGCATCCAAAGAGTGTCAGGGTGGAAGAAAGGCTTTCTGGTACATACTGACGGTGAAAACACACCAGAACATTTCTACATGGTTGATTTTCATTTGTTTTATCAAAAATTGTGTTCAGTCGGTGTTCTTTTTATTAGTAAACTCTCTGTTACCTCAATGTTTTTTTTTCCCCCATATTCCCATAAAACACATAATCCCAAGCCAATGGTAGTTCTTTACATTATTAGCATTGAGCACTTAATCCTTTCCCACACACCTGGCAGCTTCGTTATTTTGAATATGGATTTGTTTAATCTCAATTTCCACAGCCTACATGCGACGAAAACCTCGGCCACTGTTCATACGTTTCTAATTTGAAACATATGATTTATGTATTATGTGTATATAAGTATGAAGACTTTCAACTCACCTGATGGAAACCCAAGTAATCCACAATGGTTGAGGAAGCATAAAAAACCATGCCATCACTGCTCACCACCAAGGCAAAGCCTGTTAGAGACTACACACACACACACACACACACACACACAGAAATTGTAAATTCATGCAGTAAATAAACATAAGAGCAATAACTACATTTATTTCTCTATTTATTTATTGTGACCTAAAGGAACTAAAGTACAAAATGTTTCTTTGAAGCTAGATGCTAAATGTAGCACAAATTCATTAGACATTTTCTTTTCATGAATGTATGAAAGTCTTCATAAGAGTCAGTAAAAATGGAACAAAGGTACAGAGTTCCAAATGTCCCAAAACATAATAAATGACAAATAATTAATCTTGCTGGCCATAATGGAAAAGAAATCTGCAATTGTCTAGATATGTCAATAATAATAATAATAATAATAATAATAATAATAATAATAATAATAATAATAATAATAATAATAAAACTTTGTTGTTCTTAGAATAAAAGAACAATGTTCATTTTACTCAACCATATACCTACAAAAAGTAAAATCAGAGAAATGATCATTTTAAGTGGTCTCTTAATTTTATAATATCCTATTTTACATGATTTTTGGCACTGTAGGACATCCATACAATACAATGTCAACAATAGTGAAAATTAAATACAGAAGGTCAGGTTGAAGAGTAGGCAAAAGAAACCCATGTTGTTTCTGAAGTTGTTTTTCTTTGGGGAAAATAAAGTCGTCTCTGTTGGCATCTAGGCGTGCTGTACTAGTGAAGTGACTGTCAACGTGGCTGAAACAGACACAAAGCCTTTCACCTTAAAACTAAAGTGATCGTTTTGGTCTTGTGAAACAAATAAATAAATGCGAGTAAGTCTCCAAAAGCAAAACACATTTCTTTTCTGCTGTTGTTGAAAGTTCATCTTTGTTTGGTTTGTTTGAGCAGCCTGATGAAAGCTGATCAAATAGGAATGCTGCACATAAACAATGTGGCGGCTTCAGTCAAATGTGCGGATGGAGAGGGAAGCAAAAGGTACGAGGAAAAACCCAAACAGAAGAGGGAAAAGAAAGAAGTTACAGGAAGGATATGTGGAAGGGGTCCTCTCATCTGTGCGGCTTGGATTGCGTGACAACAGCAGGACCGGCTGACTTGCGTGACTGCTGCTGCCAGAGTCTGTCACCTCTGTTTTACAGCGAGAATATGCAGGACTTTTCGGATCTGTGTGTGTGTGTGTTGGGAGGGAAAGGGGGGAGGTATTCTACATGGAGTACATCCTCATGGTCACTAAATTCACACTCACTCCCACAGTTTCCTCCCCCTTTCACAAACACCTTACAGTGATCTGATAACCATCCACAGGGGACGCCATTCCACTGCACACACTCCGTCACAACTCGGCCTGTGAACTCACTGAACTGATCGCTCTCCTTTCGCGCCGTAGAGCTCGTGATGCACTGAGAGGCGGACTGTGAAAGCCGTAACCCAGAAAAATGTCCGGACTGCGGCATCGTAATTAAAGAAGATCGTGTCCGGAAGCGGGATGAGCGCGACGAGAGTGAGGAGCCGGGCGGTGGAAGATAGGTGCTCGGTCGCGTTGATGCAGACGATGTTTGACAAGTTCAACTGCTGGCACATGTCCCCCCGCTGACCCCAAACACACACACACACACACACACACACACACACACACACACACACACACACACACACACACACACACACACACACAGAGGCACCGACTGCTCTGGCAGCCACTCAAAACACACGACTGTGAACATTTTTGGAAGAACGAATAAATACTGAATGCAGCTTAACATATTTAAGATTCCTAATTTCAAGGGATTTGGAGCGCTCGTAATATCATCCAGAAACAGAACGCCAGAGCCAGATTTAATAAGTGTGCATGAAAACAGTGACTTTAATCGTGATCCGATGCGCCTGTGGCGGAAATGTAAACATTTCTGGCGTCTGTGGGATAAAAAACGCAGCTCCGCAGGTGAAAACGTTCCGATATTTCAGTCAGAATGACCTTTTAAATGATTAAAACGACGAGTTTTTCTGCCGACGCTCATCTCTGTGATTGTTCATTCAAACAATAGATGTGAGCATATGCTGTATATATAGAGGAAAGCCATGTTGTTTTCATGAAGTCCTACAGGGGCCAAAAAGAGGTTAGTTTTTTTTTCATGTCGGTCGCACGCAAGTTTATGTACTCAGTGATGCACTTTTTTCCCTTGTGTCCTCCAAGTCACTGAAATCCTGCAATAAATGCAGCAATAAAACCCTGAAGGGCTCTGGCAGTTTTATTTTTCTGGAACAAACAGGATCTTTTAACCTGAAAGGGCGTATTTGGGCAATAAAAGCTAATGCATAGTTTTTCTACTGATTACTTCAATTAGCTTTACAAAAAAGGTAATTGTGATACATTTCTAGTGGCAAATTTATCACAGATGAGCGCAGCGCAGTCGTCGTTCCCGTGTTTGAGCACAAAACGTGGAGATTCGCTGGTTTAAGGGACACAGAATTGCGTTTGCATCGTGTTTTACATAAAACACAAATGCCAAGAACGACTAACTATGTTCCACTTGTCCACAGTTATGTGAAAACTGCAGAGCTGCAGAAGTCAGGAAAAAAAAAACTACTGTACTAACACTGGCAACGCTACACAGAGTGCCGTTTTTATATGTTTTTCTCATCATTTCCCTCAGTTTCTTGGATCCTGAAGCTTTTAGGTAGTGGAAACACCTGTTGCTGTCCCGCGGCACAAAATATCTGCAACTACAGATAGCCCCCAAGAGAAACTAAAAACTTTAACTTTCAACATCTTAAAAGTTGTGGCGCTACATAGAGAAAAATGTCCAGTTTCCCCTTGTGTTTGCTTTATCTGTTACGTCATGCAGCAAACGGCAAATAGGAGCTTTTATCGTTTTCTTTCTACAGTGACTTTCTTCTCGCCTGTTTTCCATAAAAGCCAGCTTCGTACTGGTTGTCCTGTCAAGTAGGAATGCTTAATAAAGACCTAGGATTTTATCACAATATTTTGTGGTGCTATTAATGATAGAATAACAATTACTTCTTTTGTAAGGTAGATTTATGGCACAGCGTTAGTTGCACTGCAGACATTCCTGTCTGAAACAGGCTTCTTCAGGAAGTCATTTACCTTAAAGAAGCTTGATTTATATCACCAAACTGAACACAGTAACGGTAATTGATCATATTTTTCAATTTATTGATATTTATTGACTGTCTTGTGGAACAAACACCGGAGAAAGTCAAATAATTTTAGTGTAAATAACAGTTTGACAAAAATTTTTAAAAAATGATGGAGACCACAAGAAATCAAAATTCTTATGATAATAAATTGTTCACAATAAATGATAAAAAATTAAAAATAATAAGACAACAAACTGTAGAGTTCAGATTGAGCCACACATCCCAGAAGATTTGACTTGACTCACTCTGCGGTTACAACAAGCGAAAAAAATGGAGCCGGGACATGTTAAAGAAAAGCAAAAATATAAAGGGAAGAAGCTAC